>NC_044337.1:11003348-11625850 GCF_007399415.2 Gopherus evgoodei
CTTTTGGGGGCAGAGAGAATCTTTTTGTCCTGGATTTATCCAGCACCTAGAACAATGGTTCTTATTCCATGACTGGGGCTCGTAGGTTGTCCCACAATGCAAAATACTAGTTGGTAAAAACCCGTACTGTTGCATGGATGTAATCTGTAAAGTCATGTGT
Source organism: Gopherus evgoodei (assembly GCF_007399415.2). NCBI lineage: Eukaryota > Metazoa > Chordata > Testudines > Testudinidae > Gopherus > Gopherus evgoodei. The sequence continues at coordinate 11,003,509 of NC_044337.1, forward strand.
GCAAAAAAGACAAAAATGGGGGCTCTCGTTTCCATGGGCCATGGTGTAGTGAGCAACATTACTGTTTGTACATGTTTCCCAAACTTTGTGCACACAGCTGCCCTCTGGCTAGAAGCACAACCAGTTCTTTATTACCCTGCTGAGCTGTTCCTCCTGTCTCCTCTGATCTGTTACATTTCCAAACATCACAGAACCTTTGGACTCCAACGTTCCATCTGGTTCTCACAGGGCCCAGGGATGATTGAACATAGGTGATATTCTGAACAAAAAGAGCTCTCACCTCGGCTTGTAGCTATCTCCACCACTTTATACTGACTCTGACATTCTAGGCTTCACAGTGACACGCAGACAGAGTGACAATCCTGGAATCTTATTATTTAGATAATAAGAATAATTAATAATATGGTAGCACCAAAATACTCACAGATCAGGGATATATATTATGCAAAGTACTCTACAAAGATATTATCTGGCCCAGAGAAATTACAATCTAAAAGACAAGACATACCAGATGGACGAGACAAATCAGCGACCCAGGACTGATAAAGCAACAAAAATAATAGGAGATATACAGTTCATATCCAGTCAGGGGCAGTATTGCAACTCCTTGCCTGTCTATCCAGAATCAGATTCCTGAATAAATTATGGAAGAGGTGAGTTATGAGGAACGATTTGAAGGAAGACAAGTATAATGCTGGTTGCTAATATGAAGCCCTCAAATGGATAGACAAGAGAAGAAGGTGTTAATTTGACTCAGAACTTTAAGGACTCCAAAAATCTCTTATCTGGGGGAAACTGTCTTTAACAGGAGGAAATATATCTGTATATCTATCCTTTTACTGAGTATTACACTCTAATACTTTCCTTTCTGTGCACTTGGGTTACCTTGAACCACAAGACAGAGATATAGTGATTAGGAGAGAGCTCCTATACATAGATTTGTACATAATTCATAGTTTGACTTCTCCAAGTTTGCATAATAAATAGTTTAAACCCTGCAGAAAATGTGTGAGAGAGGAAATTAGGATTCTGAATGAAAAAGTTAATTATACCTCCAAGGATCTTTTTTTCCAGCTAAATAAAAAATAAAAGCCTAGAAGTGGATAATTTACACTCAGAGGAGATGGAAATACAAGAAACTATAGGAGTGGTAGTAACAGTAGAGTTCTTTTATTAAATGGGATGATTAGATTAATTTAATTTTAAAATTGTGGCACTGTTTTCTAGATAAACAATGAAATAGGTAAAGTTCTTGGACAGTAGTTCTTCAGCTACAGGTACAAAATCCTCTACAGACTCAAGGAGTATTTCATTTTCAGCACTTTTTTTTTCTGTTGTATTAATTGTGAATTACCATAGTGGATGGATCCCTATAGAATATCCATTGATGAGTCACCATCTGAGTATCAGAGACAAAAAATTACCTAGGAGTGGGTGGGAATAAATACCGCATTAATGAATCACTGGTCTGAAGGCTGGTGACCAATGGAGCAATGAGTAGGTCCCAGAGCTGGAAGCTATTAAGTACCAGTGTAACAGGAAGAAAGCGCTTCACTTTTAATCTTGCTTTTGTTGGTGTAATTCTCTCCGATTGCGTTTCTCTGAAAGTACAGAATGCTGGATTTACACACGAGATGGGTGACTGGGAAAGAAAAGAAAGAACAAGCATATAAAGTGGATGAGACATTAGTTCAATAGAGTGAGTTGGGGATGCATTATGACAAGCTATCACAAAAGTTTCTCTTTTCTGTTTTCCCAGCCCATGTAGCAGTAAGTCTTGTGTACACTCATTTCCATCCAGCTGCTGACAGAGATGAGGAAGGACAGCCAGTGACTTCAAACTCCTCTGATGTCAGGCAACCATCCTGATGCGCATCTAAGATTCCTTTCAACTTGAGCTGCCTCAGCTGCCACCCAAACACTGCTGTGGAGGAAGATAAACTTCTGAATTTGCAGGGTTTCCTTTTTCCTTTCCTTTTGTAAGTTACATTTAAGGCTCACATTAATTCTGTAAGGTATTGCAGAGGCTTGGGGCACCAATATATCAGAGCAAGCTGTATCGAATTGCACTGTGATGAAACGGGTGCCTGCCAGGTGGGAACGTTGGGCCAGTCTTGCACTACAGCAGATCACCAATTACAGAGATGATTTATGCTTAAAGAGAGGACCTTCTTTCCACTTTATGGATGAAGGGGATGAAGATAATTCATAAAGATAGTGACAACAAATAGTTTTTTTCATGGGGAAGCGGGGTCTTTAGGAAGAGACATTTCTGAGGAGCACATTGGTGCAGAACATGGGGCAATGGAATCTTTGGATGTTTGCTCACAAGCAACTCGCCTTCTGAGCAAATCAGACATAAATCGACAAGCACTAGCTGAAAGAGAGAGGTTCCTTCTACCAACTGCCTGACAAAATGCCCACAATGGATTTGGATTTCCTACATGGAATATAAAATGGCTCAGCAGACTGCAGGGAAAATGGCTGATGTTAGCGGAGCTGGAAAATGCTGTAGATGAGAAGCTGCTCAAGCCAGCTGCTCCCAGACCATGCGGGGCTGATTGCAGGGCAAAAGGCCTTTCACTTTGGAACCCCCCCCAGCCCTGGCCTGACAAAACCCATGTTTGTTGACTCTCAGAGCTCCCTGCATGGTTTATCTGCCTCCCAGGTTCTGTTCTGAGTGGTGCTGAGAGAACAGAGGTCAGGTTTGAGTTTGATCACCAATGTGGCCTATGGGCTGACTGTACAGTATCCCAGAGCATGACGACGGCAGTGAAAGATGTTGAAATAAATCAGGTAGCCTTTGTGGAAATATTTATATTAAAGATGGAACATGAGAGGAAAACCTCTCCCCAGTGGTGACCTGGCTCCAAACTTCTGGACACAAGAGATTTTGGTGTCTCCGTCACACACCTCTTCCATAGAACCTTGGAATCAAAGCTGTCAGAGACAGAAGAAGCATACCGAAACTTCGCCAATCTCTCTTCCTTAGAGGGCAGCAGTCTTTCCTATATTATTCCCTGGTATTTGATTTGGGAACAAAATGCAACACCTTTTGCAATACAACATGATTTATCCCTCGCTACACAGTTTTCTGGCAAAATGTTAGGACAAGGCAGAAACCTTGCTGTTGTCAAATTGGCCCTCCCCATCCAGGATTTTCAGACAGAGGCAGCATATTGGGGTTTTGGTCCCTGTTGACTACCTGCTTATAAATGTCCCAATGGAAGATTGCTAGGAGTTGAGAACTTCTGAAAACCAGACCTTTACTTGATTAATTAGAAGCTTAGCATCATCTGCAAAGGTAGTCCCTAGGGTTGGATGCTGAGCATTTGGAGGTTTGACTCTGAGCTCTATGTAAAGTTGGGCTGCACATGTGTAACCATGTCAAATTCCAGCTCTATTGTAGTGGAGTTAGCGTGATCTAGGAGAAAATAGGACCTAAAAGTTCTTTAGAAACTATTAGGCCTGATTCGGGTCTAGTGTACCCGAAAGTCAGGAGTAACTTCATTAGAATCTTTGGTATTTACACAAGTGTAAAAATGAGACTATGTCAGATCCTTTACTTGGCACAGTCAAATCTTTTATACCAGGTGCAGATGCTTAATGTAATGACCCAGGGACTGCTGCTGTACTGAGGTAAATTACAGTTCCATTGAAGGCAATATAGTTTGTGCTGATTTATACCAGCTGAGAATCTATTCCTTAGTTTCAAGGCTTTGCATTGAGACCTTAAGGTGCCAGATTCTTCTCTCAGTTACACTGACTGGAGAAGCTGCAGAGAAGTCAATGGAGTTTCTCTAGATTAATACCACGGTGAGTGAAAGAAGAATATGGCCCATTTTTTGTAAACATGAGAGGTATCTTCCCACTTTTTAGTGGCAACATCCATAGTCCTTTCTCTGACAATACACATGGTGCGAATAAGAGAGCCCTTATGATGTTATTAGAGTGATCAGACAGCAAATGTGAAAAATTGGGACGGGGTGGTGGGTATTAGGAGCCTATATAAGAAAAAGACCCCAAAATCGGGACTGTTCCTATAAAATTAGGACATCTGGTCACCCTAGATGTTATTGAATTGGGAACAAGACTTAAGACTGACATTTCAGAAACACAATATTGTAAAGAACATAAGTTGTAATTCATATATGTATGGTTCTGTATTTGTCCATGAGCTACAGTTTTAATGGGCTTTCTGTACATGTGCTTTCCCTTATGCACATATTGAATGTAAGAGCCAAGTTGCTTTACTGGTTTCTGAAATGTAATGACCCATAACTGCTACGTTTTCACACAACATGGACTTGCAGTGAGGTGCCAAAACTTTTGCAAGAGGTGACATGGGTCTTAGAAAAGCTACTATCAAAAAAACAGAGACCTTGTTGGCTGTGCCTCCTAGAGGGAATCTTAAGTGCTCTAAATGTCACAACAGAGGGACCTGGCAAAAGGGACAATCAGTTAATCTTGCCTATGCTGGCGTGAGCTTCTATTAAAAATCACCTATGAAAATTGGCATTATAACCTCAACAGCAGAAAAAATGGATTTTGTGCCATATGGTCCCCATTCCCAAGTCCTTGATAAGCAGTACATTGACCAGCATTAGCCTCCAGATGACTTGCTGATACAAATATTTGTATCTAGTGTTTGCCTCTACAAGGTCCCTAATTAAATAATACAATACGATCTGTCACAGTTACCAGACTAGCTGTACTGCTGTCCCTCCATGGCACCTTCACCCCCTACAGAGGCCTCAGGCTTTTACCTCTCTTGGTGTGGAATTCTGAACTTAGCCAGACCCTAGATTACCCAGACAATCCAGATGTGTGACTGTTTCCCTGTTCACAATAGTCAGAAAAGACAATCCAGGCAGGTCCCCCATTCAGTGGAGCAATAGTGAGGCCACTGCTGCAGCAGCAGAGATCTCTCCTGGCTTTTTGAAAAGTCACTTCTTCAGGTTGGCTCCTTTGAAAATCCCAGCCTATGACTTGGAAATGCATTTGGAAATTAAACAGGGCGGTCTGTCCGCTTTAAGGAGTAGTGGGACTCAGGGCCAGGATAAGGCCCTGTAAGGAAACAGGGGCTTAAGGGAGAAAATATGCTGGGGAAGAGGAGCCAGGTGTTAATTAGTAAGCAACGTCCTGACTAGGGTAGAACCCAATTGTTAGTTGACTCTGGAGGAGAGAAGGGAGGTCCTGTCATGTGGGCCTGGATACTAGTAGGCGAGGGAAAATTTCTTTGGTCGGTGCACAGCCCATGGAGGAGGACAGTGGAATCCCTTAACCAGAGGAATTGTGAGTCCAGGAACCAGAGCACGAGGAGGCCTATGGAAGAAACTCTCCAGAAAGCCCAGATTCTGCAGTGGTAATACTAATGCAGGGGTAGGCAACCTATGGCACGGGTGCCGAAGGCGGCACGCGCGCTTATTTTCAGTGGCACTCGCACTGCTTAGATCCTGGCCACTAGTCCGGGGGGCTCTGCATTTTAATTTAATTTTAAATGAAGCTTCTTAAACATTTTAAAAACCTTATTTACTTTACATACAAGAATAGTTTATAGACTATAGATATTATAGACTTATAGAAAGAGACCTTCTAAAAACATTAAAATATATTACTGGCATGCGAAACCTTAAATTAGAGTGAATAAATGAAGACTCGGCACACCACTTCGGAAAGTTTGCCGACCCCTCACCAGTAGTATGCAGTTTCGTTGACTTAGCAATCAAGTAACAGTGCTTTAAAACAAGTAAATGGTGACTGGAGTAACATTAGCATCTGATAAGGAATCAGAAACACTGCAGATTCCTTGTAGGGCAGCTGTGAGCTAAAAGAGGAGAGGAAGGGAAAAGAAAGAAAGCCAGGAAGGAGGGAGACTCAGGCAGGGAATGGCATGCTTACGGAACCCAGAGGGGCACCATGTACACATGGAACAGTATGGTTAGCTGTGAATTAATGATTAATGGCAGGGAGATCAACTGGCCCTCAATGTAGCCTAATGACCTCAAACTTGGTGTGACAAATCAAACTGAAGATTTCTTTAGCTACGGGCCAGAAAGCCACGGACTCAGAGCTCTATTTCTGAAAACGGCGGCTGGGCCAGGAAGAGTTCCCATTCTGTTCATGAAGATCCTGAAAGGTGGAAAATAGATGAGAAGAGGCCCAAGGAGAGAGCTCCACTGAGGATCATGCCAGTGGCGGTCAGCTTCAGGCTTAGCATGGATGAATTGTAGGCACTTCCATCCCATTACCCTGTGCAGCTCTCTTGTATTTTAATATTTACAGGAAGCCACGCTAACAAACCAAATGTGTATTAATATTTACTGCGTTACGCACAAGATCCATAACTCAGCATGTTAGGTATGCCAGATCAAGGGACAATTTCTCTTTTCCCCATGCCAAATCTAGACGGGGTGTAAACTGATGTCTCTATTCCAGTTTGCACCAGAACTGAATGTCTCTTTTGCTTTATCTGCTGGATTGATTTTTGAATGTCCATTCTAGACTTTAATGCTCAACTTTTGTGCGGGGTAATGTGGACCTGAAAGGCCAATTAATACCTGGTTGCACTTGGATGGTGGTCAGGCCCAAGATGATTCCCAGCTGGGTGAGGAGCTGGGTGGTTTCTATAAAGGGAGAAATCCCAAAATAGAAGAGGCTGCAGGAAGACAGAGGAGAAGAAACCTCTAGTTTGTCTGTATAGTAGTGAGTAGAGGACCTCCAGGAGGAGTTTATACCCTGGTCCTGGTGGGATAGAGGAGCAGGTGAAGGGGACTCCAAGTGAGTCTGAGAGAAGGCCAATCCACAATCAGAAAAACTTTGGAGGAATGTGGGAATGAAGTTCCGGATCCCAACAAGGGCAAAACTCCAGGGAGGTAGTCCCTGAGATCAATGTTCTGTAGATGCACAGAGAGCTGAGGTGGACTCAGGATGGTTTAAAAGTTGAAGCCATGGAAGGGGCTGAAGTTGCTTTCATTGTGGTTTGGTTAAGCCGCTCCTGGAAAGCCTGGGGCTGCTACTCTTACAGAAAAGTGGGATGGAAGAGGAACCCAAGAGGGATGGAAAGTGGCAGATTGATGGTGACCTGTATACCCTGGAAAGAGAATAACTTTAAGGTGACCTGGCTGGAGGACCAATCCACAAGAAGAGAGACTACCATCGAGCCACAGCAGCCATTGGCAGGGGATGCTAGATGATGAATGAGTTGCTATGTCACATCCAAGGTGCACGCCTATGGTGAGTGCACCCTTTCACACTAACCCAAGAAGGGGAGGATTAAGATTTATAGGCCCAATGGAAGAAGTGCATTTTGAGTTGAGACTTGAAGGAGGAGAGGGTGGAAGTGTGGTGTGGTGGGTCCAGCAGGGGAGAAGGCATGAAGATAAGCATGGCACAAGGAAATCCAGGGGGAATGGCTTTGATATGCAGCATGGCTGAAGCTGAGAGTAACACCCACTTACTGGAGTTTTTCCAACCAGTCATGTGAGGCACTTGCTGTTAAGCTTTTATTACACTGGTCTACAATTTTTGAGAAGTCATCTGCTTCAGAGATAAAATGTGCTATTTATTATGTATTTTGATGTGCTGAATTCAAATATGACAATTAAAACAACTGATTGGCTACTGTTTCTAAGATATTTAAGTTTTTACATTTTATGTCTATGTATATTGTGTAGATAGTAGAGTTTTAATCATAAATTGTAAACTTAGGTCTTTTCATGTGTTTATGGTTGCTTTACATAATAATATTTCACCTGTCCTGTTTATGTAACACTTTAAAAATCAGCAAAAGGGTTATATAAATAAAATGTATTATGAAAGAAAAGGCAAAAAATTATTATGTACATAGTTTAGTCCTATTCAGTGTCTACTCGGCGCTTCTTGGCTTGTGTCTTGTATTCATTAAATGGAGCATCTCTTGTCACTGTCCAGCAATAGTCTGCAAGCATTGATGGGCTCCATTTGCCCTGATAGCCTGCCAGGAGATTCCACTGCTGTAGTCTGGAGCCCAACAGCTCTGCCTTACTCTTGGATAGTTCCAAATCCCTGACAAGGTCATTCAGTTCACCTTGTGTTAGGAGGTGTGGTTCAGAGGAGGAGGATGGGAGAAAATGTGGATCCTGTGACATTGACGGTTCAGGACCAGAAGTTTCATCCTCTTCCTCTTCCTTGTCTCACTCAAGTGAAAATGATTCTAGTGCATCAGGAACCGGCAGTCCTTCTCCGTGGGGTACTGGGTGTATAGCTGATGGAATGTTTGGCTAATGCACAGTCCACTTTTTCTTCTTTGACACACCTTTCCCAACTGGAGGCACCATGCAGAAGTAACAATTGCTAGTATGATCTGTTGGCTCTCTCCAAATCATTGGCACTGCAAAAGGCATAGATTTCCTTTTCCTGTTCAACCACTGGTGAAGATTTGTTGCACAAGTGTTGCAGCATATGTGTGGGGCCCACCTCTTGTCCTGATCTCCAATTTTGCAGCCAAAATAAAGGTGATAGGCTTTCTTAACCTTTGGCCCTCTGCACGTAAGAAGTTGACACAGTTGTGGCCAGGAGGGTAAAGCAAGGAGGAGGGAGTGGAGGAGGGGAGCAGAGATCCAGTTCATCTACAAAAAGTGTCAAAGAGCTTGCTCTTCCTCTCCCTGGCTTGGGTAAGTAGCTTCTCCTCTCCTCCATCTCCCTGTCCTCTCCCTACCTTGAATAATCAGTCTCCTCCCCTTGTCCTTGGTGGCTGCAGTGAGAGCCCCCTTCCTGTTTCAATGTCCTGTGACCACTGGCTGTGTCTGTTCCTGACTTATCCCCATGCTTTGGGGAGGAGTGATTCATAAGACATGCTGTGGCCATGCAACGCTGGCGATAGCATTTCTCTCCATAGCTCGCTGGTGGGGAAGCACCCACCGTGGGGGCTTAGTGTTCAGGTATCTGTCTTTGAACTGGATGAACAAATATGCAGCCAGTGAGGAACAAACCTGACTCAGCATTTAAGAAATACATTGTGTGCTATATTTCTCTGAATGAGTGGGGTCCATTTTGAGATGTCTTGGTGAGGCAGCAAAAATGACAGTATTGCAGTGTTTGCAGTGGAGAGAAAAGGAACGAAAAAAATCTCACGTACACATCGGATCATATCCAGATACACCCCCTACCTGCCCACTTATACCCAAACCCCCACTTACACTATCCTAAGAACACAACCATTCAAATACACCCACGCATACCGAGTAGATCAACCAATAGGTACATTGAACATGAATCCACACAGATAGCACCAAAACACACCCACATCTACCCAGCCACCTAGTCAGTTTCTCTCTCTCTCTCTCTCACACACACACACACGTAGGTGCCTAGCCACACATTATTATATTATTGCTTTATGCTCACAGAGCATCTTTTCATTTAGAAGGTTCTCAAAATCCTCCCAAGCCTACGCACAGAACTCACTTTACCTATCAGTTCTGTACAGTGCTTTGAGGATGTAATCTGCTTTATCAGTGCTAATAACTATTATTTGCGGTGCATCTCCGTCTGGCAGTCATTGTGGAAGACCACAACTTAGCAGCTGTAATAGAGAAAATAGCTCTAATAAAACCTACATGGGTAATTTAAGGAGATACAAAGACCTCCCTGCACGTACAGCCCTCACTCTTAGCATGCCTGGGGGTATATTTCACCAAGTTCACATCCACACTCACCACTTTACACGTAAGCCTCTCTGTATTAACACAGATGTAAACCTCACATCTGCACTCATGACCTCACGCACGCGTACTCCTACACCTGCAGGGAAATACCTACATACCCATACACACTGGTCCCCCACAGTCAGCTATACATCCCAATAAGCTAAAAGAGTTTTAAAAACTAAGCCAACCATGCCCAGCTATGGTGCTGCTGACATTACCAGACAGCATTAATTTAATTCCACTCAGTTATGCTTTTAAATTTGATTTGAAAAATGTCATAAAATGCTATTGAGAAGTGCAGCGCAGCATTTCTAAGCAGCCTGCAAGATTTCCTGTGTTGTGAAAGCCATTAGGATGGGGTAAATGAATTTCCACAGCTAACTTACTGCTGGGTGCGCCAGAAGGGATCCCCCAAGATGGGAGCAGGGGGAAACGAGGCCCATAATGGTTTTGGTATTAAAGCAGATGTAGCTCTGATCCAAGCTTCAAGGGTCTCGGGAATGGAGAGCAATGGAGTTAGGCTAGGAGATGAAGACTGCACATTCCAGATATTTCTGACCACCCAGCATGAGGCAGGGACAAGGGGAAAATCTGAAGTGATCCCCTACAGAAAAGGTTTGCAAGCAGCACTGATTCTAGGGTCCTGTTATTGGGGTCTGGGGGTAAGTGGGTATTTTAGGAACCCTAGATGTTGCTATTTTAAAAACAGTCTTCTAGGAGTCCAGGGGATACTTAGATCCCTGGAAAATCTTGGGTTTTAAAGAGATTTTTTCTTTTTAAATAAAGGCTGCTGTATCGGTATTTTGCTGTGACTTAATTTATATAAAGGAGGAAGACTTCCACTGTTTAACATTAGATAATTTTGCACATTTTTTCTGACAATCATTTTTGGGCCCCGTGAAGATCTTTAGGGTGGGAGGAGGAGGCAAGTGTCCCCTTTTCTAATGATAACTTTAATTGTTTTCATTTTACTATAATTAGCTTAAATTTCAAACCAGAAAGTCATTTTGAATTAAAAAAATGGATTTTTACTTTGTCAGTGATCCAGTTTGATATTTTCAATGTCTTGTTTTTTGAGGGGGGGAAAAACGAGAAATTTGTCAAAACTGACCCTCTCCCACAAACAGTTTTGGCTTTAATGAATTGGCACTTTCTGATGAGGAATATAGTCAAAAAAACAAATTCTAGCTCGGCTCTACCAGTGATCCAATGTCCTCCTGTCATTCTCACATGAAGGAAACATTACCTTCACATTTAAACATGAACCTAGCCCTTCACCAATAGCATGTAGCCTTGTGAGGTACTCCAAACAGCCTGTGCAATTTTATACAACCTCCAGTTTCACATTCCTCCTCTCGCCTTGCTGTTTTTTCATTCTCCTTTTCTCGGTCCCCATCACTTCTTTCTCTCTCTCAACACCTACTAGAGTAGGGAGACTAAATGAATAGCAGTGGGCCTCACTAGAGGCACGTATGTGCATACCAAAATCTTCTCATCCTGGCAAACACCCATTGGCTCCGTGACAGCCCTGAACACCTGACGCACACCGTAGGAATACTGAAAGGCCTACAATTGTACCGCTCTGGCATACAGAGTGACAGAGTTGTAGGCTGCCCCTGGAATATTGAGTAACTCATGGCTGTACACTGGAATATTTGGAATATTGAGTAATCCACCGCTGCAACACCTCGAGAATACTGAGTGACCCACGGCCATATACTCCTGGAATACCAAGTAAAAGGGAAGTGGAGAGAGGCAGCTAGGAATCCACTGAAGAAAGGCCTGTTTCATTAGATTCACAGAGTCAGGCACTGTGGAGTTGGATCCTAGTACTGCGATTCAGGTACCCAAATCTCACTTAAATTCAATGGGATTTGGGTTCCTAATTCTCTTTGAAAATACTAGTCCAGGTCTGACTCTGTTCCTTGATGATATAGCTTCCTAATAACCAAGAACACAAGTCACAGTATAACAAGGTTCACTCACCTCTATATCGCTTGCTCCTGGCTGCTCTGAGGATTAACTCCATCCACATCGGAGGCACCCTTCTGTCACTCATTGGTGAGCCCTGATGTCCCTCTGTCTGTGACTTAGGGTGCTCTGTCTTCGTGGCTTGGCCCTCCAGCCATGGTTTCATTAGCATTATGGTTATCACCAACTGACACCAACAGAGACTGGATGAGAAACTGATGCCCCTCTAATTAACTTCCTGTTTCTCTTTGGCATGGACCATGCTCTAGTTTCCTTCTGCTAGGGTTCCTCAGAAAGGAGACACACAAAAGCTTGTATGGAAACTCATTTCCCCTCCTAGCATATTAACATGGGCTTTACAAAGGCTTGTAATCTCTTCAGACAACAGCAGCAAGAGCAGCAGTAGCTACAAAGCCTTATGATGGGAATTTAGCCCCTTGGGGATGAGCTGAACCCTCTATTGAGGTTGCAAAGGAAAAGAGGCAGGTATGAAGATATTTACATCAATAGCATGGAACAAGAGGGGATTTTAGTCAAACTTTTCTTTTTAATCTGGTCTTTCTTCTGTTTTTTTTCTTGTCTTTTTCTTTATCCTGAGAAATTCAACACACATTTTTTTTTTTAAAGAGGAGGATTTGGAAAAACAAACAAACAAAAAAGAAAACACCCTGAGTATTAAAACTCCAGGGCACTGCATCTGCAAAATCTATAAGACTGTAAGAAGATAAGAGACAAAAACCCCCAAGAATGTTTCCTTTCTGTATCTTTGGAAGTTGCAGTCGTGTGTATAATACCCCTAAACCAGGGTAATCTGCTTGCCTCCTCCTGCCTTTCCCGATGCACACGGATGTACTTAGCATTAATATTCCTCACCACTGCAGCAAATGAACACCCAGGAGGCAGCTGACTCAATCAGTGCTTGTTTTACTTACTGTGTATTGCTGAGAAAAGCCCATAAACTACAGCACAACAGATCTGTAACGCTCATTTCAGTATGCTTTCCCTGTTTGTTCCAGCCCTGATGAACTTTAGTATTCACCCTCCCCCCTGCCCCGCAAAAAAGATAACAAACATACTAATGATGTGTGGTAAATTACCATTAGAGACTCTGGTTTCTGATGGTGGAAGCATTTGTGGATAAACAAGATTTCTTTTTCCCCGTTATCTGCATTAGTATGCGATTATTCATGCAACAGTGTCACAGCCCCTATGTGTGATGTCTTGTCTGCTTCTACAGCAAACAAGGATCAAAAGGGCTTTAGGAATCAACAAGGAAACTATAGCCTGCGGGAAAAAAAAACAGACTCCCCCCCCCTTTATAAGGGATACGCCTACACAATTTGTTTTCAGTCTCTCAGAACTGTTGACTGTTATGTTGGATGCTTCACAGGGAAAGGAACTTGCTACTATTGTTTGTAATATGGTAGTGCCAAGAGGCCCCAGCTGAATCAGGGCCACTGTGGTAGGCAATATACACTCCCAGAGTAAGAGAAATTCCCTCTCCTAATATGCTTTCAGCCTAACTAAACGTGACAGGAAAAGAAAATATTGTTCTATTATTATACTGAGACTAAGTGACTTGCCCAAGAAAGCCAAGGACTGAAACCAGATTTCCTGAGTCCCAGTCCAGCACCATGACCACAAATCACCCTTCCTTCTGCCCTGTTTGTCACCAGCTTTGACTTGAGTAGGAAGCTGTAGGAGGGACTTTGCTTGAATTTGTAGCTGGAGAAGTAGTTCTGAATGGAGAATAGCCTCTGGAAAATGGAAGGAGCTTCACAGGACCAGCTGACATGGAGCAGTGGGATTGAACTTGACTTTGATGCCCTGAGTTGACCAATTCAGGGAACAGACTCAGAATGGTAACTTACGTCAGGCAGGAAAAGGGCTTTTGACTGGCTTTGAAGCAGTGGTAGAGTGACCAGACAGCAAGGGTGAAAAATCGGGACAGGTTTGGGAGTAATAGGCACCTATATAAGACAAAGCCCCAAATATTGAGATTGTTCCTATAAAATCAGGACATCTGGTCACCCTAAGCAGTGGGGAAGGCTTTTCAGGGGGAACCAAGTCTGGAGAAGGGGCTTTGAATAGCCACTGCATTCAGGGGCATGAAAGAGACTGTGGCCAATGTGAGCTGATTCCAAGGACAGTGAAAAAGGCCTTCGCTTGACTTAGTCAACAGAAGGATCTTTGTATGGCAATTTTTGGTGGGTCAGTGAGTAGGAGATATCGCATTTGACTCTGGGGCAGTAGGAGTGACTGGCCGTTAGGTGGTTCGTTAATTCATGGGCACTGGAAGGGTATTAGATGGCTTGTCAATTCAGGTGCAATGAGAGGAGTTTTGCTTGACCTGAGAATAGCTGAAGAGATTTTTTTTCTTGCATGGCCAAGGGCTGCAGGAAGAGGATTTAAATGGCCAGTTGATTCATGGTCATTGAGAGATTAGCTGATTCAGGTGCAATCAGATGGGCTTTGCTTGACTGTATGGCAGTGGGAGTGAATTTAATTCAGTGGCAGTTGGAAGGCGTATTTGTATGCTCCAGCGGTTTCCTATTTACTGCATTCATTAGCTTCGAAGCCAAGACTAGCTTGTGGGATCCCTGCCTTGTGACCTGGATGCGTCTGCGCCCCTGTGCTCTGCTGCATTGTTTTCTAACAGCCTGTTATTAGTATAGCCTGCTATTAAAACAGGGACTGGGAGGCTGGAATACTCATAGAGCCAAGCTATAATTTGAAGACTACATGCTCCTTAGGTCTGATAAACAAACACTGGGTTTGCCTCCTGCCTCTACCTGCTTTGTGTCCTAATTGGTTTAGCCTTGAAAACATGCAAACAGGCTGAGCCGTCTCAGCGACATATAATGGGCCTTATTCATGGGAATTTGTGTCTCGGTATGGGGCATGCCACTCAAGCCTTTCTGGTTTGGAATCTATGACATTTGGTTTGTTTTATGTCTCCTGCCTGTGACAGAAACAATCCCAGATTATGGGGACCATCGGCATTATCAGGAGAAGTCTCTCTTGTGCTCGTTTCATTTAAATTAAGATGGTTAAAAGCAACATTTGTCTTCTGAATAAGAAAGTTTCAAAGCTTTATTAAGTCAATGTTCAGTGGTAAACTCTTCAAAGACAACCCTAACGTTTTGTTCAGAGTTACAAACATTTCAGAGTTAACAACAACCTCCATTTCCCAGGGGTTCATAACTGTGAGATTCTACGGTATTTGGCCATGGGAAGTTTGGCATTCTGTCCCCTTGCTGGTGGGATCTCGGAGGCTTATGAGCTTGCTCCCTGCCTCAAGCTACCAGCTGAATCTTTTAACTGAGACAATACAGATTTGTCATTTTATATCTGTAGGTCCAGGGTTCTATCCCCGCTGCCGATAACCTAGCCAGGGATGGGGTATTACATATGGTACGAATTAAGGTCAAATTCAGGCCTGTCCTATCTTGAGAAGGCACAGCTCAGTCATGAGGGGAGAGAAGGATGAGTGTTTAGCTGCAAACAAAGCCCTATGGCAGGAGCTCTCTCTTCCTCAATGTCTTTCTGCAACCCTCAGCCCTCCCACCACAATTTTCACCCGGCGAGAGACTCCATCAGCTCGTGCTGTGTCTGTGCCGCTTGTCAGAAGCATGAGAGAAACTCTGCTCTCCGGATTCCTCCCCTTCTCTGGGCCAGTCAGTGCCACGGTGCCCTCAGTTTGCAGAGAATCTTCAGGCTTATTCCAACTCAGGAATCAAGCTGACCTTAGTATCTTACCAGCCAGGAATAAATGCCCCCCTTCCAGCCTGCCACAGCAAAGGCTGGAGGACAGAACCCAGCTCAGCCTGGCCTGTTTATGCTGAGTCACAGTGCTGGGTTGCTAACTCTGTGGCCAGGGAATGGGTGTGCATTGGCCTGCTTAAAATAAAACATGATTTCTGTGCCAGCACCCCCCAACTCTTGCAGCATCCTTAAAACTTCACCAGAGCTTCAGCATTTTCTGCATGGCTGCAGAAGGCTGAGCTGAGGGGGAAGAGAGAGTCTCACAGGAAGAATCTGCGAGGAAGAGAATGCTAGGAAAAGCAAAGGAAACTCTCATGCATTTTATCCCTTTCCACAGTGGGAAACTTCTTGCCTTATTACCCAGTAGAGCCCAATTTCGAATATTGTGAATGATGCAGAGGGAGCCATCGGACTAGAATGACAGGCTGCAGTATTCTCATTCTCCATTCCATGAGATGGAGGAGCCATGCCTAGCCCTCAGGACCCGGTAGCATGTTACTTCCAGGGCAGCAAAAGCTGTTTAGTCTAACGTCTAGGGCTGAGACGTGCTCTGTGCCTTGCTAACAATCAGCTCCTCCTAATAACCCTCTCACTTATGCCCTGCAGGAGGCAAAGTAGGGCTTCCAATCTGAGATTAGCAGTGTTGAAACAACTTGGTTCCAGGGACCCCCACAAGTAACAGGTGAGGAAGAAGGAAGGCAGTATTTTCTACTGGTTATTATACTGGACTAGGAGAGAGCAGACCTGAGATTTATTTCCAGCTCTGCCACTGATCTGCTGTGTGTCCTTGGCTACGTTACATCCTTTCTCTGTGCCTCTGTTTCCTCTCTTACCCTTCATCTTCCTTGTTTAGTTATATTGTAAGCACTTTGGAGCAGGGCTGCTCTCTCACTAATGGGACTGCTGTAATTCTAATAAACAGTAATGAGATTATGAAGGACATACACCTTTGATACCTGGACCCTGCAAAATGCACTCACGCCTTTGCAGTCAGATGCTAGTTGTCTGCCTGGATGTGCCTTGTTTTCTTCATAATCCATAATGGAAAGTATATTTTTTCCCTCATAGGCATCCACACAGCATCCAACTAATGGACAAAGTAGTGGAGTGTGGTCACTATATTTCATTCAGTAGCCTATATGCAGACAACATCTGAATCATAAGTGTTCCCTCTTTAAGTATTAGAAGTGGCATCACAATATAACCCTGGCCTTGTGCTTTCTTACTGTGCTGTACTGAAGGAAATAAAGCAACTCAGACAATAGGCAACATTATAACTACATTTGAGTTCCAGGGTTACATCATTTTCTCCTATTAATAATGCACCGACATGTGCCACTATCCAAGGCTGGGTCAATCATATTTATTAAAGGTTAAGAAGAGCACGTGTGAGAGCTCTGTTGCCTTAGACAAATCCCACGGGTGGGATTTCCATCCCCCTCCCCCTAACCAAGTTGTTTCTATAGGTTTTATTGGAAGTGTGTTTTGTTTTACACAGCCATTGTGCTGTGTTGTACCTTGCAAGGGCTATCTTGTTTCCCCCCAGAAAAAGCTATAATTCAGTTCCAGGAGCATTTAGCGCTTATACTGCTGTGTCCAGTGCTTGGGTGATGTGGTCTCTAATAAGGGTTTGTTTATATAACAGCAGGTCACAGAGCCCAGGTCCACAGACTCATGCTCGGACTCTGACACTAAAAACAGCTGAAGAGATGTTCAGCTTCAGGCAGGAGCTCATGGTTGGAAGCCCACCCCCTGGGTAGGCTTCAAAGCCTGAGCTCCAGCCTGAGCCGTGGGGTCTACACAGCTATTTCTGATGCCATAGCATGAGGCATAGTCTGTTGATATGAGCTCTGGAGCTCCCCATATAGCTGCACCCTTAAGCACTTTACAACCTTCTATTCGTCTAGTCCCCTTGCAGGCAGAAGGGTGTCAATATCCCATTTGCTAATAACCCAGCTAACTCACAGACCAGTGCTTTCCTCTGCCTCTCTACCACCTAACTAACTAAGCAGTAATACGCCCATGGATCTGTTTACTAGGGGCAGGTGTAACATCAGGTAAGGACACAGACCCAGATTCTCCAGAGGTATTTAGGTGTCTAATTCCTATTGATTTCAATGGGAGTTAGGAGTCTAAATCCCTTTGGTAATCTGGGTCTTAGGACTTGGAGGAATGTAAATGGATCCCCAAAGAGAAGCTTAGTTTTCTTCTGACTCTCAAATGTTGCTGAGGAACATGGACTCATAGTCAGAACCTACCTCACCATTTCACTCCATGCTTTGGTTTCAGTGCAGGATGAAAGAAGAGCCATCCCATGTCCACTTGTAAGCAAAACACCATGAATGAAATCCAACCCAAGTTCCTATTGACTTCAAAAAAGCCAGGATTTTACCCCATGAGTCTGAGGCAATGGAAACTGATGGCTAAAGTGATCCCAGTTGTCACAGGATGAAGCATTTAGTGTATGTGTATTATAGGGAATGGGAGAGGGGAGAAGCTGAATTCATCACAAATGACAGGACATAAAGGCACCGTGTTCATTCTGCTGCAGGAATAAGGGGCCTGTTTCTGTACTGCCTTGTTGCTCTGATTTCTGCTGTCTGTGCCTCAGTTTCCTCATCTGTAAAATGGAGATAATGATCGTTTCCTCCTTTGTGGCATGCTAGACCTACTGATGAAAAGTGCTGTGACAGAGTTAGCTATTATTTATAAGAATAAATGGCACCACCTTGTAACAGCTCCTTTAGTGGCTGTTATGGCAGCAGGGATTGCCGGAGTTAATCTACACCTCCTCCCACTCGTTCCTTTCCCTGGCATGTTCCTGCCTCCCCGCTTATTCAGTATCAGAGGGGTAGCCATGTTAGTCTGGATCTGTAAAAGCAGCAAAGAATCCTGTGGCACCTTATAGACTTCAGAATGTGTCCATCATCCATCCAGTGCAGATAACCAACCCAACAGATGTCTGTGTTTGAGAACAGTATTTGACTTGGTAATTTTGCTTTCTCAAGCACTTCAGTGTCAGGAACTTTGGTTTCCCACTTGATATTTAATATATGATAAAGACAGTGGGTGTGGAAAGTGTTTAGCCTTCTCTTATGCCTGCTGTAGGTGGTCCAGGTCTCACCACCATACAGCAATGTGCTCAGAATGCACATCTCGTAGACCTGTTTCTTGGTGTTCGATGTTATTTTCCTGTTTCCCCATATATGCTTGGCTAGTCAGATGCCTTTCTGTAGCAAGAATTAAGTCCACCATTGAGAAATAAGTTGCCAAGTATAGCTGATCCTAGATCGCAACCTCTAGCATGACAATAGCAAGTCATACTTCTGCTGCGGTCAACACACCACATGCCATAATCATTGTCTTCTTTAGAACGATGGTTAGTCCAAATTCATCACAAGCTAGAGTAAAGCAATTCCAAGTTTCTGGAGCTGTTCTTCACCGTGTGCATCGAGCAAAGAAACCCTGGTGAAAAGCTCTCTTAGTGTCAGGTCTTTGTCATTCCTTTTGGCTCTTAGCCTTGCAATGTTGAGTTTTCCATGTGATCTGTATGGAGAGTCTGGAACTCGTTGGAACTACAATATTGCTACTACTAATTGATTATTATTGTTTATTATTTGTAACAGGGCAGTATCCAGGGGCCCTACTCGAGGGTTAGAAGTTCATTGTGCTAATCCCTGTACAAACAAGTAATAAGAAGATCCCAGCCTCAAAGAGATCCCAGTCTAGATATATGACAAGGCCCAATGGTGGATGAAACAAGCCAATTGAGAGGTCAGGGAATGGGAGGACAAGGTAATAAGTTTGGCACAGTAGGCAATTATCTGGGTCTATCACCTGCCTCTCTGTTAGCAGCTAATAGTGTTTGTAGACATGGTGGCAGGGGTAAGTTTTAGGAAGAGATTGAAGGGAGGGTAAAGTGATGGCTTACATGACTCTGGGTTGGTTGAAGGGTGCTGTCCCAGAGTGTGCCATCCTGCCTCCATTACCCCTCTTGGTTCTCCAGTCAGGTCACACACACCCAGGAATTTAAAAATAACACTCCCTCTCTTTGGAGTTCAGTTTCTAACAATTCACAAATAAACACAGTTGCTGTGGCCTCTGCTGGCTCAAATCCTTCCTCCTTTAAAGCTTCAGGCCTTGGCTTCCCAGTTCTCTCTGAACAGGAGAGCTTTGTTGCTCCTGGACCCCGCTGGTGAGACCTTCCACCAGGGCTTTTCCTAGCCAGCGTTCCTGGGCTCAAACTCCTCCTTCTCTTAGGGCACCGCCCTCTTTCTTGGGTATGTGCTCGAATCCTGGCAGGCTTCCTCAGCCCACCATCATCCTGGCTCTGCCACAAGAGAGCTTCCCTTACAAGTATCTCCTGATGCTAGGCTCCCCCTTGACTGAGCGAAGAACCTTTCCTTTATAACCCTCCATAGCGAGTCACATGACTTGGCCCCCTGAGGCCTCCATCTCACCTTGGTCTAGTAACCCTACTAGGAACTACCTATTCATAAAGGGGCCATGCCTTGGAATATGGTGGACAGAGCAACCTATTATAGTGTTTGTAAGACCAGGACCTTGTGCTGGTTTTCAGCCAGTGACCTAGGCAGGTTCAGTTTTGTTGAGAACAGTGGTGAGCCCATCATTACAGAGGACGCTTCCCAGAGACCACAGATAGGTATGTTTAGAGCAATGGTATTCTCATGACAAGTGCCATTTCACTGGTGGAAAATGTCGTCTTTGCTGATAACAGCTAATGCAAAGCACAATGTCTGCAGCTTTTTCTATTTTAATGTAGATATCTGAAAGTGACTGCATGATGGAGGGCGAAAGATAAAGGTTATGTGTCTTTGTGGGCTAAAATGGCACTATGATGAATATAAAAGCTATCCTCTCCTCCTCTAATATATTCACTCACCATTCCAGCCTCTTTTCTAGTGACCGTAAACAACATTTGTCATCAGCAATAGGCTACTTTTCATTATCAAACTGATCTGGAAACTGCTTTTTTATTTCATGAGCATCAACAGTAACCGCGAAAAGCAGGGTGGGGGAAAGATATATGTTGCAGGCAGGAAACGGACCTGGGATGAAGCTTGCATATGGAATTCAGGGGATCACTCATAAGTCTGGCCTTCATGACAGAAGATGGCCTAGTACTTAATTAATTCCCACTGAGCCAATGATGATGTATCATACCCTTTCAATCTGCAACTAAAGAATGCATTTTAAAAAAGCCCTAATTTGCACATTTAATGCATTCATTAAGCTATTAGTCTTTCAACAAGAGATTTAATAGCAAATTAACAGTTTTCATGAAACAAAAAACAACAAATTTCCCTACTTAGTAAAATTACTTTTGTGTTACTAGGCAGTGCTGGGGACTGTGCAATCAGAGGTTTCAGGGTGAAGGACGGGAAGACGGGCTTAATTTGTTTGTGGGTTATAAGAACACAAGAATGTCCACACTGGGTCAGATCAAAGGTCCATCCAGCCCAGTATTCCGTCCACTGACAGTGACCAATGCCAAGTGCCCCAGAGGGAGTGAACCTAACAGGTAATGATCAAATGATCTCTCTCCTGCCATCCAATTCCACCCTCTGACAAACAGAGGCTAGGGACACCATTCCTTACCCATCCTGGCTAATAGCCATTAATGGACTTATTCTCCATGAATTTATCCAGTTCTCTTTTAAACCCTGTTATAGTCCTAGTCTTCACAACCTCTTCAGGCAAGGAGTTCCACAGGTTGACTGTGTGCTGTGTGAAGAAGAGCTTCCTTTCATTTGTTTTAAACCTATTGCCCATTAATTTCATTTGGTGGCCCCTAGTTCTTATATTATGGGAGCAAGTAAATAACTTTTCCTTATTCACTTTCTCCATATCACTCATGATTTTATATACCTCTATCATATCCCCCCTTAGTCTCCTCTTTTACAAGCTGAAAAGTCCTAGCCTCTTTAATCTCTCCTCATATGGGACCCGTTCCAAATCCTTAATCATTTTAGTTGCCCTTTTCTGAACTTTTTCTAATGCCAATATATCTCTTTTGAGATGAGGAGACCACATCTGTACGCAGTATTGAAGATGTGGGCATATCGTGGATTTATATAAGGGCAATAAGATATTCTCTTTCTTATTCTCTATCCTTTTTAAATGATTCCTAACATCCTGTTTGCTTTTTTGACTGCCCTTCACACTGTGTGGATGTCTTCAGAGAACTATCCACGATGACTCCAAGATCTCTTTCCTGATTAGTTGTAGCTAAATTAGCCCCCATCATATTGTATGTATAGTTGGGGTTATTTTTTCCAATGTGCATTACTTTACATTTATCCACACTACATTTCATTTGCCATTTTATTCCCCAATCACTTCCTTTTGTGAGATCTTTTTGAAGTTCTTCCCAGTTTGCTTTGGTCTTAACTATCTTGAGCAGTTTATAATTAACCTGGACCTAGTGCTCCATCACAGGCAATGGGATAAAGTGGATTGGCTTGGTGAGAGAGGCACTGACTGAGTGGTAGGTCCGTAGGGTGACCAGAGAGCAAATGTGAAAAATCGGGATGGGAGTGGAGGGTAATAGGAGCCTATATAAGAAAAAGACCCAAAAATCCGGACTGTCCCTATAAAATTGGGACATCTGGTCACTCTAGGTAGGTGGTGGAAGAGGAAGGCAGGAGCTTGCATAAACCTATGGCAGAACCCTAACGCATGCATAAAGCAAAGCACATACAGTACTTAAATGTTTTACTTAATAAAGATGGCTTGAGGAATCAGGGCTGTAATCTTTATTTAGGCTGGCTCTCAATGAGGGTGAAATTCAGCCCTGTGCAGAAGCCTATGTACAACTGAAGTTTCATGTAAGCCATCAAAACAGCCTCTGGGCTGGCTGGCTGTAAAGGGGTGGATATCAGAGAGAATCTCATGGAGAGATTAGTCAGTGGAAGGACAGGGTTAGAGCATCAGGAATTGATTCTAGATGAAGGGTTAACCTGAATAGTTAATAAACTGCTGTAAAATAACTTTAATGATCTTTTTTTTTTGAGCTGTGGGTTGTATTTTAAAATGATTTTTTTTAACTTTACAACGCCTGCTCCTAATTAGTTTTCAGTCTCTTTTAAAAGGCAATTGACAGAAAGCTGAACTTTGAATCCACAGGGACCCTTCCTTTTTTTCGTTTGCTTGTTTTTTGCCCTTTTGGGTTTTTTTCTACCAAAAGAATTCTTTGAGGGATCCCAGAATGAGGTCTGAGTTTCAGCCAGACAGCGAAAGAGAGGAAGTGATCAAAAATTGATTTCTTAAAGGTCTGAAGAATCATAAAGATAGTTTGAATCAGTATCTTGTGTGTGTCTACCCACCCACCCACATATCCATTAAAAATATGCTTTCTTATGGCTTAATATTTGCTTCCAAATGTGTAATTAAAGCATTTCTGAATGAGCGATGTGTGGCACTGGACAATGTACTCTTTTGCATCTTCGTTTCCTAGATGTTTTCATTGTTCTCACTTATGGTGGTTTTGAATGAGTTACTCCTATTTTAGGCCCTGATTTGGGAAAACATCCTTCAGAACAGCATATTCTTAAGGCCTCAGTGGGCTTTAAACCCATGCTTAAAGTTAAGCATGTGCTTATGTCCTGTTCTGAATAGGAAAGGCAGTCACATCTCAGTAATCTACATTCCCAGAGGATGTAGGGTGACCAGATAGCAAGTGTAAAAATTTGGGGCAAGGGGTGGGAGGTAATAGGTGTCTATATAAGAAAAAGCCCCCAAAATCAGGACTGTACCTATAAAATTGGGACATCCGGTTACCCTACAGAGGATGATCTCACACAGTTAGGACCAACTCTTAATGTGACTACTGACTTGAATGGGAGGTGTGCCTACCTGTGTAACAACTCAATAAGGATCTCAGTGTTTGCGCCTGAAAGCTTTTGTCCTAGTGCGTTGTGTTCTGAATGCTGTTGTTCTAATATATACTCAAGGTAATAGACAGTAATAAGACCTCGCATTTCTATGATGCATGTAAGGTATGCATAGAATTAATAACACATATATTTGTATCTCAGATGAGAGAAGTTCCTGGATGACGTGATGGTAAGAAATTATAGGTTCTGCACATCTCTGTGTCTGATTTTATTGGTTGGTGCTTGATAGTGTATCAGAGGTGATGAGCACATCTCAGCACTGGAGATTCTTGAATCCCATAATATAGCAAAGGAAATATCTACGTCTCAGTGCTAGATGTTTCTGGATACCCTACCACGAACCAGCAGAAGTAACGCATCCTCAGTACTATTTCCAGATGTTGACTTATGCAGCGAACATTGTCAGCATTTTGTCGCTCTACATTTGAAGCCGAATGCTATTTTCCTTTCAACCCCATTGCCATTGTCCCCCACGGAACCATTTCAATTTAGTGAAGAAGAGAAGGGCCCAGCAGCCCGCATCCTGTGTTATGAATGCGGCACTTTAAATGGTGGAGTCAATGACATGAGACACAGTGCTTCATTACTCCCTCATTCACCCAGACTCCATGGTATTCCAGGCCCAAGCAATAGTCTGCTGCTAGGGAAGCTGCATTTAAATTTCATTATGTCAGGTAATTCTTCTTCGGCAACTTGCTATGTGGGTTGTAGGCTGCTGTCTAAAAGCTTCTAGGGTGTTAGAAGTTTCTTTGTCTGTTGTGGGTTGTTATTTATTTTTAATTGAATCAGTCAGATTTTTTTTAAGGCAAAACAAAAGATTTTAAAGGGCCAGAGAAACCACCAGATAATTGTATTGTTCTTTTAGGAAGGAGCAAGAAAAATGTCCTATGTTCTATTGATTCTGCTCTCACTTGCATCAATGTAAGGCTCTGATTCAGGAAAGTGTTATGGCAGAGAGTATGTCTACACTGCAGTCAGAGGGGTCACTGCAGCATGTGTAGACATACCTGAGCTAGCTCTGATCTTGCTAGCTCCAATAACTATAGCAAAGATGCAACAACAGCTTCCCTGTTACAATTGTTGCAGCTAGCTAGATCAGAGCATGCTCGGGTACGTCTAGTTGTGATGCAGTCACACCTCTAATTGCAGCGAAGGCCAGGGGTGGCTCCAGACACCAGTGCACGAAGCGCGTGCCTGGGGCGGCAAGCTGCGGGAGGGGAGTGGCCTGCTGGACGCCGTGAGGGCAGTAGTCAGGCAGCCTTCAGTGACATGCCTGCGGGAGATCTGCTGGTCCCACAGCTTTAGCTGCAATTCGGCGGTAGGCACACCAAATCCGCATTACCAGCAGACCTCCCGCAGGCGCGCCGCCGAAAGCCGCCTAACTGCCATGCTTGGGGCAGCAAAATCCATAAAGCTGCCCTTGGTGAAGGCATATCTTTAGTCTGTGTACCCTTCAGAGGCGACACTGCAATAGTCAGGATGAATATATCGTGATTGCTTTAGGCATGTCTCATGGTTGCAAACTGTCTTTTTGGAAGCTGTTTGAAGGGAGCAGCATATGGGCAAGCAACTGATAGAACCCAGCTAGTGTAATACTTTGCAGGTATAATGTGAAACAAGACCTCAGCCTGGCCAGCGACTCTGTGAGCACAATTTCACACTTGCAGATGCAAAAAGCAGCTTATGCACCAGTAGTGATCTGGTTGTCCCTGCAAATCAGGCAGCCGAGTGAAACAGTCACCCTCATACTTGCATTGTGCCTGCAGTCAATTGCAGGCATAATGTTGCACTCACAAAATCAGAGGTGTGTTTTGAGCTCAGGCCCTGAATGTCTTCATCAGCAGACACAGGTGACGCTCGTACCACTCAAGCCTTCAGCATAAGGCTCAGGTGTGACTTCAGTGGGGCATCGGTCTTTGTGCTGGGCCTTTACACAGGGTTGTATTTCACCTTGTATTTCAAGCCCATATATTTCCCTCCCTCGGAAGATATGTCTACACTGCAGTTAGACACATGCCAGCTGACTCCAGCTTGGGGGGCTCGGACTGCAGGGCTGTTTAACTGCTGGTAGACGTTCCAGTGCTCTGAGACCATCCCAGCCCACAAAGTCCTAGAGCCCAGGTTCCAACCCGAATTCAGACATCAACACTGCAAGTAAACAGCCCTGTGAGCTGGAGTCAGCTGGCATGGGACAGCTGCAGGTTTTTAATTGCAATGTAGACATACCCTGAGAGGTGACTGCATACACATGTCTGGGAAATCTACCCACCTTCTCCCTCCAGCCCAGGGTAGCCAGTCTACTGTATAATTCCCTCTCCTTGCATGTTATATTTTATCATGCTGGGCATTTTGGCTGGCAGTGGTGACCGAGAGGGATTTGCATTGCACAGAGCTGCTGAGAAGAGTGGTTGAGAAATGGCATGAAAATGCTGATAAATAGTTCTAAATGGAAGCAATTTTAGCAAGAGAGCCCTCAGGCAGACTCTCTCTTTCCGTGACTATAACACTCCAGAGATAGGGCTTCCAGCAGCAACAAGGATAAGAAGACGGCGCTAGCGTGCTGCATGCTGGGCTGGAAAGTGCAGGCTTTTTTCCCTTGCTATTGTTTGAGTCCAGCTGGATCAACTTACCCTGTTGAACACACATTCAGAGCTTTATTTTTCTGCAACTCCAGTGCTGGTGAAAGGTGCTGAGGTTGACAGCCCTGGAGAATGAAGCTCACTGTATGCCCACAAGCCACTTTCGGTATGTCTGCATTGCAAAAAAAAACCAAAAAAACCACTGCACCAAATCTCAGAGCCCACGTCAACTGAGTTGCGTTTGTGAGGCTGGGGCTATGGGGCTAAAAATAGAAGCGGCAGCCTGACATTCTCCCCCAACACTGGATTTCAGAGCCGAGTGCCAGCCTATGCCTGAACATCTACACTGCTATTTTGAGCCCTACAACCAGAGCCCCACAAGCCTGAGTCAGTTGACCCAGACTCTGGGACTCGGTGCTGTAGGTTTTCCATTGCAGCGTTTATATGCTCTTAGACAATAGGCAACAGCAGTGTCCACTTCTCTCACACGTATCTGAGCCCTGATTTGGAAAGGATGCCTTAGCAGGTAGGTCAATCTGCAAGGCTCATGCAGTCCTTGACTTCCTTAGCCTTCTCTGTGTGACAACATTGCAAACCCTGTCAGGCCCACACAGGTGGAGGGTCAGGAGCAAGTCAAGGGGAAAGAGATGAGGCCAGAGCTTTTCTGGGTTCTAGCAATTTCCGGCTAATGAAAAAGCTCTTTCTTTGTTGTTACTAGATAGAGCAGCCTCAAAGTTGCTCTAAATTTCACTGAGTTGCACCAAAGGCTGAACTAGGACTAGGGACAAAGAGGGGATATAGGTGCTATAAAGCCACTTGCCCCACACCTCAGTTACATGAAACTCTGAAGGGGCTTCAGCCCCATATAGAACTATAGATATAACCATTATATAGACATTATACACCAGCAGCAAAGTGTTAATCCTTCTATAGTTCTCAAGTGGGTACAGTGATCGACAGGCCTTGCAGTTAGAACTGGTTGCAATTGTGTTTTCTTTTCACAAAAATTGTCTAAGAAAAATGAACAGTTTTAATTTCACTTGGGCTTTTTTTTCACTTTTTTTTCTTGACCAAAAAAAAAAATTCAAAAGGAAATAAGATTATTTTTTTTTACTATTTTCTCCTGTTTTCACTGAGAAAAGGGGCAAATAGATACTTTTTTAAATGAAAGTGTGTGTTTCTCCGGCATGAACGTAAAGATGTGTGTATTGCCTTTTGCTTCCTTTTTTTTTCGGGGAAGAAGGGTGGGTGGGTAGGGGGATTGAATCAAAACTACTGAAAGTGGAGACATTTCCCACTCTTTATAAACAAAAATGATTTTAATACAAATATTTTGGGGTATCTTTTTCCATTTAAAATTATTTTGAAAAATGTTAGTCAAACATTTTTCAGGAACATCAATATTTTCAGAAAAACAAACAAAAACAATTTTTAATGGGAAAAAAAACTTTTAATAAAAAACAACAACATTGACCAGCCTTACTTGCAATACTGGCAGAGCACAGAGTTTGTAACCATGGTGCAATGAAAGTACCTGGGCCAGGATGACTTGCCTGGATGTTCTGCATCATTGCAGCCTGCCTGGTTTGGTCCCACCAGTGCAAATTAAAACAGCCAAATTCCGTAAAACATAAGAATGGCCCTACTGGGTCAGACCAAAGGTCCATCTAGCCCAGTATCCTGTCTACCAACAGTGGTCAGTGCCAGGTGCCTCAGAGGGAATGAACAGAACAGGAAATCATCAAGTGATCCATCCCTTGTTGCCCATTCCCAGCTTCTGGCAAACAGAAATTAGGTACACCATTCCTGCCAATCCTGGCTAATAACCATTGATGGGCTTATTCTCCATGAATTTATCTAGTTCTTTTTTGAACCCTGTTATAATCTTGACCTTCACAACATCTTCTGGCAAGGAGTTCCGCAGGTTGTGAGTGTGTTATGTGTATTTATCTTAAACCTGCTGCCTATTAATTTCATTTTGTGCCCCCCTAGTTCTTGTGTTATGAGAAGTAGTGAACAACACTTCCTTATCTACCTTCTCTACATCAGTCATGATTTTATAGACCGCAATCATATCTTCCCTTAGCCGTCTCTTTTCCAAGATGAAAAATCTCTCCTCATAAGGAAACTGTTCCATACCCCTAATCATTCTTGTTGCTCTTTTCTGAACCTTGTCCAATTCTGATGTATCTTTTTTGAGATGGGGTGACCACATCTGCACACAGTATTCAAGATGTGGGTGTACCATGTATTTATATAGAGGCAACGTGAAATTTTCTGTCTTATCATCGATCTCTTTCTTAATTATTCACAGAATTCTGTTCACTTTTTTGACTGCCGCTGCACATTGACTGGATGCTTTCAGAGAACTATCCACAATGACTCCTATATCTCTTTCTTGAGTGGTAACAGCTAATTTAGACCCCCTCATTTTATATGTATAGTTGGGATTATGCTTTCCAATGTGCACTGCTTTGCATTTTATCAATGTTAATTTAATCTGCCATGTTGTTGCCCAGTCACCCAGTTTTGAAAGATTCTTTTGTAGATCTTCGCAGTCTGCCCGGGACTTAACTATCTTTAGTAATTTTGTATCATCTGCAAATTTTGCCATCTCACCGTTTACCCCTTTTCTAGATCAAAACAAGCAAAGCAATGATGCCAGCTGAGGTTGTTGTCCTGGATTTGAGGGATGTGTGTACCCCAGATTTTGAACAAGCTCATTGCAACTATATTATATGCATTCAGCTACCAGGAATTAATAAAATAGAACACCACATAGCTAAGGGTTCATTTGAACAAGCCGGGCATCTAAAGCCAAGGTCAAATACATTTGCAGGCATGCAGTTTCTGCTAATCAGAACAGGAGGAAGGGAGAAAGAGTCAACAATTTGAACCTTAAAGAAAATAAGTGGATGGATTCCTTGAGTTCTGGGTGCCTTTGATAAAGCTTATTATGACAAAGGTTGTTAGGAATGTTTGTTGCAAAGTAGTTTATTGAAGTTAGGAGAGGTGATGAGCCGGTAGGGAGTCACTATGAGCTGTGCGTTTTGTAAAAGTTAGTTATAAAAGACTGGATAATAGAATGTATTTTGCAGCCGTCCTCTGAGGCTATCCTGAGGGATGTTTTTCCTGACGCCTTACTCCCTGGTGGGGAAGTGACTGGCCATCACAGACCTGGGGTAAAGTATTCAGTACCATCCCAGATTCTAGGTAATTGTTTGGGATATTCTAAACCTGTTGCTGCTGTATGCCTGTGCTTAAATCTAATAAATTGTATTTTTAGAAAAGAACAGACTTGCCTGTATTAATCCTTCACCTGGCAGAATCACTGTGTTTCCATTGATTTAGTCCTGGCAACACATGGCGTGAAACAGTTAAGTTACTACTTTGGGTTCTGGAAACCCTGGGTAACAAGGTGGTTTTGGGGATGTTAATGTCATTCCATTAGGGACTGGACTGAGACTTTCTTATTTCCCTTAGACCATCAACAAGCATCTATTTGAAGGTGATGGCTGGACAGACTTCAGTTGGAGTCAGTCTAGAATCCTAGACAGGAGACTAAGTATTTTATATTTTATGAAAATAAATTAAGTTGGTTGAAAATTTTGGTAAATCCTTTTTTTTTAAACAAAATAGCTTTTTAATGAAAATTTTGGCTTAAAAAGTGAATTTGTTTTGCAATGTCCAAGATTATTTTTAAATGAAAACTTGTAGACTCAACTTTTGGGGGGCTCCAGAAAATCAACATTTTTTTCCCTGTGGAAAATTTAGATTTTGCAAATGGCGAATTTTCCATCAGAAAATCATTCAGAAAAAAAATTCCTGAACATCTCTAGTACTTTTGCTCACAACACGACTGTGAGGTAGGGAAGTGCTATTATCCCCATTTCACAGATGAGGGACTGAGACTCAGAGAGAAAAAATGACTTACTAAAGTCCTACATGATCTCTGGCTGGAGCAAGGTATTCAACCCACCTGTTTTGAAGCCTACACTTATGCTCTAACCGTTGGACCATCCTTCCTCTCAAATGAAGTACAGAATGTCCTGATGCATTGGGAGGGAATTCCATTCCTTGGCCACTGGGGGATACGTCTAGATTACCCGCCATATCGGCAGGTTGTGATCGATTTCTCAGGGATTGATATATCGCGTCTCATCTAGATGCAATATATCAATCCCCAAACGCGCTCCCATCGACTCTGGAACTCCACCAGCGCGAACAGCGGTAGCAGAGTCGACAGGAAGAGCCATGGATGTCAATCCCGCGCCATGAGAACGAGAGGTAAATCGATCTAAGATACTTCAACTTCAGCTACGCTATTCACGTAGCTGAAGTTGTGTATCTTAGATCGATCCCTCCCCTAGTGTAGACCAGGCCTGAGTATGAAATGGGTTAAATCCATTCAGGCAGTATTGTTCCAAAGGATCCAAAACAAAAGAGAAAATTCATTTTCCTAATGGAATCAAGAGACAAAAAGCTTCAGCTAATAGAACCTACTATGTGTATATGGAAATACAGCCCTCCAGCCCCCTGTGCTTAAGGATCCATTTGTGCTGCTACCTCATCTCCTGCCATGGAAGGTAGTGAGTTGAAAGAGTGATTTAGACGCCGTTAACACAAACGAGAGAAGACAAGCCTGCACTTAGCGCGACAGACTCTCCAGGAAGTTTAGACAAGGGAAAGCTGTTTCTTTTCTCTGTGTCGTTTCCCCTTTACAGCCTGCAGATGAGAATTTCATAGTAGAAAAATTTAAAAAGAAAGAACCCCTGGGTAATTTGACTTCAGTCTTCTCACAGTCCTTAAAGTATTTGATTTTCATGGAACTGTCACATGTTCTGTCTCTCCTAAACAACCAGATGCTGTATATTAATATGTACACTAAAGAGGGATTGCATAGCACGGGTGATAATGCAGCCTTTAAAATATCTGAGAAGGGGATTCAGAAGTGTGTTTAATTCAGGGAATACAAATGTATGGGTCAGATTCTGAGGGTCTAATTGTTTTTCTCCCAGGCAATACTCTAGGATTTACTCTAATTTGACCAAAAGCTCTAATTTGACCTTTGACAGAGGAATTATTAGGTGAATTTCCATGGTAGGAGTTATGCAGAAAATCATACTGAATAATCACAATGGTCCCTTCTGGCCTTAAAATCTATTACTCTTCCAATTCATTGATGCACATGGGAGTTTGGATCCATAAAGCCTGAATACAAATTGAGTGTGGATCTCGGGATTTACCCCACTGATAATTGGAAATTGACATTAAATCTCTTCCTTAAACATTCATTTCAGGTTTGAGATAATAAGGCCAAGGAATGGCATTTAGTTATTAAGGGTTGAAGGGTTGAGCCAGCATGAGTCTATGCAGCAATTTAAACCCCCCAAATGGGTCTCAAGTAGGGTATAAGTGGTTTATGGAAACAAGGAGTGAATTTCAATCCAATGTTCTAAAAAGGTCCAATGCTCTGAGTCTGCAATGTTCTTGACAACAGGACCCAGCCTTTGGGACATGTTGGGAGAGTCCAGTTCAGCACTCTGGACAGAGCCTGCTTGTCTTATTCTGAATAAGAAAGGCAAGATGGGTGAGGTAATATCTTCTATTGAAACAGCTTCTGTTGGTGAGAGAGACAAGCTTTTAAATTTACAAAGAGCTCTTCTTCAGGTCTGAATAACTCCATTTCCCAGGAGTTCTAAGATACATAGTCAGTCTCCCCGTGACAGAAACGGTAGTACTAACTTTTTATTGAATTTTAACTTTTTTCCTTTAACATGAACAAAAGAGCCTGAAACCCAAAGGAAAACAGGGTCCATAGTATAGCCTCTTCTGGATTGAAAGGTCAGACCACTTGATGGATCCATTACCATTCAGAAAGTCAAAAGAATGAATGTTCTCAGACAGTAGAAAATCAGGGATTTACAGAAGTTCACGTGGATTATGAACAGACCTCCCCTGGTCTATGTGGTGTCAGTCCCTAGGAGATCTGACAACCCTTTTCTCAATATCATTCATATAGCATGATATCTTTTGAGTTTTGCTTTGCAATTTGGATCCAAAAACACCTGATAAAGTGGGTTCAGGCTACCAAACTTTGCCTCATTTTTGTGTTAGAACCATGTGTAACCCCTGGGTTGATGGGCTCCCCCCAAAACTGTAGACTGACCTAGGCATAATCCAGTATTGGTAGAGGTTCAGCCACAAGTTTTGAGACTTTCACAGTACCTCTGCGAGCAACAGCTCTTTGGTCTTTGTAGGACCAGTGGGGAGAGAATGTGCAGCCCCCAGTCCCCTAAAATCTAATCTAGCCTCATTCAGAAAATCTCACCTTAAATAAGATTAAAGTGCATACTGGTTATTATGGTATCTTTTTGGGGTTAGAAAGCGAAAATGTGTTTCTTAGCTGGGCTATTAGGATTCCAAAGGATTCCCATACGGTTACCTCTGTAACCACATTATTAACTTCAGCAGAGTTATTCCCAATTTGCACTGATGTAACTACACTGACTTTAGTGGTGTCACTCCTGATTTACCCTGGTTTAGAGAAACTGATTTCAAGGGAGTTACTTCTAATTTTCACCAGTTTAGAGGAAAGTCAGACCTTGTTTCTATATTTTTTCAAGTGTAGAGTTTGAATGCCCCACTCCTGGTCTTGCCCTGATCAGTGGGGGAGACCTTCTTATTCCTCCATTTCAGATTGTTGGCTAAATTCAAAGAAATCTTGAAGTAAGTGAGGTAGCAAAATGGAGTTAGAAGTTTGAAAGTGAGTAGGCCTTTGCAGAGGAGCAGGGTGCAGTGCTGTCCTTGCAATGATTCTGCTATTAACTGATGCATTCTTGTCTAAGACCTATTCAACATCCTTTGTGAGCGTGAAAGGGACAGAAATGGGAGAAGGAGAGCAGGGGCTGTGTGCAGATTTGATTATTACAGCAATTTCCTGGGCAGCAGCATTATAGCAAGTTCGGGAAGGGGTCAGGGGAGGGGGGAGTGTTGTTGTTTATGTTTACTAGGAGCATTTCCCAGTCGCTGCCTCTGAAGTCAATAATAGGATCTGCCTGATATGCTGAAAGCCACAGATGGGTCTTTGAGCATTTTTCGTCCTTGTCTGTGCATGCGCACTCTCTCTCTCTTGATCGGTTTCGCTCCCTCTCTCCCAGCAGATGCACTTCACAGGTCTCACTAGGGTGCGCTGGGGATAAAGCAGGTCATGTGGAAATTAGGCAGCCGAGCGCAGAGACCCAAGGCGAGGAATGATCACAGGGAAAATTACCAGTTGTTTCCTAGCTGTTCACCTGCTTCGAGTGGTTCACTTAATTAGCGATGCAAGTGCGAGCTGACAGATTTGGCAGAGAACAATAATGCAGAGGGAGTTGATGGAAGGGAGTCTTGCTGGGAAAGTTGTTCCTGATTATAAATAGACCTGATTATTACAGAGGCGCCCATTAGCGATGCTATAGTTAAGGATCTGTCAGACTTTCTATTCCCAGACCCTTGTTTTCACAGGGTGGGGCTGAGGTGACAGAAATGTGCTCCTCAGGCTGAATTTCATCTCCCAAAACAATGGTTTGTTTTTGTACATAGAATATAAAAATAAGGTAGTAAATAAAAAGACCATGTGATCCTTCAACTCCAAAAATGCCATGGAAAAAATAAAGTCTGGCCTTCTTTTATTATTATGGTAATGACGGTTACCATAATAGGAAGTCCAGAGCTGGTGTTTGGAGTCTGAAATCAGCCCCTCAGAGCCATTAGGCCAGGCTGCACTGTTTTTCTTAAATAAAAGATCTCCCATCCTGCCCAAGAAACAATAGCTCTGATTCTGATCTCATTTATTCTGGTATAAGTCAGGAGTAACTCAACTGAAGTTAACAAATTAAACAGGTTAAAAAAAACAATTCAAGAGAGAGTAGAGTCTAATCCAACATTTGAACATAGATCTATTCACAGTATGATTGGAGTCACAGTGACGGATAACCAGCATCTAAACATCCAGCCTTTGTAAAGCTTCAGATCCGAACTCTTGCTGTGACTCGGACCAGTCTCTGATAGGAATTAGAGATGGAATGTCTTGCTGAGCCAGCTCATCTATTTCCCAGCCAGCCAAAGCAGGATTGTGCCCTATCGTATGTCCTCCATCCAGTTTTAAATCACCTACATGATGGAGTTTGCTGACCACCATGATCTGATTGGTCTCACTAATTATCCTCCAGTGTAATGTCCTAAACCATTCCTCTCTTCCCTTGGCATTTGTATCCTTCTTGCCTAGCTACCACCATGAGTGGGTTCATTCAAAATACGATGGATAGACTTGTAAAGAAATACAAAGTCCCTGTGCTAGATGAAAAATGAATAGGTGATGCTGTCTCAACATGAGCATAGCTCTTGCTAACCTCTCCTGCTCCCAGGCAGAATAACTCAGTGATGTAAACATCATAGCAGGACTTTGAGGCTGCCTGTTTCGTCTCCTGTATTTCTGAAGCATTGGGTAGTTTACGAACATATGGGACCAGATCGTCAGCTGCTATAAATCCAAGTAGCCCCATCCAAGTCAATACACCTATAGTAATTTGCACCGGGTGGGGATCTGAGCCATGCTTCACTGCTGGCTATCTCTGGGAGGAAGGGCTAGTAGAGAAATCTACTTTGCAAATGGAAGAATGAGGCCAAACAGTATCAAGAGGTGCTTCAAGATGATTTCATGGGCTGGTAGAGTCACATTGTTCGAAATAGCATAATCATAGGGGAGAAGAGTGAGCACCCACATCTATGGAATTAGGCCATGCCCTGAGCAGGACAGCACAGTTGCTTTTCTGTATGATGATGACGTTCATGGGAACTGAAGTCTCCATGGTCTCAAAAAAAAATTATGGGATCTTAATCATTCTGTTATCAACTCTAATCTCAGCCAAGTAACCCCATACTGATTCTGATGGGATTCTAAAGATTCTGTTATCAAACCTAATCCCATCTACAGAGCACTGTAATGCTTCTGATGATGTTGAAAGCGCATCCCATCTCTACACAACTCCATAGCTATTCTTCTGGGTTCCCAATGGCAAACCATACAACCCCATTAGCAATCCTGTTGGGGTCCTAATCACTCAATTATCAAACCTAATTCCCTCTCCCTTGTGCCATAACCCCTTTGATGGGATCTGAAACATCCTATTAACAAACCTCATTAAATGTGTGCCCGACTTAGGCCTACTGTCCTTCCTCCTTGTGACTGCAGTGGGAGTTTTGACTATGAAAGGAGCAAAAACTAAAGGTGAAATAGTAACTTTGGCCACAGCCTTGAGCAACTGATGGTGCATAAATTAAACTGGAGAGAGTCCAGAGGAGAGCAACAAAAAAGATAAAAGATTTACAAAACCTGACCTAGAAGGAAAGGTTTAGCAAAGTCGGCATGTTTTAGGGCTGGTCCACACTAGGGGGGGGGAGGAATCGATCTTAGATAAGCAACTTCAGCTACGTGAATAACGTAGCTGAAGTCGAATATCTAAGATCGGATTACTCACCCGTCCAGACGGCGCGGGATCGATGTTCGAGGCTCTCCGTGTCGATTCCGGAACTCCGTTGGGGTTGATGGAGTTCCGGAATTGATATAAGCGTGCTCGGGGATCGATATATCGCGTCTAGATTAGACGCGATATGTCGATCCCTGAGCAATCGATTTTAACCCGCCGATACGGCAGGTAGTCTGGACGTACCCTTAGTCTTGAGAAAAGAAGACACGGGTGAGGGATGGACCTGATAAGTCTTCAAATATGTTCAAGGCTGTTACAAAGAGGACAGCGATCTGTTATTCTCCATCTCCACAAAAGGTAGGACAAGAAGTTTAATTTGCATCAAGGCAGATTTAGGTTAGATATTAGGGATGGAGGAAGGGAACTTTTCTAATGACAAGAATAGTTAAAGTACTGGAACAGGCTACAAAGGGAGGCTGTGGAATCCCCATCATTGTTGGTCAGGGAGGGTCTAGATATACTTGGTCCTGCTTTGGTGCAGGGGGCTGGACTAGAAGATCTCTAAAGGTCCCTTCCAGCCCTACATTTCTGTGATGAAGATACCCCAGCCACCAGCAAGTGTGCCTCACAGACACAATTCCCTCCATATTTCCTCCAGGCTCTGAGGGCTAGTAGATTGCTGCTGCCCAGTACCAACAAGTATCATATTGAAACACTTCCCATGATGACTAAGTGATGCTGGCTAATGCATTGGGCTGGGCACAGACAGGTATTCACCCATTCTCTGCCCCTCCCTACCAATCTGCTCCAGGGTGGGGAAGGAAATAGTAGCTGCACTGCTCTGCTTGCTCCGGAGCCTAGTTGAGGTAATCTACTGAGGGTTATTATTATGCCCTCTTATTCATCTTCATGGGCACGTAGTCCAAGTCACAATCTGGCCCACAAGGATTTGTCTCTGTATCTGATAACCTCCAAAGACACCATGAGAGAGCCCAAAATCCACTGAAAGTCCATGGAACTGGGGTGTCTAATTCCCATATACTCCTTTGCAAATCTGCCTCTAGTTACTATTGCCAAACTCACTGTCTAAGCAAATTCCCTCCAGGAAAGAAAATATGTCCTTCTGATTGGCTGGGGTTTTAAAACATTAATGTAAAAGAAATTGGTGGGAGGTGAGGCAATGACCCTGTTTTGTATTGGCCAAAATTGTATTGACAAAGCCTTGGCTGGGATGGTTTAGTTGGTGTTGGTCCTGCTTTGAGCAGGGGATTGGACTAGATGACCTCCTGAGGTCTCTTCCAACGCTAATATTTTTTGATTCTATGAAAATCCTGAAGTCTTCACCCATTCCATCCTCAGACTGAACTCCTATGGGGGATTTTTACCTGATTAAGGAGTGATAGTGAACTTCACCAGTTCCCAGACAGTCTGCATGAGGCCTGAGCACAGTATACATCCCACATAAACCATCAGTAAATGTAATGATTAAACAGGACTGAATTGGTGCATGTGTCTAGCTGCACAGGGGTTGAAAGTCACCCCAAGTAAAAAAAAAAAAAATAAGAAACTGAGGATCCTGGTTACTTGGCTTTATAGATACATAGTCACAGACATAGCATGTCATAGGTGTCTATTATATCTTTCTTGTTTTTCTGCCTTTCAAGAGCCAATGAGTATAAAGGATGGATTTCTGCCCTCTGACATACAGAGGCAGCTCATTAGAGACAGAGTGAGTTGCTTTGCTATTCTCTGAAGTCAGATGTTGTGCCAATGCTTATTTACCTTGTGCCAGAACATACCATTCTTGGAGATCGGTACAAGCCACGCACGTGGCTGGACTGCAGTATCCAGTGTCTGAATGCGTTAGGACACACAGACAAGCTCAGTCATGCTGGCTTTGCTCTGTCAGATGGAGAGCAATGGTGTCTCATAGCGGTATGCAATGGTTCTAGGATTAAGTTCTGGGAGTTCAGAAGTCCATAGCTAGTTAAAAACAAGGAGTCTGGTGGCACCTTAAAGACTAGCAGATTTATTTGGGCATAAGCTTTTATGGGTAAAAAAAAACCCACAAAAGCTTATGCCCAAAATAAATCTGTTAGTTTTTAAGGTGCCACCAGACTCCTTGTTGTTTTTGTGGATACAGACTAACATGGTTGCCCTCCGATACATATCTTGTTAGTGGATGGATGTGCACTTCCAGGTTTGGGGGCAGATTCTACCCTGATTTATATGCCTATAACACCATAAACCAATGGGATTTCCATGGTTTTACTGGCAGCTGGCCTTCTGAGACAGGTCCTCGCTGGTGTAAACAAACAGAACTCCATTAACTGATTTACACAGGTTGAGCATTTGGCCCACTGCAGTGGGATCCACACAGGATGGTTTATACTGGATTTATGTTCCCAGCATCTGAGTGCACTTAAAGTCACACACAAGCTCATCCGCTCTGGGATTTATGGCTGATTTTCAAAGGAGCCTAAGGTTGACTGAAAGTCAACAGGATTTGGATGTCTCCTAGGCATATTTGCAACTCCCAGGCTACACTCCTGGCTTCCGTGCTCACTGAAATCAGCAGAGCAATTCATTAGTGCCAGGACACTTCCCCTCTGCCCGCCTACCCCCAGGAGATCACAAGGACACTGAGTCAGGCAGCCCATCTGTAATGCACGGGAAGTATCAGGGACGAGCTTCTCTTGGGATTAGCACTTCAGCAGAGTGGCATGTCGAGACAGAGTAAGACATCTTTATTTACCGAAGAGATTTTCCATGTTCTGCTGTGCGAGTGAGCAAGTGCAAGACAGAGATGAGCTCTCCTGGAAACAGAACATCATCTTTGTCAGCACCGCTCCTCCGTTTAATTCCCCAAATCTGCTGTAATCGGAGAGGCTTCACCCATCAGTTCCGCAGAAACACAGAAAGAGAGAGAGAGAGAGAGAGCGTGGAGGCTTCTCTTACTTTCCAGTGCTCTGCATTCGCCAGCCTTGCATCAAAGTGGCATGGAGCCTTCTGGGAAAGGGATTTTACTATAAGTCATGTCAGTCCCAGCTACATTATGTTTGTGGATATGATAGACCGAACACTGAAATTATCATTTGCACAAATGATCACACAATTCCTTCAGGCCTACTGTGTCCCTTTAATAGACCAATCTTTCAATTATGAAGTGGAGAATCAGGCAGGGTTCTCTGGAAATCCCATCATTTTTTTCCCCTTGTGCATATAATTTGCTTTCTCTTTGAGCAGCATCCAGCTGCTAGGAGGTTTTATGGAGATTGGCAGTAATGAGTTACAGAATCTCCTCCCAATACCCCACTTCCAGCATGGGGGGAACAATCTCTCACTGCTTTATACAATCCTTGATACAGGATCTCTAGCTGGTGGAGGGAAGCGCAGTGCAGAAGAAGGTTGTTGTTCATAGGGCCTCAGGAAACCATGCAGGCTGGGCAGGGTGTTTTGGGGAGAAAGCTTTTCCATCTTAACCGGACACCAAACCTTTAGCCCTTTTCTCCATTCTTACTCATCTTCTACTCAGTCCTCAAACAGACAGCTGTTGTCCTCAGGCTGCAGGGCCAGCTGCTCACCTCATGTGAATCATCATAGTGCCATTGAGTTCCTCCAGATGAGGATCAGGCCCAAAGTCTGAGTAAAATTTGAGGAAGGACCTCAGGATTCAGCCTCTCAACTGGCCATAAGATGAAATCTCTAAGTTTCACCAAGCTTTTACTTAATCGTTACTCTGAGAACACTCCCATGGGAAGACACCAGTTGGGAGTCTTAACTGAGTGAAATGCTAAGGACCCAGGAGGCTTAGGGAAGGAGAGAACTGGGTGGACAGGGCTGGCGTACCAAGAAAGAAGGCGCAGAGGTGACACCAAAAAGAATCTCATGGTTCTGATCCAGTTGGGACAACACACTGAAGAACTGGAAAGGGTGAACTTACTAAGGGGAAATATTAGGTGGAAGTGGGGAGGAGTCACACTGAAATAGTCTCTTCCTGCTATTTTAACCCATAGGGAAGAGGATTACTAGATAGGAACTTGGCCTCTGATCTTGCCAGTTATCCAAACAACTCCTATGTGGTGCCTAGGGCCAATGGGAGTTGAGAGTTCTCTGCCCTTCACAGGAGTAGTCCCCCAGTTCCCAGCTCCTGCTGTATCACCCCCATTTCTCCAGAAAGCCCCACCTAGTGGTGAGGGAACTGTCTCACCTCCCTCACCATCACTGTGCTACCAAAGACCCGTCAGTTTCCCTCCTGATTGTGCCAGACAAGAGATTCCAGCCTGGCCATTTGAACGGGTCACAGGCCTGATCTAAAGCCTATGGAAATCAGTTGAAATACTCTCCATAGACATCAGTCCCACTTAAGCCCTATTTGGGGATTTAAGCAACGTAATGGCCTTGCGCACTTGGGGCAAATTCCACTTGGAAATGAGCTGGTGCTGTTTAGGCCTGGAACCCCAACCCTCTTGATAAGCCACCATAAGCACTGAGAAAACATCTGTAGAGATTCCAACGATGTTCTCAGAATCTCAGTGGTCTCTCAGTAGGAGACAGTGCCCATGAGCAGAAGCCCCCATCCCTGCTGCATAGCTCTAGCAGTGAGAAGTTGCCTGTGTATTTGTTTTTAATTATTCCCCCTGTTCTATCCACTCTGCTTTCTTGCTTAGGTTGATATGGCTCTCCTTGCTGCCTGCACTCGGCTGCCTATTTGTCATTTCGGCCCTTTGATGTGCTGCAGTAATCTCTGTACACCCAGCCTGCCGCGTATCGATATTTACTAATGGAGCTTCTTGTATGCAGAGTCTGTTTGCAATAAAAAGATAATGAAGAAGAAAACTCCTTGACCCTCGCTGAGCAGTTAGCAGACTCAACAATGGTGCAGTTACCATCTGCACACATTATGTGGAGAGGAAGGGGGCTGGGACAAGAGAGGTGGGGGGAAATGGAAAGGGGAAGTGGTGAGGGGAGGAAGGGAGGAGATGTGGGGAAATAAAAGGGGAAGGAAATAGATGGAGAAAGAGAGGAGGAGGAAAATAGGAGAGGAAGAGGCAGCCAAAAGGAAGAGAGAAAGAGACACCAGGGGAGATGGAGAAAGACAGATACAGAGCAAGGGTGTGTGGGAACAAGATAGAGATGAAAGAAATGGGGAGGAGATGGCAGGAAGGAAAGAGAGAGACATGAGTGGAGACAGAGAAAAAAACACAAAAACAGCATAAGGAAGTAGGGCCATGTCCCCAATCAATGTGGATTGGCAGAGCTCCATCAACATCCATGGAACTCGGCTGATTTCCCACCACTGAGCATCTGGCTCAGGATCTGCAGGCCACAGTGTAGTCAGGGGTCCATAGCATCACTCTGGTTTGGGGCAGAGCCCCCTTATTGCTCTCAAGCCACCACCATCAACCACTTTTCCATAGGAGGGATTTGCCCATCACATCATCTCTCCAGTGTGACACTGAGGAGGTGTGAACAGAATGGGGCTTCCCAGACAGGAGCTTGGAAGCCCAGCCCTGAATAGTAAGGCCAATCAGTGCATTGTGATTGGCACACCAATGCAAACTGGGCCTTCTCAGCTCTCCCACAGCAAGGGATAGCCCCATTCTGTTTGAGACAATGGCAGGTTCTTTCACTAGCTGTGCAGCTCTGGGGAGCCAGCAGGGAAGCATCAGCCCTTCTTGGCTCCACTAAATCCAGCTTCTCTGGGATACATGACAAAGCTACAACCTTGGGGTTTCCACATTGAGGC
Organism: Gopherus evgoodei; assembly: GCF_007399415.2. Lineage (NCBI taxonomy): Eukaryota > Metazoa > Chordata > Testudines > Testudinidae > Gopherus > Gopherus evgoodei. The sequence goes on from NC_044337.1 coordinate 11,044,648, forward strand.
CTGTTCTAGTCCTGGGTAGGGGGCTTCTCATCTGTGAAGAGATTCAGTTCCATCATGTCGAGACCTGGGAGGACCAGGGAGATGGTACATTTAGGCCCTGAGCTAGGTCCCATTAAAGTCAATGGAGAGATTCCCATTGACTTTAATAGGATTTGGGTATGGCTCTTACTGTATAAAGGCAGCAGTGGAAGCTGCAAATGCCCACACATTTGAAAATGTACCTAGATAAGACATTACGGCATTTTAAAAGATACTAGACAGAACTGGTGGGTGGCAGGAGACTTCTCCAAAGTGTTACTGTTTAAGGCAGGCAAGGATATGTGTGGCCAGTGCTAGGAATGTGTACAGACTTGTAGCTGTTTCAGTCGGCCTACCCCGATGTCAGGTGCCAGGATTACACACGAAGTTGCAGATTTATTTCTACTGACTCACCATGGCAAACAGACCAGATTGGTCCTAATAGCTCCAATCAAGGTGTATTAAAAAGCATGGAGTGTCTCTTTGAGACAGGAGAAATTAAGGGTCTTGCAGAGAGAAAAATCTAGGAATAACTGAGCTTAAGAGGAAGCTTAGACAGGGACTCATGTTCTGTTATTCTCCAGTTAAGAGTAAAAGATACTTAAAGCAACGTGGGTATTGTGTTTAGAGTGGGGAGTGGACCCACAATATGATGGTGGCGAGCAGAATCAGTGAATGCAACAGTGACAATAGAGAAACAATGACTAACAGCAGCTGCCTAGGTAGGAAAGAATGTTGCTCAGGTCTGGAAGGAGCAAATATTCCTCAGTTAACACCAAGCCCCAGCTTCTCCCCCCTTGCCCCACCGCTTCTCCTAGAAATTCAGGGCAGGGGAAGGAAAGAGGAAAAGAAAGAAAAAGAAAGATAGATATTGTAGTGGGGAGATTCCAGTGGTCAGTGAAATCCACAAGGCAGCCGCATCCCTACAGTTATCTCTCAGCAGGGTTCTGACAGAAATGCACATTGCATCTTTAAAAGCTTCCCCCATCACCGCTGTGGGCTGAAAGAGCTTTCCGGAGAGCTGCAAGTTTCCTCTGTTCCTGGCTGGAATGAATTAAAATGTGAGCTGTTCAATGCAGCAAATGAAGTGAAACAAGGCTAAATTCGATGCATAAAATCTTTATTCTGTCTTGGAAGTAACGGCCTTTCCAAAGCATTCCTCAGGATGCCTGCCCCTCCCCTGGCAGCAAAAACACTGGCTACCCTGCCAACACAATGCTGAGTCACCTCTCTGCAGTGCCAGGGCATTGAGGGTCCCTTGAGTTAATACCTGGGAACAGTCAGTAGTCAAAGAGAACTGCCTGTACCATATGAGGCCCTCCATCATAACTTCTTGGAATTAATCAACTAAGAGCAAACTATTGTAACCTTTCTTCCCACTGGGTCCCCAAAATGGCTTGATACACAGTCTTGCAACCCTCCAAAATGAAGTAACTAACTATTATCCTTCCCATTTTACAGCTGAGGAAACTGGGGCACGAATCCAGGCAATGACCTTCACCCAAGATCACACAGCCAGTCAAGGGCAGGGATGTGAATTGAACCCATTAGTTCTGATGCCCAGCTCAGCGCAATAAGTACCAGAAACTTAAAACCCAGCTGGCCAAATGCAGAAATGATGTGTAAGGAGGCACAGCTGGACCAACAGAAACTCCCTTAGGCTCTGTTGTACCCAACTAGATCAGTTAGTGCAGAATATGCATTCCCTTAGCATGTGGTCTTCAGTGTGCGCGTGTGTGTGTGTGTGGGCAGGGGTAGGGAGTGCGGCTCTCTCTATGATCCCATGAGTTTCAGCTTACATTTCACATTATGTTTGATGATTTCCTTTGGATAGAAGATGGGGCATGTGTCAACTCACTGGAAGGCAACTGCATTTTAAATTCAGTGAACAGGGCTGTTAATTACCATGATGTGAAATAATAATCCCATCTCAGCAGCAATGGTCTGCGACACGTTTCACTTACAGAGCAGCGCTGTATAAAAGTAGTCCCAAAGTTGGTGGAAAGCCTCTCCTTCTTGCAGTGTGCTTACCAGCACTAACAGGTATCTGATGCCATCTGAGGAGTGCACTTTGTTGGCCTGCAGTAATCCTTCTAGAGGATTTCACACAAGCAGGAGGAACAGGGCTAAGCTGAAGAGGATTAGCAGGAGTAACATACAGGCTAGGATTTTATTCAAAGATATTCCAAACACAGCCTGGGCCACACTGATCTTTGGATTTCAAAGAGTCTCTAGCACAAATACAATTACCAAGGAACCAGTCAATACCAGGGGGACCCTAGTCCATAGACTTTTTCATGGTATCACTCTATCCTACAGAGCTGACCAAAAAAATTCAACTGAACTGTTTATGTTTTTGTTGGGAAAATGCAGTTTTGTTAAAATCAAAACACTTTGTGAGAATGTATCAGGTCTGATTAATTATTTTCACTCTCTCATTTTCTTCTGATAATGTAAAAAAAAATTCATTTAGACTTTCTTGTTTCAATTCATGTTGTTTTGTCTTTTATATTATTCTATACTATATTTTATATTTTATTATTGCATAATATAACAGTTTGACATTATCAGAATGAGATCTTTACAAATAGAGATTCGTCTGAATTTCTGTTTCACAAGAAATTTTGACTTGGGGTCATCCAGATTTGGAATGAAACAAAATTTCTAAATGTTGGACCGTCTCATGGACTGGAAATTCCATTTCCCAGCCAGCTCTAGTACCCAACCTCCAATGCAGATGACCCTTCCTCCCATGCTCATGACATGCCTACAATGCAGCCAGCTTTGATGTAGCTAGCTCAGGTACCAATAGAGTGGACTTAGTGTCAGCACGGGCCACGCACCCAAGTATGCATCCAGGTTCCCTGGTGAGGTGATATTAGTGCAGATAGCCAGTGCTGCCTTAGGTTCACTATTACTAGTAACCAGGCTAGATGGATTAAAACACCTGCTGCCGTCACGCCTCCGGATGCAGTGTAGGCAAACCCTCAGTCTCTCCCCTTCCCTCTCTTTCTCATTCTCAAGTCATTTGGATTTGTGCTCCTAAATCACTCAGGCACTTTTGAAAATCTCCACTTGCATTCAGTGCCTTGCAAGAACTGCCAAACTTTGAGGCAGAGGGTAGAAAGAACCTTAATAGCACCAGAAATGCCCCCCCCCCAACACCTTCTCTTCCTAAGAGCATCTGGATGAAATACAAAGAGTAGAGAGAGGATCTGTAAGGTGGTTTCCCCTCCTCCAACATCCATTTTCACCAGAAGCATGACCCTGCTGCATTCAAATCAATGAGAGATTGGCCATTGGCTTCAGTGGGAGGAGGATCATACCATCTATCAGAGCAATAATGGGCAGAAAGCTGGAATAAATAAATCAACCTCTGTGGGGAATGGATTCCTTGGGATTGGGGACGGGCCACAGAGCGTTGCACTGCCATGTCATATTGTATCAACTAAGATGGAATATATGGGCTCAAAAAGTCAAAGGTGTTAACACAACCCTGAAACTGTCCCACATCAAACAGTTTGTGAAAAGTTTCAGGGTTCGGTGTACAGAGGCCTCAGCCTGCTTAGAACTGTGGCAAAAATACCATTCAAAATCCTTTTTACCTTTTATTAAAGATACAGAAAAAGAGGGAAAACCAGTTAAAGCTTTTGAAATATAAAGTATTAAGTAAGTCTTTCATTTTAACACTATCCCTTATTCCCTCTCCCGTTGGCTGAAGAGAATCTTTAAAGGAAAATAAAATCCTTTCTTTGACAACCTCTTAGATGATATCAAAGATGATAATAGCTGTCCTTATTGGGGAAAAGAGAAGGAGCTAGTTGAAATGAGGTGGAGCTGTTGTTGCTGTTGGTGTTAAAGTCTGATCCCATTTCCTAAAAGACGAAATTAGCTAGGCACACACAACAAGGGAATGAAAAGAGCAAGAAAGGTAGAAAATGCAGCTTCTGTTTCTGGTGTTGACTCTCTCTTACAGCTTCTCTGCTAGAAAAATAGAGGCCTTCACATGGTCTTATCGGCCACTCTGAGACCTGGCAAACATGTACCAGCACTGGTATGTTTAGGGCATTGCTTTCAGATGCCTCTTTCTGGTCACAGGCCAACAGCAGTGGTGCAAAGTATACAGCCTTGGCTGGCTACCCCAGACTCTTATCAGACAAAAGGGAAGAGGAGAGCGTGGAGAAGAGAAGAAATAATGTGCGGAAAGAAAAGAACACACTGGGGAGGTGGGAGTGAAAGGGACTGTGACAAAGTATCATCTCCCAGGTGGCGGTTGGGACTTAGCCAGAGCTGGAGGAGATGGCCGTGTCATCTGGCTCCCTCTCTCCCTCGCCCAGCCTGGTGTCTCTGGTCAGGACATCTTTCAGAATGAAGATAAAGAAGATCTGGGGTCCCAGGAGCTGGTGGGGGTGGCAGGCATGATGGTGAAGCTCAATCCTTCCTCTTCTCTTCTCTTTCACTCAACCAGCATCAAAGTAGCCAGCTTTTCCCCCCAAGGTCTTGTCGAAGACCCCAAAAGGGACTGAAGGGGGGACTAGCCCATCTCCTCGTTATTTTGTCCACCAATTAGGCCTAATTTCTGACACATCAATGTTGGTTCATTGATTTCTGGTCCCACACTGTTCTTGTTTACCAAGCATGGTCTTAACACAGTCCTTGAGGTTCATCAAGACTAGTTCAGTCTTCGTGTCTCTTTTTAGCACCTTTTCCAATCAACTTTCACTGTTACAGGTTATTGTGACATTTTATGACCTTTCACTCACTCTTCCTGGTTGAACTCACAATTCGGGTAATGTGTGGGCCCAAATACCACAACATAACATCACCAGTTTGCATCCAGCTCAGCTTGGTTGCAGCCAAAGCCATAACCATCCATGGATTCTTCAGTGGCCTCTGAAATGAAAGGTAACAGAGGTATTTTAGGAGACAAGGGGGGAAATTGATGGTGTTATTCCCATGGATGAGAGTTGGATCCAGTTATGCCACTTGGACTTGTTCTCAGAGACCACGCACCCCTCCATCCACCACCCTGCTGGCATCAAATGACAGCACTGACTTACTAGCTTCACCCATTATATTAAGGTTACATATATAAATAGTTTGTAAAGGATTAATAGTTGTTTTGATAAATGGTTAATTGATTGTATTAGATTGGTTGCAAGCAGCCTATTGACCCTTTGGACTCTGCAACAACCATGGTTAATAACAGCGATCTATAACCCCTTTCAGTGTTATGCTTATAACCATCTCTGACACCTGCCACTCATGTCTGTGACGTGCTTATCAGATCTACGCATCACTAGCACTTGATAAATATCTCTTCAGTAGAAACAGTGAGTGAAAAGGGTTAAAGCAAGAAACACAAGCAGCAAGGAGACAGGGGAGATGAGAGGAAGGGGACTTGAAAAGACAAAGAACAACTCTGGTACCAAAAGAGTCCGGAGAGCATGAAAGGATTGGGATGGGCGAGGGACAGGCACTCCATAAGAAGCTGCTAGTATGACAAAAGATTCACTTTAGCTAGTTTGTTTTTCCCTTTCTATTTCCCCAACAGATTGGATGACAAGCTCATTTCAGCTAAATTCTCCCGTGTCGTACATCTATATATTTCCATCTAATTTTCTCTTACCTCATTTATTTCCATTCCATTACACACTGCCTCTATCTCACCAACTCCCTCCCTGCCCTCTTGGCTGCTGTGTTTTCTCTCTGGGCTCCAAACCATCCCCACAGTACACAAATACCCTTGCACACCTCATCTCCTCTCTCCGTCAGGAACTAATATCTCTGGCACTCACTCCTCACTTGCCCTAATGACGTGACGTCGCTTTCTGACTCACGTTTGCCATAGGTTAGCGAGATCTGCTGCTTCTCTGGGCTGGGGGAGAGAAAGCAAGATAGAGAGGGAGAAGGAGAAAAAAGGAGAACGTTCAAAGAGAAAGACAGAGAACCTTTGCCCTGGAGAGAGAATGAGGCGAAGAATGAATTACATGCAACAGATGCTATTCACATCACTTAAATGCACTACTGGAACCCGGCAGACACTCAGGTTAGGAGAGTAGTATAAGAACCTGTGTAAAATGGAACAGAACGGACAATGTGGGAAAGCGAGACAGAGCAAAGCAATGTTGGAAGATATAATGAGAAGGGTTGAGAGACAAAGATAAGGTGAGGTGGGGTGCATCTCACTCATGCTTCATTCCGTTGCAATGATTATCTGTGGCCTGAGATGCTGGGATCTGCTCAGAACTGTTCTGATCCCCTCGGGCATTCTGAAGTGCCTGATCTGGAATCAACAGACACATTGCAAATGCTAACAAAATGAGTCCTGATGAGAGCTGCATGGAAAACGGTCATTCTGTTTGGTGGAGGATTTCACAATTGTACTGCATTACAATTCAAAGCAACCCCTACTCCCCAATTTTGAAATGCTCCATGGAATGTTGGACTTATTTGGCCACAATCTGCTCTTTCTTACTCCAAATCAGGAGTAACTCCGCCGAGCCCAGGGAATGACACCGGTGTAAAACTGGAGTGAGTGAAATGAGACCCCAGGGAACTTACAGCCCTGTCTGAAGCAATCTACATTCAGGATTTTCAGGAGAAAGCGCCACTTGCAATCAAGGTCAGATTTTCAAGAGCGTAATTCTGGTTTAGGAATCTCAATCACAGCCAGACTTTCAAATGAGCTCAGCACATTGCATGTACACACGTAGTGGGGAATCAGAATTGGTCCCTGGATGTGGAGGCTGATGGCTGGAAGTCTTATAACAAGGTAGGGTTTACAATGTAGAGAGCATTCCATTAGAGGTATCCTGTAGTTTCCCATCACTCTGTAAGTTGGTGACATGTGACGCTGTTTTCCATCACAGACTATTCTTAGGCCTATTCGCCACTTTAAACCAGGCCCTTCAGGTTTGGTTATGGGGCCAAATAGCTTTGTTTGAGTGTTACCCATTCCCAAAGACCTTGCAAGTGTCTCCTATCCTTCAGCAGCAATGATTGCGGTTGGGCAGTCACACTTCATTTCCCGCAGAATTTCAGCTGCTTCGGTACTTATCAAGAGCATCTGCTAAACAATCTGGAGGGGAAGCGGTAATGGAGCCATTAGCGTGTACATGGGGAGGGAGGTTCACCATGGTGCTGGGATGAGAGGCGATGAGCCTGTGCATTGTGCATTTGGGGGGGGAGCGTGACCTTGAAGACTCTGTGATGAGTGATGCTGCCTGTCTTGAAGCAGAAATGACTGGGATAATGTACAGGATCATTATATGTTTGTATGAACATCTGTGCGCTGATCGACAGGGTTGGAGGTGGGCGTGGGGCACCACGGGGCACCGAGGAGAGAGAGAATCAGCTTCAGTGCCACAGCGCTCGGAGCTAGACGCCTTCCTGAGAGCTGAGTGTGAGAAGGAAACACAAGTACAACAGTGCAAGAGCAAACATTCTCCTAATCCCAAAGATCAGACGGGGATCTTCCCTCACAGCGAGTCCCTCTCCCTCCCCTCCATCTTATACCTCAATTCCCTGCCCCCCAGTGCTCCACAGATCACAAGGCACAGGGTGCTCATGCACTTGAAAGACCAATAGAATTAACTACAGCCAGGCTCAGCATGTGCAAGCTTGATGCAAGTGGCTCCAAATAAATAGAATCCCTCAGCTGCCTCCCTGTCATTCCGCCCCTGGGCCCCTACCCAGCTCTGAGTGGACTGGAATACAAGCGATTCTTTTCCCTGATCTCATGGGAGATTTCCGGCACTTCCCAGTATGTCAGCAACCCTTTTCCCAACCCCGTCTGGAACCAGAACGTGGGACGTGTTTGAATGCCAAGGCCTTGGTTCAGGTTGGAGTTGCCAAGGGTAGGCTGGCTTCTGGCACAACTCAAGGAAACACTGAGTGTGGTGGATCTTTTTCCCTTTGAACCACAGGCACCAAGAAACTCCAGTCATGGAGTGGGAGTCCACTGCACTAGGAGCTGTACAAACATCGAACAAAAAGATGGTCCAAGCCCCAAAGAGCTTAACAATCTCTGTCTCTTATGCACAAACCTGGCAGCCAAGCTGGGAAGAAAGAGAAGGTCATCTGGGGTTGGTGTTTCTCTGTTGTATTATCCTCTCTTAACATTTGCATCACACACACAGACTCGCGCACACATTCAAATGCCACAATCTCTCACACATACAGACACACAAGTTCCCTGACACACAGAACTTGCAGTCTCGCTGTCTCTCTGTTTTGCTACACAAGAAGGGGAAGGGAGAACCTCAAAATCAGAGCTGGCTGGTGTTCATTGAACCTTGAAATACGTACAAAATTTTAAAACCTGAAAAAAACAGAGAAGGAGGGAATTTTGAGAAAAATGTTCACAGATGTTCCCCTCTCTGCTTCCTGTTTTCCCCCACAAACATATGCTCTAAACTTTAGAAGCTTTTGGTCTGAGCACTTTAAATCTGGAAATTTCTCAAAGACCTCTTGGGTCAGAGGCTGCAGTGAGATTGGAGTCTAGTAACATAAAGCCACTTTTAATCCACCTTAACCAGCCACTTGAGATTTCACTTGGCAGAATGATTATAAGATGGTGGAGAGCTGCCAAAGCATCTCTTACAGTAAACACCCTGTCTGCAGACAATGATGCAGAGGGTGTTGCCAGGAACAGGGTGTGTGATGGATACATCCATATGTCTTGGTGACCCACACCTCCAGAATGGCCCTCTGTGGGCTGAGGGCTGCTGGTGAAAAATAGAACAGCCCTGAGGCTGCTCTAATTTATGCCAAAGGCCGATATGGTAGCTGGCCAGCTACAGCATCAGGTAAGAGAGACAGTGGCTTTAAATCTACTTTTGTTCTTCCTCTCCCCAGCTGCATTATGCACAACTTGGGACTTGGGTCATAAAAGTCCAACAGTGGACTTTGTTCTTGACAAAGTCTATTCTGGTGAGAACTCTGTCCTTTCTTGATTCTAGTCTGGCCTGAAATGCCACAAGAATAATTTGTGTCACGGTACAGTAGTCACCATGAAGAGGTCATGTTTGACCATAGACACTGCAGTATTAAAGGCACAACAGTGTTCCACATTCTATTTCGAATGAGAGGGATTGATGGGTATGTTTGGTACATGTTGACTTTTGAATGGCTTCTAACATACTTCAGCAGTTTTGCTTTCTGTCCCAAAGGGAACCTGGGTCTAACACTGGTCAAAGTTTGGACTGGGGCAAGTTCTTCTTTCATTTGGTTTAATCCTCTTTACCACATACCCAGGCCCATTTCTTCATTGGCCTGTCAGCCATTGTATTCCTGCCTGTCAGGATCCTTTTTAAATTTTTTTTCTTATAATAAATATAAAAATAGTTAATGAAGAAATAATGTTTTTTTTCATGTCACTGACTATTTTACCTGTCATCTTTGATGTGCTTGTAATGTAGGCGGACAGATTATTTATGACCAGGGAAATTAAATATGATTTCCCTTTTTCTAATGTAATCTGTGTCTTCTCCCAGTCCCCAATTTCTTTCCATTAAAGTTATTGTCTTTGCTGTTCCACTCGACCGTTCTCTGCTGGTTTGTAACAGCGCTGCCAGAAGATGTAGAAAAGACATAATGGGGAAAAGAAATGACATAATTTGCCGGAGATGCTTTTCTCATCTCAGTTAAATGAAGACAGTTTGTCCTTGAGATTTAAACATGTCAAGAGGAAAAGAAATGTGGAAACTGGCAACTTCCCACGCTAGGGAAGCCTTAAAAGTTTTGGGGATTTGGTTTGGTTCTGATAGCCACTAAAGATAAGTTCAAACCAAACCTGATCTCCAAACACTTTCAAATAAAGCTGTGTGAAGAATAGATTTTTTTGTCCACTGGCAACTCTGGGGTGGAAGGAATTTAGTTTGGGATCAAACCAAAATGAATTTTTTGGCAAATTGAAAAGTTGAAAATGATTTCATTTGGGGACAAACTAAACATTTTTGTTTGACCTGAAACAAAGCATTTCAGTTAGATTTAATGAATTTTTTATTTTATTTTTATCAGAACATTTTGGTGAAATCATCAGAAATTCTCAAAATATTTTGGAGTCACCAAATCTTCATTTTTCACCAAAAAAAATGTTTTACTTGAAAAATTCTGTTCAGTTCTAATCTCAAAGACTGGAAGGATTTACATTCAGATCTGAATTGTGCAGCTTATTGAACTCAATGAAGTGATGTTGATTTTATAACTTATTGCCAACCAGCTGCAAAATTGACCCAGAGAATGCAAAGTAACAGTCTCTGGGCGTGATTCTTCTTTTGTCCCTCAGTCTGTGGAGTCATTTGCATCAGTGCAAAATGAGTGTGAAATATTACTATACCGATTTGATAATCACGTTGCACACACATTTTCTTGGTGTAAGTGGCAGCACCAAGTGCAAAGCAATGGAGAATGGAGCCCTCTTGTAAGATTACCAACACTTCCTGCTTCCACTAAGCCAGAAGGTTTGTGTATAAACACTTCTGCCTGTCCCTTTCTGAATGGAGCCAGGAAGTGCAGAGCAGTGCTAGGAGGAGACATTCCCCCTGTTTTCGCCTATTTCAGATATGGCATCAATCTCTTGTGGGCATCAGGGATGAGGAACATCGGGGTTAGAAACCCTGGAAATCTGAGGAATCAAAGAGTCCCCCAGCTCTTTTATCTCAGAATATCCTTCCGCTTGTCAAGCACTTTTTTCGCAGTTCTGCACAGCAGTAGCTCCCCTTGCTGTTGCATTCAATTCTTTATATGAACCATATCTGTACAGAGACATTTTGTCTCCATTCTTTCAGTGCCTTTATTTAATTCATGGCACCTGGGTTCTTGTGTTTGAGGCAAACCCAGCTGGCCTTGTATATCACCTTTCTTCTCTTTTCCCTTCAGAATTTTTGTACATCTCAGCAAGGCAGCCTGTTAATCTCTTCTTCTGCGAAGATTAGAAACCCAGTTTCCTCTGACCTTTCTCAACAATCAAGATCTCAGAGTTCCCTAGAAGGTCTCCATATCTTGTCTTCTGGCTTGCTGAAAATGATTAGCGAGGAGAAAGAGTGTACTCAAAGCCTCTGAGGGCCAGGTTATCCTTGTGGAGCAAAGAAGAACAATACTGGTCAGAGGGGGAAGCTTCAGCAAAGAAGAAAGAATCATCTCTTAGAAATGTCTGTCTCTGCCTGATGCTTTGCAATCTTTCCAAATATATATGGCCAAAATTTTCAAAAATAGACTCCTAGGTCCATATTTATATATCTAACTAAATGGTTTGAATTTCAAAAGGGCTGAGCACCCAGCAGTTCCCACTGAAGACCAAGATCAGCATTTTTAAAAATTAGGTCACATATAGAAACCTAACTTTAAACCTAATTTTTGTAAAATAATCTATCTATCTATCTAATCTCCAGACACCCTCTCTATCTATCTATCTATCTATCTATCTATCTATCTATCTATGGTGGCTGGGAATTTGTACTTTTCTTCTGTGAAAATTTTCAATGAACACCACACAAAAAGTTGTTTTTTCATGAAAATATTAAAATATTCTATAAAAACTGAAGTTCTCTTGCAAAAATTTCCATTTTGTCAAAAAGTCATTTATTGTTTTTTTAAAAGTGCATTGAAAATATTTTGACCGTTTCTTTCTTCCTTCCTTCATTCCTGTCTGTCAGCTGATGATCTCAAAGTGCTTTATAAATCTTAGCTCAGGCGTAGATTATCTTTTTACTTCTAGACTAGAGTAAGGGTGACTCACAGCTGTGGTACCTCAAGAGCAGTCTGTGCCTCTTGGAGGTGGGATTTCTTTCCCACTTCCTCCTAGCCTCTGGAGATGGTAACCTTTCAAGTAGGAGATTGCTAGCCCTGCTACAGTAAGCTCCGCTGTGCTGGCCCATGCATTAAGGGGGTGAAGTCAAGGCTTACTCCCTGCCCATGCAAAGTATTGAGCGTGCAGCCCCTGCTTGTCCCTACCCTGCTTTCAGAACAGATACAGGGATGCCACATGTCTTACTTCCCCTCATGACCATACAGAAGCCAGTCCATGATCTGGCCGCCTGAAGTGAATGTAGTAGGCATCACAATAGCCATTTAAGGCAAGTGTGTTTCATTATCCCCATTTATCAAATGGGGAAACTGAGTCACAGAGCAGTGACAGGACTTGCTCAAAGTCACATGGACCATTAGTGGGATTCAGAAGTCCTGACTCCACAGCCCATGACTCTAGCCACCAGTCTGGGCTCCCTCGTCAAGCTAGGAAGTAGAGAGAGGCCTGGATCCATGGAAATACCTTTGAAGATCTAGGTCAGAGAGTCTAAGCTCTTCATACAGAGATAGCTTTCCCTGTTGACTGTCCATTTAGGGCAGTGAATACTCTCTTCTCTGCTCTCAACCTTCTGTAAGGGAAGCCCATGTAGGGAGAGGTACCATACAGGGAAAGAAAAAGAAGGCATTTAAAACCAAAGCAACCCAAGCTGGAGATGAAATATGAAGAATGACCCCTGTGAACAATTCAGCCGTTTATCATCATTTCATTGACATAGAGTATGAATTATAAATACCATCCTAGAATGGAGTAATAGCTCATCTCCCACCCCCTCATTCGGTGAGAGCCGGGATGGAGGGTCAGCGAGGCTGCAGTTTGGGCCAACAGATTGCTGATGATTTCCTTGGAAAATGCTTTGCCAACTCTTCAACGGCTAGACAGTCGAATGGATCAAATGGTTGGGTCAAAACACTTTTCTGATGACAAATAGCTTTGGGAGCCATTTTCTGGGAAATTTTTTTGGTTTTGGTTGAAATTTTCCCTTTTTTTAACTGAAAATTTTTAAAAAAAAGTTGGTTTGGGCTTTTGGGGAATCTTTTCTTTTCTGTCAATTTATTCTTTCCCTCCTTTTTTTCCTGCCAGAAAAAAAAAGGAAAAAAACAGGGGTGGGGGGGAGAAGAGAAGGTTGGGGGAATGAAAATTGAAAAATTAGTCAGTTTTTGTTTTATCAAAAACACCAGAAACATTCCACAAAAATTTAAAATGAAACAAACATAACTTTTCATCCAGTTGAAATTGTCCATGGACAATCTATAGAAGTTTTTGGCCCACTTAACTGTCTGAGGTTTGCTGTCGCCATTCCAAGAGTTTGGAGTATGTCAGTGCTGAGATACTATAGTGACTGGCACTCTAGGGACCTGATCTAAAGCCTATTAAAGTTATTGGGCATCTTTCCATTGACTTCAAAGGGCTTTGGGTTAGGCCCTATGCCCAAGACAGACACATTGACAGACAGAGACAAGATACATTCCTGATCAAGCTCTAGCTATAGTTTGGGTTCTATAAAGAAAAGCTCCTCTGTCTAAATGGAGTTACGAAGATAAGAGGGAAGGAATCTGATCTAGGAAGATTATCAAGTCTCAGAGCTGAAATTTGATCTCCGGGGCACCTGATGCCTATCCTGAGCCCACTGCCCTAGACTGTGCTGCCTCTGAAAAATGTTGGCAAATATTGTCTCAGCAGAAGAGTCTGCTCCGACCCTCTTGCAGCCCTGGAATCTGTACTTGCTTGCTATGCCCACAGAAGAAGCTTGCTTGCCATGCCCACAGAAGAAGCAGACTAGGGAAGGTTTGGGATAGAACCATGAGGCATAGCTCGGAATGAAGATTCTCCATTGGCCCTGGAAGGCATCACAGGGCATTTCTGCAACAGCTTTTCCACCTGTCATCTCTCAAACCACTTTCGAGTTTGTTTAAAAAAAAGTGTGTGTGTGTGTGTGTGTGTGTGTGTGTGTGTGTGTGTGTGTGTGTGTGTGTGTGTGTGTGAATCAATTCCTGATGCAAGAGGTTCAAGGAGCTGTGAAATCAATTTTATTTTATTTTCTAACAACCCTTGCAGCAAGTTTTCAGACCTTAGAAAAGCGCCTTCTCCAGAGAAAATGAGCTACTCACTGGAGAAGCTGTCCCAGGCTTTGGATCAAACAGAAGCTGGGTAGTTGGATGCTTCTGCCCATCAGGATGGCTTTTTGCTGGCACATCTTTATCTGGGTAATGCTCTCACAACATGCTCCCCTGACATCTACCTTCCTCCCTTCCCCCTCCACCAAGTTCATACTGCTCCACCTAACTGTCCACCGCCTGCACAGCTGTGCTCCCTCTCGGTCTGGACTCTCCCCACCCTGAACCTCCTGGGCAAGACACTCCACTTACTCTGCCTGCCATGAAAAACCTCGGGCTTCCTCTCTCACTCACAACCCTGCTTTGTTTTCACCCTGTCACTATGTGTACCTTGGCCAGCCCTGCTCTTCTACACCAAGAAATCTTGCTCTCCTGCTTCAAATCCTTGCTAAGGATACCTCTCTTCTGAGCCTTCCCCCAGTAACCTCCTCTGCATCCTGATCTCTCACCTCCCTTCTGTTTAGTTCATTTTAGGACATAGGCATTAGTGCATAAATAAAAATGCCTTGACACATGGAAAACCAAACTGGTCAGTCACTTTGCTTTTGTTTTGTAGCCATTGCTGACTTCAGAGAAACTCTGTTCGTACCCAGAGGTCTGCACCACCTGTTCCTGAGACAGGTTCAGAGCTTTAGTACATAATCTCCCTGGTGCAGGAGTCTGTCCCTTACATGGCAGCAAAATGGACTATGCCGGGAGCTGTAGCGTGGGCTCAATTTTCATTTAAAGCAGCATTTTGAAATGAATTGCCTTTATTTCGTTACTCATAAGAGGTTGGGGGGATGTTTTTTAATTGGCATGACATATGGAATCACAGTCCCTCAGAAAATAGCTACAGCTATAAACACCAAAAAGCAACCTTCCACCCACCTTGAGTTCCAGCTTTGTCTGGTTTACCTAGCCATGACCACACCCTGTGTGGAACTCAACACAGACATCTAGTGTCTTGCTAATATGCTGCAATAAACATAGCATTGCACCACCTCAATCCTGCACTGTCCAGTGAGATGAGGAAGGGGAGGGGATTGGATAGGCTACACAGGATGAAGATTTGAACTCAGAGCAGAGGGAGTGGGGAATCAGTGTGAGGGCAGAGGCTCAGGCCAGGAGGAGAACAGCTATCCCAGAGACATGCTGATTATAGTCTCAGTGTTTACATCAGAATTTGCTTTAGTAGGTTTGCTAGTTTCCAGGGCTCTTTACTGTGTATTGACACAAAACTACACCCCTGGTCACAGCTCCTCTCTTGCTTCGAGTGGATCCTCTGAGAAAGGAGAGGAGAATTCTGTGCTGGGGGAGAAAGTCCATAATGAGAGACTGGAGAGGAACATTTCCTGTTTGAAAACTACATTGAGGCTGATTCTTGGTTATTCTGTCTCTGTGTTTGGGACAGGGGCAGGGACCAGGTGGATGGGGAAGAAGGTGAGTTTAACCTACCTTTGTGTTCCCTCTATTCTGAGGCCTTGCAGGAGCCTGTCTGGTTCGCAGTGTAAGAGGCTGCTCTACCTGCACTGTTTTTCATGGACATTCTGCTTCTCGGGACCCCTAAGGGCCCTGGGAAGCAGAGAACAGCCACACTGGCCACACATGAATACCCTCAATTTTCCCCCCACACTGGGGGCTGGGATCAGGGCACTTACACCAGCTGAGGGGACCCTACGCCCAGGTGAGAGCAGAATCAGGCCCATTCCCTTTCAAAGGTCATGGTATGGTGAATATGGTCCCTGCTTTCATTCCCCTAGTTGAATGAACAAGTCATTGGTGAAAGGAGGTTGTGAGCCCTGGACACCAGAAGCCTCTGTTAATTCACAGAGCAGGCAGCGTACAGGCAGGTGTGGGTACAAACATCTCCATGCATCCCCAGCATATCTCAACTCCAATTAAGAGTGACCTCTTCTGGGAGTGAGGGGACGAGTTTGCCGAGACCCATTCAACCTTGTGCTTCTCTGAGATTGCCAACAAGGGCTTTTTTTTTTCCAGTGGGGTGAAGGTGTGGGGGCAGCAAAGAGAAGCAGGACTGTGAGCCTTTCATACAGCCCACCTGCCAAGGGGGACTTCAGACCCTCTGCCAGGTTTGGTGGGTAAAGGGTTAAAAGGCTGTTTCAGAGCAAGGAGTCTTCCCTGGCAGTAGGTATCTCGGAGGAGCTCAGACATTGGTGAGGAGAAAGAGAGGGAAGGAGGCCTGTGCTCAGCTGATACTGGTTTCCCCCATTAGGCAGTATATAAGCAGGGAGCCGCCACAGGGTTTTGCTGACTGACATTTTGAGACTAAAGGGGAGTAAAGTCTCCCTGAAACAAGAGAGCATTAGTAGATGCTGGCATTGTCCGTGCCTTTGCTTTTGAAAAGTTCTGTCTGTAGGAAAGTTTAGTCCTTTGACTCTGGTTCTTTTTGTACTGGGCTGCAGCCAGGGCCTGATTAGCATTAACCAGAGGCAGCAGTGGATGGTCAGTTCTTCCTGGGGATGGCTAGCTGGCAAGCCATGCTGTAACACCATGTAGGGATCTGTAATTGCATATCATTGGGCCTCTCAGCCTCTATCAGGAACCAGGGGACCTTCTGTAGGAACTTCTCTGCTCTTTGTAGTTATCTACCTAGCTCAGAAGCAGGCAGAGACTGTCCTGGGCTTATGCTTAGCTTAGAAGCCGAAATCACTTTCTTCCCCTCTTGTACCCTATTCCCAGGTCTGCCATAGTACTTCTGTGAGACTTTGGGTATCTCACTTCATGGCTCTGAGCTTTGCTTTATCCTTCAGTAAAATGTAGAGAAAGCAATAGTAGTAATCCTCCCCTCCACTGGCTTCATTCAAATCTGGAAAGTGCTCTGAGATGGGAGGTGCCACGTGTGATATCACAGCCACAGGCCCTCATGTAACTGAAGAGAGGGAAGCCAGTCTTAGCTCCAGCAGTTCCCCACAGTGTAGGATTCAAGGGAATTAAACCTACACTGCATAGCCTGGGTATAAAATGAGCACTGATGATGCACTATGAATGTTAAATCCCCCTGATGTCCCCAAGGGCCAGTGCTGTATTTTCTCCTCTCCCTTCGCCCTGCAGTCTCCAACCCCGTGCCCACCCCACAGCAGTTGCAGCAAACCGATATTGCATTCGCTCCTACAAATGTGACTCCTAAAAAGGGTAGCATTGCCTTCTCATAGATAGCGAGGCCATTTCTCAGCAACACACAATAAACTGTACTCAAGCCAAAGTAAATAGGTTGAGTTTAGTGGGGATTAATTACCTCAGGGCGCAGTTTTCCATACCGAAATTGCTCTCCGTCTGACCAATTAAAGGCACATTTCACAAATGAAATTGATTCCGAACCGTGGGTTTCAGTTCAGTTTTTAAAAACTCAATGCACACAAAACATGGGGCTCAGCTTCAGCGCATTTGTAGCAGCTAATGCTGAGGGGTAGGGGCATTGCATGCTGCTTTTGCTCCTTTCATCTGAGGTTTTTAAGATGTGACACTAAAGAAGTTAGGTCCTATTTGACCTGTTTTACAGATGGAGAAATTGAAGCACACAGACTTGCTGAGCATCACACTGGGAACAAGTGGTAGGATTAGCAGTCCCATTAAACCCTGCTACCTCCCATGGATATCCCCCCGGCCTGACATGTGACCCCTTCCAGCGTCATTTGTCCTTGCTAAATCTACCATGCAACCAAACGCAAAGACATTCCAAGCTGGGCACATCCCTGAGCCACCATGCAGGGACCAACACCCGTTTCCTTTGTCAGAGCAAAGGATGGTACATAAACTACAGCATCCCAGAAGCAGCCCTGAGAGCCACAGAGACACAATTCCTTTCTTGTGTTCCTCTTGCTATGGGAGAAGGGGTTGTAATTTGCTTCAGGTCTATATTAATTATAGAAATTACAACACTCCCTGTGCTGCCTCAGCTATGCTGACTGGTCCTTTAAGGGGTCTAGGGGCAGAGGCCAAGCCAATGCCCATCCCCTCAAATACACACTTAAGTGGGTTATCTCAGGTGAACAAATCTCACTCCTATATGCACCAAGACTTAGGCAGTCCAGGCAAAGCTGAAGTAGGGATCTCACTCTGTTGGGCAGGTGTGCATTCCAAGCCACATTTCAGTCCTTGAGATCCAAACTGATCCCATCAAGCAGCCATGAGCAAGTATAGAGAATCCTGAAGAATCCCCTCTTCGATTACAGAGTAGCTGGTCAGATCCGGACAGTGAAAATATTGATACTGTTCCTTTAAAATATGTTTTACACACTATTTTTTGAAAGAAATAATTAAAGTGGAACACTGAAAACTTGGTGGTACCATTTCTTTATTTCTTGGGGTACCTTCTATTGCAACTTTGCAGTGGTGTCAAGCTTTGAACAGTTCTTCATTTGTGTCAGATTTACCAAGTCAAAATTCCCTCTCACGGACTCGGGATTTAGGGGGTATTATGCCAGAAGTCGTTTAATAACTTTCACTTTCAAACATGAAATTCCACGGCACCCTGGAAAGTAAACGAAGTAATGTGATTTTACCAAGCGAGCTCACTTAAAGGAGAGCTGCAGCAGGAGCTCGGGACTAAGACTGGGCTTTCTGATGAAACAAGGCTGCATATGAAAAAAACACATTATCTTCAACCTCAGGCAGTGATCTCATCTGCTTTCAGATGCTTAGCTGGGACAGGCCGGGGTAGTACGAGGAAGAGAGACTTTCCATGCACATAACGGATGCTGCAGGAAGATGTATTCATTTGGGGGGTGCTATTTTATGTAAATGCTTAAGCTGTGCTCCTCACCATAGTATCTGAGCAGCTTCCAGTTGGGTGCATCAAGCAACATGACTAACGTCTGTCATGCGTGGTCTGTTCTTTCTCTCTCATCCTCTCCCCAGGGGCAGAATTGTGCATGCAGAGGAGGGATTTGTTTTGTTTGTCATTTCTTTCTCTTCTTATGTACATATTGCACCGTGTCTATATAGACCAAAAGGCAGGGAGGTTTGTGATAGTCCTTAGCTCTGGTGAGATTTCATTCCTCAGACCAGCCCCCCGGAAAGCTCTGTCTCCTTTAAAGATGAGCTTATGATAGAGAGCTCCATTGTGCCAGAGAAGAGGCAACGCCAACCACGGTCTTCAGCTTTAGGCTCTTTTAGCTGTCCTGGACCTATATGATTGAGCACTTAGAAAATAAGGCCCAAGACTCCGCACTTGACTTGATATTCCAAGGGAAGCCAGTGTAGACAGTGGAGGACAGGGTTGATGTGCAGGGCCAGATTAATCTATTGTGGGCCCCAGCACCTGGAGAATGCCCCCCCACACCTCTCTCCAACCCGAGGCCCTGCCCTCAGTCAGTCTTTTCACACAAGGACCCACTCATACTCTGCCTCAAGACCCCTCCCCAATCTCTCTTCTCCTTGAGGTCTCACCCACCACTCGCACGACAGAGAGGGGGCGGAGAGGAGCAAGTGGCAGGCGGGGCCTTGGAAGGAAGAGGCCGAGCAGCGGTGGGGCCTCAGGGCAGCAGCATGGACGGCGGGGCCAGGTGCCAGGGCCCATTCTGAGTGTGGCACCACTGGCACCATTGTAAATCCGGTTCTCTTGATGTGCTTGCGGTAACTCGTAGCGGGGACAAGCTGCACTTCAGAGTTCTGTGCTAGCAGAAGTTTGCTAAATGCTGAGTCTGTACTGACACAATGCTCTTGCGTGACGCTCTCAAGCTGCTACCGGCGCTGTCTTTTGGATGTATTGAAAAACAAAAGCCCTGACCTCTTGTGATCACTCAACACATACTGGCACATTTTCCAAGAAGAGGGTTGTTAACCTCAGTGTCTCTAGCCAAATTCCAATTTGGTTAATTGCATTGTGCAATTGTCCCTGCATTTTCAATGGATACATAAGGACCTCTTCACTGTCTGTTCTAAATTTTTGTAGAAGGTGGGTTGTTATACATCTCCTGTGTTTCACCCTATAACAAATGCCACAGCATTCTACATTAACGGTTCTAGACACAGCAGCGATATTATCATAAAATGCTTTCTTTTGCAAAGTTACTGTAAAGTGGCTGCATTTCAGTGGTGGCTGAAATGATCTCTGAATACAATATGTGAGTCAATTTCAGTAAGTAAGGAGCGCCAGGATCCTTTGAGATGAGAACAGGCTGCATAACTGCATGACATTATCATTGCCATTGTCTGTCTTTAAATGTTTCATGACATACTTGGTAGAGGAACCATCCCTGATGAAGTGATATAAGAACTAAGGTAAAGTATCTTCCACATGGGACTCATCAACCTGAATTATACTAACATGTCTTATGGTTGCTGTCTGCTTCCCATAAGCTCTGCTCAAAGAAATGACGGGGTTTGGGCTAGGCATCTGGCCTGACCATGTGAGAAACCAGACTCAGATTCTTACATTTCTTTCTGGGCCAGTGTCAGATGCAGAGAATATTGAGGACTGGGGTGCAAAGGATGGCTGTGTCAGTTCTGGATGATGGAAGAACTATGTCTACAGACATTGTATAGCAACTTAACCAGTGGTCTTTTGGCCAGAGGCTGGAAGCTTTGATGAGGAGCCTCTTATATTGCTGGAGAGGGTTTAAACAGAGAGGAAGGTAGAAAGGATATTAAGATCCTGACCTGGTTAACCAAAAATAGATTTTAATCTTTGGGCTGCTCCCATGTTTGCAGTTCGGTTGTGGAGGACGATCTTCCTTGGACAGCTCAGCAAACATGGAGAAAAGGAATCTCCTTTTCCTATAAAACTGTGAGATTGATTCCCTATTGCCTGAAGACACAGACCAGGGCCGGGGGTCTGTGCAGGTTCACATGCACCTTTGTTAATTTTTATTTTCTCATGAAGCTGGAAAATCAGCAGTGTTGACTGTGATCACACACATAATACGGCCTGAAGCATTATGCAAGTTTCTTCCTTGCTACTCTGCCAATGCATCCCTCCTGTCCCCCAGTGCTGACCACCAGCACACCCTGTTATTCCAGTCCTAGGCTCCCCAGGCCTGCCACATTCAGAGCTGATTGGTGGGTTATCCCAAAACTGGGTGATATCTGAGCACAGACACCTATCAGGATGAGGCTAGTGGATGATGTTTTTAATGTAGCCTAGGTTAAGCAGGCATTGATAACTTAAAAATCTAACCACCAGTTTATAAGCAGCTGGTGTGGGAGATGCAAGGCGCAGTGATATAATCCCACTTGTTGAAACCAGGGAACAAATTTCCCACTACATGCTGAACAAGCGGAAGTCAATGGCATTTCATTGCTGGAAGTGTTGCTAAGAGGGAATTATAGTAACGAAGCCACGTGGTCATAATGGTACATGTTGCTGCTCTGGAGTCACCGTGTGATGAGGCACAAATGGTGTAAATGGGAAAAAGGCACCTCTGCACTGTTATGTATTTTATACACAAGGAACAAACAGACACTTTCCCTCTCAACAATTGTTAGTTTACTAGGAACAAAACAACTAGAGAGAGCAGCATGCTATATTTCCACTAATAGTCTGTACTGAACCAAATACAAAATGGCCATCCATCTTTGCAGCCAACAATTTTCCTAGACAGTTAATGGTGCAGCATACAGAAAACAAGGACATATGAAGGTATATAAGCCACCCATAAGATGTCTGACAAATGGGACATTGCCTGGAAAGCTCAGGGCCAAGAAATGATAGTGAGCTTCCTGACCTCACTTTCTTCTTCTAAATGGGGTTACAGAGACATCCTCAAAATAATAACCTGTCCTCACCAGAAACATTTCGACTTTCACTAGATAGAGCCCAAGATAGTTCTGACTCATCCTGCTGCTAATATCATCCAAGTATTTCTTCAAGGCAGAGATTGAAATTACAAAGGCCATGAGACAGGATTTATGCAGCTGTCTGTTACCAAGATATTGGCATCAAGACATTCACCCATTCACTCATTCCGGCTCCCTGCGCTAGGAATGTTCATGGCCCTTCTTTCCTCTCGGGTTCAGAAATGCTTTACAGATACAGAGCCAGTAATGTGAGCTCTCCCTTGATGGGGGCTGAGAGAAGGGAGTGGATGAGAGAGGATGGTGTGGGAGAAATGTTCTTCCTTAAAGGGGAGGCTGGAGCTGAGATGTTGACTCTTTGCTAAACTCCCTCTTTAACTGGTGTGTGGAACACCTCCTTGTTCAAAGGAGGAAAGCTACAAGCAAAATCTCGAGTTGCGTGCAAATAGACAACGGCCTTGCATCATACTAGCTGGGCTACTAAATCTGCTCATGGAGAAATAGGTTCAGCATCTTCTCCTACTATGGTGCTTTATACTTTTCCTCTTGAGAGGACGAGGAACTCTTGGAGTTTGGAGGAGGAGGATACGCATGGAGATACTGGGTTTGGTTTATTAAACTTTCAGCCCACTTACCTTTTCCAGGTACTGGATCAACCCCTTTTTCCCCCCACCCCTTTATCTTGATCATCAGGGAAATGGAATGTGTGTGTCCTTGTGGAAGGGGAGTGGTTTCTGTGTTGTGTGAGAAGTGGAGTCTGATCTACATAAGAACATAAGAACAAAAGAATGGCCATACTGGGTCAGACCAAAGGTCCATCCAGCCCAGTATTCTGTCTGCCGACAGTGGCCAATGCCAGGTGTCCAAGAGGGGTGAACCTGTGTGAAGAAGAACTTCCTTTTATTTGTTTTAAACCTATTGCCCATTAATTTCATTTGGTGGCCCCTATTCCTTATATTATGGGAACAAGTAAAGAACTTTTCTTTATTCACTTTCTCGACAGTACTCATGATTTTATATACCTCTATCATATCCCCCCTTAGTCACCTCTTTTCCAAGCTGAAAAGTCCTAGCCTCTTTAACCTCTTCTCATATGTGACCCGTTCCAAACCCCTAATCATTTTAGTCGCCCTTCTCTGAACCTTTTCTAATTCCAGTATATCTTTTTTGAGATGAGGATACCACATCTGTACGCAGTATTCAAGATGTGGGCGTACCAAGGATTTATATAAGGGCAATAAGAAATTCTCCGTCTTATTCTCTATCCCTTTTTTAATGATTCCTAACATCCTGTTTGCTTTTTTGACTGCTGCTGCACACTGCGTGAACATTTTCAGAGAACTCGCCATGATGACTCCAAGATCTCTTTCCTGATTAGTTGTAGCTAAATTAGCCCCCAACATATTGTATGTATAGCTGGGGTTATTTTTTTCCAACATGCATTACTTTACATTTATCCACATTACATTTCATTTGCCATTTTGTTGCCCAATCACTTCGTTTTGTGAGATTTTTTTAAGTCCTTCACAGTCTGCTTTGGTCTTAACTATCTTGAGCAGTTTAGTATAGTCTGCAAACTTTGCCACCTCAATGTTTACCCCCTTCTCCAGATCAATTATGATTAAGTTGAATAGGATTGTTCCAAGGACTGACCCTTGGGGAACACCACTAGTTACCCCTCTCCATTCTGAGAATTTACCATTTATTCCTACCCTTTGTTCCCTCTCTTTTAACCAGTTCTCAGTTCATGAAAGGATCTTTCCTCTTATCCCATGACAACTTAATTTACATAAGAGTCTTTGGTGAGGGACCTTGTCAAAGGCTTTCTGGAAATCTAAGTACACTATATCCAGTGGATCCCCCTTGTCCACATGTTTGTTGACCCCTTCAAAGAACTCTACTAGATTAGTAAGACATGATTTCCCTTTACAGAAACCATGTTGACTTTTGTCCAACAATTTATGTTCTTCTATGTGTCTGACATTTTTATTCTTTACTATTGTTTCAACTAATTTGCTGGGTACTGACATTAGACTTACCGATCTATCATTTCCTGCATCACCGCTAAAGCCCTTTTTAAATATTGGCGTTACATTAGCTATCTTCCAGTCATTGGTTACAGAACCTGATTTAAAGGACAGGTTACAAACCATAGTTAATAGTTCTGCAATTTCACATTTGAGTTCTTTCAGAACTCTTGGGTGAATGCCATTTGGCCCCAGTGACTTGTTACTGTTAAGTTTATCAATTAATTCCCAAACCTCCTCTAGTGACACTTCAATCTGTGACAATTCCTCAGATTTGTCACCTACAAAGGATGGCTCAGGTTTGGAAATCTCAATAACATCCTCAGCCTTGAAGACTGAAGCAAAGAATTCATTTAGTTTCTCCCCAATGACTTTATCGTCTTTAAGTACTCCTTTTGTATCTTGATTGTCCAGGGGCCCCACTGATTGTTTAGCAGGCTTCCTGCTTCTGATGTACTTAAAAAAAACATTGTATTATTACCTTTTGAGTTTTTGGCTAGCTGTTCTTCAAACTCCTTTTTGGCTTTTTTATTACATTTTTACTTTTAATTTGGCAGTATTTATGCTCTTTTCTATTTACCTCACTAGAATTTGACTTCCACTTTTTAAAAGATGCCTTTTTATCTCTCACTGCTTCTTTTACATAGTTGTTAAGCAACGGTGGCTCTTTTTTAGTTCTTTTACTGTGTTTGTTAATTTGTGGTATACATTTAAGTTGGGCCTCTCTTATGATGTCTTTGAAAAGTGTCCTGGCAGCTTGCAGGGATTTCACTCTAGTCGCCATACCTTTTAGTTTCTGTTTAACTAACCTCCTCATTTTTGCATAGTTCCCCTTTCTGAAATTAAATGTCACAGTGTTGGGCTGTTGAGGTGTTCTTCCCACCACAGGAATGTTAAATGTTATTATATTTTGGTCACTATTTCCAGGCAGTCCTGTTACAGTTACTTCTGGGACCAGATCCTGTGCTCCACTCAGGACTAAATCAGGAATTGCCTCTCCCCTTGTGGGTTCCTGTACCAACTGCGGCAAGAAGCAATCATTTAAAGTATTGAGAAATTTTGTCTCTGCATTTTGTTCTGAGGTGACATGTACCCAGTCAATATGGGGATAATTGAAATCCCCCACTATTATTCTTTATTTTGATAGCCTCGCTAATCTCCCTTAGCATTTCATTGTCACTATCACTGTTCTGGTCAGGTGGTCTATCATAGAATTGTAGAATATCAGGGTTGGAAGGGACCTCAGGAGGTCATCTAGTCCAATCTCTTGCTCAAAGCAGGACCAATCCCCAACTAAATCATCCCAGCCAGGGCTTCGTCAAGCCTGACCTTAAAAACCTCTAAGGAAGGAGATTCCACCACTTCCCTAGATTCCAATGCTTCACAACCCTCCTAGTGAAAAAGTTTTCCTAATATCCAACCTAAATCTCCCTCACTGCAACTTGAGACCATTACTCCTTGTTCTGTCATCTGCTACCACTGAGAACAGTCTAGATCCATCCTCTTTGGAACCCCCTTTCAGGTAGTTGAAAGCAGCTATCAAATTCCCCCTCATTCTTCTCTTCTGCAGACTAAACAATCCCAGTTCCCTCAGCGTCTCCTTGTAAGTCATGTGCTCCAGCCCCCTAAGCATTTTTGTTGCCTTCCTCTGGACTCTTTTCAATTTTGCCACATCCTTCTTGTAGTGTGGGGCCCCAAAACTGGACACAGTACTCCAGATGAGGCCTCACCTATGTTGAATAGAGGGGAATGATCACATTTATAATAGATCCCTACTGTTATATTCTTACTATCCACAGAGATTCTGTGGAACATGTGGATTCATTTAAGATTTTTACTTCATTTGATTCTACATTTTCTTTCACATATAGTGCCACTCCACCCCCTCCCCCGCAGGACCTGTTCTCTGATACAATGGATGGTGGTGGTTTTGGGGAGGTGGAAGGGGGAATGGGCAAGTAATAAACGAGTTTATTGTGTTGCTGGCTGCTGAATGCCCGCAGGGGATTCCCAGCAAGTGTGCTGCTTTTTTTATTGGAGTTTTGTGCTAGAGTTATAAACCCTTTAAATGAGTCAAGATCATTAGAGAAGCTCGGCTGATCACTGATTTAAAAATATAACAATTAAAACAAAAGGCTGGAAATGGGAAGCAGAGGGAGAGGGAGCTGGGGGTGAGCGATTTCAATACTTAATAACAAATACTAATAATGGCACTGAGTCAGGGACTAATTAAAAGTTTCTAAAGAAAGAGAGAGAGAGAGTGGAATTAATCTGGAGTATTTTGTCTGGCAGCTTCCATCAGTGACTGAATAAACCAGTCAGTCTGGAAACCTTGAGAGCAAAACCAAATGTCAGGAGGAAATCGAAGTTCTAGTGACAAGTGGAGCTTGGAAAGTTTGTAGTAGGGCTGGGAAAACGTATTCTGTACTTACTCCAACATCATGCTTTTGAATGCCCTGCAGGAATGCAAACCGTATTGGGTTCCCAGGGAGATCAGAGAAGGAAAATGGGGAAAAAGAGTAGAAAGGGAGAAATTCCACTCTGAAAATTGGAGAGGAAAGTTGTTTTTGAGGATAAGGAACTAGGCTGGGACTCAGGAGATCCAAGTTCAATTCCTGGCTCAGTCACAGGCTCCCTCCACCTCTCTGACCCAGATCATGACCTGTGCTCATACAGGGAGATTTGTGATCTGCAAAACTGAGCTATGAAAGCAGAATGAAAGTTGTTGGTGCAGCTGGAGATATCGTGAGAACAGCAGTGGTCCCGACGTTCCGTCACTGCTGCTTCCAGTCCTGGGGCAGGAGCAGGAAGGAGAGAGGCTGAGACAGAAATAAAATTATATTGGGGTCTGGTGGATTTTAACCAAACTTCTCATCTCTCAAAAAAGAAAACAAGCATGTGGGGGACTGGGAATTTGGGGGATTGTTTCTGCCATCTCAGTTAAGGCAATGGGCTTCCTCAAGTGACTGTGGTTATTGAGGTTATTGATATTGACAGTTGTTTCCCCAGCACAAGGCTGGCCATTGCATCACACTGATTGTTGACTGGCTGTCCTGCAAGTAGCTAAGGCTGAAGTAAGTAGTGGGGAAAGGGATGGAAATCGTGTGACTGATGTGGGACGTCTGACTGCATGTCCCTGCACATGGCAGTCACATCCCTCTGCCTGCCCCCGTGTTGCCCTGTCGTTCCCTCCCTTCCCCAGCCTTGC
This sequence comes from Gopherus evgoodei, assembly GCF_007399415.2. Taxonomy (NCBI): domain Eukaryota; kingdom Metazoa; phylum Chordata; order Testudines; family Testudinidae; genus Gopherus; species Gopherus evgoodei. The sequence goes on from NC_044337.1 coordinate 11,071,564, forward strand.
CCTCTGTATCAGATTCAGAGCAACCCAGGCCACTGCTTACCAGTGACAAGTGAATCCAGCCCGTTGCACTGTCTTGGGCTCCTGACAATGGTGGCATGAAACAGTCTCCATCAGGGCTGCAGGCAGAGCCTGGCCACAGGCAGCTTTGCTTCACTCTCAGTGTGACAGCTGCAGCAGGAAGGCCAAAGACCAGGAGGTCTTTGAGGGGTGAAGATCTCTGCTCTCTGGCCAGCAGAACATATCCCAGCCCCACACATCCCAGCAGGGCAGGAAAGACAAACAGCTTGGGCTTGAGCTCTTGTTACCTAGGGAACACTCATTGCCTGAACCCCATGTACTCTAGGCCAGAGCCAGGCCTAGGCCAGACTGGAGCACCAAGGCAGTGTCTATTTTTGCTATAGGAAAGCCAGAAACTATCCTCTTTCCTTTGCCAGGGCTTTATGAATCTGGGAGGGGAGTAGCATCAGAGTAGATCCCCTCATTGCTTGGAGTTGTCCAGGGTAGTTGCCCCAACTGGCAAGGCCTCCTCTCCAGCCTTCCCTTCCAGCATAGCCCTATTCCTTAAAGGCAGGACTATCCAGGCGGACAACCATCTCAGCCCTGTGGACTGTAGACTTGTTGCAGGAGCGGGGCTCAAAAGCAGCAGGAAGCCTTCACCGAACAGCCCATCAGCCACTCCAGAGCACGGAGGGGCCCTTTCAGAAGTGACCACCCATGGCCTGTGATGCTGCCCCCATTGGAACTGCAGACCTAGAGCCTTCATAGCTGTACTGCTGCCTGGATAAACCTGGCTTTGTGGGAATGACAGATTTAAACACAGCACCCTTCCCACCCCTGCCCCCATCCTGACTTCTCTTCTCTTGGCTCACCTGGAAAGGCAACACTAAGTTTTAATTATCGTTGCTCTTTGCTGTCCTTTATCTTAATTAACTTTGACTTGCTGACTCTTACCAGGAAGATTATGTCCTGGAAATGCTTCCCTGACCCGCATTGTGAATTGCTCCGGGGGTGATATGTGACCTATCGTCACATCAGTAGGAGGTATCGGGCGACGTAGTCTGTCCCAGGGGAGCTGATGAGAAGGGAGTGCAGATTGGAGCAGAATGGTGGGGATGTCTCTGATCCCCGGGGCTCCTGAAAGCCAAAAACAAGGAGAAAACATTCAAACGCTGGATGCCTTTTGGACAAAGCACAAGACTTCAGTGAGTCAACACTGATTTACACCAGCTGCTAATCTGGCTTCTCTTTCTTCCCCTCCCTCATCTCCCCACTCTCCCCTCTCTAGCAACGAATCAGGAAAATTCCTACTTCCAGTTACAGGGCAAATGCTGAGAGCGTATTCCTCCTGCTCCCTGAGTCCCTGAATGCCTCCATGAGTGGCAGTGCACACCCACTTGGCAAGGGCACATTATCCTGTGTCTCACATGGCTTTGTATATGGCCTTGCCTCCTGGGCTGCCTGCATTATTCTGCCCTGTGTCTCAGGGCTGAGCTTCAGACAGTGCTGCAAGAGGTATTGGATGCCTGGACGGATGGGCACATTACCCTGTCTTTTCATCTCCGATGCTATTCTGTGAATGGCAGCTCTGCCGAAGCCCTGTACTTTCCATTATTCCAGACCTAGGTAATGGAGATGGCTTTTTGAAGGGCCGCCGTGCTGGATTGCTTGAGAACTCTATCTCGGCAGATGATGTAGCTCTGTAATGGGCAGCAGCTAGCTTTGCTATTCTATCCCAGGGCTGTGTCTGACTGTAAATACTTCTATTTCAGAGCTCTCTCTCCAGCGTGACAGATTTGGTACAAGCAGCCTAGCAGCAAAGGACTTTTTCCCCCCTCTGACAAATGTATAAAATGTATTAGCTTTTCATGCTCTAATTTATGATGTAATAAACTCCTCCATGCTCCCGCCTCTTTAGGAGATCGGAAGTGAAGTGCTCCGCTTGTCTGCTTCAATTAAACCCAACGAACTGTTATCTCTGGCTTCTTGTGGGGAGAGAGAGTGGTGGGGGAGAGGCGTGGGCTTTGGAAGAAGAGGAGAGTGAAGGGGGTGTAGTAAAAGAGATCAGGGGGCAGAGGTGGGAAGTTTGGAAAGTCTGTTCTTTGGTGTCTCAGCTCATCAAACATCGTTTGTCTCCCTCTGGGACTTATGCTGTTGCACTGTCATTTTATTGCTGTTGATGCTTCATCCGTCACACAGGGAGGTTCTCCAGGTGACTGAGCCATGCCCTGTGCCTAGCCTTTGAAAAGGGAAAAGAAGGAGGGCTTGGATTCAGATTATCTCGTTCAGAATGATACAAAGGAGAGAGAGAGAGAAAGCAGGATCCAGGAAGGAGCTGGGATTAGATTTTACATTCAGCAAGGGATTTATTTAATATTTAAAGAGCCACATTTTAAAATTCAGAGGCCTGTGGTCCATACTTAGTCTTGTGTTGGCATTTGTGGGCCCAGTCAGCATGATTGCACACCTTAATCAAGTATTTGTGTGTGCATCATTATAATGGGGAAACCTAAATTACCAGTTGTATATGCAAACGCTTGTTTTGCATTGTATTTGCAATATAGGGCCAGAACCGTAACTCCTGTTCTTCCTAATGCTTTCCCCTTATTGTTTGACACGATGGCTTGCACCATCATCCTTAAGTGTAGATTATAAATTCTTTGGGGGCAGGTTCCTTGTCTTTCTCAATCTAGCTGCAAAGTGCTATTTTGGGGGGCACTATAAACTTCGAATAATTTTCACATATTAGGCAAATACACATGCAGTTTTGTGAGTGAACGAGTTTTGTGCAGGCACATTTTCCAAACAAATGCATTTTGTGTATGTCATATGTGCTGTGACTCAATCTGTTGCACATGCATTTTGTACGGGTATTGTTGCACACCTAAGTGGGCCCCTACTTTATACAAATTTGATCCAATATGTTTATTTCCCAACAGTGTAGCTGATTTTTTTTAAAGTGTAAAATAAACTGAAGCCTGCCAGGATATGAACAGCAAACAAAAGAAGGCCCTGAAAAGAAATGCAGAAGAGTACACGGTGACTAAAAAGAGGCAAAAATGGTCCCAGATCTGTCAGTCTTAGTAGAAAGACCTTTCACTGCTTTCTGGAGACAGCTGCAGAAGGATTCCAATGTACATACTTCGGAAGGGGCTTTCCAAAGATGAGGTCTCTAATCTAGGAAGCCCCTAGTCTCAGCTTGGTTCAGATGGTATATCAGGAGAGAGAAGAGAGAACACTCAGAACATCTAAGTTTGCTTGGCAAGACAGAGAGATGGTTGTTGATGTACCTTTATCAGGACTTTGAAGAGAATCTGCAGGTTCACTAGCAACCAGAATAGATCCTGAAGAGGGGTGATAGGGTATAATTTTTGTCCCTTGACTAGTACTAAACAATTCTACAAGTATTGCAGTTTCTGAATCAATTTCAAGGGGTGCCCAGTTAGGAATGAGTGACCCAGTTTGGAATAATCAGAAACCACAAGCCTTCTGCCATCTTTAGACTTGAACCTGAATCCAAAACCTTTCTGAAGGGTCTGAGATGTCTGGTTAACCTTCATATTTCATAGGCACCTCTGCCCTTTTGAGTTCTGAGCAGTCTGTGGATGTGGAGTGGGCGCTATTCTTGAAGTGTTTCTACCATTAGTAGAAGAAATGCCAGTATCTTGGGCCTCGTACCATGAGATGTGCATCCAAACTGAACATTCAAACCTTTTCAGCTCCATTCCCTACCATGTCAAAAGTTATCCTCAGGAAGGTCATAAGCTGAATGCAATTGTTACTCTTCTAGGATCAGATCCAAAGACCAATGGAATCAATGGGAGGTTTTCCATTTCCTGTACTATGGATCCACCCCCTAGTGAATCAACTGCTGTTATCACTGGGAGATATATCTGGGTACCTGACACACATTTTCCCAGAGTTGAGAAATGTGTGCACCCTCCCAATAAAGCATGGGGCAAATCTGAGTATGTTGTTATTCTACTCACCTGATTTGTTCCCCTAACTGAATAGTTAGAGGTACAAATATTCATAATGATACCTGTGATTCGGCTCTGCATGCAATTCATGCCTGCAGTTCGCTTGTCGATGAACAGATGTGGGCACCATTTTTTTTCAAGCTCAAACAGAGTCTTTAAACAGCTGCCCTTTAAAATATTACCCCATTGTTACCCATACCCTTCAATCTTTTTATCCATTTATCCTCTGTGCCTCTGACCCGACTCCTGAGTAGCAATTCCAGGCTCAGCTCCAATGTGCAAGCCCACCGGGGGCTGTATGCTCTGCATGCACTGGCATTTAAATCCAAGCCCATATTAAAAGGCTGCCCCATCCAAAACCCTTCAGGTTAATGCAGTGCTGGAGTGGAATGGAAAAGTTAGCAGGACGTTTGAAGTTACGGTTCTCATCGGCTATAGGAATCATAGCCCGGTCCGCTAGTAAATATGTAGTGTTTTATAATACTGAGCATGTCTTAAAATTATGCCTTCTATATGCTGCCATGCGCAATGTGGCTGAGTTTCAGTTATAAGCCCTTCTTGGGAGAGGGGCATGGCGTGGGTCTGTAGATCCCCTGGGACAAGATTGCTGTAGGTTTAGCTCAGGTGAAGGACACAGGAGATGTGTCTGTATGGATGGATTGGCTGTGGGATTTGTTCAAGTTTCACATAAGAAACCTGATTTGTATTTGAGCTCACATATGTATGACCCTGGAGATGAGTTTGCTCCAGGATTTGCCTGAGTGAAGGACAATTGCATACAGCATCCAGGGCCCTGAGGATGTTCGCTGTAGGATTTGCTCAGGGGAGGGACCCAGGGTTCACATTTGTAACCCCCTGAGGATAGCCATTGCTGTAGGATTTGTTTGGTGCAAGGCAAAGGCTCAGACACTAAACCAAGCAGGCATGTTCCTCTGCTTGGCACTCTGGTCCTCATCCCATTCTGACTTCTTGCTTGTGGAGTTTGTTGCGATCAACAAAGCAGATTAAAGCCTGGCTTGAGTAATTAAAATGCTAATTGGAAATTCACCATTCATCAGAGGAAATAGCAATGAGGTGGGTTTTTATTTATTTATTTATTTTCCCCCAAGCATTTTCTCTCTAGTGGTGGCAGATGTTGGGGTTGTGAATTCATTGTGTGCCAGAGACACAGCAAAATCCTCTCTCCAAACTAATTTTCTGTATTTTGTTGATTGTCTGTTTAAATTAACCTTCTCTAATGAGATGAAGGTACATGGGGTATGTCTGTAATTTACGGGCTGTGAAATTAGTATGGATATAATATATCCTGTGGGTGACAGGGAGTAGAGAGCTGTGTGTGAGTGGCCAGGTAAGAAAAGGGAAGAAGGCTACGGTATGGTTCCCAGTGATACTGGGGATTATCTCTACCTCTGACTCCGTCTATGTACATACACCCACAGGCTCTCCCCAAGCTCATACAAAGCCAAGTTGCCCAGAACTCTGCATAATAAATCACACCAGTGCAAATTGGGCCTAAAATTCTCTCAACTCTCAATGATGCTGGATTGTACCCATTATGCAAGACGTGAAACTGATTGCCTAGGGTGCAGGGCAACAGAGAACTGGACTGTGGACTAACCTATCCTGTCCCTGAACTACCTTTCAAATACGAAACAAAACATCCCCTGGGATAACGAGACACACCTGCTCGTTATACAGCTGACCCCTAGATGTCGCTCTTGTTCAGTATTAACTGGGAACGAGACTGCACCTCTCTGGCAATAAGTAGCCATTGCAAGAGAGGTTTTGCATTGGTGTATGCAGGTGGCACTGCCCTCCGCTGGATGAAATTAGACCCACTCAGGTTTTATTGAGGGCTTTACCTGAAAGTGCTGAAGGCCTATAGGGCACCTTCTGCAAATGCATGGATGCAATTTCACAGTTGTAGCACAAAAAGATTTTTGAAAGGTTGAAATCCTTCAAGAAAGACAGAGGGCTTCTGATGAAAAGGTTAAAGTTAAAAGTCTGAACAACCCCTCCTCCGCGTCCTCAGTGGCTCATACTGAATATGGATCTCAAATTGCCATGTTCTAGCTCAGTGGGGATGTGGGGCTTGATTCTTCTCTCACACTACAGCAAATCAGCATAAAAATTATCCATTTCAGAAACCCCACCACGCATCTACAAGCAATGAAATTTCAGAGTAAAAATGGTGCATCTCAATTCCATACGCAGTTCATATATAAACACCGCACCAGCATGGAAGGGGATAAGGAGCTGTTTTGGGTTGGAGCGGCCCCATTCCTCTGCACCTGCAGATCGTGCCAGGACTGGAGGAGGAGTTAAAAGGAGGAAACGTCCCTGAGAAGAGGCAACCCTGGGAAGGAAATAGACTTTTGAGCTTCTCCAGCTCTGAGGAGAGGGCTGGCAGCCTGCAGAGCCCCCTCCCTCGCAGTAAGGGGGATTGGATCCCCTGAGCTGAAAGGGGGAAAGAGTGAGACTTGCACTGGATCCGCAGTAAACTCTGAGGTGGGCAATTATACCCTCTGAATCAAGCAAGGCCCAAAGCCTGAAGGGAGCTGCCTACACATTTTGTTTTCCTTTCTTTGCTTACCCACATTTGCCATGGGCTCTTTCGTTGTTTCACCTCAGTCTGTAAGAGTGGACGAAAACAGCCAAGAGGGCTTGTCCAGAGGATTGAGAGCTGGCCTGCCAGAAAGACGCACCTCACATCACCCGCTGGGGTTGGGGGGTAATTGGACTCTCATGTGTGAGCTCCCCATGTACCTCTCCCCTGGAAAGGGCTGTGAGCATATGACTCCATGCACAAATTGTGTAACGGCAGTTGGTGCTTCCAGATCTCATGATTTGATCACTAGTCTCATGAGATGAGGGTTTTTTTTCTTAAAACCTCAGCTCCTGTGATTAAGAATCTCAGCTTTCACTGTTCCCAAAAGTTTCTTTCTCCTATGCATCTGGAGAAAAGCTTGAAAATGTGACCCAAGTGCACCAGGAAGGTTGAAGAACCAAAAGACATACCCAACTCCATTTATTACTTTAAAAATAATCTTATGATTTGTATGCCAGTCTCATGAGTTTTGAACACTCAGACTTAGCAATATTGTAACTGTGTGTAGATCTGCGCCTACGGATTCATCTCTCCCTCCTCCTGAAGCACTCTCCTTTACCTCGTCACCCAAGAAGTGAACTCAGCTGCCCTCAGGTAATGCAGCCTCTCCGCCATGACTGTTTTCCTTTCAAGAGCGGATAGCGAATGAACTGCTGGTGAAAGTCACTACTCAGATGCAGCTCGTATTAATACTTGCACATCTAAATATTCAGTTGGGAGAACAAATCAGTTGAATAGAATAACAAAATACTTGGAATACAAAATATGGCAGGGCATGCTTCCCCATCAGTGTCTCAGCCTTGGCCATTCCAAGGGCTGATAAGTGAATTCAGGCTCCACTATTCATCTGATGTTTGGCTGATGCTGAAAGCAAGATGGTTCATTAGTGCTGTTGGCCACGGTGGCCTTTGTAACCTGTCCTATGAAGAACTGGCCATTTCCCACACAGAGTTTTGGATTTGGCAAATTAGCATTTTTCTGATGGAAAAAATGTTTCACCAAAAAATTCCTGATGCTTTCTAAAGAGGCACATCAACCCATGGAATCCTTACACATTTGTTTTTAGGGTACTACATGTTTAAATCTCTAAGGACTATGCTGTTTGGAGAGACAAGCTACCTTTCTGCACTCAGGACAATGCAAATTTTGAGAGAAGATGCTCATGTGCAGTGTGTTCTCTCTCACAAAGACACTGCCTCTGTTGTCATCTTGTTTTGTCATTCTCTTAGTGCAAAGTAAAGGTCATTTTGATTGATAGATATTTGCTCTTTTTGTTTGGAAACAAACACAACACTTATCTATTACACATGGGTTTTATGAGGCTTTCATGGATTCTGTTTGTAGAGATCTTGGAGATCCTTAGATATGAATGTTACAGATATGGCCATTTTCTGCAGTATCCTGGACAAAGCTTATTAAATTATTTTGAACCTTATTGAATTAAGGTTAAGTATTTTAGGAGTTCATTGTATTAAAAGTGCAAAGGTTTATGTATTATTGTGGGATTGTATGTGACAGCCTGGCGAAGAGACATTACTAATGCAAATCCTGGGCAGTGCGATGAACTTCAAAGGAGGCTTTGAAACAATGGGCCAGACAAGAATGAACTTTAAAGTTAAGTGGGTTTCCCAGGAAATCTCTACGGGTAGAGATATACAAAAGTACCCCTCTGGTTATTCCAGAACTCAGCCTTTTGAAGCTTCGCCTGGAGGAGGGGACCTTAGTCTACTGATCACCTGTTACATGAGGAGAAGATTAGAAGCTCAGACTCTCTAAAGGAAATTCCAGAAGACTGGAAGATTGCTAATGTTGTGGCAATATTCAAAAAGGACAAACAGAATGACCCAGATAACCTGCTAGAGTGACATCAATCCTGGGTAAAACAATGTAAAAGTTGAAACAGGATTAAACTGATACAGAATTTAAGGATAGGAATATAGTGAATGCTAGGCAACATGGTGTTATGGAAAATAGGTTTTGTCAAACTAACCTGGTGTCATTCTTTGAGGAGATTACCCATTTGGTTAACAGAGGTAACTGCATAGATGCCACGAATTTTTGTGAGGTGTTTGACTTAGTGCTTTGTGACATTCTGATTAAAAATTATCATCCAATATCAATCCATGACCCATTAAATGGATTGATAACTGTCTGTCTGATGGATTTCAGTGTGTGTGTGTGTGTGTGTGTCCCCAGACAAAGCCCGATAAGCAGGTCTGCGGGCAGTACCTCATTCGCCAGGGTTTCTCCTCTTCTCTGCCCTGGTGCCTGCACTAAGACACAAGCCTGGTCATTGCAGAGGACAGAAGACCTTTCTATTGAACTAATGTATTGTGAAGGAACCCAGTGTGTGTGTGTGCAGGGGCAGGGAAAGAGTCAATAGTCTGAATTTCGCCAGTGGGGTGAATTCAATGTGATTGGTGTCTGAATTCTGAAGCAAAACTGCCTGCATTAACCCCTGCCGTTGTGCCTGTTGGGTGTGATCCTGACCCTTTGACATTTCTACCAGCAGTCTGAGTAATGGTAGAAATCCTTTTTACCAGAATCAGGCTCTTCCCTTAAGATTTGCCAAGCATGCTGACTCCTGCAGAGGGGAGCACAGCTGGATATGGAAGGCTGCAGATTTGAAGTTTTCATCCCCCACTGTTGGCTCCTGGTTAATCTGTAGGTTTATTTAATATGAGTAAAATGGAAGGGAATAGCATAGGGTCTGCACTGGCATCACATCCGCCTGCCCGCCTGCCTCTGAGCTTTCAGTAATACTCTGCACATGTTCTATTCCTCGTGTATAAAAGGAGTAGCACCAAGGCAAGTTTTTCTCCTTCCCCTCCAGACGGCTCCTTTTTTTCACCAAACTGGTGGCCGGCCACTCCATCTTTCTGTCCTGCTTTCAGAAGAAGTCAAGGCAGTGCTTTGGGAGAAGGTGACCCTGTCTGGGCCTGTCAGGAGCAGTGAGGTGGAAAAAATCCTGGGGAGTGAGTTTGTCCAGAGATTTGCTTACAGGGAATCCACTGGAAACACTGAAAAGCAGGTGAGAGAAGTTGTAGGGGAAGAGGGAAAGGGACCTGCAGCTGTTAAAATTCAAAAGATGGGAAATAAATCTGCCCTCCCAGGGGAACGTGGCATTGGCATTGTGAATTGCACATGGCCGGTAGGACATGTTTTGAATGGTCATTTCACACATTATACCGGTGCCCAATGACGCACAGGTTGGCTTTAGCATTAAAGAAAAAGAAAAACACTTTAACCCAGTGGCTCCTCTCCTTTCCCTCTTCCCCCTTGGGTCTAAAATGGTTTTTGCCAAGTGCAACCTGGGGCTGCTGCTTTTTGGGAAATGCTAATGACCGGATGATGAGAATGTGCCTGCTTCCTAATTTCTCCGAGTGCACTCACTGCCTTCCTCACCGAACAGCATTAATCATGTCAGTTCCCCTTTCTACAAGAGTGCCTGGTTTAATGGGACACTCCAGCCAGCATCAATATCCTGAGGGGAGGAGGCAAGGCGGGTGGGGGGGGTGGGGTAATGGAGAAGAGGAGCGGAGCGGATAGGAAGGAAGTAGCTAATGGTGGAGGCAGTTACAGTCCGTTTTGGAGCTGGGATTTACTCAAGATGCGTCCAGGAATAGAAAGTTTTTTTCTAATGGCTTAAAGCATTAGATAAATCATCCCCTATGTATCTGTGTAAGTGGAGTTGGAAGAGATCAGCAGAGAAGCAGAGTGGATGGAACCCTGCATGGGATGGCCAATCTCCAGTGGGACTTGCACTGGAAGGGAAAGAGGGCCAATGGCATAGCACTGGAGCCTTTGAGTCATCTCAGGATCAGGAGTCATCTCAGGAGTGCAATCCAGGCAGATATTGAGCTACAGGTAGTGCAGCGGTAGAGAGCAGCCTTGGGAATTCAGTGCTTCCACTAGGATGGTCAAGGCACCACAGAGTCAGGATGCATCCCTGAGAAGGCTGAGGTGGAATGGAAAGAGAACTGAGCTTGGACCCTCCGATTGGGACTGCAGAGATGGGACTAGTTGCTCACATAAGTTTTACCTCTGTATGGCCTTTGCTTCATTGCCCTCGGAGTGGGATGGCTGAGAGTGGAGGGGATCCCCATGTGAGATCCCCAAGCTTCATCACATGCAAAGGGAAACAAGCTTGTCAAGGAGTCATGTCTTTATACAGCAAAAGCCAGCAGGGCCTGAACCTCGGGTCTCCTCCATTAACTGGAGGGAAGTCCCATGTGAGCTATTGCAAAGGTTCAGTTCTTAGCTGGGTATGTGGGTAACTCAGGAGAAATCTAACTGGATTAGGAAACACACCAGGGGCAGAAGGAAGGCAGCGTGTGTCCATGTACACACGCAGCTGGAGAAGGAGCAAGGAGGGAGAGCGAGTACCAGTTTCACCAGTGACTAAGCACATTTGTTCTCCTGCTCACTCTCCTCCTCACTCTCCCTCTATTTCCCTGTCTGTTCCCATGCTCCTTTGACAGCTTGCTATTAGAACCATTCCTGCATATTAGCTGAAATTAAGTTAAACTTTGCCTTGTAAAACACTGTGTAACTGACAGGTTTCTCAATGCACCTGAACAGATGAGCTCCATCCTTTCTCCATTCCATAGCACTGTCATATTCCATCTCCGACTTTGCTTCCCTCTCTCCTCCCGCATTTTCTTGGTAGGCTGAGCAGCGGGTTAACCAGAACATGTGCATGTTGGGTGAGATCCGTTCGGTCCACCCCTGGATTGCTTCCTCCTTGGTTCTTAGCAGCTCCCACCAAAATTCCCTAGTGGAAAGTGGCAGCCTTTAAAGATATTTTGCATCTTATGGGGATGATTCAATGCCTATTTAAGTCAGTGGAAAGGCTCCCATTGACTTCAAAGGGAGGTGGACCAGGCTATATAACAAATGCTGCTTCCTTTGCTCAGGGGACTAGGTTTTCCTCTCTCACATCAGAGCAACCTCCATGTTTGCACAAAATGAGTCAGGGCTGGATTTGAACTGAATCATCTTAAGATTCACCTAGTTGTGAGAGTCTGGAATAGCACCTAGGACAAACCAAATGGAGCAGCACATGCAGCACGGGAAGGGAGCGTGTCCATGTGCTAATAGCTTCGTCAGAAGGATGGTGTGAGTAAATAGCCATAATCTGAGGAACTGGAAAAGCCTGTTCAAAAGCTCTGAGTGCAAAAACATCCAATACTTGTTAATGGCACCATAGCCACCCAGGACTCCCCAGCTGTCACTGTAAAGTGCACACCACAGCCACCCAAGATGTTGGAGTCATAAGCAAGGAGAAAGCTGGTTCTTCTGGACCCCACAAGGCTACCCCCTACCCCTTGCAAGAAAGAAGAATCTCCTATGGCTATAGAAGTGCTAGTAAGTGCTTACGATGACACTCACCTGAGCAAGTGTGACATTCCCAGCACTAGAGGGAAGTGGTGCCTAGTGATGTGTGCATTCAAGCTGGGACACTACAAAATGCATGAGGTACATGGGGCACCAGATCTCCAGAGTGTGGAGCTATGGTTTTCTTATGCGCAACTGAAACCTGTGGAACTTAGTGGCACAGGATATTACTGAGGCAACTAACTGAGGAAGAGTCAAGTAAAAATTGGATCTCTTTTTTGACTCTTGCTAAGAACAACATCAAGAACAACATGGTATGGAATAAAATTATAATGGCTCTCAGTCTTCAGACTTCAGGATATAATCTAATCATCAGATGGGGTCAGGAAGAAATTTACTCCCCCAGGAAAGAAATGCACAATTAGATGCATCACCATCATCCAGCATTGGGCTCCCATCAGAGACAGGATGGCAGAGACAACCTATTGGTCTATTCTACTATAGACATTTTTATGTTCAGCATGAATCTACCTTTGAAGCTTTATAAACAATGTGATTATTTTCCCTCCTCACATGCAGAACTTTGCAAAAAATATATCAAAGGCCACAGGAATATGATTCCACACTCGTGAAAACATAGCCTCTTCTGCCTACTAGTTCCCAGCAGGCTAGTCAAGTTGAAATGCCATTGCTCAATTAACTCCTTAGATCCTGGGATCTGATTTTCTTAGAATAAATTACATTATGATAATATCTTTCACCTGAGATACAGGAGCTGATCCAAAACTCCTTGAAATCAAGGGAAAGTCTCCCATTGACTTCAGATCATGCTTCTTTCTGAGGTTCCTAAATTGCTTCTAAGCCTGTAAGGAACAGTGACATCCAGTGACTTGTTCAAGATCCCCACCGTGCATCAGAGAATTTCCTTCAGCTGTTTGCATAATACACATTTTGGCCAAGCTGATTCTATTCAGTGGAAGGTAGTGGTATAACTGCACATTAGCCAACACATTACAGTAACACTGAGAGGGAGGGTACATGGGGGGAAACGACACTGTGGAAGTGAAGTGCAGCACTTAACTCATTCAGTCCCACTGACACCAGAGCGCAGCCTGGAGTGGACTCCTCTGGAATACTCAGATGCTCTGTGTCATAAACAGATAGTGAAGGGTTAATGTCTCTTTTACCTGTAAAGGGTTAAGAAGCTCAGTGAACCTGGCTGACACCTGGCCACAGGACCAATAGGGGGACAAGATACTTTCAAATCTTGGTGGAGGGAAGTCTTTGTTTGTGCTTTTTGTGTTTGTTCGTTGTTTGCTCTTGGGACTGAGAGGGACAAGACGTACACCCAGGCTTTCCCAATCTTTCTAAATCAGTCTTTCATGTTTCAAAATAGTAATAGCCAGGCAAGGCGGACTAGTCTTATGCTTGTTTTCTTAACTTGTAAATGTGTCTTTTTGCTAGAAGGATTTTTACCTCTGTTTGCTGTAACTTTGAATCTCAGGCTGGGGGGGGGTCCCTCTAGTATATATGAATCTGAGTACCCTGTAAAGCATTTTCCATCCTGATTTTACAGAGATAATTTTTACCTTCTCTTTCTTTAATTAAAAGCTTTCTTTTTAAGAACCTGATTGATTTTTCCTTGTTTTAAAATCCAAGGGATTGAGTCTGAACTCACCAGGGATTGGGGGGGGGAAAGGAGGGGGGATGGTTAATTTCTCTTTGTTTTAAGATCCAAGGAGTTTGGATCTGTGTAAGCCTCTCAAGGCAACCCAGGGAGGGGAGAGTCTGGGGGGAAAAGGAGGAGGATGGTTAATTTCTCCTTGTTTTAAGACCCAAGGGGTTTGGGTCTTGGGTTCCCCAGGGAAGGTTTTGGGGGAACAGAAAGTATGCCAGACGCTAACTTCTGGCTGGTGGCAGCGTACCAAATTTAAGCTAGTAATTAAGCTTAAAAACTCATGCAGGTCCCCACTTCTTGAACTCTAAAGTTCAAAGGGGGAAAAAACCTTGACACTCTGGAATTATACTCAGTTGCCTCCTCTAACCACTAGGCCATACCCAAGTACTGGACTATGGCTGAAATTCTTTTACATAAGAATCAGAACAGGGAAACAGACAAATCTATATCCAGCATCCCACATCACTGTATTAGTCGTTATTGGATTGGGTATCACTTTTGTGTTGAATCTCACTCCACTTTCATATCAGCTTATTGTTTGCTGTCACCATTGCTTTGCTGTTCATATTATGTTGCTGAAACTCAAGAATTGTATTCATAACCCACCAAAAAGTGCCCTGCCAGGAAAAGAGGAACTCATTTCCCCTGCCATGCTTTCCATGCTGGTAGGCACGGTGCATTCACATTATGTTCCTTGTCTGGGTCTGGGTATGATTACGATCGAAGTGAAAATCCACATCAGAATGACAATGTGTTGACTACAGCAGCAGGGAAACGTGCTTGGTAGGAGACATGCCCCACGTCTGTAATCAGCTGCAGAACCAGAGGTCCGCAGGCTGACCCTTTGCCTGCTCCCATGTGCTCAGAGCATTTTCACAACTGCTGATGATTGCAGACTGCAATGGTTCTCTTCAGCAGCCGAGGTCCAGGTGTTGTTTTATTTTTAGGCGTATTCCAGAGGAGTCTGCTCCAGGCTGCGCTCTGGTGTCAGCGGGACTGAAATGAGTTAAGTGCTGCACTTCACTTCCACAATGTCATTTCCCCCCGTGTACCCTCCCTCAATGTTACTATAATGTTTTGGCTAATGTGTAGTTATACCACTGCCTTCCACTGAATAGAATCAGCTTGGCCAAAATGTATATCATAGTCCCTATATTGCAAACAGCTGAAGGAGATTCTCCTTGAGCTCAAGTGACAGGAGTCTGTGCATTTGGGGCAAGCAGGATCTGTCACCATAGAGTTCTGAGTGGTGGTGGGGTGCAGCATCATGACAGCTTCCAGAACACCACAGATTTCTTACTAGGGCCTGCAGGGTAGCACACATACAAGACTTGGGGTTGTTCCATGCTAAACCCCAGAAATGATGGTAAGATCACAGATTGAACATAGATGATCTTAGGTGCTACACAGCACAAGCACACCCCTGGGAGTCACAGCAGCATCTGCAAAACTTAAAGGTCTAATCCTTACGGTTGCAAAAACAGCTTTCTGGAGGTGACCTGCTGCATTGCTGCTTCTCTGGGGCAGAGGAAATCAGTGGGCTCAAACCTGCCTTGACAAAGTTTCATCTCGACTATGCTGATTTTACACTGTAGCTCCTTTGACGTCAGCGTCACTCCTGATTAATTCTGGCTTAAGTTCCGAATCAGTCTCAATCTGACCATGAGCATGGTCAGTGCACTTAGATACAGCATCTGTCTCCAGAAGTGTGTTAATAATAGCTCTGGTCAGGAACAAATAAAACCTTGATCGAAATTCAAAACTGTAGGTAGGACGTGCATGGCATGATGCCAGCAAACACGCCTGGCTCTGTTTTGATGGGGTCATTGAGGAATCAGTTGTCTAATGTGTGACCAAGGCCCAAATGCTTTCATCAACTCCCCGAAAGAAATATTTCCTCTCCTGTCTGCATCCTGTACAGCTCAAGACTCCAACTCTTCTTGCTGTGATAATTTCACCAGGCAGCTCATACTCTGTTCAGGGCCGGCTCCAGGCACCAGCCAAGCAAACTCGTGCTTGGGGCAGCAGATTCTGTGGGGCAGCATTCCACCCAATCCTAGGGCAGCATGGCAGGTTTGGGGTTTTTTGGTTCCCCGATCTGGCCATCCTGTAGGGGGCGGAGGAGGGGGGCGCCCTGCAGCAAACTCAGCAGGGCAGCCCACGTCCTTCCCTCCCAACCGACCGGATTGGCACGGAGCCCTCCCAGCAGGCAGCACAGCGGTTGGGGCCGTGGGGCGAGAGCCCTGCTGAAGCTCTGGCTGCCTCCCTTCTCTTTCTATCCCCCGCTCCCTCTCCTTCCCCCCATTAGACTGGGCACGCACTCTGCAGCACAGCCCCCTGCACCCTGGCTCCGGCCACCCCCGTAGGGTTTTTTCTTTTTTTTTTTTTTACCTGCTTTGCTGGCCGCACCATTTCCACACACACACCCCAGCGCTTTGCCGCTCCAGCCGTGCCGTGTCTGGGGCGGCAAAAAAGCTAGAGCCAGCCCTGGCTCTGTTAACTTGTTTGCTGAGGAAGCCAATAACTATTGCATTTCAGTAACAACCCAGCCCCTCTTTGCCTTAGTGTTATAAGTAAAGACACCAGAAATCTTGTCTGCATTATCATTATTATTTGTATTCCCGTTGCACCTAGAGTCCCTGACCAAGATTGGGTTTCCATTGTGCTAGGCATTGTGCAGACACAGAGAGTCAGTCCCTGCCCCCACAGAGTTTATTATCTCACTATGCAAGGAATGAGACAAGAAACATAGAGGTGATTTGACTTGCCCAAAGCCACACAACAGTTACCAGCAGAGGCCAGAATAGAGCCCAGATCTTCTGAATCCTAGTCTACTATCTTAGTACCTGAGGAGCACCATCACCCCGTCAGTCTCTGGCATCTTCTGTCTCTGCTGGTTAGAGAGAGCGTTGAAGGGTCACCAGAAAGACACTGTGTCAGATCTTTCTGATCCTGCAGCGGAAAGGAGCATGTATGCACATTACTGACTGCTCAGCCACTTATTGTGTACAAGAATCAGCAGACGTCAGCTTCCATATAGGTGATCCATCAGCACAGGGTATCCAAATGGAAGGAGAGGGGCTTATAATGGTGCCTTTCAATCCCTTTTAATTACTGTCCACAGAGAGAGCCTTTTCCACATCTCCCACATGAAAGGCGGCATCCGATTTCTATAGCTACTTCTTTTCTGGGGACAAAGCCCACTGAAGAATTATCTGACCTATTTAAATGAAGTAGGCATCTTTTCAGCTAGTAATTAGGAACACAGTGTTCCAATGCATTGTGCAAATACAAACATGCCATGCTGCTTGGTTGGACTGATGAAGATCTGTGTCCAGAATGCCTCAGCTAGAAGAGGGATGTTTGTTTGTAAGGCTTGCCTACTTTGTGGATCTAAGGGCTGGTCTACACTACGGGGGAAAATTGATCTCAGATACGCAATTTCAGCTACGTGAATAACATAGCTGAAGTTGAAGTATCTAAGATCGAATTACTCACCGTCCTCAAGGCGCGGGATAGATGTCCATGGCTCCCCATGTCGACTCCGCAACTCCATTCAGGTTGATGGAGTTCCAGAATCGATATAAGCGCATTCGGGGATCGATATATCTCATCTAGATGAGACGCAATATATCAATCCCCGAGCAATCGATTGCTATCCGCTGATACGGCAGGTAGTGAAGACGTACTCTAAAGCAGAGTGACACTTAAATTCTGTTGCATGTGAGTGCCTTTTTCCTTCAAATACCCTCCCTTGCATGGCACACAAACAGAGAAGGTAAAATAAACATAGAATACTCTTTTTGGAAAGTTGCAATGTAACACGACTTTATTTCATGGAATCCAGAACCCTAATACACAAAAATCAAAAACAGAGAGAGACAAAGCAGGCTACTCCCTAAGGCAGAGAGAGACCTCCCCTTACTTGCTCTAGGCTTGCTCTTGCAGACTGATTGCTGAAGACCCCAAACACATGCTTCCCAATTGAGCCCCTTAGTCTGCAAGCAGGACCAGGAAACCCCTTACACTTGAAGTGGCAGCTTGAAGTTTTAACACAGTTTTCAGTACACCACATCCCCGACGTCTAGTCATTCTGCAGCCAGAGAAAGATCAGAGAAGGTTAAGGCTGGGATGGAGATATTTGGGTTCATGGTCTGTGTTCAGGCAGTGAAACAAAGATTCACCTGCAGCATGATTCCATCCATGCCTCTCCCCACAAACCCCAAACAAAGGACCTGATGTGGGTGGAGGGAGAGAAGGGAGGTGGCAGGGAGGGAGGTGGAGCAATGAGGGAGGGGTTGGAAGCAATGGAAAAGGCAGGGCTGCCCACTCTCCTCTCTGCAGTAATGTCTCTCTCGTGAGGCCCCATCACATTAACCTCTCATCGACGACTCTTGTTCTTAGCGGCATGGTTTTTAGCTTCAAAGCTCTATCGTATTTTTTAAAAATAGCTGACTAAATCAACCTCCGTGGTAGTGCAGCCCTTTTATCATTTGATTGGCCTCATTGCTGAGCCTCTCCTGGCAGGCGTCCCTGTGGGGAGGGAATAGTGCAAGAACTGTGGGGTGCTCATGGCTACTCCAGTCCCAGGTTCTCCTGGCAGGAGTTGCTGTGGGATCAGTAGCACAGAATCCCTTGGTGGAGGGTGTGCTATCAAGGGTTAAGTTTCAGTGGGAAGCTTAACATTGCCGGACATGCTGTCTTGTTGATTGGCTTCCATTGGGATTCCTTTTTCCAGCCGGCTTATCCACAACACCTTGCCCGGTTCTGGGAGAACGCTTCCTTCAGTTCTCTAGGATCTGAAATGCTCAGTTTGACTCTGGATTTCGTCACTCGGGTTCTTTTATTTGGCACACAGCAGAGCGACGCCGAATTGATCAGACTCAAGTGTAGGGGGCGAGTATAGGATGTTTCACACCTTCAAAGTCACAGAGACAGCCTCTTCCTTTTTATACAGTTACACATCACATTGCATTTGCTATACCAGGGATCGGCAACCTTTGGCACATGGCCCATCTGGGAAATTGGCTGGAGGGCCGGGCCGGTTTGTTTACCTGCAGCATCTTCAGGTTCAGCTGATTGCAGTTTCCACTGGCCATGGTTGGTCATTCCAGGCCAATGCCAGCTGCGGGAAGCGGCAGCCAGCACATCCCTTGGCCCATGCCACTTCCCACAGATCCCATTGGCCTGGAACAGTGAACTGCGGCCAGTGGGAGCTGCAATTGGCTGAACCTTCAAACGCTGCAGGTAAACAAACCGGCCCGGCCCGCCAGGGGATTTCCCTGATGGGCTGCGTGCCAAAGGTTGCCGAGCCCTGTGCTATACATTAAATCACACCTCTTGGCTTGGCTTGGTGACTTTGCAGGAACCAATCCCTGTACAGCATGATCTGTCCATGTGCTATTCACGTGGAGCCTGATCATTACATTACAAGTTTGTCTTGTCCATAGTCCCTAGCGTCTGGGTATTGCTGCTTATCTTAGCTAACACAGACATCCTGACTCCAGCGTACTGTTTGTTAAGCCCCTATTTACAACTTGACCTTCCATTCTCCTTGCCAATTATGCCCACTAAGAAATGAGGCAAGTTACTTATGTCAAGTCTGGCCTACAGCTCTGTGATACAGGAACCAATTGCAGAGAGTGACAGGGAATTCAGCCAGGCTAGACTCCAGCAGCAGCAGTGTCGCATAGCCTTCATGCATCTTTTCTTGCTGCAAGTTATAAAAATATTTATACTAATGCCTGCCTCACTCCTCACTGAAATGCCACCTGGTGGAAGCCCTGGAGTGAGAGTGAATCCAGGAAAAGAGCCACTGCATTAGAAATACCGAATGAAATTGACATTCATTCACTTATAGAAGAAAATTGCAATCAGACACTTGGGTTGGATGGGATATTGTCAGAGGGGGAATTGAGCCCTGGGCCTCTGGATCTAAAAGCTTTGGATCTACTGCCTAAGCTGAAAGAGTAACTTTTGTCAGCTCAAAGGATGTAGTGAACTCAACTGTCCATGAGTGGCCCAGCCACTGTAGGGTGACAGAGAGCTAACGCTTCACAAGCATGGCTTAGAAACTAGGGTGATCAAATAAATTCTTCCCCAGCCCTAACGATTATGGGGAGATGCTGAAGGGACCAAGAAAAGGTTCCGCAGGCACCTGAACTGCACATGAAAACCATGAGGGCTAGTAGAATGGAAGAGAACCTAAGACCGACACAGGCTTTGGCAGTGGCCAGAACAAAATCTTTTCGTACTGAGATTGAGGAGGAAAGGCACAAAGTCTTGGAAGAAGTAATGGAAATGTTTGAAGATCCCTAGGAAAAAGTTATCTAGAAAATAGTTATTTTCTGGGCACGGGTGCAGAGAAAAGGAGAAGTTATACAGATGTTTGTAATGGATTTAAAATTAAAAGTTTGGACCTTTGAAGGTTGAAAATTACAAGATTTCATTAATAGCGCAAGTAGTAGTTTAGGAGGCACAACAAGAACAAAAGATATGTGAAGGGCCACGCGAAGTCCCAGACTCGGCGCTGGAAAAGGCAATGTTCAGATCTGAGGCAGCAGAAATTGGAAATGCAAATACAGGCTTCAATGAGACAGAGGCAAAGAGTGCATGACCATTCACCCTTCAGTTAGGCAGAGGACATGCTTACAGATTATTACACAGCAGAGGAGAAATTAACCTTATGTCCAACAAAGATGTGTCAGTGATGTGGCAGCTGGCACGTCCAGGGTTTAGGTAAATGTAGAACTCCGACCACTCAACAAAACCGCAGGGAGATGTATGGGTTAAGGAAGGAACAAGAGGATTGCTCAGTAAAGAAGGAAGCTGCAAACTCAAAGGAATGGCTAATAAAAACACGCACAAATGGCCCTCAAGTGATAGGCAGAGGAGCTTCAATCAATGTGGAAAAGTGAAACAGAACCATTCAGAGACAGTCTAAAGCTTTAAAAAGTCAAAGGTGAAATTGAAATCCTATAATTAGTGATCTGGTCTGGCTATTCCAATGCTCCTACTTACTACAGTCCTAGTCTCTCAGCCAGAGTTAATTCGGAGAATGACATCAGAGGGCTGGCTATGGAGAAGCCCACAAATGTTCCCTCCCATCTCCTTGTAGTTCTCATAGGAAGGGATGATGCCAGAGCACTGGCTGTGGGAGAACTGATAGGTATCCCAGCTCCAATCTCTTGGTTATTCATACAGCAGGAGGAAATGAACACCAATGGCTTTCCAAAGTGCAGCCCCAATTCAAAGCTGTTGCAGCCATTTCTCCTGATTAGTAGGGGTGGGGGGGTTGGAGTGATGATGCAGTTAGTTCTGCTGGGGAAGGCCTGAGGAAGCTTGAAATGGAATATACCCAAAAAAGGTAGAAATGTGAACGCTTTTTCTTTTCCTGCCAGTGGGTTCCCCACTAAATGATGACTTTGTGTAATTAAACCGAACAAAGTAAACAGCCGTGTTCCATCTTCGCAATCGCAGCATTTTCTCTTTCCCTTTGTTTAACTGCTTTGCTCATCCGAAAGTGGTAAAAATAAAAAATAAAAAATAGACAGAAATAGAAGTTCAATGGATGTCTGCAGGGGCTGTATTTTTAGAAGCTCATCAGTTTGTGAAGAAACCAGGAGGTTGCAGATGCTAATTATGAACCTGAGAATGTGGAAAGCAGGACAATGAGATGGAGAAAGGGTTGAATTAGAAGCAGAGGAGGGAGATATAACAGATATCATCGTCATGGCTTGCAAAACATGGTGGAACTTTCTGTGGTGACAGCATCTGGACAGTGTTCATGGTGCATGCGGTTGATTTGTGAGGGCTGGAGGTTTTGGCAAGATCTACCTGCAGAATGGTTGGAAGGAACTTTCCCTATGGCTGAGATCAGGCATGCGACACATTCTCCTGGATATGCTGCAAAAGGACATTTCCAAAATGGGGTGCATCAGACCAAATCCAGGTCCTGGCTGTGGGGAAGGGGCTGTGTGGGTGGGAAATGCTCAGATGGTAAAACTGGACCAGAGAGAAGACATCAGGGGAAAGATGTTTGAGCACAAGCTTGTAAATATG
The DNA here is from genome assembly GCF_007399415.2 of Gopherus evgoodei. Lineage (NCBI taxonomy): Eukaryota > Metazoa > Chordata > Testudines > Testudinidae > Gopherus > Gopherus evgoodei. The sequence goes on from NC_044337.1 coordinate 11,093,225, forward strand.
ACAGTGTGACTGTGGTGCAAAGTCATTGTGCAGCCTTTAGTGTCTCTAGACTGAATTCAGCCCTGAGTCTATCTCCATGTGCAGAGATGCGGCAGCAGAAAGTCCACCTGTGCGATGCTGCCATGAGAAGAGGCTATATGCTCCCTTCTCCCAGGGTCTCTGCAGAACAGCAGTAAAGACTCCCAAAGGTTAGCTGGCTGGGAAGCAGACATGGCTGAGGCAGCAGGGGGATGGTGGTGCTGATTACACTCTAGCAGCATTTGAGACACATCCTGACTATGACTCTCTGCTAGCGCTGGGTTTGAAGTGGAGTTTGCAGAATGGCTGGTGGTACATACACAACCCAGTCAGAGCACAAGGCCTTGGGACATTGGAGAGGAGGGTTGGAGGAGAGGTTGGAAGCTTCTTTGATCTGGGCTGGGCAATCTGATTGTTGTTCTGTTTGCTTCACTGACCAACCCCTTTTGTCTCCCTTTCTCCTGGTCCCTCCAAACAGACCTCACCCATGGTGGTTTGCCCAATGTTACTCTGAGGTCTCCACTCAGAGGCGGCTCCAGGCACCAGCACGCCAAGCTTGTGCTTGGGGTGGCAAGCCACGGGGGGCGCTCTGCCAGTCACCGTGAGGGCGGCAGGCAGGCTGCCTTTGGCGGCATGCCTGTGGAGGGTCCGCTGGTCCCGCGGCTTCGGCAGACCTCACACAGGCAAGCCGCTGAAGGCAGCCTGCCTGCCGTGCTTGGGGTGGTTAAATGCCTAGAGCCACCCCTGTCCCCACTGGTTCATCGACTCCTTGGAGCATTCCCAGGCAGATGGTCTGGATGATCTAATGGGCCTGGCCCCTCTAATTCCCATGACTCTCTGACTATGAAAGCTGCCCTGTGTACTCTGTGGGCTCTCCCACTCAGATGGGAACCCATTGTGCAAACACCCTCCTGACAGCTGGAAACTCACCACTCTGACAACCTATGGAACCTAGTGCAAGCCAACACACACACACACACACACACACACACAAAGTATCACCTAGTGGCAAAGGCATAGTATATATGTCCCCCATTGAATCCTGCTGTACAATCAGGTCCTCTCCCTGGGGACCTAAAGGAGATCGCTACTGTATTAATTAGTAGATGGGGACCAGGTCTGACCCATTCCATCCAGCAGAGATCTGGGTTGCCCACACTCCAGTGCCTTAAAGACACCACCTGAGCGGCTAGCTGCACAAGCATAACCATAGAATTAGCCTTTGGGATGCTACCGAGTGAAAAAAGAGTCTGTGCTGCTGTTTTTAGCTGCCTGCAGGGCTGTCACTTCCTGAGTCTTCAAGGAAGAGCCAGCAGGCTGAAGAGGCTCCAGTCCCATCTGTCTGAAAAAACCCACAGCAGCAAAAGAGCAGTGTGAGGCGGGTGCAGGGATGGAGGAGGGGAGAGTGTCTTTAAATCGCCTGATAATTGATGCAGCTGCATCATCATTTATGCAAACAGTGGCAACGAGGAGGCTTTCTGCAGCAAGGTGATGCCCAGGAAGCATTGAGGGGCGATAGGACAGGGAGTAGAGGCTGTCTCACATTCAGAAAAGCTGATCTCTTGATCTTTTTGGGCTCTTTCCTATCATGCAAAATCAGTAAGTCCTCCGGCTTTCACCCTCAGGGCCCCACATTTACCAGGCCTGGCCACTTCATCCTGCCCTGGTCCTGGAAAACTCTGGTATCATACCAAATCCAAGCCCACCTAGCAACTTCACAGCTGTCACAGGCTGCATGCGTTGGCGACAGCCAGCTAGGGGATTCAGACCTTCCCACTCCACTGGACCTAATGGAGATTTTCTAGCAGCAGGCCTATGACACACAGCTAAGCAGTTCTGATTTCATCCAGTAGAGGGCAATGGTGCACATCCACACATTACAGAATTTTATTGAAGCTGGGGCAGCAGAATTGCATGTGGCTGAAAAGAGGGTGGGTTTGTTTCACCTACCTGGCTCATCAGTGCTCCAGGGAAAATGATCTTGAGCAGGGTGACAAAGACCTCCACAAGGATGGGGTGCTGCAGAGGAGATGTTAGCTTTAAAGCGGCTTTCAGAGTAGCACAGACTCAAAGAACTGGAAAACCTTACTAGGCTTAGCTCCATCAGCCAGTGCAGGATTAATCCAAGCAAGACACTTTCTATGCACTGTGCAGGCTAGTTTGAAATGGCTCAAGTAATGAGTCTCTCACCACATCCCTTTGGACACTGTTGCACAGCCCAGTAACTGAACTTTTTCCTGATGTTCACCCTACATTTTCCTTTGCTTCTTTTCATGCCATTTACTCCTATGTGCCCAGCCCCTTTCGGCCCACACTATAATTTTTGTTGTCTAAGCCAGACCAGCAACGCTGTTGCTGTTACCCTATTCCAGTAGCACCTAGAGCCCCCCAACTGAGATCAGTCCTCATTGCACGAGGTGCTGTACACACACAATAAGAGAGAGCCTCTGTGCTAGACAAGACAGACAAATGGGGGGATTGGGGAAACTGAGGTACAGAACAATGAAGCAACTTGTCTGAGATAACACAGGAGGTCAGGGGATAGGAATAGAATCCAGAGCTCCTGAGTTCCAGCCCAGAGCCTGACTCGCTAGAGCACACTGCCTGCCCTGCTCCTTCTTATTCTGCATAGAGCTTTTCCTTTGCCACTTAGGGTTGATCCCTAAAGGATGCACCCCCTCCCCACATGTGTACATGCACACACATGCACCTTGTGTGAGCAGAGCCCATTGGCCTTTCAGAGTCAGGATAGCCAATGTTTCACTGCAGCAGCTTCTTTCTCCCTCTCATTGACTCCCCGACTCTCCCAAAGACGCGTTAGGGTTTGTTTTCCGCTATGCTCCGGTTACTGTGCAAAGCATCTGTCCACTGTCCTCAGCGGAGGAGTTCAAAGGAAAGCGGCTCACAGCAGCCAGCAGTGGCCGCCTCTCCCTATTGCTTTTGGATGGCCAGGCAAGGCAGCAGATGGCTCTTTTATGTGCAGCTCTGCTTATTAATTTTAGATGCAGGGATCACTGCCTCATTTCCACCCACGTAGAATAAGACAGATCTTGAAGCAGCCCGTGGCACAGAAGCAGCAGAAGACCTTCCATCATTTTCAATCCTCACTTTGCCTGCCTCCCTGGCTGATGGGGGCATGGAGCAGAGGAGTAGCACATGGAAACCTCAACACAAATCTGTATGCGTGATATGGTGACAGGCCTTTGCAGAAAGATAGCACTCTGGGCTTTTGTGCTGTTCCTTTCTGCTGGTGCTTGGATTTGGCCTTAAGCAGTTTTACTAAGGGAATTGATATAGACCGGGATACAGGATAGGACCATCAATGGTTATTAGTAAGGGATGCAACCCCAAGACGTCCATAAATCTCTGACTGTCAGAACCCCCGAAGCGAGGATGGGTAGGTCTTTCCAAATTACCATGTCCCGTACACTCCCCCTGAAGCTCTGGCACTCGCCACTGTTAGAGACAGGATCCTGGGCTAGGTGGACCCTGAGTCTGACTGAGTATGGCCATTCTTCGGCACCAACATTCAGATAAACTGGCAATGAAAGAAAACGATATGGGCCTGACAGCGCTGCAGGCCCGAGTTCTCTGCTTGTGCAAACCATCAACATGTCTCAACCATGCTCTGGAGAGGCCACCACTATGGAGTGGTAGTTTGAGGATCATTCAGTGCTTGCCCTCTCTAGAGGAGATGCCATCAATGGTATCAATCAGTGGCAGCTGCGCTCATCGTTTTTGTGAGGGGGACAGTTGCCCACTAGAACCTGGACTTGGGAATGCCAGCTCATTCCCCTGGGGCTGCCAGAGATTCTATTGCAGCTTGGTGGCCAAATGGGCCATCTATTGGGATAAGTGGAATGCTGCCGGATGCAGCATTCCCTATCCTGTGAAAGTACAGGTCTTATCCTTGCTGTGCATCTCTCTTCTAGGGAGGTGGGGTGGCTTCCATGTTGCATCAGCGCAGATTAGCTGTTTGTGGCTGGGACTGTCATTGGTTCTAATGTCTGTAGAGAGCCAAGCACAAAAGGAACCAATGCTAGTGAAGGCATCTCACTGCTACTGCATTATAAATACTAAGAATCCCTTTCTCACCTATGTTGGTATGCAGATAAGAACAAGGACTATACCCTCTGATATCCCAAATATCAGGAATCCTCCGACATATGCAAAGGCATGGAGGTAGCAGAGCTAAGCTGCCAGCAGCTGCAGCTGGCGAATTGCATGGCAGCTGGATGCCTTCCACATCCGCTTCACCTCTGGGGCTGAAAGTGAGGACCACGAGCAGATTGCCCATTGTGCAGGGTTCTCTAACTCAGCCCTGGGCAGGATTATGTAGGGATGCTGAACCCATCAACCCAGCAGCTCAGGATCCTTTGAAATGACAACAGCCTGTTGCCCCTCTCCAGAGAGGTCAATGTGAAGTGATATTGCAGACTATACACTGACACAACACTCTGAAGACAGGGAGAGAAACAGAATGTCCATTTTCTGCTTCATCCATTATTCTTCACCATTGCCTGCACGAAGTGGGTCAGGGGTACATTCCATCCATGCAGCTTGAAAACATGCCTTCTACTGACAGATTCAAAGAGCTCGATTGGTTTAGCTTAACAAAGGGAAGGTTAAGGGGTGACTTGATCACAGTCTCCAAGTATCTACACAGAGAACAAAACTTTGATAACAAAGAACTCTTCAGTCTAGCAGACAAAGGTCTAACAAAACCCAATTATCAGCAAGTTAGATAAATTCAGACTAACAATAAGGAGCAGATTTTAACAGGGCAAGTAATTAGCCATTGGAACAATTTACCAAGGGTCATGGTGGATTCTCCATCACTAGGAATTTTTAAATCACGACTGGAGGTTTTTTAAAAGATCTGCTCTAGTTCAAATAGGAATTAATTCTGGGAAGTTCTCTGGCCCATGTTATACAGGAGGTCAGACTAGATGATCACAATGGGTCCTTCTGGCCTTGGAATCTGTGAATCTTGACACAGGAACCCCCAAAAGTATCCCAGAGAATTCATCATAGAGAATTCTCAAAGACCTCTGAACTTCCCCCTGTTGGAATGTCTGAATGTCTGGGATAGCTCTCCACACCATGGGGATCTAGGGTTCCCTGCAAGAAGCTATGTAACCTTACCTATCAGTAGGGCCCTACCAAATTCATGGTCCATTTTGGTAAATTTCACGGTCATAGCATTTAAAAAATCTTGAATGTCAAGGTTTCAGATATTTAAATCTTAAATTTCATGGCACTGTAACCACTGGAGTCCCGACCCAAAAAAGGGTCACATGGGGGGGTCGCAAGGCTATTGTAGGGGGGTCACGGAATTGCCATCCTCACTTCTGCACTGCCTTCAGAGCTGAACAGCCAGAGAGTGACAGCTGCTGACCAGGAACTCAGCTCTGAAGGCAGTGCTGCTGCCAGCAGCAGTGCAGAAGTAAGGGTGGTAGTACCATGGTACCCCTACAATAGCCAGATTTCATGGGGGAGATCAGATTTCACAGTCCATGATGCATTTTTCATAGTTCTGAATTTGGTAGGGACATACCTATCGGTCTGCCAAAGAATCACTTTCTAGGGAAACCTGGCTGCTGAAAATCAAATGACCTCCATATGGAATCCCAGAAATAAACATCAAGGGGGTGAATCTCATCCTGTCCAGACATACATTCAAATGGTTGAATCCCTGCAAGTACTCATGGGAAATGATGCTATGTCATACCCCCATATGGTTCTCTGCAGGAATTTTCTTCCCAGTATTACCTCAGAGGGACCTCCCAGGTGATGGAAACCACCCTTTATTGCTCATCCACAGGAGCTGGAAATAGGGTGACCAGATGGCCCATTTTTATAGGACAGTCCCATTTTTGGAGACTTTTTCTTATAGATGTACCTATTACCGCCCCCCCCCGGCCTCCGTCCTGTTTTTTTCACAGTTGCTATCTGGTCACCCTAGCTGGAAATTCTTGGAGGTCCCTTCATTGAAACCCTGGCTCAATGCCAATTCAGCAGCCTAATAAAAAAACAATGTGCTGTCCCATGGTGGCCATTTTTAAATACAGAGCAAAGAAATAACCCAATGCAGAGAAATCGGTGTTACAGATTAGCTAGCTGGGGTTCTCATCAGAATCCATGCATCTCCAATCATTTCTCTATCTCATCGGAGAGAAGTTATTTATTTCCATCTGCTCCCTGGCACGGCCTGCTGAATCAGGAGTCGCCCACCCAGCCCAAATTGATTAGGTTACTCCCAAACACTGCATTTTTTAACCACTCATCCACTGTATTACATAAAGATGTATCTGCATTCCCCCCACGCTCTCTCTCCCCTCTCCATGGCAAAGAAAGATTGGCTCTTCTCTCACTGCCTTGGAAAGTGATATTTGATTTGATTTACGTGAAGACTTACTAAGCTAATTTTGTTACGATTAACTGGTCTCCAATAGACATTTGTATCATTTGTAGCCCTGTGCTAACAATGCGCACCCTTGCGTCAGCTGCTCTGGGATATGTACACACACAGAGAGACAGAGTCATACTGCTGGCTTGATGGAGATTGTGCCTGTGTGTTTGTGCTGGAGAAGCAGATGAATGAACTCGCCTCCACCCACTGCACCCTACTCCAGGAAGGATATAAACTGGATTCTGAGCTTTTTAAATAAGGCTGCGTGTTTGCTCACTTGGTGGAAGGGCCTTGGCCTGGGAGACTTGTTTCCTAAGCAAACAGCCAGGGATTACATGTCAAGGATCTTTTTCCACTGGGTCACATTTGAAGTTGTACAGATTTAGGCCCTGTGCTTAGGAGAGGCTGAATACTCTCAATTCCCACTGAAGCTTATTTATTTTCTTATGATTTACAATAAGCCTTTAAAAATAGGTCTCTCCTGGGCTTACAGAAGGAATAAAGCAAATCCTGTGGCAGCTACTCACCCTCCACCCTAGAAATTAAAAAATTGGGAATGAAAACAGACCCAATGGGCTTATACTCCCAACAGGGGGTAACAGGGGGAGTGTTGATTTTTATGTTTCTCAAATACCAAATTGCAGCCTGTATCTTATCCCTCCATCTCCCAAAGCCCTGGTAAATAAAGGTCACCAGTTTTAGCATATTTCAGTAGCTTCCTGTCTTTCATAGTGAAAGGGTTCAAGTATATCCAAGGACAGTGGCTGTGGCAGTACTTCAAGCAGAAGGCAGTGTGCAAACAGACCTATTCAAGAGGAGGCCAATACCACCATTCCCTCCCCTCCCACCCCAAAAGTGGTCTCTTATTTTGGGCTCCTTGCTATTTGGGATGCAAGATTTTAACCACCTTGGACCTGATTTCCAGAGTAGTAGAGCACCCACAACTCCCACTGTCTTCAGCTGGAGTTCTGGGTGTTTAGTGCCTGTGGAAACCAGTTCCCGAAGTCTACAGTTGGGCATCAAGAAATGGGGCAAATTAGAGAATGTTGTTTCATGGAATGGGTGAAGTTAAACCATTCTGGGTGCTCTCCGTGGTCCTGACCACTTTCTCCAAAGAAGCTTTCACATCAGCCTCATCCCTGAGCCTGAAAGTGAGGACCATGAGCAGATCGCCTCTAGGGTAAGGTTCTCTTTAACTCCAAGTTTGGTCTAAGAAGGCTTTGGGTCCAAACTCCATCCTTTATTCTCCTGGTCTTCCTGTAGCTGCACCCTGAGCTCATTCCACCTGGCCACATCATCCAGTTCGGGATATTTATTCTTGCGGGGAGGGGGGGTCAGTTAGAGAAAGAAAGCTGCCAATTTAGAATCAAACGCCCAGGTTAAAGATCTTCACCTGACCCGCCACTGGTGAAATAGACGCAGTTTCATTTATTCCAAGGGAGTAACATCAGCCCAGGGTCTGGCCCTCCTAGCTCAGATAAAAGACTGTGTGCAATTGAAATGTACTTTCCAGGGCAAAAATGGATAATATTATGGTTGGGGATGTATTGCATTTTAAAGAAAAGTGAATAGAAGCAACCTTAAAACCCTGAATGACCTTGGAGTCACTTGTAGCTACTAATTCCTGGAACAGCCTCGTTTCCTCTCTGTTTTAGTGGTTTCTTCTCTTGCTATCACTGTGTCAAACCAAATTGTCTTGGGAGACTCCCCTGGGTCAGCCCCCACAGATATGCGAATGAATGAAGGAGACTTTAATGCTGACATTCACTGCTTCAAAGGACATACCCTTCCTCCAGAGTTATAGAGTCCTTATTCAGGCAGAGCTCATGCTGACGTCAGAAGCCAGATGCTTCAGAGGGAGTGAACAGAACAGGGCAATGTATCCAGTGATCCACTCCCTGTCATCCAGTCTCAGCTTCTACAAATCAGAGTTTAGGGACACCCAGAGCATGGGATTACATCCCTGACCAAGTTGACAAATAGCCTTTGATGAACCCATTCTCTGTGAACTTACCTAGTTCTTTTTTGAACCCAGCTATATTTTTGGCCTTCACAGCATCTCCTGGAAATGAGTTCCACAGGCTGACTCTGCATTATATGCACACAAGAAAGCAGCTCATCTAGCTACCGGCTTTTAATAAAGGAGAGGTCTCCCAGCTTAAGTCTTCTCCTTTTGTCTTCTGTGTGGTACACATTAATGCTGAATGGCTCTTTCTGACACTGGGAACTCTTCCTGCAAATGCAGAGCTCACAGGAGAGCTCAAGGCGTGATGAATGACTCTCCTTGACGCTCGTGCAGCTTTCCTCCCACCAGACAAGCAGTGGAAGCAGTGTATGTGTGTTGGGAGGGGGCAAGCCCATCAGAGGGCTGTGCCTCCAGCTGAGAGCCGCTTGCGTGGGAAGGAAAGGTTGATCTGGGCCGAGACCTAGGTACCTGGGGGAGGCCCACGATTTGAAACCACCGCAGAAAAAGTGCGTTTATGTAAACATTAAAGAGTGAAGCCTGCGGAGTCCGGAGCGATCCGTCTTTTAAATCTCGCTTTTATAGCATTATTATGGGAGACAGGCTCATAAAAAGCTCTCTGTAGATGTTATTACATCGCATTGTGGCTTTGGAAAGTGAGCAGACGAAGCTGTGAGTTTGTGCAACAGCACATGTTAGCATGAGTTATAATGTGTCAGGGGCCCCGTGTTAACGATTGGAGAACCTATTCTGCTCCTTTAAGGTTAATCAACTCGGCATTTGTGTCAGGTGTAATGTCTAATTAAAATGATGGAAGGGGTGAGAATGCCTCCTGGCAGAGGAGGGAAATGGCACAAAGAGGCAGCATCAGTGCCATATTGGTTTGGAAAATCAATAAGAGGAGCTCATTTTATCCCAGTGTATCTGTGCATTTGCCATTCAGCGGCTCATTTGAAAAGGTGCCAACTGGCTGCCTGGGAGGTTGGAAACTGCAGGGTTTCAGAGCACTTAAAAGGAAATGCAGCTGGGGAAAGCACGCGGAGTGACACAGATTCATTGGGGGTAGGGAGATGGCCTCAGAGGGGACTGAGGTGGCTTTATGACATAACTACAGGGGCAGGGAGAAGGCTGCGGTATATGGAATAGTTGCTTGATAAGTAAGGTGGCTGGAATTTTAAAGGGATAGGAAAGGAAGAGGATGATGGGTTTTAAAAAGGGAAGGTTTGGCCAATGGAGTCTTGAAAGAGGAGGGAGGAAAGGTTGGGCAGAGGGGAGAGCTCTATTTTATGGTAATGAAGTGGAAAACCCTGAAACATACTAATTATCTTCAGTCAATCAATACATTTCAGCATTCTCTATAACTTTCCTATAGTAAAAATAAGGGATATTATCCATTAGTAGGTAAATGAGATAACTCTCTGGGAAAACGGATATATTTTTGGAGCAGATCAAAAAAATTTCATCCAAACATTTTTGGATGAAAAATGCCCTTTTGACCAAAATGAGGGTTTTTTTCTGCAGGGGAGGTTTCAGAAATTTTCACTTTTGGTCAAAATTTCCTGGGTTTTGAAAAACCAGAAAATGAAAAAAATTAACTAAGAGTTATGGAGTTTTTTTAAATGTATTTTTGGGGGGTTTTTTTGTTTCTCATTAAACAACTGAAACACTTTCATAGGAAATTAAAAGTAACAAGCCAAAAAACAAGCCCACTCCAAAAACCAACTATTTTCAAAATTTCCTGTGAAAAATAATTGGGATTTTGAGAAAAGTACACATTTTTAAGGGATGGCCACTGTTCATATGTCCTGATTAGCTAGCTACATATAGAATGAGTGCTATAGATATAGCTAGATAATTCTTCATTTACAGCAATTTTCTGGAAATATAGATATTTGCTAATTATCAGCCTGACATTTTCATCTCCACTGAATTTGTAATAGCAGGAATTATAAATTATTCATTGCAATTTTTTGGAGGAAGTCTTTTTTAACGAATTTACTCCCATTGGTTTCTTTAAGTAGCCTTCTGAAGCAGCATCTCTCCCTAGCCTTTCCACCCTTTTAAAGTAGGACACAAAGGATGTGATTTTCAGAAGTGTCTAAGTGATTTAGGCACACAACTGCCATTGTGCTTTTGAAAATCCCCCCCAGAGGGTTCACCCACCAAAATGTCATGCACGTCCACTGGGCCTGAATAAAATGACAGTTACACATGCTAGGACAATTGTGTGAATAAGATCCTCTTAGTGGGAGCAATTATGTGTTTGGCATGCACAATATTGCCACACTCCTTGCATTAATATCTGGAAATTTGCCCTTAGTCTGGGGAAGTTATAGAATCTATGGCAGTTTCCCTGAAGCCTCAGAGAGAACAACAGGAGATGGTATTGCAGATGGTAACAGGCCTCCCGGTTGGTGGCATGACCTGCTTTTGTCCAGTCTAGCATTAAAAGACTGCTGCCCTAAAGCCAGGATGGGTTCCTCCAGCCACAGGACTGAAACAGCATCCACACAGCAATTGCATGGTATTGAGGAGAAGGTTGCATTTCCTCACATGCCTTTTGCACATTTCCAGCACCCAGCCCAAAAGCTCCAGTGGGAAAACTAGCTCCTTGAGGTGTGACAGGAAATTGGATGGTCTCTGATATATAGCACAGATTCTGGTATGAGAAAAGGTTTGCAGTCAGGAGAACAGAAAACTATCTTCCAGTAGCTAAGTTTGAGATGGACCAAAACCACTGAACGAACATCTCGCTCAGCTTTATTCCTGGCACAAACATCAGAGACTGAGAAGAAAACATCCCAGGATCATCCGCTTTTGCAACCTTTAAGTGCCCTAGACAATGACAGAATCTCTCTGAAAGCTCTTTAAGTTGAAATTAATTTATGCCTGACAGTGATTAAAGGAGAAAGTGAGAAGAGATGGAAATTAACAAATCCATCTTTATTGCCGAGATCCCATTATGATTATATGGAGAAGGAGAAATCAGCATTGCGGGTGTCAGCTGCAATCTGGTGCATGCTTTAAGCAGCCCATCCCACCTGGGAAGCATCCTTGAATGGATGGATGTGCCTGTCACATAGGTTTTCTCACAGATGAGTCAATTTCTTAAGTGATGGCAGAGAGGGAAAGGGTGGAGAGGAATTGGTTTGGCACTGCGCCGACCTTCTGCAAATTTCAGGGCAAGGAGGGTGCTCCATTTTGGGCTGAGGGACAGCCAATTTAGTGTGGGGACCTGAGGCAGAATCCACTTTATGAAACCAGATGAGAGACTGGGAGGTGTTCATTAATATTATTCCAGGTAGATGTTCACATGGAGGAAATTCCAGCCCGGAGCTCCCTGATGATGGAATGGAGCAGGTAACGGGCAAAGGGTGGGGTTGTGACCTCACTGGATTCTCCACCCATCCTAATCCTCCTCCACTGAGCATGGCACGTGAACATCCTACCAGGGGGACTGCCAAAGTGTGCATTCAGAGGTGGTGCTTGGGTATCTGGCTGGTCCCATAATGCTAGATCCTCCTATTTGTTCCCAACTCCCAGTGCCAGGTAAAAGACTTTCCCTGATGCTAGTTCTCCATCTAAACCAGTGCTGATGGTGGCACTGAGATGTGAGATGATCACAAAGGTGGGGCTGTGCAATAGTGGACTGGAAGAGAGAGGCCTGGAGGACAATCTCCATATTGAGACATGGGGCCATACTAGGCAAGTTTGCCAGTCCTGCTTTAAACATCTCGGTGACAAATTACCCTCTTTCTGCCCCTGGTGGATTGCAGTAGTAGGGATATGAGTGCACGTCTGATAAGTTGAAAAATGGTTGTGAAAAATTTCCCTTGAAATTTCGATTTGTTGAAACATTTCAACTAGCTCTAATTATAAGTGAGATGCAGGGACTTCCAGAAAGGCTGAGAGTGGAGATGAGGTGAGATCAGCCCAGACAGCCCCACACTGGGTCTTTAATAACAAGAAAATGATTAAAAAACATCAACACAGGAGACGTTCCAGAGACAACACACATCTGATCTCAGGTCCTAGTTCTCAGACTGGTAGTTAGCTGGAAAATCTCACATTGCTCTCTGGTGACCCTCTATGGCAGATCCAAGGAATGGCATTTAAGGCTTCAGACAGAGCCATATTTATTAATCCATAGATCCAGAAGCTAAGGTTTAGAATCTCTGCTAGGTGTGTTAGTTATAGGGAAGTTAGTGCCTCTCTGGGACCAGACATAAGACTGCGACTTCACTCGCACATGTGCACGTCCACACACACTGCTTATCCATACTTCTCCTCTGCTAGGTGTTGGGTCTTTCCATGATAATGGGATGTCAAGGCTTCATAGGAAGAATAAGGGGATACCAGAATGAGGGGATCCCCATGGCTCTGTGCCCTGTACTCCCGTTTCTCAGAGAGCATTTATTTTGGGTGTTATCACCATTCACAGGAACATAGAACTAGAAGGGAGATCCTGAGTCATCCACTCTAGCCCCCTTCTATCACAGGGAAACCCATTGTAGAATCTCATTCACAAATTTATACATTTCATCTTAAAACTAGGCTGTTTGCCCCCTTTCCCTCATTTCTAAAGGGAGGCTGTTCAGAATCTCACTTCTCTGATGGTTAGAAACTTTCTTCTGATCTCCAGCCTCAATTTATTTGTGGCCAGTTTATACCCTTTTGTTCTGGTACCTGCATGGTCTTTTAGCTTAAATAGCTCTTTTCCTTCCCTCAGGTTTACCCTCCTCTTCCCTGATGTATTTATGGAGATCAATGAGATCCCCTCCCAGCCTTCATTCTGCTTAGCTAAACAAGCCAAACTTTCATTCTCCTCTCATCGGATGGGCTCTCCAGTCTTTTGATCATCCTAGTAGCTCTTGTTCGCATGTAAGCACCCATTGATGTCAGCAGGAATTGAGGGATATCTCAGCACCAGATAGAATGTGCTCAGGACCTCACAGGATCACCAATTTGTAATTCCTCAGGCTGGTTGGGGCTTGGTTCAGTAAGAAGCCATATGGGAGGTGTGGTTGGAAGTTCTTTGCATTATTCAGCAGAGATCTCCTCACCACTCAGGGCCGTTGCTGTTGTTGTTATGATTTATTATTTGCATTGTGGTAGCACCTCTGAGCCCCGAACATGGACCAAGACCCCATTAGAATCATAGAATTGTAGGGTTAGAAAGGACCTCAAGGGTCATCTAGTCTAACTCGCTGCCAAAATGCAGGATTTGTTGTGTCTAAACCATCCAAGGCAGATGGTTCCAGCCTCCTTTTGAAAACCTCCAGTGAAGGAGCTTCCACGACCTCCCTAGAAAATCTGTTCCATTGTCCTGCTGTTTATTGTGGTAGGCATGGTATAAACGGGCTCTTCAAGACAGCAAACCCCTCATCTGCAAGGATAGAGAAGGAGACGAGGGGCTGTAATATCAGAAAGAGGCAAGATGACACTCAGAAGTCTGATATAGATGTAAAAGTAGCGCACACCCTGAAAGGAAAAAAAAAAGTCAGCCATGATTACTGTAGCTCAACATCCTTGGATCCAGGCAGCCCTCTCTGAATATTGGAAGTTCCAGTCTTCATTCATTCCTGGCTGCTGAAAAGCCTGATTAAGGCACTTTCTGTCTTCCCCTCCCAAATCCTGCACATTGAAGAGATGCCTAAATACATCACTGATTGAGATTTATCCTCCTGCCCTATTCCAGGAAACAAAGCATCTATGAGCTTTCTTGTGTCAGAAAAGATCAGCTGCAGACCAGGCCTGACAGGACGAATGACACATATCAGAAAGAAGAGAGGTTTCTCGGCTTGGAGCAAGTAGGTGAAATTGTAAGTTAATTCATAGGAAGGGAGAACAATACAAAGGAGAAAGATTAGTTGCAAGGCTGTGTTTCAATCAATGGCTTTCTCTGATTTTACAGGGCCCAGGAGTGAAGATGAGCTGCCCTCAGACAGACACAGGGGCCTGCTTAATTAATCTCTCCTGTATTCTATAATAAACAGGGCCAAGGAAGAGTGCGGGAAAACTGTGCAAATATGCTGCAAATTGAAGCCTGGTGAGCACATGACCTCTAGAGTGCAACAATTATAGCAGGCTCTGACTGCAGTGGGGCCAGCGACGCAGGGCCAGTGCAGGCCTGAAGGGCTGACTTGCACAGAGGCAGCTGTGGAAGGGTTTGGAGGATTATTACAATAATTATAGAGGGTGAAGTCAGGACTCTAGTGATACAAACCATAGGTGCTGGAACTAGGGGTGCTGGGGATGCTACCGCACCCCTTGGCTTGAAGTGGTTTCATTTATATCCAGGGTTTACGGTTTGGTTCAATAGCTCTCAACACCCCCACTATAAAAACTGTTCCACACCCCTGACACAGATGCACGATTAGCCTGGAACAGGTTGGGGAAGGGGACTGATTGCATTAACGATGTGTCTGGAGACAAGTTACCAAAATAATAGTAATAAAGGAGGCAATGGATTAGAATGCAGATATTCAAGGGCCTTTATGAAGAGACGCAGTGCAGAGATGGGTGGAGAGGCAATGCCTAGCCTTAACTAGAAATGGAGACACCGTTTGCATGGATTCAGAGATTTTAAGGCCAGATCTCCCATGATTTTGAATACCTCCACATTTAAAAGCCCAGTTCAACTCCCACCGAAGTCAATGAGATTTAGGGCTGTCAGCGCCGTATTTCAGATAAAGGGACTGTTTTCTTAGCACCCTTCCCCCACTCCTCCTCCTGAGCTTATCATTATTATTATTATCATCAGCATTAGTAGTAGCTGTAGCAATAATAAGCAGTACTCACTCACATTCGCCAGGGGTATTGCTTGCTGCTTTTTGCAGCACTCAGCAACTCCTGATCTTGTTGTACAGAGATGAAAAACTAAGGGACATCCCTTGTAACAAGGGACTGTTGGCAACCCTAATGAGATTCTGCCTATGAATGCTAATGGGAGATTGATTGAGCTGCCCATCCTGGGTCTGATTTTCAGAGGAACCGAGTATGAACCAGAGGCCATAGGAGCAGAGGGCGCCTGGCACTTTCCGGAACTCAGGAAGTGTCTCAAGTTGGGCAGCCAAAAATGGAGGTCCTGAGACTTGAGTGGCCGCTGCAGAAAATGCTAGCCTGAAATCATTAGGCCAAATTCTGCCCTCGTGGCAGGAGTTAGGAGGATCAAGACATCAGGGAAAGAGCATATTCCACCTTTGACTCTGGACCCAAGGGCTACTCCCAGTGTCTATTGTTGGGCTGAACTCACAGAGCTGAGGTTCTGATTTGAATCATTCCAAAGTTCAAGGATGTCCAAATCTGGGGATTTGGTTTGGGAACACCATCAGTCCAGAGAATGTAACAGTCTAGCTCAGAGATGCTTCTCCCAGGCCAGTGCATACAGAATACTAGAGCTCATTCCAAGCTGCCGAAAAATGTTGCTCAGATCCTCCTCTAGGGAGTTGTGTATAAGTCCCTTGCCAGATAGGAACAAATTCCATTCCTGTTAATTCATTCTGTTTACATAGAATTCTTTAATTCATTTAATTCTTCCTAGGACCAGACGAAGGCCTAGAAACTATCACCTCAATCTTGGGCCCCAGCTCCTGGAGTCAGGTGATGAGGGAAGAATCTCAGCTTCCAACTTAGCCCTTGTGGTTGTAAAGAAAAGCTTATAAATGTAACCGACACAGCAACATCTACCTGAGCGTACAGAGAGCCTGACAACCATTCTGAGATGACGGAACTGCCCCATGCATCTCAATGGGAGCAGTAACTCCAAGGCCCACTCCTCTGGGGGGCCCTGCCAACACCACCCTCACAGAGGACTTTGTGTGAGTGCAGTGGTCCTAGCCCATCCAACCAAGCAGATACATTCCATCCACTGGGGGAAGTACTGGGAGGTTCCTACTGAGGCTGCTGCTGCTCCATGGAGGACGGGGTTCCTTCTGCCACTCCTGCAGGGTGCCACTGCTCCTGCTTCTCTGGGAAGAGAGACCCCTCCAAGTCAATGCCCCTCTAAGTGAAGGGAAGGACCACAACATAGGGACCCTATGTTGTGATGTGCCTCTAGCCTCAGATTGCTTTCCCCTGGCCCTGACTGCTGTGAATGAGCTCATGAATCCTCATCAGGGTTTCCTGGTCTACCTTCCCTCAAGTGACAGAGCAGCCGGGGATCAGAGCCCTGCGAGGGACTATTCATTAATTCCTCTCCTGTTATTATGGCAGTGGGTCCTGCAGGACTTGTGAGATCCCAGTTCTGCTGCAGGGCTGCACTCTAGTCCTGGGCAGGGGTCTACCAGGCAGTCCTCTCCATGGCCCTTGGTTAGCAAAGATGGTTCACTTGGCCTGGTACTTGAGAATGGGTTTGTCTGGAACCTTGGGCCCTTATTCTTCTCCTCCTTTCAGTGCCAGTTACAGGAAGCTGCGTGGTCCATCTCCTCACAGTTCATATGATGCCCCGCTGCTGGCATGTGGGCAACCATGAGAGAGCCAAACAGGAGAACATGGAGTAAAGCAGAACAGTGGAAGGGCTGGAGGAGGTTCCTCTCCTGAGACGGACCAGAGAAAAGGACTCATGTTGTAACAACATCCAGAGACTGGGGAAAAAAAATCAAACAAGGAACGCCTTACAAACAAGAACATGTGTCTGCATTTATTAACATTTCCAGCTCAGATTTAATTCTCGGCAAGCGTTCCTGCCTACACAGAGCCCTGCGCGTTGCACGAAACCTCTCGTTAAGTTCCATATGAGCCATCGTTTTAGTGCATCCTCCAGGGGAATCTTCAAACAGATTCCATAATCTAGCTGATAAATGGCTCTTTTGCAAGACACTATTTACATTCCATCACCAGAAAGGCTGGCGACTCTCCCCCTCCCACCTCTTTTAACCCTCTCCTTCCTGCAGCCCTATGAAATGATTCCTGAACCTTTTGGGGGTGGGAGCAGCTGCTGGTGGGTTCCTTAAGGAAGAAATAGAATGACACTCTGGGGATGATGGTGAGCTTTCTAGGCCAAGGACCATCTCTCATACTGCATGAATATAGTGTAGCTACAACAGTTATCCTGGTTGGGGCCTTTTTGAGTTCTACTGGAATACAGTCTAGAGGAAGGAAGGCTGGTTTTGTGAATAAGGCCCTGGACTGGGACTCAGGAGAGCTGGGTTCATTTTCTGGTTCTGTCACAGACTCCCTGTGTGACCTTAGATCAGTCACTGCATCGCTTTGTGCCTCAGTTTCCCATCTGTAAACCAGGGATCATGATGCTGCCTCTTTGTCTGTCCAGTCTGTTTAGATTGCAAGTTGTTTGGGACATGACTTCTCTCTGACTATGTACAGCGCCAAGTACAATGGTATCCTGCTCTTGATCGGGATCTCTAGGCACTACTATAGTAGAAATAAATGCTAAGGGCTGAATTAGCACTTTGCAATCAGCCCAGTCTAAGAGGTCATGTGTCAGAGAGTCATGGCTTGGTCTCTGCTTCCCCCATGCTTCATGCGAGCCATAAAGTGTATGTCTACAGTGCACACTAAGCCCAGGCTCTGACTTAGGTTTGAGTCCAAGAAGCCCCCTTCCATTAACACACTAATCAGTCTGACTCAGGTCAGCAAGCTCTCAGGACCTGGGTGCTACGACCCTGCTGGGGGGGTGAGTCAGAGCCCAAGACCCTCTCTAACTCGGGTTCAAGCCCTGTCATTTTGTGGTGTGGAAACAGCTCAAGTCACAGTCCTGAGCCAAGGTATGGACATGTTAGCACAGCTGTGAGACCTGGCTCCAGCAATTGTAAATCCAGCTTCACAATGCAGTGTAGACGCTCAAGCATGGGCATGGAAACCCCCAGTCCACAAGCCCGGGACTCACAGACCTGGGCTTAGTGTGCATTGTAGGCATGCCCTAGCTGTCCAAGCTTCTTTGCTGCTTGCTTCCCCCTTTGTTGCATCCCAGCTGTGCTGGCCAATGGTTTGGAGGAGCAGAGCCCAGATCCACGCTCCATCCACACACACCTGCATAGGAGCAAGAGTCCAAGTAGTGGAAGCTTCTCAGCTCCCTGGTGATGCGGCTAGTCTGTGCAACAGAATAAAGCAGCACCTTTCGCTCTGCATGAGCACTTCAGGCACATCACAACTGAGCCCGACATAAAGATAGCACGGTGATGAGTATGGGATAAGTGCCTGGGCAGATGGATAGACAATGATGTATTTGCCAGCATGCTTTGATGCAAGCTAACATTAATTAAGCCTTTCTACCCCCCTGCAAGGTCCTATGGGCAGTGAATTATGACTACATCTGATTTACAGACAAATAAACTATGGAAATTGAGTACGTCCGGGGACTCAGTCACTACAGGCCCACCCTGTCTCCTCCTCACCACTTACCTGGGACAGGCGCATTTTAGGAATTAACAATAGACAGCCGCTTCCCACAAAGCCTTGCAAGTTCCAGTTGGAAATTTGTATTTGCTGCAGCCACGTGGAACAGCTTCTATTTACCGGCTCACGTTCCGCCAGGAATTTGTTTGCTTCAGAGGGGGAAGAGACGGTTGAGTTTTGTTCTTCAAAGGTAGAGAGGACCAGATCTTCAGAGGGTGTAAATAAGCACAGCCTGCTGATTCCAGTGCTGATTTATACCCGCTGAAGGTCTGGCCCAAGAATGCTGAAAAATAATGAACTCTCTCTCTCTCTCTCTCTCACTTTTTCCATGCGGGAGGCCACCTGTTCCATACACCAGGGGAAAAGCTGCCTTTACCAACGCAACCAATGCTGGAGTCCTGGAAGAATAATGGATTGTTATTTAATGGGTCTATCTCAGTGGCCCAACTGAAACCCCATTGTGCCAGATGCTTGTACTGTAAAATATAATCTCTGATCCAAAGCCTACAAGCTAAATGGCAGAACGTTTCCAATGCAACATTTTTTTCCATCAGAATATGCTGCTGTGTCAAAGCCAAGACATTTTGTGGCAATATATTGATTTTTTGATGATGTTTTTGACGGAAAGATTCCTATAGTCCAGGATGGGTTCCCTGGTTTCCTCCAGAGAAAGAGACCCAGATGGGAGACCTGACTTTTCAATCTCAAACAGGGCATTTCAAAACAATTCCATTTGGGGAATATATTTAAAAGGGTTTGCCTTTGTGCCAAAGAGAAACAAAGTGTCCTATTACGAAACCCCAAAAGCTGTGGCAAATTGGAATTGCCACTCTCTGAACAGCTCTGCTCAACAGACAAAGGCCGGGGAAAAGCAAGTAGGACTCTGGATGAACTATTTTTTCCAACATGTTTTCCTTCAATCAGAGGAACCCTCTCTTTCGCTCTCTCTGTGTCCCCTTCCGTTATCGTAAGCTCAATGTTTCCTTTCACTTTCCCAAGTAAATTGGAATGAGATGGTGAACCCAGAATGTAGTCTGGACAGCTGTGCACTCTCCCCTTCAGGTTAAACAGCCGCCTCCTCCCATTCCTTGGCAGGGGTGGGAAAGGTTTGCGTTGGCAAGAGAAGGAGCATTATCATTATCCAGTAATGGGGAAGTCAATTAAAAGTCAGCCATTGCAGAACGATTCCTGATTACTCTAATTATCCAGTCATTGTATTATCTCACTCAGCAGTGCGACCCGGCACAAGGGACAGAGGACACCCAGGCCCCTTGCTCCTCAGCTGACATTGCCATGTGCTCAGTGCTCTTCGTGGCTCTTAAAGGGGACTGCACCTCATCTAAGCAGGTTGAGCCAGGATGGAGGAGACCTTGCCAAACAGAGGCGGTAAGCAGTGGGCCCATTCAGTAAGCCGCGCTTGCCCCTCTCTGAGTCCCTGGCTGCAGCAGTGCAACAAGCTGGCCCGAGGGAGTACTGTGCCGCTGGAGTTGCTGCCTTTCAGATGACCAGTGAAATTGAGGTCTGACCCCCTATTTGTCCTGACCATTCCCAAGTAGTAAGTGTGCTCATTTCTTTGGACCTGTCTAAGTTCGAGAAAAGCCACTAGACCGGGTACAAGAGCCAGCAGAAATCGACTCGTACTAATCCTACTAATAACAACCCTTTGAGTTTCTATGGTGACTTTCAGCAGAGAATCTCAAAGCTTCAGACAAGCATTAATTAACCATCAAACCTCAGCCTAGATAGCTACAAATTAGCCTCCTTTTGCATGAGAGGAAGCCATGGCACAGAGAAGTGACGTGCCTTGTCCCCGGTCTCAGCGTCAGGAGTTAGTACCCTGGAGTTCTGACTCCCAGCAGCCTGCCCTACTCATTAGCTACCACTTCCACTCCTGATGCATCACAGAGGCAGCTGGCAGGAGATGTATAAAGGCTTGCAGTATAGGGATACAGACTCTACCTTGCACCTATTTCAGGATGACAAAGGCATGGGGACACCTGGGGACCTTTTCCTGTGCAGAGCTGACACCTTCTGAGATTGCAGATAGGTTGGTGAGTGAAGACAATGAGCAGCCCTGCTGTGTGGGGATTACCAGGAACACCCCCTTTTCAGCATTGTTCTGGTCTGCCCCTTAGGACTCCTCGCTTCATGAGTGACCTTGCAGCACAGGTTCCCATCTTGTGGTTGTATCAACCCTAATTTTGTATCTGTTAAAACTGAGGCAATTGCTTTTAGATGGGTGTAATTAAGAAGCCATTAGTGTAAAGTTTCATTTTGGTTTACGCCTTGGTCTCCATTTGAGCAAAGAAATATGAAATTAAGGTATTAGCTCCTTTCAGGAAGATGAGTCATGAGCTAGTACGTTTCAATAGTGATTTCTCAGCGGTAATGACTCTGCTTTTCTCTTTTCAAATCCCCCCTACCCTTCCCTAATTTCTCGCCTCTGGATAATTTATTTTAATAATAATAATTAATAATAAATTTATAATTAATAAACAATAGTAATAAATGAACGAATCACAGACAGAATTGGAGAGAGAAATGATGAAGAGGACTCCAGCAATGCGAGCGTCCTCCCAGCAGTGCCCAGCAAACTGCAAGTGTGGGTGTGGGCGATTCCTCCCTGATCTAGGAATGCTAGCTGGGCTGTTAGCTGTGTGCAGCGTCTTCACAATATTGCCTTGATAAGTGTTAGCTGAGCATCAAATAACATGAACTTATGAGAGCTTACCCACAGCGGCACCCTGTCAGTGCCATCTGGGACTCCCAGCAGCATGACCTTTCCTGCAGCAGTGGCCTGTCACTCGTCACTGTGGTATCATGCCCACACCCGCTGAATAAATGATTCGCTTTCCTCTCACATTCGGGATCCTCCTCTTCATTTGCAGTGTGGCTCGTCCCCTTCTCCCCAGAGCAGCATCAGCAGGGTGCTTCAATCCAGAGACCAGCTCCAACTTTACTGCTGTGCATGCCAAGAAACCACGCTGGACAGATGTGCCCTGGTAATCACAGCATGCAGCTGAGACTTCTAGGGGGTGAGCTTCCTTGTGAATGGCACCCTGTCTCTGACAGTGAGGAGTGCAGCTGGCAGCCGGAGAGGTTCCAGAACTAAATCAGTGACAGTTAGAATTGTAAATACAGTTAATCAAGGCTTAATTAAACAGTTCAATCTCTGAGCAAGGAGATGGGGAGGAGGGAAAAAAAACCCCATCCTCTGTTTGAGACGGTGAAATGCTACTGATCATCAATAATGCATCCCAGTAATGTTCTTGTATGAATTGGAAATGCCAGACAATCAAAGGCCATATGTATTTAGCTTAGATCCACACGATGTCCATGTATTTTTAATAGTGTGGCATCTTTGAAGTGTGTTTGCGAAGCCAGGCCTTTCATGCTGCAGTTGCAGAGGAGAGAGATCTCCTCCCAGCTGGTGAAGAAACTCTCTTTGGAAATTACTCCCCCTCACACACACCCCTGAGCCTCCCATCTCCAACAAGGATGAATTTGCACCTCTGCCCATGCAGGAATGAGTGTGGGAGGGGATGAAACTAGTCCCCAGCATGGGATGTTCCTTCATTACATTTAAAAACTAAGTATCAGGAAGTAAACAGGGACAAAATTCAATAGCGTAATGAAAAAACTGGATGAAATTCCCCTGATATATACATCTAATCTAATCTAATCTCTCTCTTCTGTCTGTCTGATCATTTCTAATGCACCTTTCACGTTGGTACTTGTGCACAATTTGCTCTATCTACAAGGGGAATGGGTGACTCAGGGGATCAGAATTTGCATAGAGAATCTTTTGCCCGTAAATTCAAAATCCAGGGGTTAATAGTTGAAGTTAGACAATTCAAACTGGAAAAATAAAACACGCCTTTTTTTAACAGTGATGGTAACTAACTACTGAAGGATGTGGTGGGTGCCTGAAGTCTTTAAAACAAGACTAGAAATCTTAGTAGTAGATATGCTCCATTTCAACCAAAAAGCTTGATTCAGGAATCTCAAGATGATATTCTCTAGCCTGCTTGAAACAGGAGGTCAGAATAGACCATTCAAATGGTTCTTTCTTTCTTTAAAATCTAGGAATCCATGAATTCGCTCTGCTGTTTTTGTCTGGCGTTCCAAAGTATGCTAAGAACTGAGCTACAAACTTCCTGGCTGGCTATATGGATGTTGATAATTTGCACACCCAGTCCAGCCCCTGCCTATGGCCCATGATTCTTGCTAATATTTTGGCTGTGGTTTCGGAGATGGGGCACTCAGAAATCAGTAGCCCCCAAATTCAGTGAAGGCTTTTGAAACATTGGATCGAATGACCTTGCCACAATGAGTCAGTGGCAGAGACCACATATACAAGACCACACGCTATTTCCTTCAATAGATAGAGTGACCAGATAGCAAGGGTGAAAAATAGGGGCACTTTTTATGGGGCAGGGGGGAATAGTTGCTTATATAAGACAGAATCCCTAATATCAGGAGGGTCCCAGTAATATAGGAACATCCAGTCACTATGCTGCTGAGGTGCCTGTCCTTGCCTTGGCTCTAGTTAATGGACAGAAAGTGCAGGTTCTTGCAGTTCTCTAAACTGATGCTTCAGAGCCCAGCAAAAGAAAAAAGGGTATGAGAGCTGGTGGGGGAAGAAGGTGCATTAATACAAAAACTAATTCTGCTTCTATTTTAGGTTGTGAACCTGCTAAATTGCCTGTTGGGTTACGTAAGAGAAGTCATTGTGTTTGTGTTCAAAGGGCAGCCTTGTACGAAAAACTCGGGACACCGCTTGAATTCTAAGTGGCCAGGCTGCATGAGGGAGATGGAGGGAATGGGCCCTGTTCCAAATTGATTAGTTCTGCTGCCTTCTCATTATTGTTCCGTGTGAAGTTTGGCATGCGAGCAAGGTCATTCCATGTATGGGCCTGTGTCAGTGCAGGCAGTTCTGCTGCACACGTCCCCCCCAGGCCTCTTTTCTTTTCCCCTCCCCTCCGTACCACAAACAGCATGCTGCCCGCACTAAAGAAAATTAAAAAACAGCCCATAAATTTTGCATGAGTTCCTGAGACCAAGGAGAAATTAATTTGATGTTGTCTTTTGATAAAGATGTAGGCTTTTTTTTATTTTTTTTAAGGTTGCAGTTCTGTTCTTGTGATAATATTAATAAATAAGAAAACCCCACTTCAAATAAGCCCCTGGCTTGTAAATATGAAAGAAAGAAATAACAGAACACAAACAAAAAAGAGCAAAATAATAAACCCACCACTTTTGTCTAGATTAGCCGGGTGGGAAACTCCAAGCACCAGCCCCATTCACCTCCCCGGCCACACCCCACACACATGTTCTGTGCTCTGATTCATGAGTCAAAATTGATGTAAGTGTGCAATACGGGGTGGACAGAACCTAGTAGGAACTGCCAGGAGTATGCTGAAGAATGGCGCTTGTAGCAGCCTGCATGGAACTTGGTGGGAAGAGAACAGGTTGCATGACATTGGAGGAGGCCTGGGCAGTCAGTCTGTGTGCCCATGACTGGAATGCTAAGTGCTGTTGAAACACCTCTATAAAGAGTTCTCTTAATAAAGACTTTGTGTAGTTATAGAAACATGGCGTTCCCTTATGCTATCACCCATCACGTGATACATGAAATAGTGCTGGCATTTGGTTTTTAGAGGTTGATTTTATGTCAGTCAGAAAGCTCCCGGCAATGCAAAAGGAGAAGGAGGACAGGCAATAGTTTTACCTTCATCCTTTTCAATCCTTTTGGATGTTTTATGAATTTTCATTCATTTGTACCCACATGAGGATATTGTACAATAAGTGCCTGGCACAACAGAATGCACAATGAGGTTATCTGCACTGTGCTGGACCATTGCTAGAGTTCTGTAGCATTTTTAATAAGGGTCCTGGCACTGTGGCTCCCCCTTCTGGGCATAAGGGGAGCAGAAGGATTAGGAAGGCCGTTATTCCCGGCATTCCTGTTCCCTCCAACTGTCAGTGCCCTTGTTCAGAGCCAGCCACAAACCGTCTCCCTAGTTAGACATAATGCCTGGTTCTGCTAGATTTGCCTATTCTCCTCTCCTTCTTCTTTCCAGACATTGCTTATAAAACTGGCATGAAAATGAGAGGTTGGCTTTAGAGGAGTTTGTGCATGTCATTTTTTTCTACCCCTTCCCCCTCCGTGACACTAGGATCAACCGTGCATATCATCAAAATTTGCTTACAGAATAATAGTTTTCATTGACTTCATGGCTCTTGGGTCATGCCCCACCAGCTGAGTTCAACACAGCGATTTATTATATTTCTGCTTTGCAGCATAGGTAGCTATGTAACTGGTATAATTTTGGTTTTTTCTGTGCACTGCCTCTTTATGTGTCTAGGAGTCTGTCTGTCAGCAAGGTCAAAGGCCACTTTGTGAGGCAGAATTGATACAGAGGAGACAGGCACACTGTGCTCTCTCCTGGAGACTTTACTTTGGTTCTTTGTAGTTTTGTTGGTTTTTCACCTTAATTTGAAATATCAGCCAAGAAGGCATCTTGTTGCTCTTTTAGTCCAGAAAATAAAATATTCTTCACTTACTGTCCTCATCTCTGATGTAATGTTAAGTTGCTGGGACAAGGTTTAAGGCGGGGTCCACTGCAGTCAATGGAAAAACAGTAGCCTCCAAGTTCCACTTCAGAGGTGGCTGCATTTCAGTGGAAGGTACAGCGACTCAAGGATGCTGAACTCTTTGCATGTCCAAAATTATGGAATTTTTGGGAGCTAAAAATATGCAGGATTGAGCCCAAAGTGCATAAAATACCTTGGGGTACTTCAGGATCATATCAGTACATGGAAGGTTTTAATAATATTCAGAGCTGGCCAGAAAATTTCAACATTCTGATGAAAAATGAGGGGAAAATTCTGCAACTTAAAAATAAATGTAAAAGCTTAAATATGCAATCCCCCCCACTCCACCACCACCACCCACACAGTCTTTTCAACCAAGCTCTGATGATTCTTAAATAAAGACCCAGCAAAGAAAACACATCCTCTTTGGAAATAATTCTGTAGATCTCCGGGAACACGAATGTGACAGGCAGCTGTTGCAATGAAATTATGTATGAACATGCACAGATCTTTTAGCAGAATACTAAACAAGCACCTGAGATTTCTGCTGCTGCCGCTGAGAATCCGCCCACTTTATTCCTACTTTGTACAATGACTCTTAAAAGATATTATAGGGAAGGTGCTACAGATCAGTTGGCAGGGTTTAACTTGTTTAACGAGCTTCGGGGCACAGCGCAAAACATATTAGTTCACATGGGTCTTTAATTAAAGACTAGGGACAAATCTACTGTTTATTCATTTCAGTTGTTTGCCTCTGATCGGAGGCTCTTTTAAGCTTTATTTTAAGACTCTCAAATTTCATTGCAAAGAAGGACACGTGAAGATATGTATTATGTTGTGTATAACAGTAGCACCTTGGAGTCCCAGTCAAGACCAGGATCCTGTGGTGCAAGGTGCTGTACGTACACAGAATGAGGAACAGGCCATGCCCTGAAGCGCTTACAATCTAAATAGACAAGATAGACAACATGTGAGAGGGAAAATGTAGTATAGATGTGCCTTGACTGAAGTCATGCAGCAGACTCAGGAACAGAACCCAGAACACCTGACTTCTAATTCACTGACGGCTCCATGCTGCTTTGGAGTGAGGGGGGATGTAGATTGACTTTACTCCCTGTTTTAATTTCCAGCTTTATCAGCCAGGTTTGTTTTACCCATCCCTAGCCAGCAGCACCCCACTCTACCAGGTTACAGGTGGGGAGTCTCCTAGCTCTTGGTTAAAAGCTAATTTAGAGACCCAGATGGGGTACTAAGCAGTCAATTCTGTTTTCTTCTTCTTCTCCTAAGAGAGAGACAGAGCAGAGCCTTTCAGAAAAGGCTCCCTGTCACAGGAAAGGGCTCTTTTGTATGCGAGTCGCAGCGTCTATTTTTCAAGATAACCTTTATTTCATGTACCGAGTGTTAGCTTTGCTGGAAAAGAGAAAAGCAGAGATAACTCCTTCACCTGTGGAACATTATTAGGCTTTCTTGAAAAAAAGAAGAATGAGACGTTCTGGTGCATGATAATAGAGGTGGAACAAATCAGACAGAGGCGACTGCTGAATTGCACCTCTCCTTCACTGCCTATCTTTGCCATCGCTGTCTGTCTCTCTTTCCCTCTCTCTCTCACACACACACACACACATTTTCCCCTCTCCCTGCTTCCATTGCCCATTGATTCTCTTTCTTTCTCACACGCACACTCCCAAATTCCACTCTGTCTCCTCAGTGTATATTTAGGGAGCGTCCACTATTTATTCTTTGCACCGTGGTGTTGTTTAGAGGCCCAGCCCCATTGTGCACGGTGCTGTTGGAACATATAACACAGCGATAGTCCCTGCCATGCAGGGCTTACAGCCTAAATAGATGATGAGGAGAGATGGACAATATATTTTCAGTGGAATCGTTTTCCATTAAAGAATGCCGTTTCATCCAAAGCTCAATGTTTTGCAGAAATCTGCTGGTTTCAGTGGGAAAATGTTCAAAGCAATTTGACATCGAAGGGGATTTTTTGTGTTGACTCTTGTTCTGTTTCAATCTGGCATTCACATTTTGTTTCATCTTTTGCCTTATAATCTTAATACAGAATACACTATATTTTATAGTATAATGTTTTAATGTTATCAGAAGAAAACGTTTCAATAGGGTTGCTTTGATGCTTTCAAATGGAACTATTTCTGTTCAGCAAAATATTTTGAGCTTTCATCCCAAACGGATAAAAACGTATTTCAGAACGCTGGAATTCCATTTTCCGATCAGCTGTGAAGACGATCTCCAGTACCCCCTGAGTTTCACCGGCTTGTACTGGATATGCACTAGCTCAAACAAAAGTTGTGAGTTTGATGCAGAAATTTCTGGATCTTCGGCCAGAGTCGCAGAAGGGATCAGACTAGATGATCATAATGATATTTTCTGGCGTAAAATCAATGAATCTATGTGAGACAACAGTGGGGTACCACAGACAGATTGGGGAGTACAAGGGAACAATGAGAGACTTTTGATCAGCCTCTCAACTTCAGTGCAGGCCTAAAGATCTCCCAGAGTCTGATGCACAAATTTAAGCACTCAAGGAGCTTCCTGCTTGTGGCTAGAAAGAAAGTGGTTCAGTAACATCCATAGCACCATATCCCCCTCCCTTCCCAGCACCCCATGTTGGGCCCTTCAGTGAAGTTCAGATTGCCTGCCTGCAAGGGTGTGCAGTATCCCTGCCCACAAATGGATGCTGTGCATCTCTGCTGGAGCCATGCTCCCGAGGGCCTGGAGAGGGACTGGGGAACCCCATGAAGTGTGAAAGCACAGAGTTTCCTGGGTCTTGAGGGAGGCACAGCTTGCTTTGTTGGGGACAAATTTTTCCACTGGAATAATTAGGGGGGAACCGCACCAGGGAAGTCTCACTGAGGTTCTCTCCCCTCCTCTGGGTTTTCCCTCAGGAGGGGGGCTCTGAGTGCTCAAGGATTTGTTCCAGAGTCACTGAGAAGTGAATTTAACCCATTGTCTTCCTCTCACTCTTTGTCCATCTGCTTCTCGACAAAAAGCTTCAGATGCCCCCTGGACATAAAACACTTATAATTAAGGGAAGGAGAAGCCTGAAGAGAGAGACTGTGGTGTGGGTATGCCATTGAACTGGGAATCAAGAGACCAGTCAAGTCCCAACTCTGCCACTGACCTGCTGTGTGACCTTGGGTAAGTCCCTTTGCCTGTTTCCACCTCTACCTTTTGTCTATCTTGCCTATTTAGTCTGCAAGGTCTGCAGGGCAGGGACTGTCTCTCACTTACATGGAGTGCTTAACAAAATGGGACCCTGATCTTGATTAGGGTGTGCCCTGATTTAGTGCCAGATCCCTCCACCCTTGAAGAAATAGAGAGCATGGCACTCAATCAGCATTTCTACTTGTAGAGCCAGCATGTGTCACCGAACCTGGGCCTCAATTCATGCTCATTATAGCAATTTCAGCAGGTGGCAAACTATGCTGTTTTATCTACTCTTTCCCATCCACAAACAGACCTCCAGCCTCCAATATGGCAGCATGGGACACCGCAGGCAACATGCATCATTCCCCTGGCATCCCACCTGGGATTGGGGTTTTAAACAAAAATTGGAAATAAAATTAATGATCTGTTGTGAGTGTATTAGCAGCAGCTTCTCCCAGGACGCTGGAGTGGTGCAGCTGTGTGTTGTGTAATGTAGGGGTGGGTTTATGCTGTAATCACAATGCTGTATATTTACAGATCTTGAGATTTCACATTGACTGGATCCTACCAGCTGGGGAAAAGTTCTGAGGCTCATGTATGTCAGCAAGCACTTTGCAGAGAAGTTGCTCTGAAGCTGCTATCCAGGATCTGTGCTGCACCATAAATTACAGGATCTTTATTTCTTAGCTATTTAGCACTTACAGTGTAATTAGTTCCACTTAATGTCAACTCTTACCAATATGTCTTCCATTAGCTAAAAAAATTATAGCTGAGTTTTAAAATGGTGGTGATGCACTAGCAGCTTCTGGACTCCAGACTGGGGGTGCGAGAAGGGAGGAGGAGATATCAAAGGGGGAGAGAAAAGGTCTACTGTGTGAATGTCAAGCCAGGCTCCTTTTACTCTGGACTCTAACAAGCAGACACCCCCCCCTTTCCCAGGATCAATAATCCATCCCAGGCTGCAAGGAGGAAATACACACAAGGAAGTTTGATTTGAATGATAGAAAACAGGAAACAGCTTGTTTAGCAGCATGTCACTGGTCTACATTTTCCAAAGTTACTTGCAACTGGGTTCCCAACTTGAGACAATGTAAAGAAGCCTGATTTTTGGAGGTTTTCTGAAAATCAGGCCCCTTTCAGGCCTCTCAAATCAGAAATCACTAGTCACTTTCAAAAGTTAAAATTTTTGGCTCCTCCTTGAATGGAATTCTCTCCCCACAGAAGTTCAGAACGGCCAAGAAATGTGGCGATCACAGGCTTTGTTTGGAGAGTCACAAGCAAATGTCTCCCTTTCTCCTGGCATTCTGAGTTTGGGGCAGCAGAGGGATTGGGAAAGGTAAGAAAGCAAACTGCAGGAAATCTGTGGCCAGAGGTGGCGCAGAGGGAAGGTAGCAAACACATTGCTGCTAATACTCATTCCAAGTTTTTAAAGAATGTGGATTGCGCCAAAATGTATCCACCATAACGCCTAGCAAAATCGGGCATCTTGGTTCTACCATGAAATAAACAATATTAACAAGAACGTTTTTACAACAGAGTTACCAGCCCAAAGTGAATTTCAGAAGTTGGATAGGAGGCTATTCATGTCGGCAGTGATAAGGCCTTCATCCTATCAGGCGACGGGAACAATATCATGTGATTCAGCTGGCCAAGCGCAACTGAAGCAATCAGCCCAGATGGAACATTCAATATTACAGCAAAACTGCTCATGATAAATCCTTGGAGACTGTATCTATCTATGTATCTATGTATCTATATATATATAAGGAATTTACCGAATAAATTTAAATAATGAATATAGTCAGAAGAAATCGTGATCTGCAAAACTCCGCGAACAGAAACAGAAGGTAAATTCATCTGAGAAATTATTCATCGCAAATTATTCGCTCAGTTTTAGATCATTCCAATGGAAGAGATTTAAACTGGCACCCAGAAATGCCCCACTTTCTCTGTCCTGTCACCTCCATGGGGCAGTCAATCTGTGTGATGCTCTCCCAAGCAGGAGCTTGCGAAGGCCTTGGCTGCGGTCAGTCACTAGAAAGGTGGGAGGCCCTTTTTCGAAGAGGAGGTTAACATAGCGCTACTTACCACTGAGTCTGGGGGCCACTCATGGTTGGGAAGGAGATGGAGTTTTATCCTGCAAAGAAGGGAGGGGACTAGATTAACCCAAACTAATGAGGCAGGTGTAAGTGTCACTTACACCTGCCCACACCACAAAAGCTTGCATCATAAATAGACAAAGCAGACAATGAATGGGAAGGGAAACAACTGACTTAAGATCATGCAGTAGGTGAAGGGTGGAACTGGGAATAGAGCACATGTCCCCACACTCCTCCTACTGCACTGCCCTGCTCATGACACCACCTGCCCCTTGTGGTGCCATCACTTCCCTCTTGTGGGTTCATGCACCATGTTGCTCTTTCAGCTCTCTCTCTTCACTGTTGTGTGAATGCATGCCTCAGTTCTCTCTGCGGCTCATGCATCTCCCACTTCCGCACACATTCCTGCTTCCTCCTGGATGCACGTGTCACTGTGCAGGTCTCATTCTACCCAATGGGTGCGCCCGTATATACACCACCACCCTCTCCATGTTGCTGTGTGCCGGCCTCCCTCTTACTCTGTGCCTGTCAACCACATCTCCCAATTCTGTCTTTATTTACTGGCTAATTACATTTATTGCCTGTGTGGGATATGGTATTGTGGGATCACACGATTTCCACTGCAGAGAAACCTGTTGCCCACACTGACCCTTCACACTCATTTTCTTCTGCTTCATTTTTCTTCCTGGAATGAAATGTGACTTTGTCTAGCAATGCTGCCCCAGACACCTGCCATCTTTCCTTGCATTCTCACCCCCATAACTCTGCCAGTCAGAGAGCTGACAGGGGAGGATGATGGAAGTGCGGAAGTTAAGATTAGTGCTTGACAGATTTAAACATAGACTGGCTAAACCACTACCAAATCTACTGGACCCAGATTAATCTCTGGTTCTCGGCAGAGATTGGAAGGTCTGCCGCGGCAAAAGTGTCCATCAGAAGAGAGGTTACAATGACACATTGTGATTGCATCCTATATTCTACAAGGAACAAGCATCCAAGCCAAGCAACCCCAAAATTGGCCGTGCAGGGGACCTGGCTACGGCAGGTTGAGGATACACTGATTCAGTGCATCCTGGCAGCAGCTGTTTTGGTGGGGCTCGGTGGCAGAAAGTAAAGCTGGCCACAACCAATGGAACCCCTGGGGAGAATGGTAGTGGACACTGGTCTCTATGGGGAAGCATTTCTGAATCTCACCCTGAGTCCCAGAGGCCAGATTGACCCTGTTGGCAATTCAGTTCAAGGAGACTT
This sequence comes from Gopherus evgoodei, assembly GCF_007399415.2. NCBI lineage: Eukaryota > Metazoa > Chordata > Testudines > Testudinidae > Gopherus > Gopherus evgoodei. The sequence continues at coordinate 11,125,089 of NC_044337.1, forward strand.
CATTGGTATGGCAAGAGGATCCAGTGCATAACAGAGACAGTCCCTCAGGTCTCTGTCAGAGGGAGGCAAGCTCCACCCAAGATAGAGATGAACTCCATTCTGGGTTATTCCCAGCATCCATTTGTCATCGGTGTCCATTCCAGAGCCGGTGGCCAGTTGGTACTTAGCATGGTGACGTCTGTCTCCTTCCTGTCAGGGCCAGGAACCGAGTTTCATTGTTGCTTTTTGATGGGAAGCCTTTTAGGATTCCTGACTGCTGGAGAGATTCTCCCACTCCCCCATGTCTGCGATTATGGGAATAGAAAACAATCTCTTTCTCCCAACTTCTGCTAGCATGGTGGCTGTGCAAACTGTGTTTCGATGGTGTCTTATCCCTTCCAGTTTCCATCTCTAGTGCATGGCTGCTGCTTCCGTATTTGGCAGACCCTCCTTAGGCTTGTACTGCAGTGAGGTAGCCTGGTGGGATCCCAGCTCCCCGCAGGGATCTGTGACAGTCCAGCATGTTACTGGTTTTGATTTGTTCTTCCCCGTGACTTGTGTGTTGGTGTTTTGGGAGCGGAAGGAGTACTTTGTTGAAGGAAAGGTGTAATTGACACCAGGTGGGGGTGAAATTTAGCCCAACGGAGGGAGAAACCTTCCGTTGGTGGAGTGGGGAGTAAAAGAGACCCACAAGACCTGCTTTCTCTGTTCACATGAGTGAGAAGGCCTAGAAGAGGCAGGCTGAAGGGGGAATGGAGATTGTGTGTTCTCTTAAAGAATCAACGCAACTTATAAAACAGGGAATTACCAGGGGAGTGGAGTCTGTGTGCAGAGCCGAGAGAAATTTTATTGAAGAAAGATATTAAGAAGAAGCAGCCGATATTTGAAATGTTATCTGAAGAGAAGGTTTAATCTGATAGGGTGCGGACAGAGAATTAATGGATTTTCAATGAGTTGTACGGCGCTCCAGAATGACGCAGAAACAAAGCAAACATTCTGCTGCTGCTTCTGCTGCTGCTGCTGGGGGGTCAGAGCTGCGTCCCCAGCAGCGAGCAGGCAGCCGGAGCAGAAATCAAAAAAGCAATTGAGAAATAGTCAGCTAAATCCCAGAGACACTGGGAGGGGTAAAAAAAATGCCTGCTAGGGTTGATCTTCTCTTAATTAGCTCAGAATTTGGTTTGGTTTGGATAGAGCCAGGGATGGTTGTCCCTAAAGCAGCAGTCATGCCCTGGGGGACCTGGAGTGAAGCCAGACTGGCTGAGGAAGGCAGGGGCCAGTGTGTGTGTGGTGGGGGAGGGACAATGGAGTGAGGCGATGGGATAACCCATATGGCCAGGATAGGCCAACTGGTCTGGGAAAAGCTAGTCACCATCCCTTACCTTAGCTTTTCCCCTGCTTGGCTAAGCAGCTCTTCAGCCAAACAGGACCCCACCCCTCACAAATCTCCTTCTCTGTTGCAAAACTCAGCAGGCACAAACTTGGGAACCTAACAGCACTCTGGTTTACATTTCACTGGGCTTTGTCACGTGTTGGTGTCAGTCAGAGACTTGTCTACACCGAGCAAGCCGGAGACACGTGTCTATGCAGCAGGTTCATTCCCTCCTCAGGAACAGACATCTGATATCAAAGCATTCTGAGAGTTCATCTGGGAGCTGATCATTGCCTTTTCCACATGGGGCTGGCATATAATTCTTACCGGTGGGACAGCCCTGCCCCGGCATGTATTCAAAAGTTTCTCTTCCCAAAGAACTATGTCCTTGTCTGACTGAGGTCTGAGGTAAAGTGACAAAGTTCCCTTTGACTTCAGTGGATCTGGATTTGGCCAGTGGAGAATTTCTAAAGACTGGGTTAAAGTGATTTCCCTCCTTCCTCAGGTTCTACCTTTACCAGTCTTCCGATCCATCTAGCCCCCTCACACCAGAACTATTTTCCTTTTTAGTATCTGAAGCCACTCATGACTGAAGAAGGACTGTGTTATGATTCAGGCACTGGATTGGGTCTCAAGAGATCTGAGTTCGGGTCCCGGTTTTGCTGCAGTCTGTCTGGGTGACCTAGGACAAGTCACTTGTTCTCTCTGTACCTCTGTTCCCTATCTGTAAAATGGAGACAATAACCTTCCTTTTCTCCCCTCTTTGTCTGCCTCATCTAGTTAGTCAGAGACTGTCTTTTGTGACACACATGTACAGTGCCTAGCACAATGGAGCCTAGATCTCAGTTGGAGTTATAAGTACAAATGATTAATAATAATAAAGCTGTGACACAGGAAGAAGATACAGGTGAAATGATGAACATGTGGGCAGAGAAGCTAATTCCATCCCTACCCAAATAACCCCCCTGAATTTAGTGATGCAGAATCTGGAATGCACAGTGTGAATATCATTCCACTGGCAAATGCTTTGTACAGCTCCTATGTTGTCCATTTTTGTTTCTGTGATGGGACCAAAAAAAATAAGGCTGGTCTGATCTGCAGCAGAAAGCAGTTAGGAATATGAAGAGCAGAATGTCAGGTAATAATAGAGAACTCCGATTCCCAGCTCCTTTCACAAATACATTTAGAGGCAGCTTCTCAGAGCCATAAAGATTTTTTTTTTATTACAGTGAAATCTTTAACAAATAATCATTTTACACAGTACAGTTCATCAATAAAAGCAATAACGCAGGGTTATGTAATAAATTAAATATGATGCATAGTTTGAGAGTAATAATACTTTCAGGCATCAACTTCTTGTCACATTAAGGGCTCTGGCAAGTGGGTTTAATATTTGTGGAATTAACAGAATTACTGAAAAGCAGAGAAGAAGCAAGACAGCAAGAGAATGCCATCTTAATTGTTTAGAGACAGAGATTGTGTTTCTTGCTGAGAATGCAACATACTTTCGGGGTTTTGGAGAGTTCCCTGGAGTTAGGGGAGGGAATGGATGTATGTTAGGGAGGAAGAGAGAACCTACAATAAATATATTAGTAATTCATAGAATTTAAGGCCAGCTAATCCGACCTTCTATCTCAACGATTAATAAATCTTGGCATATTCAGAGTCAGATTGTGTTTTCAATAGAGCTGGCTGGGAATGTTTCAACAAAATGCTTGTTCATTGGAAAATGTGGGTAAAATCAAACCCCAAACTTCTTTGTGGGAAAAGGCTGGTTTTCACAAATTTCTCAACTAAAAAAAAAAAGAAAAAATAAGTTTTGAAATTGTTGAAGTGTCTTGTTTTGACCTTCTTGGAAGGAAAAAAATTGCTTTTTCTGGTTCAAAATGACTTTTGCTTTAGAAATATAAGCTAATTAGAACAAAAAGCATTTATAAAAATTCATCACGATCAAAACAAAATGTGTTAAAATTAGCTTGACAGAATGCTTTGATTGACCTAAATCCTTTTTTTTTTTTTTTTAAATATTTGTTAAAAAAATTGCAGGATGGGAAATCATTTCCTGCCCAGCTCTACACTCATCTATGCATAACCCAAGTATGCATAACCCATACTTGCCCAGAGTGGCTCTTTGTCCAACTCTAAGACCGTGTACAGAGGTTTATGAATATGCTCTAGTCTCTGAGTGAACAGACCTAAGCCTTTGGTTTAAGACCTAGAGGTATTTTAGATCAGAGGTGCAAGGCTCAATTCCTGTAGATAACCCAGTCAGGATCATTGTTATCAAGTGTGAACCTTCTGGGGAAATTGAACTACTGGAATTCGGCACTTCTGAAAATCTGGGAGCCAACAAAGGATTCCACAGAAGAGCGATAAACTGAATGTAGGTATCCTGAGTTCCAATCCAGCCCAGTTACTCAGGATTTAAGGCTGAGTGGAATGTGGCCCCACAGTTCACTCTTTTATGTGCTGTGCAAAGGTGAGTGAATATGGGTGAGTTCTTCAAGGTCACACAGTTAGTCCGGGGCAGAGATGAAAACAGACTGTCTAGTGGTTAGAACACATCACGGGAGTCAGAAAACATAGTCATACTCCCTCTCCATGCCACGTGCAGTTTGTTGTCCAAAAAAAGACAATCGAGTAGTAAAATAAAATTATCGGTGTCTCGTTCTTTCCATTGATGGGGAAAAAGGCTTCACTAGAGTCCTTCTTCTGTAGTGGAGCAAACATAGCCACATTTCTCCTACCTATTGCCCCTTCCACTTCAGGAGGGGTGGTCTCATGTCTGGCTCCAATCTGTAGTAAGAGTTACCTTTCTTTTGTCTCACCTTCTGGTAGCATGGCCAGCCCATTGGCAGTGCAACTTTTTCACAGGTGTAGAAGGATGGAAAGGGGCAAACCAAGAGGAAGATGTTAAAGGACAATGCTGGGATAGTAGATGATGATTTCAGTGGTTCTGTTCCACCTTTTCTCTCTACTGTCCCCTCAGAGTCCAAAGCCATGAGTGTGTTCATGTTATTGGCAGCCTGGGCAATACAACAATGAGCTGGGCAGGTTTTTGACCTTGGCAGTGCTCTAATATGATTGGACGGGAATCCTTTATGTTGGAAGGGAATTGTTTCACAAGCCGCAGCCAACAATGCGAGGGCCAGCTTTGTTCCTCATGAGCCGGCCTCTGAGTAATCGGCCAAGCTTTTGGTAATGACCTTCAGGCTCCCTGAGTTAGTATGTCCATTTGGAATATCTCTGCCACCTCCCTTTTTGTGTGAAATATGCCAGCCACCTAATCCCCTGAATAATAATATTTTGGCTATTTAATGTCTCTGAATAAATATCAGCGGGAGCTGCAGACAAAGAGGCAAGGAGTGAGCTGGGAACTGTTCATGCTAATAAGAGTCAGAACAACAACCATGGAAAAAACCTGTCACCAGAGCAGAGGTGGATATATGCAATTGAAAGTGATGCAGAGTGGAAGCTGCAGCAACTGGAAGAGATGTGAACTTGCCAGATTGATAGATTCTGTCAGCACTGAGGTTCTTCCTGTGATGTTCTTCTCTGCTGTCATAAAGGGTCACCATATCCTGGGCAAAAATGGAAAACTCAACTTCCATCTTCTTGGACAGTAAACTGTTTGGGGAAAGGGCAGTCATTTTGTCTTGGGTTCGCAGAGCCTCTAGCACAATGGGGTTCTGGTCCCTGGCTGGGGCCACTAGGTATTATAGCAACACAAACACATAATGCATTTATTCCTGGAATAGCCCTGTGCTATCCCTCCGGTGCACTTCATCCTTGATCTAGCCTCCAGAGGCAGGGAGAAACTGATTCTCCATCTAGGATCATTTGATTCTGCACTCCCCCGACTTGCTTTATCAACTACTTCTATAACACTCTGGAGAAGAACATCTGAGGGAGCAATTTATTCTATGTCTTGCCAGTGGGGAGAATGGGATGGCCATACAGAGGTACTGTCTCCAAAAAACTCTAATGCTATGATTCTTTTTAGTGCTTGACCTCGGAGAGTGCAGTTAAGGGACGGTTTGCTGGGAACCTTCACCTTTCTTCCGTGCATGAGCTCCCAGATGCCATATAGATCTCCCTTTCCATCCCTTTGTGTCCATGCCTTCAATGGCTTCTGTAGACTTAACACAGCCATGTGGGGGGAGGGTGTGTGCTGGAGAAGTGACTAAATATTTGACCTAGTTCTGTTGGAAAGGCTAATTCAGAAAGGATTGGCCGTTTACATGGATCACAAGAATATCTAGAGTTGCAAATGGTTTGTAAACACTCCTGCTTCTAGGTTTAAGGTGATCTCTCACTAACTGGAGCGGTGAGCAATCTTTTCCTGTGGGTAGGTTATTCCAAAATTGTCTATTGCAAGGCTGGTATGAACAGGACAAGGGACTAGATGGATCTGTTCCATTCCGGTTGCCACCTGAGGCCTGTGTAATCAGCTTCCTCCAGTTGAAAGGATGGTTTTGTGGTTAAAGCATTGGACTGAAATCAGGAGATCCCAGCTCTGGCTCTGCCACAGCAGCCTCCCTGGAAATCCATTTCTTTGTGCTGCGTTATCCTGTGTGTGGAACAGGAGTAAGGAATCCTTCCCTACTTTACACAGAGTGTTCAGAGGCAAATGTGTTAATATTCGGGAGGTGCTAAAATACCCGCCTGGGAGGCAGAGTGGTATCCTGATTTGCAGGAGAAAGTGAGAGCGAGGGACCAGGCTCAGCCAGACATAGGGATAGGATCATGAATTTAGTAAAGAGCTGTTTTACAAAATGTCAAAACTGTTACAATTTGGAGACTCCGCTGTGTGTCCTAATGGTGTATTAGCCACCTAATATACCTTGGAAAATGTTTTTATAGGCAAGGAACAGAATAAATATGGGGAAAGTGTGAAAAATGTTAACTGAGGCAGAAGCTGCCCGCAATAAGACTGTGTTAGTAAAGTGATCATGGAGGAAGGAAAGTGTTTGAGAAGACCGAGACCTGACAGGAACACCTGTCCATGTAGGGGCAGGAGGAAAAATGATCTGTTTGTGCAGATCAGGGAACAAGAGAAAGCAAAAAGTGAATTTCCACATTGTTCCTCTGGGCCTATTACAATCCAGCTAAGGCCAGTATTTTCAAAAGAGCTCAGCCCATTTGAAAATCTGGCTATAATTGTCACAACAGAACTGCTGAGTGCTGAGCCCTTTTTAAAAATCTTGTCCCAAATGTTAACATTGAGGACTTGAAAATCTGCTCATGGGCTTTATTGGAAGTTTAGACTTAACAGCCTGCTCTGTCTAGGACATGTCTGCTGTCCTTACCTGAAGTAGTCACTTTTCGGCACAGGACATTGACTGTCACTCAAGATGAGAGGGAACATATGTGTTTGGTGAGAGTATCTATCAAAGATATTTATCAGGCCTCCATTGCTGTAGTATCTGAGCAAATCACAGTCTTTAATGTAGTCATCCTTATACCGCTTTTAGGTAGGGCACTGCTATTATCCTCCCTTTGTACAGATGGGAAACTGAGGCACAGAGTGAGTTAGGGCCAGATTGTAAAGGTATTTAGGCACGTAAGGATGCACATTAATGCCTAATGGGATTTCCAAAAACACGTAGACCCTAAGTGACTTCCCTCAGGTCATGCAGGAAATGAGTGGCAGATCAGGGGATTAACCTCAGATCTGCTCAGATTCCAGGCCAATCCTGCAACTTCCAGGCCACCCTTCCACCCAGTGCGAAGCAGACAGAGGTTACAGAACCTCTTTCACAGCTGTCTCCACTGGCAGAAACCGGTGAGAACCTTTGTTTGAAATTTTGCACAAAAGCTTTTGATGATCCCCCTCCCCCCCAGCAATTTTTCATTCTTCACATTTTGCCTTTTCGGTGAAATTTGAAATATTCATTTTTGAGTCAAAACCTTGCAAAATGCAAATAAACAATTTTGAAGGTGCCTTTTGCATGGAATCGGATCTATTTTTGTCTCTGTGATTACCTTGCATCGTTCTAGTCACCGTGCCTGGTTCTGAACTCCACAGCACGCTCCTCTTGTCAGCATATTTTTGGATTATTGCTCCTTGTGATCAATCCTTTGCTGTGTTCACTTTCATACGAGCCACATTTTGATCTTGGGTACTGAGTCATGCATAAAGCGGATCAGATTCAAAGGGCCAGATTGTGTCTGGGCCTAACATGGCAGGAGAGCTAAAGAAACCTTCCTCTACTTACTCTCACTGCAGAAAGGTCAGACACCGTCGCAGTCACTATGCTAAGGGAAGGACAGAGACTGCTCCAGTACCAAAGGACAGAAATCCTCTGAATTACCCATTCAAAACATTTAACAAAAAATGGCTTTTTAATAAAAGAAATTTCTGTAGGGACTGCATGTTTTTTATTACAGTTTTGGGGGGGGGGAGTGCAGATGTTTGGTTTGTTTTACTTTTGTTTTTTGTTCTTCCAAAAAAGCTGGACAATTTCCACCCCCCAAAATGGATGGGAACTATTTTTTTGCAACTGCAAAGTGGGAGAATAAAAAGGGGTTTTGAAATTTTTATTTTTTCATCTGCCAAAAACCATCTTTTTCATCTCCCAGCGTTTGGGAGGGTTTCTATGGAAAAATAGCCAGCTTTTTGGGAAGGGAAAATGCCAAGACTTTTTCAGGAGGAAACAACATTCCCTGAACAGCTCAAGTGAGGAGGGAAGGGATGGAACTGGGGTTATGGCGTCCTCTGCACTGGGTCACAAAGCCTATGGACAGGGACACATATACACTCGCTATGCCTCAGGGTTCTGTGGTCCCGCGGTCTTTTCCCAAGATCCCCATGGTGCAGTGAGATAGGACCACTGCCAGTGCAGGCTGTTGTGATAATATTTTATGGCCATAGTCTGACTCACATGGAATTATGTGCAAGCATTTGAGGTCAGTTCAAAGCCACATCCATGAAATGTTACGCCAGGTATGTCTCTGTCTTCTTAGGTGATACTAGGGAGCCTCCTCACCTGCTCACTCTCTTATATGGCCCCCATCACCATGGTGTCTGAGCATCCCACAGTCTGTACTGCATTTATCCTTGCAGCATCCCTCTGTGGTAGGCATTACTACCCCCCAGAGAGGGGAATGAATTACTCAGCGGTTCATTGACTTGTCTCAGGTCTTACAAGAAATCTCTGGTAGAGCAGAGAGCACTGAACCCAGGTTTCCCAACTCCCCAGCTAGCCCTCTAACCACTAGGCAATCCTGCCTCTCTATCAATCATCCCCTGTCAATAGTTTTTCTGGCTCCTGAATCTTCTGATACAGAACTCAAAGGTCCTTTGTCAGTGTCACCACGGGGGGCTCGCTTTCCCCACTCATTATAACCATCCCTGCTAGGAGTTCTCCTACAGTGAGATGGACAAATCAGGCAGAGAACCCCATATTTACCCGGGATGTGCCCCGGTGAGCCGGACTAGGCGTTGGATTCATGCAGAACAAACTTCTGACCAAATGGATGTTTCACTTGTTATTTGTGCTGCTCAGCTGCTCACCAGATGAAAATGAGAAGCCTTGCACAGCAGGTCACAGAAATCCAACATGTCCAGGTGTGTGTGTGTGTGTGTGTGTGTGTGTGTGTGTGTACGTACATGCACTACAGAGCAGGCTACCCTAAGCAAAGAGGAACTATATGCTCCTGACAATGCACAGCCATCCACGCAATGAACAGCTTTAAACACTGTGCTGCCCTGGGCAACTGCCTGCATGCTGAAGACAGCTGAGTGTGTGTGTGTGCATTAAAGAAACCACAACACAGAGACAGACAGACAGCACCTCCTGCTCTTCATAACCCCTTCCCCTGGAGGTACCGTCTCCTTCAGATTTAATGCTCCCGTGACTGTGCTAGAGACACCACTGCTTCTGATTCAATGAGATGGATGCCATAGCCTCTCGTTACAGACCTGCTGCTTCCTTGGCTGGCTGGAAGATACGCATCAGTCAAACCCAAGTTCTAGGGCTTAATGCAGAGCAACTCAACTAAGTTCTCTGGCCTGTGTTGTATGGGAGCTCAGACTAGATGATCTAGATCTGTTCAGGAGCTAGCAAAGAGGATCAGCAAATGGGAGTTTTGCAAGGTCGTCCTCCAGGTGAAGGAGGAGCGACTATGTGACCCTTGGGGTAAGTCTGTTGGGCTGTTTGTTGTTGGGGCTTGCTTGCTTGATGTGTGCCCATTTGATTGAAGTTTATAGTCTGGACTGTTTGCAGGGCCCTGTGCTGAGCCTAGGCAAGGTTGAAAGTTTTCTAACAAGGCTCTAGCCTGCAATCCTTTGGATACCTGGACAAGGGAGTTGGGCTGACTCAGGGAGAACAGGGTTTTAAAAAGCCAGCTCCTAAGTGACCAGGAGCAGAAAACGGGAGTTTTGCGAGGGCGAATGAGAGCCAAATACCCCTAAAAACACTCTTCAAACTTAGGCCAATAACTCCACCCCTACCCCCGCCTGAAAAAAAAAAGATGAATGAACAAGAAAAAAACCCCTGCAAGAGTAAAAATAATGCAAGCAGCAATCCAACAACAAAATGGAGGCTATCCAGTTTACTGCACTGAATGCAGCATGTATGATGACCTGCCTTGTAGGCAGGTGGTGTATGTGTTCATTTGGTGGAAGAAGTTCATGGTCTTCAGAGACTGAGTACATCTTCTAGAGACCAGAGTAGCTGAACTATGGAGGAACTAAGAGACACAGAGAGATACATAGACAAGACTTGCCGGAACACAGTCGATCAGTCCCAACCCCACTGTAACAACCTCTGTGCTGTTGCAGAGGATGAAAATCTCAGGGAAGGAGAACATCAAGCTGGAGTGGAGGGAAACGATCCCATAGTTGGATCCTCTTCTTCCAGATGATGTCATGGCATCCTTTCCTACTGAGCATACCCCTTTGGGGTAATAGTAATGAGAGTTTTGATCATTAGAGACATAAATAGCTGGGTTTTGTGATGACCAGGAGAACCACATGGTGAATTGCCTGCCAGGTGCAAAGGTTGCAGATCTCTTGAGACATCTAGAAAGGCTTATGTGACATAGGGAAAGGTAGGAGAGACGTCCTGGGTGATAAATTTAGGCTTCTAGGTAAGAGACTAAAGTCCAGGACCACCATGGAACTGGCATTCCAGTTCCATGCACAGGTCTAGTTAGACAGGCAGAGCTGCAGGTTCTCAATGTGTGGAAGAGACTATGGTGTTTCAAGGCAGGATTTAGGTTTATTAAGAACTGGGGAACCTTTTGGAAAAGAGGAACCCATGCAGAATAAAGGGTGGGGGGTCCACCTAAACCAAAACAGAACCAACTGCTGGCATTAAATTAAAAACGTTGTAGAGAAGTTTCTGAACTAAGGTTGGAAGAAAGCCAATAGTGGTGGAGGAACACCTAGTTCAGATAGAAACATCTCTTAGAGGAGGATTTATTAGAGGGAGCATCTCTCTCTCCTAAAGAGGAGAGGATAGAAACTGATAAAATACTGGTAGGACCTGAAAAGAAACAGTCAAATGAAAAAAAGTGTCTCATTCAATTACATCATCTGAAGGCAAACAACTCAATATTGACACATTTTATAAGCACGAGCATAGAAATGCTAGAAATCTAAATACTAAGATGGGTGAACCTGTGTGCCTGATATTAAATGAGAATATTGATATACTTGGCATCACAGAAAGGTGGTGGAATGATGATAATCAATGGGAAACAGTAATACTAGGGTACAAAATATACAGGAATGACCGAGTAGGTCGTGCTGGTGGGGAAGTGGGTCTTTCATGTGAAAGAGAGTATAGAGTCAAATATTGTAAAAATATTAAATGATTCAAACTGTAGTACAGAATCTCTATGGGTCGAAATTCTATGCGTGACTAATAAGAGTATAGCAGTAGGGATATATAACTGACCACCTGACCGTGATGGTGATTGTGAAATGTTCAGGGAGATAAGAGGGGCTGCAAAAACAGAAAACCCAATAATAATGGGGGATTTTAACTATCCCCATACTGACTGGGTACAATCTCAAAATGGGATGCAGAGATAAAGTTTCTAGACACCATATATGACAGCTTCTTGGAGCAGCTAGTTCTGGAACCCACAGGCGAGAGGCAATTCCTGATTTCATCCTAAGTGGCACACAAGATTTGGCCCAAGAGGTGAATATAGTTGAACTGCTCAGCAATAGTGACCATAATATAATTAAATTTAACATCTTTGGGAGTGGAGTGGGGATACCAAAGAACCCCACCACAGTTGTATTTAAGTTCAAAAAGGAGAATCTCACAAAATGAGGAAAGAGGTTAAATAAAAACTAAAAGGAACAGTCAAAAGAGTGAAATGTCTGCCAACTGCATGGAAATGTTAAAAGCCTCATAACAGAGGCTCAAATTAAATGTATACCCCCAAAATAAAAAAGAATACAACAGCAACAGTACGAGAACCATAAAATGCCATCACGGCTAAACAGCAGAATAAAAGAGGCGGTTAGAGACAGAAAAACAGCCTTTAAAAATTGGAAGTCCAATCCTACTGAGGAAAGTCGAAAAGAGCATAGACTCTGGCAACTCAAGTGTAAAAATATAATTTGACAGGCCAAAACAGAATTTGAAGAGAAACTAGCAAAAGATATAAAAGCTAACAGCAAATTTTTTTAAGTACATCAGAGGCAAGAAGCCTGTCAAACAATTGGTGGGGCCACTCGACGATTGAGGTGCTAAAAGAATACTCAGGGAAGACAAGGTCATTGCAGAGAAGCTAAATTAATTCCTTGAATCAGTCTTCATTGCAGAGGAGGTGAGGAAGATTCCCACACCCCTGAGCCATTCTTTCTAGGCGACAAATCCGAGGAACTGTCCCAGATTGAGGTGTCAATACAGCAGGTTTTGGAATGAATTTATAAATTAAACAGTAATAAGTCACCGGGACTAAATGGTACTCACCCAAGGGTTCTGAAGGAACTCAGATATGAAATTGCAGAACTCCTTACTGTTAAATGTAACATAGCACCTAAATCAGCATCTGTATCAGATGACTGGAGGATACCTAACCTAACACCATTTTTGTTTAAAATGGGATCCAGAGGTGATCCTGGCAATTACAGGCCAATATGCCTAACTTCAGTACTTTGCAATTTGGTTGAATCTGTAGTAAAGAACAGAATTATCAGATACAAAGATGAACACAATATGTTGTGGAAGAGTCAACATGGCTTTTGTAAAAGGAAATCATATCTCACCAGTCTATTAGAATTCTTTGAGGGGGGTCAACAAACATGTGGACAAGGATAATCCACTGTATATAGTGAACTTGGTCTTTTTGAGAGCTTTTGACAAGGTCCCTCACCAAAGGTTTTTCAGCAAAGTAAGCAGTCATGGGATAAGAGAGAAGGTCCTCTCATGGATCAGTAACAGGTTAAAAGACAGGAAACAAAGAATAGAAATGAACAGTCAGTTTCCACAGTAGACAGAGGTAAATAGCAGGGTCCCTTAAAGATCTGTACTGGGACCAGTGCAGTTCAACATATTCATAAATGATCTGGAAAAAGGGGTAAACAATGAGATGGCAAAGTTTGCAGAGGATACAAAATCACTCATGATAGTTTAGTCCAAAACTGACTGAGTTACAAAGGGATCTCACAAAACTGGGGTAACTGGGAAACAAAATGACTGATGATATTTAGTGTTGATAAATTAGGGTGACCAGACAGCAAGTGTGAAAAATTGGGACGGGGGTGGGGGTTAATAGGAGCCCATATAAGAAAAAGCCCCAAAAATAGGAACTGCCCTATAAAATCGGACATCTGGCCACGCTGTGATAAATGCAAAGTAATACACATTGGAAAACATAAAACAAAAAAGTGGGATCTAAATTTCTGTTACCATTCAAGAAGGAGATTTTGGAATCATTGTGGATAGTTCTCTGAAAACATCTTCTCAATATGCAGTGGCAGTCAAAAAAGTAAACAGAATGTTCGGAACCATTAGGAAAGAGAGACATCGTAAGACAGAAAATACAGTAACACCACTATAGAAACCCATGGTACAACCACACCTTGAATATCATGTGCAGTTCTGGTTTCCCCATCTCAAAAAAGATAAATTAGAACAAGAAAAAGTACAGAGAAAAGCAACAAAAATGATTTGGCGTATGGAACAGCTTCCATGTGAGGAGAGATTAAAAAGACTGGGGCTGTTCAGCTTAGAAAGACGTGACTAAGGGGCATATGATAGAGGTCTATAAAATCATGCATGGTGTGGAGAAAGTGTGGTTTACTCCTTCACATGGCACACGAACCAGGGTTCACCCAATGGAATTAATAGGCAGCAGGTTTAAAACAAACATAAGGAAGTACTTCTTCACACAAAGCACAGGCAACCTGTGGAACTGGTTGACAAGGGATGTTGTGAAGGCCAAAAATATAACTGGATGAAAAAAAGAACTAGATAATTCCATGGAGGATAGGTTCATCAATGGCTGTTAGTCAAGATGGTTAGGGATACAACCCCATATTCTGGGTGTTCCTAAATCTCTGATTGCCAGAAGCTGGGACTGGACAACAGGGGATGGATCACTTGATAAATTGCCCTGTTCTGTTCATTCTCTTCCCTATGAAGCATCTGGCACTAGCCACTGTTAGAGACAAGGTACTAGGGTAAATGGACCATTGGTCTGACCCAGTATGACAATTCTTATGTTCTTATCTGATGATCCCTTCTGGCCTTAAAATGTATGAATTTTATGGAGGGTATCTAAGAGTTGGGAGGGGTGGGGGGATTCGTCCAGATACACAATGCTGGAGCTGGAACATGTGCCAGCCTGTCATGGATCTCAGAAGAACTCACTTCATTGTTGGGCAAGTGGTAATACAATCTTTCAGGATTCCTGCTGGGATAGGAAGCACTTTCTCTTGGTGAGATGCTGGAGTATTTGCCTCATACCAGTAATTCAGATCAGTGGGGTCCTTCCCACCAGCTCCACCCACTGCAGTGTTTCATGATATGCTGGTGAGAAAAGGGGAAACAGCTTGTGGAGAAGCCTAGATCTAGAGTGTGATATCAGAATTGGGTTTGATATCACACTGATTTTACACCAGTGGAACTCTATTGCTTTCAGTGGAGTTATTTCTGTCTGACCCCAGTGCAGGGGTGAGGATGTTGGGCCGTATTCTCAGGGGGTGTAAAACCTCCATAGTGTCACTGATCTGAGGATCTGCCTCATTGACTCCAACAGAGTTACTTCTGATTTAGGCTAGGGAGGGTGGCAAGAGTATGAGGCATTGACTCCAGCTATCTTACATCAAGCTGAGCCTTAGACTAGAAAAAGGCCACTAGAGAGAGAGAGAGAGACAGGGCGGAAGGAGGAGAAGTTAAAGTCACTGTCTCGCAGATGCCAGCCCCTCAAGTCCCTCAGGAATCATAATCATAAACAGCCTCTTCAAAAACTACGACTATTCTGTTCCTTTCTGTTAGTTCTCCCCCACCCCCTGTCTCCTTCTGTCTTCACAAGCAGCTGAAAAAAATAAATATTTAATGACCCACTTCAATATTTTAATGTAGGTTTCTTGGTTAAAATGCCACCGATCTCTGTGTGAAAGGGAGACAATAACGTTACTGCTGTGATGAGAGTCTTAGAGAGACGGAACTTGGAGAGGTGGTAAATCAAGGAGCTGGGAGATGGGGGAGGAAAGGAGAGGGGAAAAGCAGTGAGGAGATGCTACAGAAAATAAAGCAAGATCCTCAGCGAGTGTAATCACCATTGGACAATTGACTTCGATGCTGATTTACGTCAACTGGGGAATCTGGCTCATACACTCCCTCCATGATTGTAGGTGAGTGCGAAAACTTGAGTGCTTCTCTATATCCATGACCAGATCTTTATAGAAAACAAAGCAGAAATTTCCTCTCCCCAGCCCATTTCATCCCTCTAGGGTTTACAACAAGCCTGGTTCATGCTGGGACATGATTTTGGGAGTGAAGGGAGGGCTGAGCGGATATTTGCTCAGTGCAGGCAAGACCGATAAAGCTCATCATTTATGGACTTTGGTACCTTGATTTCAGGAATTCCCACCTTGCTGGGCTCACCCCAATGGGCACATGGCAATGTTCAGTTTCCAGTGTGCCATGGCAGGTAGTATTCAGTTTCCAATGTGTCATACCATTCAACATTTGAGTGACCAGATAGCAAGTGTGAAAAGTCAGGACAGAGGGTGGGGAGTAATAGGAGCCTATATGAGAAAAAGTACCAAATATGGGGACTGTCCCTATAAAATCAGGACATCTAGTCATCCTATTCAAAGTTCAGTTTCAAATGTGTCATGCCCTGCATTTCTGTAGCTGGGCCAGGGGCAATGCATCAAATAATGTCACTTACGTGAACACCTGCCCCCTTGTTCTTGCAAGGCAGAGAGATGGACACAGGATAGGGAAACTGGAATAATACAGTCAGAATTGCTTGTGCAGAGAGACAACCTGGGAGTAAAATGTTAGACTGGTATCCAGCATGAATATTCTCTCTCGGTCTCTCTCTCTCCTCTGTCTGATCTCAGCCGGAGTCTCCAAGCAACATAATTCTTTGTGAGTTACTTTTGTTACTAAAACCTTTCACCCCATGAAGATGGTTTATTTAATTAGTAGAAGTTCAGGGTTATATTTGTCACCGACAGTGCCCCATACATCATCACATCTGGAGAGCCATTTAGCTATAGAATTAATCAGGGTGGCTAATGGCTGAATAGAGCCAGAACCTGCTGTGCTCTTTCCCATATCTCTGCCCCAGACATGAGTCTCCTTCTCAAGAAGTGAAAACCCAAAGGGCATCTTGGCACGTTCGTGAGATGAGCTGCTGCACTGGCATGTGACATGGGCGCTTTGGCACAACTGCAGCTGAGAAAGAGTGATTGGACAGGGAAGGGCATCTTTGGATAGAAGACAATAAACTACAGTCCATTCCTCTTGGACACCCTAGGCTTTCTGTATGGCAGAAGTTCTCAACCAGAGGGGCTATGAACAGGTGTCAGGTGTAATCACCATGCCATTCCCATCTTGTTAAATAGGAGGGATCCTGGCTAGGTAGAAGGAAGTTAGTGGCAAGTCCTTGTGTGGAAAAGGTTGAGAACCCAGTGCTCTGTCTGTCCCTGGTGAATTCACGCTCAGCACTAGAGTCTCAAATCAAAAGAAGGCACAGTCTGCTCACATTAAGGTTAACAATAATCTATACTAGATTTCCTTATGTGGAATAGAATTTGGTTCATATCCTGAAAGAAGAGCATCCTGAATTAATTCTGGGCCTTGTTTCATGGGGAAGAGAACAAATTGATTTGTGATTTTATTTTCTTCAGGAAAACTCAGCTCAGATGCATCAACTACAGTTTTCTACAAGGTTCCCCCCACCCCCCATTTCTAGCTGGATGAGCTGGCACAAGAAAACCAAATGACTTGCCTGGCTTCACGGAGTCGTTCTGCAAGCTTTAGAAGTCAGGTTCTTCCTTGCTGTGCTTTATCTGTATTACCCATTAGACCATATCCTTGGAATGGAATCTGGGCCTGTCTCCTGGACATGTTGAGCCCGTCTATGGTTGCATGCAGGTAGATAAGGTTGTATGAAGTTCTGATGAGCTGGCTGGCTGCTTTTCAGGACTCCTTGTGCAGGTGTGGTGGATTGACTGTCTTTCACTAGGAGAAAGATATTCTCACAATATTCCTGTTTCCCCACGATAGTGTGCTTCAAGTTCAATTCACCAGCTCTTCACATGTCGGTGCTTCTTAAACTCCCTGGCTCTTTGGCGTGGCAGATTTGGCTGTGGTGGCTAGTTCTGGTGACAGAGCATTATAAAAATACATAGAACTCTTCATCAGGTAGTTTCAAGGGGAAGGGTTTTATTTATTTATGGATAGGAACAGAAAAAAATCACGGACAAAACAGCTGAATACAAGTAGTTTTAGGTCAAATTGGGAACTGTTCATAATACTTAGAAGCAAATCATTTGAAAATGGCTTCCTATTATCAGATTTAACTGTCCCGCTCCCCGTTCCCCTCCAACACCTCCCCCCCCACACACACACACAAACACCCATCCTTCCCATGGTACAGATATTATAGAGGTCAGGACCAGACAGATGGAAGATGGCCAAAAGAATTTGGTTTGCATGGCCAAAGATATGTCTTCCAGTTTCTTATTTTCTCCTGAGTAGCCCTGTCAAGGTGTTACCCCCACTCTGAACTTTAAGTACAGATTTGGGGACCTGCATGAGATAACTCCTAAGCTTATTTCCAGCTTAGATCTAGTAGCTGCCACCACCAAATAGTTTAAACAAACATTTATGGGAGAGTCATTTGGAAACTCTGTCTTCCCCCCAAATATTTTCCCAGTCTTTATCCCCCTTTTCCTGGCAGGATTGAGACTGATTCACCTTCCACCAATTCCTGGTGAGCCCAGATCCAAAAAACCTTTCGATCTTAAAACAAGAAAAATCAATCAGGTTCTTAAAAGAAGACTTTTAATTAAAGAAGAAGGGTGAAAGGAAAACCTCTGTGAGATTAGCATGCAAGCTACTCTCACAGATAACAGATTCAAACCACAGAGGACGTCCCTCTGGGCAAAAACCTTAGTTACACAAAGACACCCAATCTGATTCTCCCTATATGCAAAAACAAAGTCACAGAAGAAAATAAACAGAATCTAATACATTTCTTCTCTAAACACTTACTACTTTTAAGAAATGTTTAATAGCTGATTCCTGGATCCTTCACTCTGGCACAAACTTTTCTGAACAGAAAAAGACTGATTTCCCTCCTCCCTCTTTGAAAATCCCCCCATTGGTTCCAGGTGTCAGCTAGGCTATGTGAACTTCTTAATCCTTTACAAGTAAAAGAGGAGCTAACCTAGACTGTCTGTTTACGACAACCCCTCTTAAACATAGATACCCCTGGAGTGACTTACAGAACTCATAACATTCCCTCTGTAGCTGCCCACTTTCTGGGCCTTCCTGCCAGTGTGCCCAGCAGTGTAGCATTTTAGAGTCCTTGACTAACAAACAGCGCAAGACCTCTAGCTCTGCCCCCATGCTCCTATCCAGTCTGATGAAGCAAGTGTATTAACACTTGGAAGATGATTTCACAGCCACTTCCCCTGAGGGCATGACTCCCACCCAGCAAAAGTCACAGACACTGAGGCCTTTGTCCCTAGAATTAAGTTCATAGTCTAGTACAGGGATTGGCACACAGCCTATCAGGGAAATCCGCTGGCAGGCTGGGGCGGTTTGTTTACCTGCAGCGTCCACAGGTTTGGCTGATCGCAGATCCCACTGGCTGTGGTTCGCCGTCCCTGGCCAATAGGGGCTGCGGGAAGCAGCGGCCAGCACATCCCTCAGCCTGCACTGCTTCCCGCAGCCCCCATTGGCCAGGGACAGTGAACCACAGCCAGTGGGAGCTGCGATCAGCCAAACCTGTGGACGCTGCAGGTAAACAAACCGCCCCAGCCTGCCAGCGGATTTCCCTGATGGGCTGCATGCCAAAGGTTGCCGATCCCTGGCTCTAGTAAATGTTTCTGTCCCTGGTGACCTATTGGTCTTCAAGGATTGTTTTGTATGTGTAAACGGAGGTGGGTGTCGAGAATGGGGCCTCATTCTTCAAACCTGAGTTTGCTCCTTCATATGTAGAAATTATCCATTCCTGTTGGATGCTATTCCCAGCCAGTATTCCCCAGCAGCCCTTTATTGGCAAGGGTTGGGAAGGTCCATAGTATGCTCCCAAGTAATGAGGATTTTCAGGCATGAGAGAGGTATACCTTGACATGGCACTAGGCTTCCATAAATAGGAAGTGGGTGCGTCACTGACATTATGTCGCTGACCGACAGAGGGATGTACCATTGTTAATGTGGTAATCATTCCTGGGTAGGTGCTAGGGTCCCATATTTAAGATTGCTGGATTATAAGCACATTGGCAGGTAACATTACTGGATGCGCAGTACTGATTGAGGCAGAAGTATGAGACACAATCGATCCAGGATGATGGTGGGGTAAAGATGCCATCATGCTGTTTGTTTTGTGTGTGATGTTCAGCAAATGAACTAATTTATAAATGGGATTCATGTGATCTAGAAAACAGAGAGTCAGGAGTGGAAAGCAGCCTCCCAAACTGCAGAAACCAGAAACTGGATTACTGTATTAAAAAAAAAAAGCCAAAGGAAAATATAACCCCCCTAAGTGAAAGAACCACAGTAAGCTCGGCTGAAGTCTATCACACTGAAAAAAGAGGAGCGTTCTCATCCAAAGACCTGTGTTATCTGCATTTCTATGCCTTTGTGCCTATTCTCTTGGGTGCAAATATGCCGCATCATGTTGCCAATTTGGAATCATATAAATGGAGGAATGCTTCGGCAACAGAGAGAAAGCTGAGCTCTTCTGCACTCTAGCACGGCTTGCATCCTAATGCTCGGGCTGTGTCAGTTGGGTCTGGAACTTGTGCAGCGTGAGCTGCCTCACAGCAGTGTACTGTCAATGTCTGGAGCTCCCGACAGCATGAGCTTTCTCACCGCAAATAATCCACAGGCTGAAATTTGACAGTCCAGGCATTATTTATGTATAGAGCTGGTCAGAACACTTCAAAGCTGTCAAAATCCAAATGAAAAATGGGTGTTTTTTTTTACCAGTTCCACTATTAATAAGAAAAAAACACGAGTTAAAAAACAGGAGAGATTCACAGCGAAAAAGGGCACCCTCTGTGGCCACTGCAACTTGTAATGAATAAATCAGCCAGCTCCTGTTGTGATCTTCCTGAAAGAGTTGTCCTTTTTCAGAGCAAACAAGGATCCCAGCTCTGTGAACTCCCTTGCAGAAGTGCTTCCTGCCTACTAGCCATGGCTCCAGCAATGTAAGCCTCTTCAGAGCAGTGTATCTTCACTAGTGCCCGAAGTGTGCCAGCCGAGATCTCAGGTAGGGTGAACATCTCCACAGCAGCGGCCTGCGGTCCATATGCCAGACCTAGCCGGGTGAGCAGGGCTGGCTCCAGCTTTTTTACCTCCCCAAATGGTGAAGCGGGGAAAAAAAAGACAAAGCTGATCGGCGGCACTTCAGCGGCAGCTCAATCATGCCATTTCATTCTTCGGTGGCAATTCAGTGGCTGGTCCTTCGCCCCCTCTCTTCCTCTTTGGCAGCACTTCAGCGGCAGCTCAAAGAGGAAGAGAGGGACCGAGGAACCCACCGCCAAATTGCCACCAAAAACCCAGACATGCCATCTCTTTCCATTGGCCGCCCCAAGCACCTGCTTCCTTCGCTGGTGCCTGGAGCCAGCCCTGCGGGTGAGCCCCCACAGAGGAATAGTGCCAGATTTCAAAGAATACAGAGTGGTCTGGTGGATAAAGCATTAAGCTAAGTATCAGGAGACTGGAACTGTAGTCCCAGCTCTGACACTAGGTTGCTGTGTAGACAAGTTTCTTTACCTCTCTGTGCTTCTGTTACCCGTCCCACCCTTCGTCTATTTAGATTGCAAGCTCTTTAGGGCAGGGACTTTCTCTTAGTACAGGGGTTCTCAAACTTTTGTCCTGGTGACCCCTTTCACATAGCAAGCCTCTGAGTGTGACCCCCACTTATAAATTAAAAACACTTTTGAATATATTTTTATACATATACATGCTGGATGCAAAACGGGGTTTGGGGTGGAGGCTGACAGCTTGTGAACCCCCCCCATGTAATAACCGCGTGACCCCCTGAGGGGTCCTGGCCCCAAGTTTGAGAACCCCCGTCTTAGTATATATTTGTACAATGCTTAGCACAATGGAGGCTTGCTCCCAGCTGAGGTCTCTAGACTCCTCTCTAACACACACAATGAAAGTTAACACTTTTTGTCCCTCCTACTCTTGTTATTTCCAGGGAAGATGAGCCTGTAAGTGAGCTGGTGTTTTTCAGAAGTTTGAAAAACAAAATGCACTTCAGTTGTCTTTTCCTTAGTGCAGAACTTCACACTATCAGAACAGACAGGCAAACACGGGGAACACACACTGCAAATTAAGAACCAGAAAGCAAAGCATAGTGGGTGCTGGTGAAATTTTCCCAGAAAAGAAAGAGAAATATGGAAGAATTCACTGAAAAGGTCAGTTAAGCCAAAGAAGCACTGGCAGGGGATGGAGCCAGGAGGAAAGGTTTCTCTCCTTCCTATCAAACAAACATATGTATTTAACTTATGCCACAGAGAATCAGCTTGCCATAAATTTTTCCAAACTCATTGTTGTCCCTGGCCTCCTTCACACAGAACATGGAAATTGAGCAACTCCCCTCCATTTGCTGCATTGTCTCTTTGGTGCCATAATTTAGACAACATTTGGCACCTGAGCTCGTCACTGGAGCATAAATGGGTCAAGATCCCCCAGGGTCAGTGGGAGAGGTTGAGGAAGATGGTTCGGTTGTCCCTTCTAGCCTCTCGGACTGCACAGCAATAAGTGTGGCATAAAGGCCAGATGGACGGATGGATGGAAGCCTGAAGGGATTGTGAGGGGTGGCTAAAGCCTAGTCAGTTATTGGCTGTGAACAAGTTATTTGGCAAAGTTAACCCCCTTTTCAGACTTTGATTTTTACAAATCTGGTCATTATTCCGAAAGATTGGGCAAGTGCTTTCTACAAGCACAGCACAGCCTGCTGGCCACTCACAAAACATTCACTGTGACCTCAAGGAGTATTAAATTGGCCACCAAAGTCACGTGACATTATTTCTAGTCCCTGGTTGGGTGACTCCCAAACCCACCCAGAGCTTTCAAGTTGGTTGTATGCCAACAGGGGAATCCCATCTATCACAGGAATCCTTCATTGCCCTGTTAGCCAGCTCTCTGCCCCATTTAGGCCAACCGGGCAGCACAAAGGGATTGGAGCTGGGGCCAGCAGCTTGCCTTTGGTGTGAGGTTTTAAGCCTTGAGCTACCAATGACATGCAATAAACCCACAGAGATGGGATGTGAGGAAAGCAAAGATCCTCTGGCTCTCTCAGGATGCCTACCTTTCCCAGGCAAATGTCTCCCTGCGTGCCATGCTTCCACTGACGCCTGCCCTGTTGGGTTTCACCCCTCCGCATTCCAAATGTTTTCAATTATTATTTGTCCCCAGTCCAAACAACCAATTCTTTATATTTATTTTTCTTTCCTTCATAATGCTTTGGACAGCACAAAAAAGAAAAAGCCATCTTAATTATACATAAGCAACCAAGCAACACAAAGGAGCCGTTAACATAATCAACAGAAAGTGCTAATTCTAACAATCCTTCCCAGGGCCTCATGTGGTGTGTAATGTGTGAACAGCCCGTTATCTCCTGGTGCTCAGGAAAAGGGGGTTGCCTCTCCAAGCTTCCTACCTCCCAGCCCTCTTTCCCCCTGTGCCTCCCTGGATTTCACCACAGTATCCTAAAACCATGGCTAACATCTCCCCTCCCTGCAGTCTCCCCCGGCTCTTCTTCTGCTCCCTCTCTCTGTGTCTCTTAGGGCATCTGCGGGATGACACGATGATTCCAGTTGAACGGGCATTGCCTGTCTGTTGGCGAATGGAGACGGCGGACTGGATGGGGCAGGGAGAGAGGGTTGAACTGTTGCCACTGGAGATGGCAACAGATGCTTCCTGGTGGAGGCTGAGCTGGCTAATTCAGGGCTTTGTGGTTTGAGACAGAATTCCAATTATTTCCAATTAGGAGATTGTAGTGACAGCTGCTCCGAACGGGAGTCTCCTGTAGCTGCTGTGGAACCTGCCTCATTTAGCTGGGTTCACCTACCTGCGTTTCTGGCTTGAGGCTGTCAAAGATATCCTCCCTTCCCCCTCCGCCCCCCCACCGCACTCCCACCCGGCGTGTGTCCACCCCTCACAGAGCAAATCTTCCTCCCTCACACACAAAGTCATTCCTCACAAGCAACTTGGCAGGAGCAGCCTTAACTCTCACCAACCAAACCCTTCATTTTTCCTTTCTATCTCCAGCATTAAATATTCCTGTTGCACTGCCCAAAACAGCCTCCCCCACAACCTCTGCCTGCCTTGTGATGTATGGGGCTTTGTTTTTGTTTTTTTTTTTCGCCTGGAGCTGGCCCAGCCTGCCAAAAACTCAAAGCAGAGGACAATCTGTTTTCTTTTGCCTTGGCAAAACTCATCCCAGAAGGAGTTATTTAAGGAAATTGGGTCCAGAGGAGAGGAGCAAACAAATCCCGGTTTAGTGTTACCAAAGTTGCTTGGGAAGATCCAGGATTCATTCTTCACCATTCCCCACCTGTTCCTCACTCTTGTACCACATTATTATATAGCTGTTATCCAGGCTGCAAGGATCACGGCAGCATATGGGTCCATTATCAGCCCCTCAGCTAAGGAAAGCTGGAGAAATGACCCAAACAAAGGAGGGGAAGGGCGGCAGACAAGTACCAGCTGATGCTCAGTGGATTATTTTTTTTTAACTCATAACCACAAATCACTGGAAAATAGAAAACTAGAAATAAAAAAATAGGGAGATCCTGGCAAGATAATCCGGGTAAAGGTTTTATATATGGTTTTAATAAATGAAATTTTTTCTGGTAAAAACTCATCAGGTATAAAGAAGCCAGCCGGAAAGCTCATGGATAAGGCAGGGAGCACGTCTCAGGGTCCATGGGAATCTCCCAACGCATTGGTGCTTTTCTCTTGAGCTTTCTACGCTGCTATTGGAATACCTAGAGCGCGAGTCTTTCCTTACCTCACTGTTCCCTTCATACCATGCTTGAAAGAGAACAGAGGGAAGGAGTTCACTGTGGGCAACATGATTCGAGAAATATTGCCATGAGCAAAAGAGGTCCACATGACTCACAAGCGAGTGAGAAGCAAATGTGATTCTGATTGGGCTCACCTGTCCAGCTTTATGTTGCTCCATTGACTTCAGGTGGTCCTATACGAGGCTTCAATTTATGTAAGGACCAGTCATGGTGTCTTCTTCCATCATGGCAAATCCATAATGGAGGCAGTCATAAAAGAGCTATTTTCCTCCCTGAGTACAAGGCCATGGGCCCTTTCTAGAAGCCCTGGTCAGCTCTCCACACTCTAAAAAGGGATGGCCCTGAGCATTCTGGGAAAATGGCTTCACCTCTGTGTACTCTAGGAAGGAGACCGTGCCGCAGTTATGTACAGGTGTACTAAGAGATACAGTGAGTATGAACCTCTGGAGTAATTAATTATGCCTTGTGTAGATTTAGGTTTAAATTCCCCACTGGAATTAACTCCAGAATTATTCCAGTAGAGTTTGGCCCATGATATTCTCCTCCACCACCATGCAGTGGAGATCCTCATCCTCCCACTGAGTGGTTTATGGGCTTCATCATTCAGTCTATTGTACTTTTAGTGGCTTACTGTCAGTTTTAATATTTCATTTTCAGCTCCAAGTGAAAGGGAAGCAGTTTGTTGGTGAAAGATTAGGATGGTCTGATAACATGAGAACCAATCTGGACTTCTGCCCCAAACTAGAATCAAATCCCTTGCTGCTCCCTCTTTTAGTTTAATAAACAGGTAACCATTCCACCCCATTTATTTACAATTTCCAAACCATGGACCAGTTCCTCTGATGATGCAAACTGGCACAGGGCATCATTCCAATAGACATCAGTTGAAAAACTGTCCTTAGATCCTAATTTATCTACACAAAAGGAAAGACTGAAAGGTGTAGACATAAACATATAAATCAGCTGGGGGATTGCAAAAATAAACCAACATTGACTTCAGGTGAGCCAGAACTTCACCTAAGTGCAAAGAAATGCTTATTTTATCTCAACTCAATAACCTTAACTCTGACCCAGAATAAATACTGTTCTTTTATCAGTAATCTCAGAATATGAACTCAACACAAAACCCTGAGCAATGTACACATATATAGATTAATGGCACATACTGATACAAGTATGCTTATATAAATACATATTTTACCACAGATAATTGGCACTCTTTTCCTATTAAATATACAGCATGATTTTAAAGTAGCAGCACTTAACAGTACTTGAAGTAACTGATATTCTTTACTTCATAGTATTCCTTGAAAGAAAATATTACACACCAAACCACAATAAAAAAATGATACATAAGAGGGGGGAAAAGCCCCAAACACAATAATCCCTGAGTTAAACTGAAGGTTGTTTTGCTGAAATAAAATGTGCATTTCTTTGTACTTGGTTTACAAATATATATTTATTACTTGGACAATGCACAGTTTCTGAAGTCCCCAATCATTCATTTGCTTGCTTTAAAGTGTGAGGCGTTTGCAAATGATGTGATAGGTAAGTACATTGTTGTCACTTAGCAACCTTAACAGGTTTCTGAAGGGAAGTTGTTTGTTTCTGTAATAAATGAGACTCTCAGATACCATGGTGATGAGCTCAGGAGACAGTGCATGCCTAGGCAGAGCCCTGTCTCGATAAATATTCTATTGTTCAGATGTACAGCACTTCCACATGCATGGGGTCACTCTTCTCCCCTGTCTACCAGATCTAAATGCCTGTGAAATTAAAGGAAAGACTCTTGCTGACTTCAGTGGGCTTTGGATCCAGTTCCTTCGTGCTTTCCTCTCTGTAAGCATCTGCCTGGCATAGAAACACCTGACTCCTCTGGGCCCAGACATGCCCTCTGGTTCTGATCCAGCCCCATTCATGATGCTTAATCCCTTGATCCCTAGTCAGTTACCCTGGAACTGCACTTGATGGGTGCGATGGTGTCCCCTCACTTTAGCTCCTTTGTGCCGTTCAGTGATATACAGCT
Organism: Gopherus evgoodei; assembly: GCF_007399415.2. NCBI lineage: Eukaryota > Metazoa > Chordata > Testudines > Testudinidae > Gopherus > Gopherus evgoodei. The sequence continues at coordinate 11,151,165 of NC_044337.1, forward strand.
GGCTATCCCAGCTGGTGGCAGATATCCTGCCAAGGGGAATAGTCCTGTGGTTTAGAGTCTCCTTAACATTTCCTGTGACAGTGTCCCCCTTCCCCCATCAATCTCGACCCCAGCACAGGGAGATATGATTGGGGAAAAAAACGGTCATGGCTGAAACTGCTCTGAACCCAGCAATTTGTGGCTTCCAGAGTGGTCCTTTGGGGCCCTACATGGCTGGGAGTAAGTTAGAACAGCCCTCAGGCTGGTGTAATGCTCAAGCGAACCAGACTACTTCAGGATCAGGTGTTAAACTGGCTTAAAATTGCCTCTCCCCTCCCCCACATTCTCAAAACTTCTGCACTAGGCAGGGCAGAGTTCTAATAAAGCTCAGGGTACAGGCTAATGGCTGCAACCTCAGCTTGATCCCCTCCCAGAAACTCACCTGACGCCCCCAATCTCTCTGCTCCCTGCCCCACATTGCTCATTTGCTCGCTTTCAGTGACTCCTGACTTCAAACTTCAGCTTTAATAGCTGCTGCTGCTTCTCCTTGGGTTTCAATTATGTTTTAAATAAGGGTGAGCCATGTACACATCCTTTTGTTTTTTTAGAAATCACATCCATATTCATAACCCACGAATCATGTTTGATAAATCAGAATTCATTGTGAAACACATTAACCCCTTGTGTTGTCTCAGTTTTGAATCTGATAGGAAAAGCAATGACATGGCATGTAAAGGGGCTGAACTCAGCTGTCTCATGGTGGCTAATGGAGTCAGCTTTTTTTTTTTTTTTTTGGCTGGGTATTGCCTGTGCTTTGGAATCTAAACTCTAATTTAAAAGTATAATTAAGTCCTGGCACTTAGGGAGGTGAAAATGACCTTGAGAATGTCAACCGAGCGCAAGCAGAGATGCCTGTCTGAGTCTGCAGACATACTGGAATAATAGCTCTGAGAGATGTGTACTGCCCCTATGCATTGACTCATAGAATATCAGGGTTGGAAGGGACTTCAGGAGGTCATATAGTCCAACCCCCAGCTCAAAGCAGGACCAATCCCAACTAAATCATTCCCAGCCATGGCATATTCAAGCCTGACCTTAAAAACCTCTAAGGATGGAGATTCCACCATCTCCCTAGGTAACCCATTCTAGTGCTTCACCACCCTCCTAGTGAAAAAGTTTTTCCTAATATCCAACCTAAACCTCCCCAGCTGCAACTTGAGACCATTCGGGGGAGGTTTTGGTCTCAGTGGGGGAATAGCTTTGAAACCTTATGATGATCTTTTATATTGTTAACTCTTTCACTGCTGGTCATAGTATGCAAGAAAAAAAGTTGAGGATTGCGGGTAACAGTTATTTCACCTCTTTTACACGTGGGCGAAAGGAAGCATGAAGAGTTTTATTGACAGGGGCAGAAGCAGAAATGTAACCCAGGCATGTGGATGGCAGGTTTGCCTGTCTATCTAATCCACAGACACTTCATCCATCATTGAAATGCAGCCCCTTCGGGAGTGCTGAGGATTCAAAATAAAAGAGAGGGGAAAGGAGACAGATAAGGGAAGGGGTAAAGATTCCTTGAGCACCAGACAGTGGGCCAGATCCTTTGGGTGCTGTAAATTGGCATGGCTCCATTCAACTCAATGTATCTACTCTGACTTCTTCCTGCTAAGAATCTGGATGCACATGCTCTTCCAAAGAAATACAGCTCCTGTCCCCTGCAACAGCTTCTGAGCTTCCTGCACTTAATAATTCAGTGGTGAACTTTAGAGCTGAGCACGGGTTGAGAAATAACTTGCCAACTTGGTAGGTATAAAATCTCCATCTCTGGTGCCGTCTCCCACCCACCCCCTTACAATCTAAATATTCGCTCTTATTATTCACTGGAGCGAAGGGGGGAAGGGGAAAGTAATTTTCTCTCCTTAGGATGCTTATTGTTTTTTTCTGCTCCCACTGGTCTGAAGTCTCTGTCATTTTACGTGATATTTTATAATAGGAACTGTTCTCCCAGGCACCAGTGAGTTTATCTGCAGAGAGATGCGGAGCCTGAAGATTTAAATTTACACCTCCTCGATGCAGCTGTAATTCGGATTCCCGGGAGAGGAAAGCCCTGACAAGTGACACAAATAAACCCTGCCAGGTCCCCTCCAAGACCTGCAGCATCAGAAACCCCTGGAGGAATCCCATGACCAAATTACTCTTAAACAAATGCTTCTGCCATAACTAAGGATGTAGCTGCCAAACAGCTGCAGCACATTTACCAGGTTTATTTCGAACCATTCTCTGCCAGGGAGTTGCAGCGCTGGAGAAATGGAGCTAGGAGAAGCTGGGGATCTAATCAAATCCTGTTACTGCAATATTTAATTAATTTATTTATTTAGGCCTTATCTGCACACACAAGTTGTACCGCTTTAGAGATACTGGTATAGTTAAAGGATTACAACTCTGCTACCGTGGATGCAGTTATATCAGTCTATGAGGATGATGATGATTTTATTACTATTATATTTTAATTTATTTGCCTTACTGTACCACATACAAACCCTAGACATGGCCCTGGACTTCATGATACTAAGTGCTGAATGAACACAGAATAAAAAGACAGCCTCCGATCCAAAGTGCTTGCAATAGATGTGCATGCAGCCATATAGATTATTTCCAGACAAGAATAACCAATATTGCTATTAGGCACATTTATACTACTATAACTGAGTCCACATTAGGCATTGCACTGGCTACATTTACACCCATAACTGATGTACCAGTCCAGCAGCTGCATGGAGACCGCACCTTATACAAACGTTCAATGTTTCTTTCTTACTGAGCTGCATTAGCACAGCCATAAGTTACTGAGCTCCATGCAGGAATCACTGGGTGAAACTGTCTGACTTGTGTTTTGTAGGCAGGCAGACTATGTGATCACAGTGGTTCCTTCTGGCTTTCAAATCCAGGAATCCATACATAGAATATACTTTCAATAGTACCTAGAACGCTGCTGTTTTAGATAGCATCATTACATAGAGCTGAGCAGAGCTGGTAGACTAAACTGAACTCTGGTGTAAGCCCTGTAGTAGCCTTCTCCTGATAGTATTCCCTAGTATCCTGATAGCTTGGTGCTATCTTGATATTTTAAAGAAGATTCTTAGAGAAAATCGGTTATAGAGTTGATGGATCAAAATTCAGCTCTGAATTGATGGATCAGTTTCAGTCCTTTAGGCCTCCGTCCTTTAGCTGTGGTGGTAACTGTGTCTGTGCTTTAGAGCTAAAGGTCCTGGATCTAGTCCCCAATGATGCTCCATCTATGGGGTCATTATATTGATACACTGTACTTTCACTGGGTAACCCACCCATAGGAACATTCCTTTGAGCTGCTGAGCACCCTCAGATCCTATTAAAGTGCAATTACTCAACACCATTAGTCATCTCTGCAGGTGGCAAGAATTCCAGGCTCAGAACCGGACTTGTATATTTTTCCCCTTGCTTACGAAGGCTAGAAGTTGATTTGATTATGTGAGAAAATGTTCCTTCTAATCTCAATGAATTAGTCATCTCTCCCTCACTCATCTCTCTCTGTATTTTTGGTTAGAGAGACTGAAAATCTTAATATATCAATGACATTTATAACACACATTAATATTATAAAACGTCAGTGCTCTATGTGCAAAAATGAATACTGATGTGATGGGAGTGTTTTATTATGCCAATGACTTTTATTATAAAAATGATCATACTGTCATCTTTTTTCCCCCCAAATGAAAAAAAAATAAAGCCACCCCACCATTTATCTCAAGGTTACTGCACTGTTACCTGGTTAATTTATTCCGCAGGGCTATCTTTTATCTAAGTTTTGTAATGGATTTTTGTGCTTTTATGGTAAATGTCTGTAGTCTCAAGTACTGATTGCTGTTATTATTTACTTATTTGTTTATTCAGGGCTAAATTCAGGCTCTTTTCTGTGCAGTGCTCAGGGGAGTAGAGATGCATTGTGTGTCCCGGAGTGGCATTAAGTTGAAATCATAGAGCTCTCAGTCTTTTGGTTCCCAGAGAGGTATAAAGTGCTAATGGATCTGATTTTTATCTTTAATAATTGTTTATTGGATTATATCCTTAATGGAGGAAAGATTTATCATTCCAAAGACAGTGAGATGTGGAATTGTTAAAATCGTAGGGTTCTTGATCCTCCAATTCCTGGAGAGGACCAGGGTGCATTCTGTATGGCACTTCTGAGTTACCATCATTAAAGCTTCTTCACCAGTTGTGGATGCCTGTGGGTGCTCCTTGTTTCGGTGTGCATCAAAACTCTACACCTTGCATGACTGTGCAAGGCCTATCTAGGCCCAGAGCCTGGATGAAGGGCAGAAGGAAGGTTCTGCACAGCTGCTTCCCCTCACCGTTCTTGCAAATTGGCAAAGAATACGAGACCCATGGCTCTGGCCTAGTCTTTTCACATCAATTCTCTTATCCTTACTACAATATGTTGTTTTTACTACTAAGAGTAAATGGGACAGCTCAAAGTAGTAAGCAGTATTGCGAACTCCAAAATCATGAGGCAGGCCCCCATCATCATGAGATTATCTTAAAAATCATTGATTAAAAATAATACATTTGGGGTGATTTTTTTTTCCCCTGGTTTTTGAATTTTTAGAATATACTGGGCTCAGGTTTTCAAGTTTTTTTCCACAGCCAATAGGACTAAAAACTAACTTTAAAAACACAAATAAAATAAAGAGAGAGAGACTCTCACAAAATAACATGACTCCGGGAGCGGAGTCTTGAAGAAAAACTACAAATATTGCAAAACTTTCAATAAAATCAAGAGAGTTGGCAACACTGAGTAATTACTATGCTTGGTAGTGACTGCATGATTGCACCTTTAGTTAACACAGAACACAATGAGGACTATAACACACTAGGAAGTACATAGAAGGGAGGACAAGGATTACAGTACTAAGATCATGCAGTTGCTATGGCTAGTAATATGCACATCTAGAAGTTTTCTTAGTTTTTCCTCTCTCGTAAGATACTGTTTCTGTGAGGCAAAGCCTACGAGTACAGACCTCAGAAGTTGGTTTTAGCAAGAAGCTCAGAGGAGGAGAAGGATGGTTCATAACAGATGCCTATCATGACTCATCAGGCTGTAGGCAGCTGTAATGGAGTTGGGCCTCACCACCATAGCACCCCCTGCTGGTGATTCTGGGAATTAGCTCTGTCCAGTGGAGCACCCCCTCCTGGTGGCATCCCATGTGTCATCTCACCCTCAGTTGGCATGTAGACCCGCTTTGCTCCCAGCTTGCAGCATCCTCCTCGAGCCACTGCCCTCCAGCATGCCCCTTAGTCCATCCTCATCCCCTTCCCGGGAGGGGGAAGAGAAAGTGGGTCAGTCAGCTGTCTCACTGCACCCCAGCCACTGTGGGCAACTGCACCCCCAAAGTCACACCCCTCTTGGCAGGTGGTTGGTGCAGCCCTAGACAGCCACTCCCATCAGCCAGGTATAAAACAAGGGGGGGACCCAGGCCCTCCCAGTACTCTGGGTCCCAACCCAGGGACCCTCTAGTGGTAGCCATCCTACCATCCTTCTCTCCCTCCATCCCTGGGTCACTTCCCCTTCAGCTCCTCGCATCCACTAGGCCCTTCCCCTCAGGGCCTGCAGCCTAGCAGACACCAGGTGGGAGCTTGCCTTGCCTTGGGTGCTAGTCTCCTAGCTCCAGAGACAGAACCTTCCCCTGCCAAAGGCCTGGAACAGACTGCCTCTCTGAGGCCAGGAGCACTTTTATAGGGGTGAGCCTGGCCCTGATTGGCTGCCTCCAATCTGGGCCCTGATTGGCTCCCAGTAAGTCCTTCTCTGATTGGCTGCCCAGCTGCACAGGCGCACTGGCCTGCTGCAGCCTAAATTCTCAGGGAGTGGGGCAGCTGCCCCACTACAGCAACAAACAGAGGACAAATCTAAAATGTAGGCGCTTAAAAGTGGGCCTCTAAAATCCACACCACCACATTGAGGCCCACATCCTCAAAGCTACTTCGGTGCCTCACTCTCACTGATTTCAATAGGAGTGAGGTGCCTCAATCCCTTTGATGATCTAGGCACTAGTCTGAGTCTGAGAAATGTCGAGTGCTCACAGCTGTTGAGAAATGTATGTGCTCAGGACCTTGGAAAATCAGATCACACTGACTGGGAGAAAACTGGGGTGGGGGTAGGACTGTGTGCAGCCACAGAGACTGAGGTTGGGAGGGACTGTGTGCATTCACACAAAGATGGATTAGTGCGGGGGGGCGTTGAAGTCAGACTGAGGATTGTGGGTCTGTGTGGAATCACAGGAAGGGTGGATGTAGCGGGGGGCTCAGTGAAGTCACAGGAGGATGAGGACTGTGCGGAGGGATGATTATGGAGCTCTTCGATCTCACAGAGAAAGATGGAGGCCAGGAGGCAGTGGCATGTCAGAGAGCCTAGGTGACTGGGGTCCTTTTAGGTGCCAGAGAACTGAGGTGCAGCAAGGAACAGGCACATGCCATTAGCTGGCACTGGATGGAAAAACACAGGCAGTAGGCAGTGGGGGAGTGAATGCCCTGACATACTCCACACGTCCGATGCTTTTGGGGCATGGCTGTCATTTTGTCCCTCCTCCTCCTCACAACCTGCAAACTGCTCCTGCGGTAAGACAAAAACTAACAAGTCCATAAAGGGCGATGCCACTTGGGGAAGGCGACAGCCAAGGGCTGCAGGCAAGCTATGCCAGACCCATCCCCTCCCTGTGCCATAGTGGGAAAGCTGCTGTAATGTTGCTGAGGTAATATTATTCTGGAGGATACTTCCCTAAGGACTTCCAGTTGAAGTAGTGCAGTCACCTAGCCAGCGAAACCTCCTCTTCCCCAAAGTGAACTACAGCAGCTCTTTAGCTAGAGACAGCTCTTATAAAAGGAGAAGTCGCAGCATTTTTTTTAAATGTCCCACTGGGTTCTGGAGAGGCTTGGCAGCCACCTGCTTGGCTGTGGATTCTAAAGGACAGAGGCGCATGAGAGTCAGCCTCGGTGGATCAGAGCAGTGCTCCGCATCATTCAGTGCCAGATGCATGAAGGTGCAAGAAATCCTGCAGTTGCAACATAGGACATGTTCACTCAAATGTTCAACTGCATTTATGTGTTTACCTTCTCCAGGACCTCTCCCACGCAACCTCAAACCTGGGGGTAGTTTCCCTCCAGCTCCTGCAGCCATGGGAAAACTTGTAGCAGGCATGTCTAGTGGGGAGGAAATCTCATTGACAGTTTTCCCTAAGAAGGAATCCCCCATCAGAGGATTTAAAACAGATGGTTGTGTGTGGGGAGATGGCTGTGCGGGGACGGGTGTCCAATACATGTTATGGACAAGTCCTGCCAGATTTCTTAGGGATCTCTGGACTTAAATAGGGTACTATCAAAATTCTTGTAAAGACCAATAGCAGAGCCTGATTCTCCTCCCTTTTATAGTAGCTTTACCCTACTGATTCCAATGGAGTTGCTCCTGATTTACCCCTGTATACATGCAAGGAGAATCAATCCCATGGAGTTTAGCAGGGAATTCTATCCCTGCTATTGCAGTCGATGCACTGATTGAAAAGGCCTTCAAGAGGTTATCACTGTCTTTTACAATTTAAGTGACGTTTCCATAACTATCTCCCCGTCTCTTGCCCCATCTCCATTCACATCCTTGAAGGGAGAATCCCTTCCTGTAGTGGAATGCCTGACGAGGGTGTTTCTTTGAGAGCTTTTCCATCTTCAGTGATGCTTAAGTGCTGATTCGCTTTGGTGTCTGCCTGACTAATGGCTCACTTTTACAGGATGGCCATGGGAGGACCAGCCATGTCCTGACCTAATTTTTCATACAAGTCTTTAGTGTGTCCACTGCACACTGAGAGAGCGAGGTCAGAGTGGGGAGGGACGTGGCTTGCTCACCTGTGCGCTGGGGTTTCAGAACACAGTGGTTTGGTGGATTGGCAAGCAAAGCTGCCCAAAGGTCATGCAGGGGATGCCTTTAATTCAATTCAGGACTGTGCAGAACCCCCGGTGATGATGTGCACAATGCACCGGAAGCCTGATGGATCCCTGAAATTAAATAGTCTCTCACAGCTCAGGCTATGCTGGAAGGTAGAGGATGGAAGGAGAGCTCACAAGGACTACAGCAGAGTAAGTAAGTTAGGCCAAGAGGTAGCTGCTGGTGAAAGAAGTGTGTGCTTAGATTGAAGGGGTGACTATGATGGTGCGACTGAAGTGAAGGAAAGCAAGAGAGATGGAGGGAAGCATAAAAAATCCTGAGAGATGGGTTAGTCAGGGAATTACATAAGGAAAAAGGAAAAATGGGGAAGCTGTGGGACAAAGTCTAAGACTGTGCTGCTGACCAATGAGGCCCAAAAGAAGGAAGGTTAAAGGGATGCAAAGCATGGCAAGGGAGCAGAGCATGGTGAGGGTCACTGGCAGTGACAGAAGAGGTGGGACTGGAGATTTAGAAGAAAAAGGCTATCTGGAGACACCGAAGAGCCTCACAGAGCTTGTACTGAGGCATAGAGGAAAGACAGAAAGACTGGGGTTGAAACACTGGGGATTGGAATTGATTTATTGGGGAGAAACAGAAACATGGGACTGAGGCATGAGGCTAAACAGAGGGACTGGCACTGAGGCTCTGGCAGGAACAATTTCCATTAGGGATGGGGAAACGTTGTGGAGACAGAGGGTTTACAAATGGCATGTATTCTTTTCAGTTCAAGTTTGTGATGCTTATTTCCTGTCATTCCCCTTTTATCTTTTAATAGTGACACAGTTTTGAAAACAAGAGCAACTTTTGTTGTTCTAAAATAAGGGACAACCTAGGTTCTCTGTTGAGGCTAACAGAAACCCCCCCCTCCCCAATGCTCAACTGGCTGTAGAGTGTTCGTTCTGTTGCTGGAACAGTTCTCCCTCCCCCTCTCTGTTCCTGACTCACAGTTCTCCTTCTAAGAGGAAGGCAAAGCCAATAATGGTGGCGTTTGAGTTGAACTGCCAACCCCATGATTTTGGAGTGGGTTCAGAATGTAGCCAAAAGAGTTCCCTCAGCCCTGATTTAGAAACTATCTGGAGGCAGATGGACATTTGGGTGGACAATGAACAAGAAAATCATGTATTTGGGGGGGCAGGAAGGAGTATTTCTGGTCCATGTAACTAGGCGAGCACAGCACCTGGAGTTCTGAGGATGCTGCAGCGGGGAAATGAATCAGAGCTCTGGCTACTCTGGCAATGGGCCAGACCCCCAAATGAAATCCACATCCCTCTTCCCTGAAGCGTGACCCCGAAACTATGGTGGCTGTGGGTGACGATTAATGGTGACAGCTTTATGAGCAAATCTGTGTGCAGTGATGATGAGAGAGAGAGCTCCTGAGCAGCTCTGAATGGAACTTTTAAAGGCCATTAAACCAGCTGCGCAATATTTTATGTTTCATGCGAACAGCACCAGCTTGGCCTGTGCGGGTGTATGTATATTGGGGAAGGGGTTCCTGGAACTTTAAATATCACTTAGTGCTTGTAATCCATTCTCTAAAGCTCAACATTCTTTACAAAGGAAAAGAAGTACCACTAGCCTCATTTTATGGATGGGAAAACCTGAGGCACAAAGGGGCCACCTTATCCATTGTACCACACTGTCTGCCTTTGGGATACTTCCAGGAAAGACAAAGCAATGAGAAACCACTATTGGGCAGAATATGCCCATTTCCCTCTCCCCTTCTTCCTTTCCTTTGACCTTCCTGGGTCCCCTTCTTCCATCTGATTGTCCAGCACCTTCCCTCTGAATCCCTGACCCGCCCAGAACCTTCCCATGCCCCGAGTGATCCTTGCTGCTGAATTCCAATTTTCAGCATTCTTGCCAAGTACCTGCCTCAGAGTGAGTAAGTTTTTAATTCAACGGCTGAGGGGACCCAAACAAGAGGCCAGCCAAGCTGCTGTGCTTTCTAATGGGGTCTAAGGAGGGGGAGCACAGGGTTGGTTGGAGGGTTATGAGAAAGTGTCTGCAAAGGAATATGAGCATAGAGGGACCAGTGGTCTTATTGAAGGGATGTGGGTAGGAAGCTGAGGGTCTAGTGGAGGTTAAGAGACACAGGGCCTGATTCTTCTCTTACATTGGTACCACTGCACTGGATTCATCAGAATTACCTCTGGTTTACAATGTGAGGAATGAGGCCCTGTGAAGTTTATTGGGAAGACAGAGCCAGATTCATTGGTAGGATCTGGAAAATGAGAAGCAAGGTGGGAGTTCGTTATCTTGTCCTGAAAGGCTGTTGGGAGCTTTGAGGAGTGGAGAGAAAGTCTGGGTTGCTGCCCCCACATCCTGAAGAGTCTCTCACATCCCTGTCAGCTCAAAGCAGGATGATTTTCATGCTGCTGGTGTGATATCTGGAGTAATTCATATGCCACCTGTCTGCATTCCCCCCTGGGGACACTGACTCTGAAATACAGCTCTGTCTGCTCTCCTAGGTAATATTTTGATTTTTTTTTTTTAAAAGTGGGGGTGAAGCCAAAGCTTCTGAGACTGAAGAGCTGATGGCTCTGAAGTGGTTCTCAGAATTCTCTGATCATGCCCCCCTTTCTTTGTGTCTATAGCAGTTGGCACGCCCCTTCCTCCCATCACACTAGTACATATGCCGATAAAAAAACCATGCAACTCCCGCTAAATATTAAAACAGTAAGGCATTGATTGAAACAAAGCATTCTACAATAATGTACATTTAAAGTGAGCTACTGGTTACTGGGGTGACACTGTTGTAACTAGTGTGATAGGTGCACCTGTGTTTTGGAGCCAAACAAGTCTGCGAATGAGCCAACAATGCACTGTAATAAGAGCAAAAGCAAAACTGTGATTGTGCTCGAGGCTCACAATGAAATGTGCACATCATGTCGGAGCAAAAGCATCAGCATACGGGCGGTGATGAGTTTGTAGAATGCTATGCAAAGTGAACAGAAATCCGTCAAGATGCCCAGCGACATTTAGAGTCAAATGCACAGCACCGTCTGAGGATGTCTGGAGGAATCAGCGTTGCTAGTTATTCATTGCTGCGGGTAAAATGTGTTCAGTAAGGTTTTTTTTCCTAAAGCTTCTCACACCCCCCCACCGCAGAATACATTCTATTTCTCCCAAGTTTGGGAACGTCTGGGCTAGAAGCTAGCATAGTGTGGGGACATGATACTTAAGCCCTCCTCCACCTCCTACTCCCTGTTTTGAAAATAAGCCTCATTCCTGACAAGCAGTCCCTGTTATTCCAATCTTAGAACCTCCCTACTCAGCACTGTGTCTGCTGATCCTGCTCAATCTTCTTCTGCAGCACCTCCCACTGATCTAGTCCTTGGGCCCCTCACAGTTCTTGCAGCTTTTCTCCAGCAGCCGCTTCTGTTCCAGAGCTGATGTATTTCACCCCTGTCCAGCTTCTCTGCTATCCCTGCCTTCTCCCCACCCAGCACACACAGTGCTCTGCTATTACATCTTACTCCTCATGCAACCTGCCGCTCTGTTCTTCCAGGCTGGGACCCATGCACACCCATTCGGCATAGCTCAGTCCTGACCCGCAACACTTTTTTGCTTTCCCATCCTGGGCCTAGCACACAATTCTGCTGATACATCTCAACCCTAACCTTCATTACTCTCTGCTCTTCCAGTCTGGGATCCATGCACAACTCTTGGACAGCATCTCATCCCTGACTTGCAGCATCCCCCTGTTATATCAGTTCCACTCCTCTATGCATTTGAGATGCCTAGCTACTCTGGATTTTGCCTACTTCCAAATAATATTGTACATCTGGGATCAAGACAAGTATAAAGCCAACAAATATATTTTTGGTTGTGACTCAGCTCTGTTCAGCTGTCCTGAACAGGCCAGTGTTCCGAAAGATGCGTGCATCATGCACTTTTCTAGACCAGCCTGTGCTAATGTCCATGAAATGCCCATGATGATCTACAGGTACCTGGAGAACCATAGAGAAATACCCCTTCTGATTAATGCACTTAGTGGCCAGGTGATGTGATGCTAGACTTGGCATATGCATGCCACCTATCGCCCCTCCGCAGTTAGGGAAGCCCATTTGTGCAAAGCTGACCACAATGTCACACACATTGCCCAGACTCATGGTCTTTCAGAACAGGATGTGATTAATGGCCCTGCACACTTCCATCAAAATGAGTCCAACGGTTGACTTTCCCACTTTGAACTGGTTAGCGACCGATCGGTAGCAATCTGGAGTAGCCAGCTTCCACAGTGCGATCACCATGCGCTTCTCCAATGACAGGACAGCTCTCATTCTCGTGTCCTTGCAGCAGGGCTGGGGCGAGCTCATCACACAATCCCAGGAATATGGCTTTCCTCGTCCAAAAGTTCTGCAGCCACTGCTCCTCATCCCAGATGTGCATCATGATGTGATCCCACCACTCAGTGCTTGTTTCCCAAGCCCCAAAGCAGCGTTCCATTATGGTCGGCACCTCTGTGAATGCCACAAGCAATCTTGTGTCGTAGCTACTAGGTGTGGTGAGATCCATACTGAACTCCTCTTGCCTTTGTAGTTTATGGAATAACTCTACTGCCACTTGTGACGTTTTAGTGAGTGAGCAGCATATTGGTCAACAGTGCGGGATCTACTCCTATAGACCAAAGAGGCAGACTACGCAGTACACAAACCATTGAAAGATGGCGCTAAATGCGGATGGGAGCACAGGGATTGCTGGGATGCGAAGCAATACATCACAGGGCATTGTGACAGGAGCCAGGATGCCCCACGATCCCCTCTGCCTTCCCATAGCTCTTAGCAGCAGAAGAGGAAGAGATGCTAGGTGGGATAGCTGCCCAGAGTGCACCACTCCAATACTGCTGCAAGTGTGAACATGCTTTTGTGGAAGCAGCTGAGAGTGTGAACACACAACAGCATCTTTCAGTGCTCTTTGAGTGGCTCTGTAATTGCCGGTGCTGTAACTCTGGCAGTGTAGACATAACCTAAGATAATATACTTTGGGAAGGTGAAGGGAGGAGATGGGCACCAGAGCAAAGAGATGGAAAAAGATGGTGAGGAGAGAGAAGAACATGACACAGAGAGAGAAGGAGAAAGGGACATAAGGAGTTTGGGAGGACAAACAGAGGTCTCTAGTATCCTTTCTATCCTGCATGACTTTTCTAAGGCACTATCATTGAGCTCTCTGGACCACTGTAGAGCTGCAAAATTCAGGGAGCACAGCAGGGTCCACTGTTCAGTACTGTCCTTGCCTTTGATACGCTTTCCTCATTGTCATTCTGTATGGAGCAGTCAGGAGGCCGTTATCTCTTTCACGTTGGGTTTGCTCTGCCTTTTCCTTGGGATCCAGGGGAATTGTTTGCATTAACGTAATTGGCAAACACATTGTTCAAATATTAGCTGTGGCAGCAATACTATTGTGTGGGAGAAGTCAGGGCAAGCAGCTCCTTCAGTTGCAACAGTTAACACCCAAAAGCCGCTGCCAGGCAGCTTAGGGGCTGAATCCAGTCCAGAAACACCAGCCAGCTCTGAAGCAGGCTGAGCAGTTCCATTATTAATCGTTGTTGTTACTATTTGGGAGCAAGCTAGACACTCCAGTTCTGGGACATGAGCAAATGTCTGCCTTACTTTATGCTATAGGGTTACGGTCTAATCTCAGTGGGTTCCCAAAGGGAAACAAAGCCCTGAAGCCTCCTAAAAGAAAGAGGGCACCAGTGTTGAAAAAAATAAGACCTGCCGTCTGATGCATTCTAAGGGCAATAGGCCAGATCCTCAGCAGGCGTAATTGGCATAGTCCCAGTGAAGGCAAAGGTGGAAGCTATGCTGAGCTGTACCCCTTGAGAAGCTGGCCCTGAACATTTTGCTCCCTAGAGGTATGTTTCCCTGCTAGGTATGATTCAGCAGCATTCAGAGAAGTAGAAGCGTCAAGGAAATTCCCCTCCCTTACCCCTTCAATTCAAGCACTATGCAGCGAAGGCCAGTGGAGATCTTTCAGGCACTTTGTAGAATCAGAATTAATGGGAAACGTTTACATCAATGGGTCACATTTCCAGTTTCTCTGAAATCAGTGGAGTTTTATGATAGGGATGAATTTGGCTACATATTTTTATGAGGATTCCTTCACTGATATACTGGTTTTGCTTAGAAAAAAAGGGAATAAAAATTTATCATAAAACATGGTTTATGTTTAACCATAGAAACATCTGAATAATGCAGTTTATTGCTAGAACAATAAAAGGGAGGTGCAGATATTTGTTTTCTTTCTTATTGGTGAATTTAGTGTTGCTGAACAGTGCCAGCTAGACAGCCCGACTGAAGTCCAGCTATCGGGTTCAGAACAGGCTGGAGTAAGAGAGCAAATGAGTCTCTGTTTGCCATTTGGTCACTCACCTCTTTGCTGAGTCTGCCATGAAGATTGTGGTGATGTGGGTAATTGTGCGCTAGAAAAGAACTGCTATCCCCAGATCGCCTGATACAATTCACTTAATGTCTGAAGAATAATAACAATCACAGCAACAGTTACAGGGAGTTAGAAAAAAAAATCTGTGGTATTCATTCATCTATAGCCAAAAATCACAAATATTTCCACCAGTGTTGTCAACATAATGTAGTCTTTTTTTGCTTAAAGTACAAGTGCCTGGAGTCATGATTAGATGAGACTCTCAGCTTTCATTTAAAAACATCGAAAAAAGAAAATTCTAGCTCTCCTGAATGCAAAGAAAACCTTGAGAGCATAACCCCAGTGGATCCTAAAGGTTCAAAAGTCAGAAAATAAACACAAAGACTGCAAATAATGTTTTAAAAAAAACCCTTATGATGCTAAGACAATCTCATGATTTTTGAAGGGACTGACTCAGGATTTTGACCACTTGGGATTGGCCATACTCTATGCAGCGTCAAATCCTCTGTTGGTGTAATTCCGTTGGAGTCAATAGGAGTTACACAGTCTGAGCAGCGAGCCCATCGTTTCCATTAGCGGTCAGCAATTTAAAATATAATCTCTGAAGACCTTGGGAGCCTGACGCCGGCAATCTCTACTTAGACCAGCACTTTCTCTCCTAGCTCCTGCCCAAACCACAGAGCCTGTTGTCTGAAGTCTCAGCAATAGCACAGCCTGGGAAAGGAGCTACCCTCAGCTCTGAGAAATAGCCTTGTCCAAATTACTCCTCTACTCAGCTGGGACTAGAATAGCAATGTCCACTCCTCCTTCCTATACAAAGAACTGTCTGTTCTGTGCTAATAGCAAATCCAACCACAGCTGCTGCTACTGTTGAGGCTTCAAGCCCCAGTTAGTCTGGTTATTATTATCTATATCCAAGTAGCACCTGACGGCCCTGGTCGAAATCAGGTGTGCGGGTATGGTATATACACATAGTGAGAGACAGTGTCTGCCTGGCAAGTTTCCAGTCTGAATAAACAACTCAAACAAAGGGTGGGAGAACAGAAGTACTATTATTAGGAGTATACCTCTAGGGAACAGAGGCCCAGAGAGATTAAGGAGTTTGCCCAAGGTCACACACTGTCTGTAGCAGAGAGTAGAAACGGCCCCAAGTCACCTGACTCTATCTATCTATCTAAGGTACTTATACGGCCCTACTAGGCAAGTGCCCTCACCCCTGGATAACTCTTCCTTTCAATCCCAGTCTCAAGCTTCAACCAAACGGTTGATTTTCCTCTTAAATGGCTTGACTGGGAATTAAGCTGAAATTGTGGTTTCAGCAGGCTGGAGATTTTAGGATTTGGAAAACTCTGGGGCTCCAGTTGCTTATTTGTGTTCATTTACAACCAATTACAATTAAGGGGGAGAGGGGAGAAACAAATAGAAAACAAAAAATCATTCAAATGAACCTATTCTTTTAAGCTGCATAAACTCCAGGAGATTGAGGGACTAATATTTTTGTTTTAGAAAAATAACTATTTTGTAATTGTTTATTTTGTCTTGTGTTTATCTTAAAAATTCAGATTCACAGCAGGGCTTCTATTATTTTCCTGGAAACAGGGAATCTGTGGTTTCAAGGAAATGCTTTTATTGAACAATTATGACAACTGGATGGATAGAGCTGATGAAAATAGAGCTGTCCAGCGGGAAATTCCAAGATGCCAATGTTTGTTTTCATCCTGAATCCAGATGAAATCCCAAAATACCAAAACTTTTGGAGGAATGATAAATTCTGGAAATTTTCAGACTGGAAACGTCTGAATGTTTTATGTTGCATTCACATTAATTTGTGTTCTCCTGGGCCACTGTGGTGCCTCATGGGAATTGTAGTTTGGGTGCCATAGGGTTGCATTTTCTCACAACCAGGAGCTCCTGATCAGGCTACACCTCACACGTCTATCAGGAACAATGGGCTGGAGTTCCCTCAAATGACTCTGGAGCTGGCTGGCTCAATCCTTGGGCTGGGTAATGAGCCCAGCTAGGCTGCAGCAGAATCACCTGATTGGCCGGTCCATCTGATTGACTGCAAGGACACAAGCGGTCTGCATTTAAGCAAAGCGGCAGGGGCAGGTTGCCAGCTGCTCACCATTTACACTTGCTGCTGCAGTCTCTCCTGAGCCTACCTTGTTCCAAGCTCTGCTCCTGTCTTGTTCCCAGCCTTGCTCCTGTCTCACTCCAGTCTGCTCCAGTCCTACACCCTTGCCCAGTTTCTGACTCCAGCTCTGATTCTTGCTCCAATTAAACTTGAGCCCAGGGACGATGGGTTTGGGGTTCAGGACTAGGCTGGGGCAGGGGAGTGCATTTTTTGAGGGGGGGAGGTGTGGGGTTCAGGCTCCAGGAGGGAATTTAGGTACAGGAGGGGATTCTGGGCTGGGGAAGGGGGATGGGAAGCGGGAGGTGGTTTGGGGTGTGGGATCCCAGCAGCACTTATTGCAGCTTCCGGGAAGTGGCCGCCAGATCCCTGCAGCCTCTAGATGCATGGGCAGCCAGAAAAGCTCCTCGTGCTAACCTTGCGCCCGGGCGCCACCCCCGCAGCTCCCATTGGTCACGGAGCCTCCCTGGCCATTCACGCACCTAGGTGATGCAGGGACCTGGCAGCTGCTTCTGGGAGCCGTGTGGAGCTAGGGCCGGCAGGGAGCCTGACTTAGCCCCGGGCCCTTGCTGTACCACCATCCAGACTTTTAATGGCTTGGTAAATGGTGCCAACCGGAGCCACCAGGGTCCCTTTTCGACCTGGTGTTCTGGTAGAAAACTGGATGCCAGCAACCCTACCTCTCCCTCAGGAAATATGCCCCTTTGAGTCTCTTTCCAGAACGTCTCAGCCTCTGTGGTTTTAAAGGGCTGTGCCAACATCTCCGTCTCTTTATTCTGCTCCTGGGGAATTTCTTCTCCTTCCCCTTGCTCATTGCAGACAAGCTGGAGAAAACTGGTTTCCCCCTGGCCACCTGGGCCCATCCTATTCACTTATTGATAGTGCTTAACAACTGTCTTATTCAAAGGTACACACTCAGGCACCAGTCCCTTTCATTCTAGCACGAGGAGAGTCTCTGGAAATAACTAAATTCTTTGAGACCAAGTGGGGAGCAATCTAGCAGGACTGGGTAGGCTGAGTCACACAGAACTGTCATACAGATAATACCGACATACCCACGTTCCCCACCCACCCAATTCCTGCGTGTCACAGGCTGACCCAGAGTAGTTTGATTCATTTATATTCTGGGAGCACCTAGCAGCCTCAGCCGGGAGAAGGCCCCTCTGCGCTAGGCGCTGCCCAAAGCCATAGTAAACGACAGTACCTGCCTCAAATGTGCTCATGGGGTACTTACAAGCAACACTGGCAATCGCTTGTATCTGAAGCCACGGGAAATTGATTTCCCTTTCCACGTGATGCTTAATTATATTTTGAACTGCTGCTGCTCTGTTCCTCTGTTCCCTCTGTTCTATGATTCATGCAGATGACGCTCTCAATGAGCACAACTATAATTTTGGCTGCTTCCCACTGTGTGTCTTCATGGCGTAGGCTATACTCTGTAGACAGTGTCCAGGAGGCTTTCTATGAATGCTGATTTCTGTGAGTGTCAGCTGAGCTCCATTCCAGCCTCTGTCCATCTGGCCATAACCCATCCTCAGACATGATGGACAATAGTATATAACCCTCTTGGAACAATGGTATTTGCTCCTGTTACACTGCTTTCCAGGTCCATTTCCTTACCTCCATATACGTGCTGATCTTAGAGACCAATCCATAGGCCCAGAGGTCCCAGGGTTCGAGGTGCAGCCATGGACTTTGAACCATTTGAGATACTGCCCTCATACTGCTCTACTCTTCTCTGAAAAGCTTTTCTCCTTATCACTCCTCCTTTGGAAATGAGAGAGGAGGAGAATGACCTGGGTGTATTGGTCAATCACAGGATGACTCTGAGCCACCAATGGGAGTGGGCTGTGAAAAAGATAAATGCAATCCCAGGATGGATCAGGCAAAGTATTCCCAGTAGAGATAGAGAAATGTTAATGCCATTGTACAAAGCAGTACAACTGCGTACAGTTCTGATCACTCAGACTCCAGAAAGATAAATTCAGACTTGAACAAGTTCAGGGAAGGGCTAATCTGGGGAATGGAGAGCCTCTCTTACACAAGAAGACCAAAAGGACTTGCCCTGTTTGGCCTAGCAAACAGCAAGGCAGAGAGGGGATCAAATTGCCATCTATAATTACATCGGGGGGAGAAGAGCTATGTAAGCTAAAAGACAGTGTTGGTTCAAGAACAAGTGGGGATAAACTGGCCATAAATAAATTGAGGCTGGAGGTTAGAAGAAGGTTTCTAACCATCAGAGGAGGGAGGGTCTGGAGCAGCCTCCCAGTAGGAGTAGGGTGGCATAGAACCTAGCTAGTCTTAAGATGGAGCCTGATCAGTTTATGAATAGGATGATATGACGGGGCTGCCTGCAACAGCAGGGGACTGGACTCAGTAACCCAGGAGGTTTCTCTCAGTCCTATCTCCCTATGTTCGCTGGCTGTGTGTCAAAACTGAAACGGCCAATGTATCAGAGTGATTTTGTGCACATTGCGCTGGCAATTCTCTGCACTGTTTTCTATATTGGTATGGGGTTTTGAAGTGCTTTAGGAGTATGACCCATAGGTTTAGACCAAGGTATAAAAAGATTGGTTTGGTCCATATATGGTATAAAGAGGGGAATCGAGTAGATGACAAGATAAGGAAAGATATGGAAAGAGATGAAGGAAGAAAGAAGAAAAGGAAAGAAAAAGAGGGATGGCTGGAGACAAGGAAGATGAAAAAGAGAGTAAAGGAGTGATAAGGAATTCTCCTGAGTGGCAGGTTTTGCAGGTGCAACTCAACAGGTTGCCTACGAGCAGCTCTCTCAGGGACACAGCATGTTACCTGGACTAATTTATAAAGGAGATGAAAAGGAAATGGACTAGTTATAATGAATGCCATCAGTTCACCACTTCAGACTTCACTGTTTGAATTGAGTATCAAACGACTTAATTGTCATTTGTCTAGTCCATCTTCTCTTTTGCCTGTCGAAAATGACCAGCGAGCAGATATTCACCCGAATGGCTGCACGGTCACTAATTAGCATATATATTGTTTGTCCTGGTATAAATTTATAGCAAACAGCAATATTTTACACTCCAGTAAAGTTAATAAATGAAGCTTTGGGCTATAAAAATTTCATGTTCTTTTGTGCAAAGGTCAATTATAAGTAGTTAAGCACATATTCATCCAAAAGCTTAGGGATCTGACACTGGGCGAATGAAATATGTTCTGGTCAATTTACACTCTAGCTGGACAGCCTCTTATTTCATAGCTCTCAAGAAGACAACCCTCTCCACCCAACCACTATGGACTAGAGAACAAGTCTGAACACGAGACAGTTGAGGGCAGTGGAGGCTTCATCGTATCTTGGGCAGGGGGCAGCATCCTTCCAAGGTAGGGCAGAGAAGTCATTAAAGATGAGAAATAGAGGGATTGGCCATTCTGTGTGGGCAGGAGGGCTGCAGTTAGAGAAACAGAGACACACATATCACTGAATCCCCTACCCATCAAGAGACAAACAGACAGAAGGGCACTGAAGATTAATGGAACAGAGAAGCCTCTTCCAGTGCAGGACAGAAAGGACTTTGGATGTTAGAGTTTTATTTTAGTATTTGTAATGTAGTAACACCTAGGAGCCTCCATCATGGACCAGACCCCATTGTGCTAGGTGCTGTACAAACACTGAACAATAACATGACCTTGCCCCCAAATACTTACAACCTAAGTATGAGTTATATGGGAAAGAAGCCTTGGGGCTGATAGCTCCCTGCCAGAAGCTGTGGGACATGTATATTATTATTGGACTTGTCAGAATTCCATTTTCTTTTCATTTTATGGATTATATGAAAGTTTATTTTTAAGCATTTTCTTCATGTTTTACTGATTTCAATTTTCGCAGTTGCAAGAAATTATGGGGAGGGGTGAGCCACTAAAAAGAAGTCAGACAATAATTATTTAATGGTCATCGATGTTGAGATCAAACAGTGAAAGCTTTATAACCATTAAAACACAAACTGTCAACATGGCAAGTCAAAATATAAAAGGTACAGATCCTTAAATCAAACTCCAGTAAGCTCTCAAGCAGCATTCACCTTATTTCACCTGTCTATATGAAATAAGTTGATTATCGTTACTGGAAACATTATTTCATCAGTTTTGGTATGTACAGCAAAATCAGTGTTTACTGACATTCACTGATAAAAATCTAAGCCCTCCTATTATTATTATTATTATTGATTTATATTACAGAAGTGACAAGGACCCAATGAGGACTGGAGCCCGCCTGTTCTGGGTGCTGTACGAACACAGATAAAAGACAGGCCTTGCTCAGGAGAAGCCCATTGTGTTGGGCCTCAGAGGTGCCACAAGACAGCAGCGGGGGTGGGAAAGAAATCAGATGCTTCAGGAGAACCCTCCTGCCATGAGACAACTGGGACCTGCTGTGTCTGGGAGTGATCTAGTCTGTGATACTGTGACCAGCCGTTCAAGCAGAGGAAGGTGAAGACCACAGAAACAACTTGACGCAACACATGAAACAAGAGGCCAGTTGCAGGGAACAGGGAACAAACTGGGAACTGGAAGAGTCTGAAGACAATGCTGGGCAGACGAAAGGCAAGAGGCTGGCCATGAGGAAAGCTAGAGACTGGATGTTGGACACTGCAGTTTTCAACCCACTGTCATCCAGCATTTGTCATCAGTATGAACTTGGTAACCAGGCAACTGAAAGATTTGTAAAGAGCTCACAGCATCATCCAGAGTGAAGGGATGTGTTCTGAGGGGATGAGGATCGGTTTAAGAGCTCTGTGATTTACGGGATCAGCCGTTTGTCATTGGGCGCTGTCAGGTTCATGTCTCCAGAGAGATAGGGGGGCCAGGTGGAAAGGTATGGAAATGAAGGAGCAATCAGCACACATGGGAGGTGTAGCAAGGAGCCTCAGCTTTAATTATTACCATCCTTTGATACCTCTGAGAAATCCCAGGAGTTAGCCCAAAAGCTGTATCTCGCTGCAGCTTAATCCTCTTTGTCTGGGGCCAAGGCATCCTGTGTATCTACTAAGACTCACAGTCACACACAGGGTCAGACATACTCTCCCTCAGCTGTATGGGGACCATGTCAGAGAATGCCACCTTCCACAGAGGTGGAGGAGAGTCACCTAACCCCATCTGACTTTCCCAGATGGGCAGTGGGAGGTGAGATTGTGAGTTATCCCAGGGGACTGTGGGAGTCTGGAAACCTCTCCCTGTTTCGGGCTAACAGTTTTTGCTGGTCTGTAGCAATCACAAAGGTAAAGACTCATCTCTGTTCCACCCTACTCCGGATACAGTCTGGGTTTTGTGGTGTTCGGGCAGTCCTTGAACCACAACCCATTGTGTATTCTGGGGCCAAGCTAAGGTCAATGTTTGCCTGATACTCTCCCTGAGCCCCGTTACACCATCTAGCTAGGGGAAGAAATTGGCCCCACTGAAAACAGGGCTAGTACCTATTTCCAGGGGAAGAGGCTAGTGTGGGGTGTTCTATGCAGGAGAGGGTTTGATCACATCCAAGGGGATGTGTGTGTGAGTAAGGGCAGCTGTAGGAGCGGAAAGCCAGGAGATCAGGCAAAAGGGGCTTGTCATGCAGGGATGTGCAGAAGGGCTTTGACAATGAGAGAGTGAAGAGGGGCATGATATGGGTAAAGGCTGATGTGTCTCAAGTGTCCTGCTCCGTAATGAGCTAGGTTTCGGGTGAAACCTGACAGGGAATTTTCAGGGACTGTGTTTCCTTTGGTTGTTCCAAAGCCCCACAGGGATCTGTCCAGGACATTATGCTCCTGTCTTGTCTCACTGAGCACACTCTCTCTCTCTGTTTCAATCTTCTCTCCATCACTATCTCCAGCTCCTCAACACTGAAAGCATAGGGGAACTTCATGCTATCTAAAGGTTAATTTCAGGTGAATGTACGATACTGGGATTCAGCCTCCTCCTCTCCCAACTATTTAAATAAAAACAGAGGGCCAAATTTGTATTGGTCCTTTCCTCATCCATTGATGTCGATGGGAGTCTTTTCCTTTATTTCAGTGGGATTTGGGTCAGGCTGTATATGTGCACCTAGCATCTGTTGGCACAGGTAAAATGGCTAGCTGTGCATGCAAATAAGAGCACATGCATTTTCAATGAGAGATGCTTACAAATTTAGCTAGCGCATTTAGGTACAGGCAACAGGGGACACAGCTGAAAAAGCGGCTTGGCAGGTTTATGAATCCTTTGGACACCACAGGTCCAAATCTCCACTGCCCTGCACCTTGTATAGTTGTGAACACTGATGCAAAGTGGGAGTGACATCACTGGAAACTGCTACAACCCTGATCTGGCAACCTTTGCAATCTGCTTGCACTGGTATAAACAACCGCACAGGGTTCAGGGCTACATAGAAATACATCCTACGCCTTTGCAAGAATCGAAGTCTTGAAGAATAAATGAAACTTCACACACACACACACACACACACACACACACACACACACACACACACACACACACACACACACACACGTTATTAACTGTTTGCTTGGATTCACTAATCTCCATTCAATACATGAAGTAACACACTCCAAACACATGTTGGTTGTGCAGAGCAGCGCACGTCCAAAGAAGGGAATGAAAATGAGTCACAGAGCATCAAGAGTTAATGCCATGCACAGTTGCAGGAGGAGACAGCTGGGATGCAGCATCATATTTATACAGCACAAGCTATTAGGATACCTTCTTTCTCCATCCAAGGTAAAATGAGAAGGGGAGGGGAATATGGCTGACACCAAAGAGCGTTAATAATATTCTGCAGGGATTCCGGAGAGCTGTGCAGAGCAGCACTGCCTCCAACACACAAACACGCAGAGTGAACTGGGAGGTTGAACGTGTCTCGGAGGGTGAAGAGTTAATAGCTTGCAGTGCTCCAGAAGGAGAAATGGTGAGGAAGTATCCCATATGTACCACAGCCGCCTATAAAGGATTTAATACTAAAGTTGACTGAAGTTAAACTATTTCCATTATAATAGCCTGGGAATTCATTTTCCTGCATTTCAGTGCTATCCATTTTTTCTGCTTGACATTAAGGGAGTTTTGCTGCAGCAAGCAATCCAGCAGAGTGCGATAACGGGATTGGAAAGGAGAAGGAGTCGCCCAAGGTCAGCAGAGGCCTTCGGTTGCTAGTGCCAGGGTGGTTTGGCAAAAGTCACTGTCAAGTGGGCACAGACGTCTGCTCTGACAAGGGCCAGTTAACATAAAAAACAGCCTCGTTTGGAGCTGGGTTATTGCATTGGGGGAAGGGTACTTCAGGGAGGAGTCTGGCATCCAGAGAGGCAGGAGACGCTTGTGTCAGCACTCCGCAAGGAGGAAAGGAGGCTCAGCGAGGAAGACAATCCAGCTGTGACTGTCATGTTGGGTTTGTGTCATTTATGGCTCCGTCAGTTCCTTCCCATTGATGTTGTGAATTGCACTAAACTCCAGCTGGCTGAGTCCCTCCCTCCCCCCTCTGTCCTTTGTCTGCATATGTTGGTTCTGGTGTGTGACCGAATATCGCCTCTTCCCAGTATTAGGTTCCTCCCATTGAGCTAGAAGGGCAGCAAAGACACTTATTTACTGATTCTTTCCTTGCAACTTCTCATGGGTGTGTGTGTGTGCGTGCGCGTGCACACGTGTATGTGCTGGAACTGGTTCTGGTATGCAAGTATGAACCAGTACAGGGTCATGAGGTCCAAGAGAGACTAGATGAGAAGTGTGCCATCTGGCCTTTTCCTTACTGAGTGTTTTTGGGTGTGCTGGCACCAGTTCTGATTCTGATGGTGTGATCTATCAATTTTAGGTTTCGCTAATGAAATGATTTCATCCCATTTGCCACCAGGAAAGCACACTGCCCCCAGGAATGTTCAGATATCATTTCCTGAGCCAAGACATTTTGCAGGTCCAGGAGTCTTGAAGAGCAGGAGTTTTCTAGATCCAGATGGTTTTAGATCCAGCTGTTCCCAGCTGCAGATGGCTTAGACTAGTATTGAGCTTCCTCATTTCTCAATCATTATGATTTCAACCCAGCGGGTGTGTTTACAGCACAAAGACAAACCACAGCACTGACTCTCAGAACCTGGACAACTGATTCAGGTGTGCAGGGCTGGAGCAGTGGGGTTAAAAATAGCAGTGTGGATGTCTGGGTTCGGGCTGGAGCCTAGGCTCTGAAACCCAGCGAGGGGAGAGATTCTCAGATGCCAAGCTCCAGCCTGAGACTGAACATCTACAATGGTATATCTAGCTCTGCAGACCAAGCCCTGAGTCAATTAATCCGGCTCTTAGACTTGGTGCTGCAGGTTTTTCTTTGCAGTGTAGACGTACCCTCCATGCTTGGGGTAGATGCCAAAGCTGCTTAAGATGGATGATGGAAGTGGCAGGAAAGACACAGCTAGACTTATGTTACTGTACTTTCCTCTTCCTCAATGCTGCACTCACTCAAACATCTGTCCCTATGCCTTTGGGGATCCTTTTGCCAACTCTTTCACTCCCCATTCAAATTAAAATCAATGAGTTAGAACATAAGAACAGCCCTATTGGGTCAGACCAAAGGTCCATCTAGGCCAGTATCCTGTCTTCCAGCAGTGGCCCGTTCCAGGTGCCCTGGGGGAATGAACAGAACAGGTAATCATCAAGTGATCCATTCCCTGTCGCTCATTCCCGGCTTCTGGCAACAGAGGCTAGGGACACCATCCCTGCCCATCCTGGCTAATAGCCATTGATGGACCTATCCTCCATGAATTTATCTCGTTCTTTCTTTGAACCCTGTTATGGTCTTGGCCTTCACAACATCCTCTAGCAAAGAGTTCCACAGGTTGACACTGTGTTGTGTGAAGAAATGCTTCCTTTTGTTTGTTTTAAACCTGCTGTGGATTAATTTCATTTGGTGACTCCTAGTTCTTCTGCTATGAGAAGGAGTAAATAACACTTCCTTATTTACTTTCTCCCACACCAGTCATGATTTTATAGACCTCTATCATATCCCCCTGTCAGTTGTCTCTTTTCCAAGCTGAAAAGTCCCAGTCTTATTAATCTCTCCTCATATGGAAGCCATTCCATACCCCAAATCATTTTTGTTTAGGATCACCTTGCTGTGCCCACTGCGTTTTTCTAGATGGAACCAGACAAGGCAGGTAATCTTTATTAGTGACAAAGATGGAGAGATGAACCAGGTGAGTTCATTAATCTGGGCCCACTGATCAAAGGTGAGATAATCAGAGTGAGATCCTATTCCCTCTGAGGTCACTAGCCAAGTTCTCTTTGACTTTGATGGGAGCAGAACAGGCTTTCAGACAGACAATGTGCCACCATCTCAACTTTCCAGAGGAAGTTCTTAATTTGGGGGTTCAACATCCTGCATCTCTGCAGCATGGTTAGTACTGCTACTCACTTAGGGTGACCAGACAGCAAATGTGAAAAACTGAGATGGGATGGGGGGTAATAGGAGCCTACATAAGAAAAAGATCCCAAAATTGGGACTGTCCCTGTAAAATCGGGACATCTGGTCACTCTATACCCACTGACACTGACCTGTTGTACTCCTTCACTGCTGATGCACAAATAACAAGAGCCTAGTCCGGAGGGAAAATAAAAACAAGCCTTCTTGTGATTGGTCAGCCACTGGAAGCCAAGTCAAATACTGTGGTCTAGTGGCAAGGGATGGCCCACTGTAGCAATGTCAGCAAATGCTATTGGTTGTTGCAGTCCAGAGAAGGGATGGTATTGGACAGGGCAGTGTGCCAATCAAGGCTGTGTTCCACATCTATCATGGGTCAGTAGGCATCATAAGAGGTCACCTGAGCCCCACAGGGAAGAGACAATTGTCCTTTTGAGATGCTGATTATCATAGTTCCTCCTTCACATCCACACTCACCTTGGCCAGGAGTAATGTTTTCCATCACCTCTGCTTGGCTCCATCCCATCCTGTTTGACAAAGACTTGGCCTCAGTTATGCCTTTGTCACCTCTTGGCTGGACTACAGCAATATGACCCACCTGGGCACGACACCTGGAGCGTTCAGAAGACTTCAACTAGTAGTGAATGCTGCAGCACGTCTCCTTGGCATCACAGGCTACTACAAGCACATCATACCTGTCCTCCCATCCCTACACTGGCTTCCCATAGAATATCGAAGCAAGTTCAAGGTTTTGATCCTTACCTGCAAAGCACTTCTCGGACTGAGCCCAGGATACCTAAAAGATAGTCTGCTGCTTTGGGGTAGGACTGTGGTTGGCAGCTTGGATCATCTGGGCCCAGTGGATCTCTCAACACTAAGGGTAAAGATCGCCAGTGGGGCAGACAAGGAGTGGTCCCAGACTGTGGAATGAACTCCCCCAGGAACAAAGGACCATCACAAACCTCACCACTTTCCCTTCCAAGTGCAAGGTGCGTTGCTTGACCTGTTCTTTTCTCATATAAACACTACGTTTAAAATATCCTCCAAAAAAAACCAGCAATCACAAACCCACACAAGCAAACAAAAAACAAAACCCAACAAACCACACCCTACCAAAACCAGAGACTCCATTGCATACACTTCTGCTGGGGACAGGATGGATGGACAAACAACACAGAACAGATGTGTAGTCACATTGCTTAATTCACTACTGGAAGGCGCATAGATACTATGGGGATGAGTATTGTATAAAAACCTATATAGCATGGGATTGGATTCTGCTGCAGCTGCTGAAGTCAATGGCAAAACTCCCATTGATTCAGTGGAACAGGAGCAGGCCTGCCCTGGCTTATTTCCAACAGCTGTATGAAGAGCAACAGCAGACTGTCTCAGAGCCTCAGGCATCTTTCAGTGCACTCAGGCCTCTTTGACCAGAGTTGAAAGCAGCTAGAACAGTTCCCATGCCTAAACAGGCTTCTTTCCCCAACAAGCAGCAGTGGGACAACGTAGGAGGAATTTGGGATTATAAGGACCTGATCCAAGCCCCATAAAAGTCAACTGAGGGACACCCATTGACTCCAATGGACTTTGGATCAGATCCAAAATAGCTACAGATTTGTGTTTTCCCTCAGCTGCTCTTTGTAACTCAAAGCAACTAACACCCCCTTTTGTGAGCCATTTAAATGAGCTGTTCTTGGAGGGTTTTGATTTTTTTTAATTAACTTAAAAACAACTGTCTGCACTTCTTCAACACATTCCTGCTGAGGATCCTGAAGCGCTTCATCCAAGTTAATGAATTCAACCTCTCCCATGTGACGCAGAAGGGAGGTGCAGAGAAAATGCACGACTTGACCAAAGTCACACAGCAAATCCGTAGCAGACTTAGAGCTAGGACCCAGGTCTCCTATATCTGATTATCCTGTCCCGGATTCTCACATGGTGAAGAACAAACAGCATGTAAAGGGATCCGCTTCATTCTTTGTTCTGATTCTCAAGCTCTTGTGTTCTGAAACCTCCTTTCTTTGGAAATGAGACTATGGGTTTCCACCTCCCCCTTCTCCAAAATGCACTTCTTACCACTGGAAAAGGAGCCTAATTTTGAGCTAAAAAATTGTAAAAGGTGGAGAAATGTTTGACAAAATAAGCCTAGGGGGTGGAAGGGAAAATGCCAGTTTGGGCTTTTTTCCCTTAATATTACGTATATTAAATGCAGCAGTATGATGACATGTTTTTCTATTTTAACGATGAACATATTGGGCAAGATTTAAACCTGATGGAAGCAGCTGATACTTCACCGTCTTCAGCGGAGCTGCACTGACTTACCCCAGCTCTGACGTTGGGCCATTATTTCCATATGCTGCAGCATGTATCCACTGTAAAGTGCCTGGGTGCATGAAGGTCCTAGGACACCAGGTGCAGGCTAGAGGAGGGTGTCTGGGCCTGTGATGTTATTTATTGCCATCTATATTGAGGTCTCTCTGACCTCAGTTTCATTCCTTGTTTTTACTGACCTATTTCCTGCCACTGAAGTTAATTTTTAAGGCCCGTTAGGGGCAAGGGCAGTCCCTGGTCCTTGTTAAATAGCCACACTCAGGAAGCCTCCGAAGAGCACAATGGTACTTCAGCACTTAATGTTCAATATTCACTCTCATCAGCCGGGCTGCTTGTCACAGAGTCCTTGAAGAGGGAGCAGTTCCCAACTGGGCTTCAAAAAGGGGTTCCTGGGCCCTACAGGGAGAAAGCCTGTGAAAGAGAGACCTAGTGAGCCAGGGCTGCCTGGGAGCAAGGAGTGAAGTAGCAAGGACAGAGGCAGATGAGAGCTGCCTGGTAAAGACACATTCTGCAAAGTGGAAAGCTCTGCAGGCCCTGCTTTGGAAGAAGGAGGATATTGGTTTGGAGGCCCACTGAGGGGTTAGCTGTCTGTCTGTCCTGAGTTAATGCTGAACAGTGCAGGGAGGCTGAAAAGGACTGAGAGCTGGAAGCCAGTAGAAGGGGCCCACCTGCGAAGCTTCCTGATCTGATGCGTCTGTGCCAAGAGGCGGAAAAGGACTGAGTTGATGGACCTTGTTTTAGGTAGAAGAGCTGTGGGACTGGTCTCTCTCAGGGGGCTGGCCTGGAGGATGGAGCCCTGGAACAAGGGCTGAAAGGAACTGGGAATGGAGTGCTGGTGGACTCATGGGTGAGGGGCATGGAAAATCAGTGTGCATTTCAAAGTCTTACTGTGGGAATCCTTTTTACTGTGCCGGCTCTATGGATTATTGTAGGTGTATCTGAATAATTTATGCCCAAAGGTGGGGATTTGAGTGGGCACCGTGTTCTTTTTATGGCTGGACTGATGGGAAACTGAGGCAGGTGCATCTGTCATGCTGCAGCCTTCACACTCTTAAACTTCTGCTCTCCTGCTACTCAGAATCCAAACTGTGGGTTCCCCAAGCAGACACTAAGAGAACTGGTCTGACTAGAACAAAGAATGAATCTGAGGGGTGCCATGTATCCAGTAGTGGTTGGAGGGTGGAGGAGGGACAGAGACTGAGATAGGAGAGAAAAGGGAGGGGGGAATGAGACCAAAAGAAAGTGAGAGAATGATTAAGTGTGGTGAAGCAACATAGTTTGTCCCAAAGGCAGAATGGGAGAGAAAAGAGAGGAGGAGGAGAAAAGAGAGAGTAGGATACAAATCAGGGGAAGAAGAGGAGAGACAAAGCCAGTGAGGTGGGCAATGAAAGAGGAACAGAGGGGAAGGAAATATCAAGTGGAAAGACTTGGGAAGAAAACCACAGTGAAAAATGAATCCACGAATAACAAAGAGAGAACAAAGGCTGGAAACATGGCAAAGAGCTGGACTTTATGCCTCCAGGAGCTCATGTGTTCAATCTGGATTTACATCCGGCAGCCTGGCCATGCCTTCAGGTTTGGAGCATCTTCCCTGGAAGCTGAGCAATATCTATTCACCAGCAAGAGCCTTCTAAGCTCTGATTTTGATGGTGGCCTGAATGATGACACCAATTATCAGAATGGCCTCTCCTGCCTTGTCCTCCAGTGGCAAGATGTCCTCCTCACAGGGGTGAGCACTTCCTCCTGAGCAGACAGAGAAACTGCTTTAAGCAGGAGTGGAAAGCTCTGTCTTTTAATGCTAGGCCTCCTTCCTCCGGCACAGTTGGTCCACTTCCAACTCTGACTCCCACCAGGAACAGGCATCTGGCTTATCTCATTAAGGGCTCAGTCCTGCAAATTGCCAAGCAACCTGACCCCACTCCTGCATAGTTCTTATGGATGTACTCAGCTTTAAACATGTGCTTAAGTGTCTTGCCGAATTGGGGCCAGAGTGTTCAGCACCTTACAGGATCAACTCCTAAAGTAGCAGTGGGTGGGGGGTTTTCATGTATTTATCCAGAGCAGCGGTGTTTGTGGTACAGACACTGACAAGGAATGTAGAAACAAAACAAACAAACTCACTTCTGGGAACAGCGGGAAGGACTAAAAATTATTTTTAAAATTGTTAATATCAGGTCAAATCTTGCAGTTCTTACCAAGTCATTCCTCAGCCCTTATTTAGGCAAAGCTGTCTTTGAGTCAATGGTGATTTTGTCTCAGGAAGGACTTCTGTGTTTGACCTATCAGATTTTGCAAAACTTTGGGGGTCGTTTGCTATTCTCTTTTATAGAATCATAGAATATCAGGATTGAAAGGGGGACTCAGGAGGTCATCTAGTCCAACCCCCTGCTCAAACAGGACCAATCCCCAATTAAATCTTGTCAGTCAGGCCTTTGTCAAGCCTGACCTTAACAACATCTAAGGAAGGAGATTCCACCACCTCCCTAGGTAACTCATTCCAGTGCTTCAACACCCTCCTAGTGAAAAAGTTTTTCCTATTATCCAACCTAAACCTCCCCCACTGCAACTTGAGACCACTACTCCTTGTTCTGTCATCTGCTACCATTGAGAACAGGCTAGATCCATCCTCTTTGGAACCCCCTTTCAGGTAGTTGAAAGCAGCTGTTAAATCCCCCCTCCCTAAATAATCCCAGTTCCCTCAGCCTCTCCTCATAAATCACATGCTCCAGCCCCCTAATCATTTTTGTTGCCCTCCACTGGTCTATTTTCAATGTTTCCATATCCTTCTTGTAGTGTGGGGCCCAAAACTGGACACAATCCTCCAGATGAGGCCTCACCAATGCCGAATAAAGGGGAATGATCACATCCCTCGATCTGCTGGCAATGCTCCTACTTATACAGCCCAAAATGCCATTAGCCTTCTTGGCAACAAGGGCACACTGCTGACTCATATCCAGCTTCTCATCCACTGTAACCCCTAGGTCCTTTTCTGCAGAACTGCTGCCTAGCCTCAGTGCCTAGTCTGTAGCAGTACATGGGATACTTCCTTCCTAAGTGCAGGATTCTGCACTCATCCTTGTTGAACCTCATCAGATTTCTTTTGGCCCAATCCTCTAATTTGTCTAGGTCCCTCGGAATCCTATCCCTACCCTCCAGCGTATCTACCACTCCTCCCAGTTTAGTGTCATCTGCAAACTTGCTGAAGGTGCAATCCGTGCCATCCCCCAGATCATTAATGAAGATATTGAACAAAACCGGCCCCATAATGAACCCTTGGGACACTCCTCTTGATACTGGCTGCCAACTCGACACGGAGCCATTGATCACTACCTGTTGAGTCTGATGATCTAGCCAGTTTTCTATCCACCTTATAGTCCATTCATCCAGCCCATACTTCTTTAACTTGCTGGCAAAAATACTGTGGGAGACGGTATCAAAAGCTTTGATAAAGTCAAAGAATAACAAGTCCACGGCTTTCTCCTCATCCACAGAGCCATTTATCTCATCATAGAAGGCAATTAGGTTAGTCAGGCATGACTTGACCTTAGTGAATCCATGCTGACTGTTCCTGATCACTTTCCTCTCCTCTAAGTGCTTCAAAAGTTATTCCTAGAGGACCTGTTCCAAGATTTTTCCAGGGACTGAGGCGAGGCTGACTAGCCTGTAGTTTCCCAGAGCCTCCTTCTTCCCTTTTCTAAAGATGGGCACTACATTAGCCTTTTTTCAGTCATCTGGGACCTCTCCCAATCATCATGAGTTTTCAAAGATAATGGCCAATGGCTCTGCAATCACATCTACCAACTCCATTAGCGCCCTTGGATGCAGTGCATCCGGCCCCATGGACTTGTGCTCGTCTGGCTTTTCTAAATAGTCCTGAACCACTTGTTTCTCAACAGAGGGCTGGTCACCTTCTCCCCATGCTGTGCTGCCCAGTGCAGCAGTCTGAGAGCTGACCTTGTTCATGAAGACAGAGGCAAAAGAAAAACATTGAGTACGTTATCTTTTTCCACATCTTTTGTCACTAGGTTGCCTCCCCCACTCAGTAAGGGTCCCACACTTTCCCTGACCTTCTTCTTGTTGCTAACATATCCGTAGAAGCCCTTCTTGTTACTATTAACATCCTTTGCTAGCCACAACTCCAAGTGTGATTTGGCCTTCCTGATTTCACTCCTGCATGCCTGAGCAATATTTTTATACTCCTTCCTGGTCATTTATCCATTCTTCCACTTCTTCTAAGCTTCTTTTTTGTGTTTAAGATCAGCAAGGATTTCATTGTTAAGCCAAGCTGGTCACCTGCCACATTTACTATTCTTCCTACACATTGGGCTGGTTTGTTCCTGCAACCTCAGTAAGGATTCTTTAAAATACAGCCAGCTCTCCTGGACTTTCCTCCTCATGTTATTCTCCCAACGGATCCTTCCCATCAGTTCCCTGAGGGAGTCAAAGTCTTTCACCAGTGAAACTTTACAATGGCTTCTAAGTCACACTTAATGCTTATGTTGCACTATTAATCTATGGCTCTCAGTGCACTTTACAAAGGAGGGTGAATAGAATTATCCCATTTTACAGATGAAGAAACGGAGACCCAAGAAAGCAAATGATATGTCAAAAGTCACCCAGCAGATCAGTGGCATAGCCAGAGAGCCAACCCTGATAGGCTCCTGATTTCTAGACCCTGTTAACTGGAAAAAGCTGCTTGGACAAATAAGGTGCAGAATGAAACCCACTAACTACTGGATTTTATCATCCCAGAGCATTGCTTGGATGTATCAGAGCTTGACTGTTGCGTTTGATGTAAAGATATTTGGCATAGTTATCACTTACTTTCATTTTTGAATGCAAAGGTTTAATTTCTTATGGTTTTCCCCCTCTTGCCTCTTATTATTTTAAACTTGAAAGTAAAAGACCATGCCAAATAGGCCATGCTTCCTATGGAACTGATGCCCCTGATTTAATTTGAAAAAAATAAAATAAAATAAAAATAAAGTAATGGGATTTTCTCTCCCCTGCTCATTCTTTTTTGTTCCCTTTCTCACTTACAAATATCAATAGGAAAACAAAGGAGGGAAAGAGAGGTAAAATCGAAAATGCTACAGGCATAGTAACTACATCAAAGGGAGAGGGAATCACAGAATCATTGAAATGCAGGACTAGAAGGGACCCCAATCAGTCATCTAGTCCAATCCTCCACACTGAAGTAGGACTGAGTATTATCTAGACCATCCCTGAAGGATTTCCCTTCCATAAGAACTGGAAGCCTGCAATGGATACCGGAACCAACTGGTCTGAAACATGCTTATGGCCTAGAGACAACTGAGTTTAGGTGCCAGACCCTCACCCAGTGTTCCATTGACTTTAACAGAGATTTACTGATTTACAGCATCTGAGGAATTGGCCCTAGATCTTAAGGGTCCATAATATCTGAATAACCTATAACTCAGTTCATTGTGCAGTCACAGGGGCATAGGAGTTGTGGT
Source organism: Gopherus evgoodei (assembly GCF_007399415.2). Taxonomy (NCBI): domain Eukaryota; kingdom Metazoa; phylum Chordata; order Testudines; family Testudinidae; genus Gopherus; species Gopherus evgoodei. The sequence continues at coordinate 11,184,866 of NC_044337.1, forward strand.
AAACTAAACCTGGGATAATGGATTCATGAAGATGAAATGCACCCTTTTTGAGTGAATTTTGCCCTCAGGCCATGTCTATGCTAACTGTCCAATTGACAGGTAGTAATCGATTCACTAATCGATGCCCATACTCCACCTTGGCAGGATGAGTAAGCGGCGTCGACAGGGGAGCCGCGGAGGTCAAGTTGCTGCCGTGAGGACGGCCAGATAAGTCGAACTAAGATACTTCAACTTTAGCTACACGAATAGCGTAGCTGAAGTTGGGTATCTTAGACTGATTCCCCACCCCCCCAGCCAGTGTAGACCAGCCCTGAGTCACATTTGGTTCATCTGAGCTGTTAGACACACAGCTCTGCATATAATATGTTTTCTTGTGTCCATTAACTGTCCAGAAGTGAATTTCACTCTGATGAGATCTTTCCCTGCCATGAGACTGGATGAGCCATAAAGAGGTCACTGGTGTGAACAGATAGATACCTGCATGGTTGTAGTGACATAAGTGCAAATCCTATTCATTGTCTTAATGGGCATAATGGAGGATGTATGTAGAATGGGAGGACTCCATCCTTTCCCTCCTGGATCTGGTTTCCTAGGATCTCACCAACTTGGCACAAGGAGATATAAAAGACCTATCTTTGGCTGAAATTCTGCTCTCATTAGTGCAAATCAGAATGGATTCCATTTAACCCAATGCGGCCAAAATAAAACCTTGTGGCCTTTGCTCCTTATACTGTACAATAACATTTTTGCACAAATGACCTCTCTGCTCTACAATGGCTTCTCCTAGTGCAGCAGTGTTAACAATGGCCTATAGAATAATGGTGTTCAAATATTTATTTCTTCCCCAAAAGGTAAAGGTCTTTTTTGTCTGAGTGATAAAATGTCATCTTGACTCTGCAAGTATCAGTCTGGAGGTCTGCTAAAGAGTCGGGATGGCTGTGAGATTGTTAGGCTGGGTCAATGGGCCACGGTGTTCAGCAGACGGAACAAAGGAAAGATGAGAGAATACTTCAAAACATCTTCAAGAAATACTGGCACAATTCACACTGAATCTGTCCACACTCCTTTTGTGTCCTCTTTCTACCAACATTTCTACGAGGGAGTTTGCTGGCAGTAACAATGACTGAAACAGCAATTTTTAAGTGACTACTAGAAAATATTGGCAGGAAATGAGTTTTGTTTGTAAACAGGGATATTTGCACTGAAAACCTGCTTCAAAAGAGTAATGCTCATCCAATGGGGGGGAAAGACACATACAACATGATCTACATGTTATATTGCTACTAACAAACACAACTTGAATTTAAGATACTGAATATTCACAAGAGGCCCACAGGGGAGCTGCTTCTTTATTACTTGCATTGCAGTAGAAACTAGGAGTCCCAGTTATAGTCCAGGACAGTGTTGCTAGGTGCTGTCCCAACACAGAAAAAAAGTAGTTCCTGACCCAAAAAGCATACAATCCAAATAAGCTGTGGAACAAAAATCATTTCTGGAAAATAGCTGACAAACAATTTCAAATAACAAATACTTTCAGTTATTGATGGACAAATTGCAAAGAGAAAGAGGCAGAATTAGTTCAAGAAACCATTTGCCCTGAAATAACAATTCAGTTTCAGCACATAGGTACCACTCTGCTGTCCAGTGGATGAGCTCAAGCATATTGGGCTGTATTAGTAGGAGCATTGCCAACAGATTGAGGGAAGTGATTATTCCCCACTATTCGGCACTGGTGAGACCACACCTGGAGTATTGAGTCCAGTTTTGGGCCTCCCACTACAGAAGGGATGTGGACAAATTGGAGAGAGTCCAACAGAGGGCAACAAAAATGATTAGGGGACTGGGGCACATGATTTACGATGAGAGGCTGAGGGAACTGGGGTTAATTAATCTGAAGAAGAGAAGATGAGGGGGGATTTGATAGCAGCCTTTAACTACCTGAAGGGGAGTTCCAAAGAGGATGGAGCTTGGCTGTTCTCAGTGGTGGTAGATGACAGAACAAGAAGCAATGGTCTCAAGTTGCAGTGGGGGAGGTCTAGGTTGGATATTAGGAAACACTCTTTCACTAGGAGGTTGGTGAAGCACTGGAATGGGTTACCTAGGAAGGTGGTGGAATCTCCTTCCTTATTGGTTTTTAAGGCCCGGCTTGACAAAGCCCTGGCTAGGATGATTTAATTGGGGTTGATCCTGCTTTGAGCAAGGGGTTGGACTAGATGACCTCCTGAGGTCCCTTCCAACCCTGATATTCTATGATGAATGTTGGTTCCATGTGGAAATTTTGGACTTACTACACAGGTTTTTAATTCATAAAGGAAACTATTGTAACCCTCTGATCTGGTCTGCCTGTTACAGATCCCATCTGTGTCTGATCCATTAAGGTTACACATCTGTTATGAAGATATAGAGCCTGGATCTTCAGGTCAAGATGTAGAGATTCTCATTCTCATAGCACTGGAGGTCCCTGGTTCAATCTGTGGTGATGGCAGACATCACATTATCATTTCTCTAATGCTCTTCGGAGACTGCTAGTCACCCAACAGCTTGAGTGCATGGTAATTCATGAAACAGACCACATGCAAGCGGAGGCAGCATTGTGCTCAAAGAAAACATCCCCCCATGCTGCTTAGAGTATCAAAAGCAGGACCCCACTTTTGCATCCCAAGAAGCTAAACTTGTCCTTTTAGCAGCACAGCAATCCTGCGAAAACAGGCTGGAGCGTTGATACATGGAGCAAGCCAAGGTTCCCAAAGGCAGAACTTGCAGTAGCACAGTTCCATCTGCTGTTGTGATGAGGGGTCAGCAGATAGAACATGTCAAGGTCAGCACCTGGGTTTTGAAACTGAGACCTACTGAGTCTGTGGGAAGAACAGTGTCCCTAGACATGTGCCCAGGTCTTATCAGCTCCTACAATGGGACGTTTTCTGTGCGTCCTTCAAGCCAGGTGGGAAAGACTGAAGCGCTGTCAAACTCTGAGTTGCCTAACCCTCAGCAGCTGCCCAAGGACACTAGTTTGCTTAATTGCCGTTTCAGTACATTCAAACATACTCTATCTCACTATCAGCCCTAGCGAAACAATGTTTTATCCATCTGTCCTTGAAGCCAGTGAGCTCCCTGCAAACTGATTAAAGCAGTCTCGTGCTGGATGAACTGTACACAGCCTTTTTCTGAAAGCCATCATCCCCCCGCCCCTGTCCTTACGAGTCACGACAGAGCATCTCCCTTGCCATTTATTATGTTAGCACTCATTTGTTTTCCTCCAGACAATCTTTGAGACACTGTATCCAGTGACCTCTGGCAATGAAATGGGAACAGCACACACTTTTACCCTGGCATTACGCAGAGGCAGTGACAAATTGGTTTACTTTTTATGCCAGACAATGGGGATGGGGATGAGGTTGGGGAAGGAGGGTTATTAGCTCAGAGAACCTCCTGCCATTGCATCCTGTAGTCTAGGATTTGTGGTGGGGAGGTTAAGCTCTCTTCTCTGATGCAATTTGAAAATATGATTTCTGTCTCTCTTGAACAGAGAGGGAGTGTGGCAAGTTTCCCCAAAGGGATAGCAAATTCCAGTGGAAAAGAAATTCTCTTCATCCGGCAGTGCGGAAAATTCTCTTCTACAGACACAGCTAACCCCATCCATGTACCGCAGCATATCCAATATTACAAACACGCTTATCCAACATGGAAAAAAAAACAACTGCAGTAACACCAAAAACATGCAGAGCAAACACATTCACAGCCATGCTCTCACAATTACAAAAACATATTGCCACGAAAAGATGAAGAGAGATTGCCAAAGAAAGAGGCATGCACAGCCATAAATGTTTACTAAAAGTACTTTGAGATCTTTGGCTACAAAGTGCCATATATAGGCCCAACCTTGCTCCCATTAAAGTAAATGGAAAGGTTCCTATAGACTTAAAAGGGAGTCAGATTGATTTTAAAAGTGCATACTAAAATAGTGATTGTTGATTGAGTCTTACATGCCATCCTACCCCTACCAGCACTTCATACACACACATTCTTTATGGAAGAGTCTTACAGAATTGAACAGGAATTAAACCAATAAGGTTAATATCCTGTGGACTTTAATTGAGAATCATATCCCTGATTGATTTAAAAATTCAAAGGAAAGGTTATAATTCTCGACGACTTTCCCAGAAGGATCTGCCTAGCTATTTCTGTAGGAGCATTTTCCTACCTGCCCTATCTTTCTGCTGTTGTGGTTGTACTAGTTCTGAGCATGATTGTGCAGCACATTGCTCATCTCATTTTATAGCATTATCAGCATGGCATTTTCTCTGTTCCCACTACGCTGCCACGTCCTGACCTCAGAGAGTCGATCTCAATACAGAGTACTCAGAAAACTAGAGTGGCATTTTTTCTTTCCTTTTTTGTGGCTGATGTTATCTCGTGTTATCTTAATTACATGCTTTGAGGATGCATGCTAAACAAATCATTGATGGAGTCTGATGTTTGTGAATATCACGCTGAGTTATGGAAATCCGGTACTTGAAGACCTGGGTGTATTTTCATAACATTTTGAAAGTGTACAAATAACTGATGGCTACTCACTTTAAAAAAAAAGAAATTACTTCCTCCCTCTCCACCTCCAAAATCCCTGCCTTGTTAACTCATAAGATCTGATGTTGGTTAAATGAATCCTCCTCATTCAGAGCCGGGATTAAGGGTCAGGGCTTACCTGATTAAGGGTCCTATATAAGTAGCCAGCCAGTCAGGCAGCAGCACAGACAGCTGCAGCAGCACAGGAGCCAGCAAACAAAGCTGTAAACAGGGGAGTTTCAGAGGGAGTTTCCAGGGGGAGGTTGCAGGGGAGACTAAGACAGAGGAACCAACAAGCAAGTCAAGGGATAGGGTGGTGGTCTGGTGCCTGCCGGGGGCTTGTGTTGTGTTGACTACCAGGTATCAGGTGGGAAGGCCATGACTGATAGAGAGGCAGCAGTGAAAGACACAATGAGGATGACTGGATGTGGAAGCAGCGGCATGTACATGATCCTGGAGGGGTGCCTGAAAAGAGCTTTGTCTGCGTGAAGTGTCGCCTGATAGAGCTGATGGAAGAGAAGATCCGAGGACTGGAGATGCAGGTGCAAACTCTGGTTGAGTTCAGAAGGGGGTTTGAGCAGACGATGGAGCACAGACACGAGGGGGCTGAAGGGATAAGTTCAGATGTGCAGATGGAAGCAGGACCAAAGAATTCAGAGGAGACACTGCTGTGGGAGGAAAGTGGATGGTGGAAGCATGTGACTAAGAGGACCAGGCAGAGGAAAAGATGGGCCAGTGAAGGAGAAATAGAACTCAGGAACAGGTTTGCAGAATTGGAAAATGAAGAAGGGGCACAGCAGGTGGTCGCTGAAGGAGAGAGGGCAAGGAAAAAGAGAAGAGCTGATAGTCCTGCAAGAGGAGGGGAGGAGTCAATGGAGGCAACACCAAATATAAGCCCCAGGAGGATTGCAAGGGGGAATGGGAATCGAGAGGACTTGCAGCCGGTGGGTGCGGGAGATAGACCGGAGAAGCGCACTGTCACCAGGAAAAGGCAGGTCTACGTGATTGGAGACTCCTTACTGAGAAGAATAGACAGACCTGTGACTAGAGCTGATCGGGAGAACAGAAAGATGTGCTGTATGCCGGGTGCTAAGATACAGGATGTGGACCTGAGGCTGAAAGGATACTAGCAGGAGAGGAGAAGAATCCATTGATTGTCCTTCATGTGGGAACAAATGATATGGCTAGATACTCTCTGGAATGTATCAAAGGAGACTATGCCAGACTGGGGAATACGCTTAAGGAAATCGAAGCTCAGGTGATCTTCAGTGGGATTCTTCCAGTTCCTAGAGAATGGCGACAAAGGTGTAACAAGATTATGGTGATCAACAGATGGCTCAGGCAGTGGTGCTATAAGGAGGGCTTTGGGATGTATGGCCATTGGGAAGCATTTACGGACAGAAGACTGTTCTCTCAGGATGGACTTCACCTGAGCAAGGAGGGAAATAGACTTCTAGGATGGAGGCTCGCCGACCTGATTAAGAGAGCTTTAAACTAGAAATTTGGGGGAGATGGCTCGGAGATGTTCGGGAGATCTCCACGCCGGAATTTAACCTTGAGAGGGAAGTAAACAAAGTAAGAGGGGATACAGCCATGTACAGAAGAATTGGCATAAGGAGGAAGGGTAGTGTGGATAACAGACTAACAGGTGATGTTGGTGGTAGAATGTCTGTGCCTAACAGGGTACAGAATGTGAGTGAAGCCAAATGGCAAAAATTAAGATGTCTGTACACTAATGCGAGGAGCCTAGGGAACAAAATGGAGGAACTAGAGCTACTGGTGCAGGAAGTGAAACCAGATATTATAGGGATAACAGAAACGTGGTGGAATAGTAGTCATGACTGGAGTACAGGTATTGAAGGCTATGTGCTGTTTAGGAAAGATAGAAATAAAGGCAAAGGTGGTGGAGTAGCATTGTACGTCAATGAGGAGGTTAACTGTAAAGAAATAAGAAGTGATGGAATGCACAAGACAGAGTCTGTCTGGGCAAAAGTCACACTGGGAAAGAAAGTTACTAGAGCCTCCCGAGATAATGCTTGGGGTGTGCTACAGACCGCTGGGATCTGATTTGGATATGGATAGAGACCTCTTTAATGTTTTTAAGGAAGTAAACACTAATGGGAAATGTGTGATCATGGGAGACTTTAACTTCCCAGATATAGACTGGAGTACAAGTGCTAGCAAGAATAGTAGGGCTCAGATTTTTCTGTATGTGATAGCTGATGGATTCCTTCACCAAGTAGTTGAAGAACCGACAAGAGGGGATGCCATTTTAGATTTGGTTTTGGTAAGCAGTGAGGCCCTCGTAGAAGAAATGGTTGTAGGGGACAACCTTGGTTCGAGTGATCATGAACTAATTCAGTTCAAACTAGATGGAAGGATCAACAAAAATAGATCTGGGACTAGGGTTTTTGATTTCAAAAGGGCTAACTTTAAAGAATTAAGGAAATTAGTTAGGGAAGTGGATTGGACTGAAGAACTTGTGGATCTAAATGTGGAAGAGGCCTGGAATTACTTTAAGTCGCAGCTGCAGAAACTATCGGAAGCCAGCATCCCAAGAAAGGGGAAAAAAACCATAGGCAGGAGTTGTAGACCAAGCTGGATGAGCAAGCATCTCAGAGAGGTGATTAAGAAAAAGCAGAAAGCCTACAAGGAGTGGAAGAAGGGTGGGATTAGCAAGACAAGCTATCTTAGAGAGGTCAGAACATGTGGGGATAAAGTCAGAAAGGCTAAAAGCCAAGTAGAGTTGAACCTTGCAGAGGGAATTAAAACCAATAGTAAAAGGTTCTATAGCCATATAAATAAGAAGAAAACAAAGAAAGAAGAAGTGGGACCGCTACTGAGGATGGAAAGGAGGTTAAGGATAACCTAGGCATGGCCCAATATATAAATAAGTACTTTGCCTCAGTCTTTAATAAGGCTAATGGGGAGCTTAGGGGTAACGAAAGGATGACAAATGGGAATGAGGATATGAAGGTGGATATTACCACATCTGAGGTAGAAGCCATACTTGAACAGCTTAATGGGACAAAATCGGAGGGCCCGGACAATCTTCATCCGAGAATATTAAAGGAACTGGCGCATGAAATTGCAAGCCTGTTAGCAAGAATTTTTAATGAATCGGTAAACTCAGGGGTTGTACCGTATGACTGGAGAATTGCTAACGTAGTTCCTATCTTTAACAAAGGGAGAAAGAGTGATCCGAGTAACTATAGGCCTGTTAGTTTGACATCTGTAATATGTAAGGTCTTGGAAAAAATTTTGAAGGAGAAAGTAGTTAAGGACATTGAGGTCAATGGTAATTGGGACAAAATACAACATGGTTTTACTAAAGGTAGATCATGCCAAACCAACCTGATCTCCTTCTTTGAGAAGGTGACAGACTATTTAGACAAAGGAAATGTGGTAGACCTAATTTACCTCAATTTCAATAAAGCATTTGACACGGTTCCACATGAGAATTATTAGTCAAATTGGAAAAGATGGGGATCAATATGAGAATTGAAAGGTGGATAAGGAACTGGTTAAAGGGAAGACTACAACGGGTGGTACTGAAGGGTGAACTGTCAGGCTGGAAGGAGGTTACTAGTGGAGTTCTCAAGGATCGGTTCTGGGACCAATCTTATTTAACCTTTTTATTACTGACCTTGGCACAAAAAGCGGGAATGTGCTAATAAAGTTTGCGGATGACACGAAGCTGGGGGGTATTGTTAACACGGAGAAGGACTGGGATGTCATACAGGAAGATCTGGACGACCTTGTAAACTGGAGTAATAGTAATAGGATGAAATTTAATAGTGAAAAGTGCAAGGTCATGCATTTAGGGAGTAATAATAAGAACTTTAGATATAGATTGGGGACACATCAGTTGGAAGCAACTGAGGAGGAGAAGGACCTTGGGGTATTGGTAGATCACAGGATGACTATGAGCCGCCAATGTGATATGGCCGTTAAAAAAGCTAATGCAGTTTTAAGATGCATCAGGCGAGGTATTTCCAGCAAAGATAAGGAGGTGTTAGTACCGTTATATAAGGCGCTGGTGAGACCCCACCTGGAATACTGTGTGCAGTTCTGGTGTCCCATGTTTAAGAAGGATGAATTCAAACTGGAACAGGTTCAGAGACGGGCTACAAGGATGATCCGAGGAATGGAAAACCTGTCATATGAAAGGAGACTCAAAGAGCTTGGCTTGTTTAGTCTAGCCAAAAGAAGGCTGAGGGGGGATATGCTTCCTTTTTATAAATATATTAGAAGGATTAATATTATGAAGGGAGAGGAATTATTTAAGCTTAGTACCAATGTAGATACAAGAACGAATGGGTATAAACTGGACACTAGGAAGTTTAGACTTGAAATTAGACGAAGATTTCTAACCATTAGAGGAGTGAAGTTCTGGAACAGCCTTCCAAGGGGAGTAGTGGGGGCAAAAGACATATCTGGCTTTAAGATTAAGCTTGATAAGTTTATGGAAGGGATGGTATGATGGGAGAGCCTAATTTTGGCAATTGATCTTTGATTATCGCCAGATAAGTATGCCCAGTGGTTGGTGATGGGATGTTGGATGGGATGGGATCTGAGTTACTGCAGAGAATTCTTTTCTGAGTGCTGGCTGGTGAGTCTTGCCCACAATGCTCAGGGTTTAGCTGATCGCCATATTTGGGGTCGGGAAGGAATTTTCCTCCAGGGCAGATTGGCAGAGGCCCTGGAGGTTTTTCGCCTTTCCCTGCAGCGTGGGGCATGGGTCACTTGCTGGTGGATTCTCTGCAGCTTGAGGTCTTCAAACCACAATTTGAAGACTTCAATAACTCAGGAATAGGTTAGTGGTTTGTTATAGAACTGGATGGGTTTTGTGGCCTGCTTTGTGCAGGGGATCGGACTAGATGATCACATTGGTCCCTTCTGACCCTAGAATTTATGAATCTATGAATCTAGGATTAGGAGTAGCATGAATGGTTATGCAAAACCATTTGTGGTCCTATTTAATGAACCTCTCTGCTTGTATTTAATTTTTTCACAAACCAGTGATTTGTTTTGAAGTCCTAACACTTAGCTAAATCAGGTGCAGATGGCTGTTTTTATCAAACGGATGCTGTTTTATCATTTTAAAAGCTTTTGGTTTTAGTCGAGTGAAGGAAGCGGGCAGCCCTCTCTTTTATTTGAAAGACAAAAAGCATATGCTTTTTAATTTGAAATGTATGACTAATAGTATTATCCACAGGGGAATAGGCTGTGCTATTGTGGATAATACATTTATGCTCAAATATCCCTTATTCCCTCCTGAGTGAAAGAATTTAGCAGCATATTGTATTACCTTAGCAGGGAGAATCTAGTTTATCATGAGTGAATTTTCTGACAGCTTCAACTATATCTTTGTATTTGTTTTATTAATTTTAGGGAATAGCTGATGAATTTGCAATGTTCATGTGCCAGTAAGTGAAAAGTTGATAGTGTTGATGTGGGACTCAGAGATAGTACAGAGAGGAGACGTGTACATTTCCACACACAATCCTTGACATACCCCAGTCTTTCCTTCTTGCATTTCCAAATCTCTGCCCACCTCTGATCATGCTGCATCATGCCAAACTGGTGATTTGGTGATGTGGACGGATGTCCTATTGAAACCGCCAAGCTCAGTTCACTTGCAATTACATCCAGGTTAGAAGTCCTTTCACCCCAGGAGCAGAAGACAAATGGTTTAAAAGCCCATTGTGCCTTTGACTTTGCTCCAAGGAAGTTGAAATTCCTCATTCAGTCTTGCTTACAGGTCTGTCTGACAGCCACCTGGGAAAACTCTGAACAAAGATCAAGGTTTTAAGCCCCAGGGATGCAATTGCATTGTTTGGCTTTTACTGTAAGGCTTATCATACCATGTCATATGGCTAAAATCTGGAGTCCTGCCTCCAAGATACCAGGGGGAAGTCAAGAAAAGCTTGCGTGCATTTGTCTTCAGGTCAGTTTTGTAAATGAATGTGCTGGTGCAGTACAGAGAGAGGTCCACCATCCTCCCTGCTGTGTGGCATTCTAGAAATGAAAAGCCTGCAAGCAGCCCTGGACTTCAGACACCAGAGCACTGATTTTGCCCCCATGTTCTTGCTAAGCACTGGGATGGGTGATCTCACATGCAGACACTGATGCATCAATTATGGGCAGGGGACTCAAATTGGTAGCACCTAGGAGACCCAGTCATGGTCCAGGACCCCATTACACTGGGCTCTGTATGGACACAGAACAAAAATACAGTCCTTACCCCAAATAATTTACAATCTGAGGACAACAGATGGATACAGACAGACTGGCAGAACCATTCCCTCTTGGTCAATAGTTTCATTGGTTTTGTGGAATCTGATTGTCATGAGAAAACAATGAGAGGATAGTGGTCAGAATGACAGGCATTGATCTTAGCACACCAGCAGCCTAGCCTCATCAAGATTTTTTTTTATAGGCCTCTCAGCAAAGGAAGGTTTTGGAAGAGGATAGTAGGTTACTTTTGCAGGTGTTTTTGGGAGGCTTCTCCCAGACACGAGTGGCAGCATGGGAAAAGCCCAAAGGATTGTGGATGTGAAGGGACTGTCAGTGACAGCAAGGCAAGGCTTTAGGAAACACTGCCCCTGGGTGATAGGGGTAGGCGACTGCTGCTCAGTAGGAAGGAAGCATTGTAGGGCATGTGGTTACCCAGAGTCAGATGAGGGAGACAAAGGATCTCCAGAAGAGAAAGAAGAGAGGACTTGGAGGAGGGTCTGGACAGAGGTAGCTCATGCTGTGTCTGCCCACCACCATTCAGGTGTGGAGTGGGTATCGGGATTGTCCTTTCTCCCTTCCTATAAGGGGGTGCAAGAACCACTGCTGCCACACCCTGCTATGGCACCTACCTGCCTCATTGCTTGGCCTGCCCTCCTCCTGGGGGAGGTTGAGTGTCTCAGTATGTCAGGATAGTGTGCTCAATTCACAAGAGGCAACAGAGGGCAGCTGGGGCCCCCACTAAAATTGCCACCACCTGGATCTCATTATCTCCAGTGGTGCCTCCCAACCTAATGGAACTAAATCCCCTTGGACCCTGAAACCATGGTCGTGCAGGACTCAGATCTGAAGTTCAATGGGACCTGTACTTAATATGACCCTAGTTAGAAGAGTCCTGGTGTCTCTCAAGAAATTCCCTGCAGCCCAACAGGCCACTGTGAGCCTAGGGTTGCCAGTTGGTTTGAGGCATTTATTTGCATGTCTGTGGTTAGAACAAGGTGGGATCCCCCTGGAGCAGCATCTAACAGCGTTGAGGGGAGGGAGGAAGGTTGGCAGTGATGCATTGATGTCCCACAATGCAAAAGCCCGTTGGTAACACTAGTGCCATCTTCAGGGGATGTTATTCACCCAATGCACCTTGCTGCTAGTGTCACTAGGTCCTACTGTAACTCAACCATAACAACAATCCTATCACTCACTATCTTGTACAAGGCTCAAAGCTAAGCCTGGACTGGTCCCTTCTATTTCAGCCAGTCAGCTCCTAGGTTTCCAGTAGATAGCCTTCTTTTCCAGCGCAAGGCCCATTGTAGTGTTCCTTGATGCACAAGGCAATTGGTTTGTGGTCTAAAAGCTGACCGTTCAGCAGTTTGAATGCCTATACTCTCTATTGATGTATGGGCCCCGGGTGCTGAACAGCTCTTTGGCAGCATCTGCACAAAGGCTGCTGGATAGGGTTCTGGGGAAGCAGTATAGACAATGTGTGCAAGGGTACATTTGTCACATGCTGTAAAGTATTTGCTACAAGCAGTTGGATCAGCTGTACTCCTGAGTGAGCCACAATGCCGGAAGAATGGATGAATACAGACAAACTGGCAAGAGAGTACAGGAAACCATGAGAGGGTATTGGTCAGAATGATAGGTTTTGATCTTAACACACCAGGGGCCCAGGGAATAGTGTGGCAGGGTTAATCGTTATATAGATGCTCCAAGATTTATGGGATTTCCCTGCACATTTTAAGCTATCCATGTGGTTACTTAGCCACCTCCTGCCTCCTACAGAGACCTGTGCACCTTTGTCCCTAGAAGAGATGGTGAGGTGGGATTTTCAAGGTTTCGAAGCCATGGTTTAGAGGATTTTTTTGCACTGGGAAGGTGTGTGTCATAGGCTGGGGGACTGATCCCATTCAAGTCAACAGGAAGGCTCTTGTTGTTTTCAATGGGTTTTGGATAAGGCCCAAAGAGAGCAACGAAGAGGAAACTGAGATGCAGAGAGAAATCAACAGGTGAAAGGTAGTAACAGAGAGAACAATGCAGAAGTAACTGAGCCAGGACGAGTGAGGGAAAAGTGGGAAAGAGATGGAGAGATCTAGTCAGAAGAAATAGAAGCAATATATAGCCCTTAAAAGTTGCAACATCACTTACATTTAAAAATGCCTACGTGCACTTCAGCTTCATCATGGCTGCACTTTTGGGGATAAGATTAATAATTAAGCTTGGGAATAGAAAACAGAAAACTGTTAGTAGGGCAGAACACACTGCTAAGCCCTTTCAGAAAGCAGCACTTACAGCTTGGAGCTGCTGCTGTGTCTGCGTCCCTGACTGCGAAAGTGAGAGAGCAAAATTATTACATGAAATGACATGTATCTGTGCTCATCCTTACTGCAGCATTGCAACGTACTGGCCTACCTCCAGTAGAGAGTGAACAGCACCCCAGTAAAGCAGCTCAGATCCTTCCTTTCAAACCAGACCCAGAGGGTCAGCATGGGTAGTTGCTCCTCCAAAGTCCTCACGTGTGGAGTCCCATAAGGTTCCTTCCTCTCCCTGATGTTATTGACACCTAGTTGAAACCATTGTGAGAGCTGATGAGACCGCAGGTGACACCTCCTCCTCATTATCACATGGGAGCCATGTCATTTTCCAGCTTTCACAATGGGTTGCTGAAATCAGCAGTAAGATTCAGGTGATACTGTTAAGAAGAGGTAACTGCTTCAGAGACGTCACCTCCTATACAAAATCCCCCACTAGGGAATATGTCCTCACATAGTTTAATTGATCCATAACTTTGGGGGTCCCTTTGGACTCCTCAGGGTGACTGGATGTTAAAAAATATAATCCTTCTCCCATATTTCTTAATCCTGCGTCAGGCCAGAAGGCTGAACCCTTCTTTTCAGTCACTGACCTAGCCGTGGTGACCCATCCACTTGTGACCTCTAGGCTTGGATGTTGTATAAAATTTAGGAAAGAAGCTACACCTTGCAAAATCTCTAATCAGTGTAAAATTTATCAGTCAGCTCAGCAACACAGGTAGCAGCAGACACATCACCCTAATGCTCCACTCTGCGCACTCCAGTTCAAGGCTAATTTCCCATAGTTAAAGCCCAGGCTGCATGAGTGAGAGTCTCTCTCTCTACTACCACAGCGTCTCATGACAATCACATTCCACAAAACCAATGAAACTATTGACCAAGAGGGAATGGTTCTGCATTAGCCAGAACATACTCAATAGCTATACATCAACTAGGTAACTCCCTCCAGCAAGAAATAAGAATGATCTACCTGGGACCATCTACCTGCTCTCAGAACTACATGAAAAGCTCTGTGCTTCATCATAGTTCTCCACATACAAACTAAAAAGCCCTGTAAACTATTCAAGCTATTTCTCCTAGAGGCTGAGATGGAAGAACAAGAAAGAGATTATCTGTTTTTAAGTCCTTAGGAGGTGCCCAGGAACGGGAGGTAAGATATAGATCAGATATGGGATGGACAAATAAATGGATATTACTTATTTTAAACTTTTGCTATTGAGGTTTTCTTAGGCCTGGTCTACAGAATAATGTAGCTGAAGTCGACATATCTTAGATCGACTTAGATTGACTTACTTTGCATCCTTGCAGTGCAGGATCGACGGCCACCGCTCCCCCGTGTCGACTCCACTTCCGCCTCTTGCCCTGGTGGAGTTCCGGAGTCAATGGGGAGCACGTTCAGGAATCAACATATCACATCTAGACAAGACGCGATACATCGATCCCCAATAGCTCGATCACTGCCTGCCGATCCGGCGGGTAGTGTAGACGTACCCTTTGATCACTTTTCTGAAACCTCCTTGTGCTCTGAGGGGTGGTAAACACTGCTCTGAGTACTGACTGTAGCAGCTGTAACAGGAGTTGTGAGCGGTCCCAAGCCTGTGTCCCCCTGATGCTTTCAAGTCAGCTCTCACTGGAGTGATTCCTCTCTCTCCCCATCTTCCTCCCATACCTCTTTCACTGAGGGGACTTTAACTGGCTAAGCTCTAGCATGGAGCTGTGAAAGAGATTTCACATTTGGCTTCTCTCCTCTCACCTCAGTGCTGAGAGAATGACAGAGAGTTGAGTCTCCATGGGCAGACGTGTGAAAAGAGGCCAGAGGTTAAGTTCCAAGGGGTTGGCAAATCTGAAGGCTAATGGCTACTTTTTCTGCTGAGGGGATTTCATGGCCATCTAAAGTTTTTCTCAGGTGGGGAGGAAAGGGGAACTGTGAGCGGGTGACAGGAATACTGCAGGAGGGAAGTGACTTTCGCTGAAGCACCTCGGGTTGTGGCTGAGTCTATGTGTTCATACAGGGCGTAGTTGCTTTCACTGCCTCTCAGTTAATACAAGCCAGTCGAGTCCCAAGGGCTTTGCACAGTGCGGAACCAATTCTGGGAGGGGTCTTGCACCTTCCTGAAAGACACCAAAGTCAATAGCAATTGAAGCTCTGCACCTTTCATGAGGTACTCAGCACTTTTTAGAATCAGACCAGAGATGACCGGTAACTGCCGATAGTGGGGTGGGGGGCACAGATTGAGGGTAGCGGCTTCAGCAGACGTTACTGAGCACTCTCAGTCCATGTGAGCATGCTCAGTACAAGCTGAGCAACAACTCTCCCCAACTACAGTAGAAAACAATAATTAACACAATTAGAACAGTAATTCATAATTTTAATAGCAAAAAATGAAATCAACCCCTAATCTCCTATTGGTCAAGCACCTGCTACAGGTGGGGCCTGCAAATGGGACGGGGATGAATGGTCACAGGAATAGAACAGGAGTGATCTTGGGTTTATAGGAGACCAGCAGATTTTAAAATTAACCTCATTCATCCCTGGTTTACCTGCATCACAGTCATGTGTAACAAATCCCCATGTTGGAGGCAGCAGACAGTTATTATTAGAGCTGAAAAGTGGGGGGAAATAGTAGCATTTCCCTCCTCCCCCTCACAATATAACAAGCTGCTCTGATTATTATGCTCCCTATTTCTAATAGTGCATTTCTATCAGTAGACTTCTAAGCTGGTCATTATCTTTCTAATGTATTTATCCTCACAACATCCCTGTGAGGTAGGGAACTATTATCCCTGTTTTTTTGCAGATGGGGAAATAGAGGCAGGTAGAGGTTAAGTGACTTGCCCAAGGTCACCCAAGAAAGCTGCGACAGAGGAGAGAATTGAATCTGAGTCTCCCAAGCTCAAGGCCCTGACCTCTGGGCCACTACTTCAAGCCCACCTTAGTGAGGAGCCAGAACTAGAACCTTCATTTTCAGTTCCCAAAATATTAGCCCCGATCGACTGGGCTAAAGCAGAACTCCCTCAGCTGGTGATGAATCTAAAAGGTGGCTTACACAGGATTACTACCTCCGCATAACTATGCGCCATTCCATTCGTGAGAAAATACCTCAATACCAACTTCACAGCTGAAATCTCCATATGTACTTGTAGACTATGGAGACACAGAACAGATTAGAACTGAAAAAAAAAAGATATTTTATTCTATTACCAGTTCACATAAAAAAACTAATCAGCCTCCATCTTGGGAAAACTTCATTGCACCGCCAACCCTCCCAGAGCCTTGTGGCTTCTAACGGCACGTAGCTATTCTCACACTGGCCACCTGGTGACAATTAGCATAACAAAAATGCCGACAACATGACAGTATGTCTCATAGATGGCACAATGTATAGCATGCTTTTTTCCAGTCTTAGTGTATCTGTAATGAGCCAGATCCTCAGCTGGTGTCATTTGGCATAACTCTGCCAAGCTCTGCCAAATTATGCCAGCTGAGGATCTGACACAAATATTTTTAAAAGCAATTTTTAAAGGGCTAAATTCAACTACATGAGCAGCCTGGAACTAATTCTACTTCAAGAGATGAGATTCTTCTCACTGAGCTCCCCCAGAGGATGTCAAGTGACAAGACACTCAATCAGTGAAATATGAAAGAGCATTATAACACCCACAGAGCAACAGCTCATTGGCTGAAAGCACCTAAAAGTTGGTGCAATGTTATCTAGCAGCTTCGGAAAGCGGTTAACCCTTTCATGTCTCATTCATGTTCCTTACACAGGCAGCTGCCTCTAGTGCACTATCCTTGTCATGTTGCCAGTGCCCTGTGTTGCCTCCCACTTCCTTTGGTGCTTATTTCAGGACCAAGGAGCCTTTGCTCTTGGAACCATGCGTAGGTGGGGGAGGTGGGAATTGATTTTTCTTTCTTCAGAGGATCAAAGAAAAATAAAGAAGATGCCAAATGATAGATATTGGACGTTCAGACATGAGAAAGAGAAGGAGGAGCAGCAGCCTGAGGAACAAATCTCTTGGGATATCCGACCATCTGATTATACAATGTCTGTTGCAAAGAGAGGGGTTGGGGATACAGTGTATAGAGATGTGGGTTTTGCAAATAGAATCAACATGAAGACCTCTGGGAAATCACAGAATGTGTGTTTGCTTTATGGTTTGGATAATATAAAATGTAATTTTCTTTTCCTTAAAGAAATTGATCCTTCTTCATTTTTTTAGCTCTGGTTTCATTTTCCATATTCCTGTCCTTCAGGTCCCTGGTTTAAATTATTCCTGTTTATGTGAAAGAGGCTGATAACACTCATCTCGTCTCTGTCTATCAATAATTATAGGCCTCCCAGGAAAGTTGGTTTTACAGTGGAAATTTGATAAAGATTTTAAAAGATTTTATTAGAAAGGATTTAGCTCCTGCACAATTATCAACTGTAAAAGGTGCTTTGCCCACCTCCTCTAGGGAAAATGCTATTGATCATCGTACAAAAGGAAGACATACACACACAGAGAAAAAAAGTTGGGGCTTCATTGCCTTTTAAACTTTGATGATAAAATTGCATCTAAAGTGTCCCTTGATCGCCTTAACTCCGCTGGTCTGCACTAATTAGGATAGAGCAAACCGTACCACTGGAGAGAGAAACATGGCTCGTAATTCCACCTGTTCTGGGAAAGATCCAGTAGCTGATTTATAGAGTGAGCTTTGATTAAGAGGAACAACCTGATCCTTTTGTTTGCCGATGGCATCAGATACCTTATAAAGCTCTGTTATAGTCAACAAATCAGGCACAGGCCTTTAAAAATAGCTGCCCTTTTAAAGTTGAGTTATAGT
Source organism: Gopherus evgoodei (assembly GCF_007399415.2). Classification (NCBI taxonomy): domain Eukaryota; kingdom Metazoa; phylum Chordata; order Testudines; family Testudinidae; genus Gopherus; species Gopherus evgoodei. Next base: position 11,202,797 of record NC_044337.1, read on the forward strand.
TTCTAAAGCTCTAATTTAAAATATTCCATGGGATCGTCATCATTTTTCTGGTCCTAGACAGATTCGTTTAGTACCATTTTACTCTTGGCCATCTGAGTCCATCTCCTTAGTACATTAATTAAGTGTGTTTTGGTCTCAACTGAGATTGGGGCCCTATTGTGCTGGGCACTGATCATACACACCAGTACACAGCCCCCCTCTAAACTCTAAGGTACAGATGTGGGGATCCACATGAAAGACCCCCTAAGCTTATTTTTAAAAACTTTCCCAAGGCACAAATTCCACCTTGTCCTTGAACAGTATTCTGCCATCTCCAAGTGAGTTAGACAAAGATTCAGGAAAAGGACCACTCAGAGTTCCTGTTTTCCCAAAATATCCCCTCAAACCCTTCACCCCCTTTCCTGGGGAGGCTTGAGAATACTCTACCAACCAGATAGGTAACAAGTTGAGCACAGACCAGACCCTGGCTTTTAGGACACTAAAACCCAATCAGATTCTTTAAAAAAAAGAAATATATATATATATAGTAAATAAAGAAAAAGTAGAAGAATCACCTCTGTAAAATCAGAATGGTAAGTACTTTACAGAATAACAAAAGATTCAAAAACACAGAGGATTTCCCCTCTAGGCAAAACTTTAAAGTTACAAAAGCAGGGATAAACCTCCCTCTTAGCACAGGGAAAATTCACAAGCTAAAACAAAAGATAATCTAACACTTTTCTTTGCTATTACTTACTGTTTCTGCAATACTAGATGCTTAGTCCAGATATGCTTAAGGAGATGTATTTTTCCTGCCCTGGTTCCTTGCTGACTCGAAGGAAACAAAACAAAGACACAAACAAACACCTTCTCCCACAGATTTGAAAGTATCTTCTCCCATTATTGGTCCTTTTGGTCAGGTACCAACCACGTTATCTGAGCTTCTTAACTCTTTACAGGTAAAAGAGAAATTAACCCTTTGCAGGGTAAAGAGAGATTTTATGCTACTCTTAGCTGTGTGTTTATGACAGGGCCCTACTGAGCTGGGCACTGATCATATACACCAGTACACAGTCCATCCTAAACCACATGAAGCTTACACCATCGATCACTACCTAGGTCTTATTTCATAGTCAGGATATGCATAAGGTGAAGTCCTGGCCCCTCTGAGGTCAATGGGGTCAGAATTTCACCCACGGTGTTTACTTCCAGCCACTGGGCAGCATTCGCTATTTTATAATGGAAACCAAGGGCAAGTTCCCAGCTGCAGCCAAAGATTGAACAGAGCGGGAGTGCAAAGGAGTGTGTGCACTGGGCTGGCCCCTGGAGTAATTGGGAGTATCTAGCTTGCCAGTAACCCCAATTGGGGATCAATGCAGTGCAAGGAAACCTCAATCATAATTTCTTCCTCCCTAGCCCCATGCACTACTTAAGCCATTGGGAAGTAGGTATGTGCTGCTATTTGAGCTGTACGTTACTGGAGGATCACCGTACTTTGGGATAAGTCCCACCCATGGCCAGTTTTATGAGTAGAGCTGGTCAAAAAATTTTGGACTGAACATTTTTTTCCATTGGCAAATGCTGATTTGATTAAACATTTCCTGCAAACTTAGCAATTTCATTGAAATTTGCAATGGGAAATGATTGAAACATTTTGTTTTGACTTTATCATTTGCACTTTAATATAATAATAGCTAACCTAATAAACATAAAAATCTAAATGTTTTGACCCTATCAACATATTAAATCTTGATAAGATGGTTTCGATGGTTCTGAAACAAAATCTTTTGGAATTTTTGTTTTGTGTATATTTTGAAATTTTAACTTTGCACTCCTCTGTCAGTCAAAAGGCAATGTCAAAACGTTGGAATATCCTGCAGAACAGACATTTTGTTTTCCTACCAGCTCTATTTGTGGATGTTGGGTGCCCATTGCACCAACAATGCAGAGCAGGTCAGAAAATGGCCCAATGCTTTCAAAGCACCAAAAAAGGCCAGGATGGATTCCCTCATACACAGCCAAGTCAGTGCACAAGAGTGGCTAGTGTGTTAGGTGCTTTTTATAGTGACAGGATTCTCAGCATACGGTACTTTGGATGATGTTTCAGTTTTATTCTGTACTTATCTGATGTCAGAAAAGTACATATTAAGTCTTCACAGAAAGGAGGGGGGTTAATCAGCTTATTATAGGCTTCCATGTATAATAAAACATTTATCTGGCAGTAAACCCTGAATCCTAAAGGAGTTCATTGTAAAGTGACAGATTCAGGTCAGGGACATTAATGAACAGCCGATTGATGTGTGACGCATAATGATTGGGGAAGATGGCGTTTCTGTTTTACAAAAGAACACCGGAACTTCAGAGTTGCCAGGCCCAATATCCTACCACTGGCAGTGGCCAACACCCAATGTTTCAGTGAAATAGGAAAGAAATTCTATAATCAAGGTTCACCTTTGAGACAGCTGTGCCCTGTGTAGAGAAATGCCTTCCTTAGCCCCCCTCCTCCACACGATCAGCTTGCACCCTGAGACGTGAGACTTGATTTCACCATATGACCTTAGCTCCTGTAGCTGCAAATGCAGAAAGGGAGGGTGGTCCATTGGACAGGGACTTAAAAAAGGAGCCCTCTTCTTTTTCCCCCACCCACAGTTCTACCACTGATCTCCTAGGTGATGTTAAGCAAGTTTCTCATAACATTATATGTCTAGAGTGTATATTGCTTGGAGAAGGGATTGTCTCTCACTATGTGTATGTTGCGTGTCTATCACAATGAGTCCCAAAGTGGCTCCCCCCAAACTCGATGACTTTTAATGTCATTGACTGACCCCCTTATTTTTCCCATTTTACTGGAGAGGCTGCAAGATATTAATATGACACTGCCCTGGAAAACCACTCAGATAGTGCAAAAGGCAGCTGCCCCTTTATTAATGCTGTTCTAAGCAGTGACTCGAGGCAGAGGCTTTGTTTTCTTTTGTGTCCATACAGCACCTGGCACAACAGGGTCCTGGCCTATGGCTGAGCTCCCTTCGTACCACTGCAATACAAATAACCGTAATGAAATTATTATTAATACCGTGCACATGCTCTGTAAACTTCACTGACTACCAGTTTGTTTCTGGGGGCAATGCACAGTGTCTGTCTTGATCTATAAAGCCCTATATGCTTTGGGTCCTCACTGCCTTGGAGTCTCATCTCATTATGCACCATTCCAGCAGTTAAGATTAGCAGGGAAATTCATGCTAATAGGCCTAATTTTAAACTCTGGACTCTCAAGGCATAGGCTTCTAAGCGCAGGAATTCATATTGGGCTCAGACCTACAAGAAGCGGAGCACTCTGGCCCTGATCTGGAAAAGCACTTAAGCACAGGCAGAACTTTTTTTTTTTTTTAATAGACTCATAGAACATTAGGGTTTGAAGGGACCTCAGGAGGTCATCCAGTCCAACCCCCTTCTTAAAGCAGGACCAATCCTCTGACAGATTTTTGCTCCAGATTCCTAAATAGCCTCCCAAAGGATTGAGCTCACAACCCTGGGTTTAAGGAGGCTAATGCTCAAACCACTAAACTATCCCTCTCCCCGTCCCGGCAGAACTTACTGCTTTCCCTGTGCTTAAAGTTAAGCATGTGCTTAATGCTTTGCTGGATTGGGGCCAGAACGCTCTGCATCTTGCAGGCCTGAGCCCTGAACTGACCCACCTGAGCCCAATTATCTTGACTTTCAGAGCAAACTGCGGGACTTTCTTATCTACATAGGCAATTTCCTGAGTGAGCTGCCAGTTTGCTCTGAGCTTTTTGCATCAGTTTTCACCTCAGCAATGAAGATGAATGTGAAATCACCGCAGGGTGGACAATGAAAACAATTAGGTTTCCATATGAAGAGAGATGAAAAACACTGGGATGGGTTAGTATATAGAGAAGAAATGAAGAAGGGCATATGAAACAGGTATACAAATCAATGAATGGCATAGAGAAGGCAAATCGGGTGCCTCATCTACTCTTTCTTGTTATTACAGGAAAAAGGGAATAGTTCATTAAAATGAAAGACAACACATGTAAAATTGATGGAAGGAAAAATTCTTTTTTAAACAGTACATAATTAAACTGTGGAACTCCCTGCCACAAGACAGCATTGAGAATAAGAAGTTAGCAAGATTCAAACTAGGCTGTGATGAGGTGTGCCAGGTGCTTGTTGTCCCTTGCCTGTGGCCCAGATGCCCTGGCACACCCCACTCTCAGAAGGTAACCTACTGTAAGGGAAAAGGAGCAAGTTTGGACCTCCAGGGTTTGCCTTCAGAGGTTTCCCGTGATCAGATGCTGGCAGAACCAAAGAGAGTGGGTCCTCCAGTGCCTAGAAGGGCTGGGTTCAGGTAGAAGCCAATCCGGAGCCAGTAGGCTACATAAAAAATGACTGGCTGCTCCTATTAGAGGCCAGTTCTGACTGAAGGAAGGTCAGGGAAGTGTGTCTCTTTCAGTCCTAACTTGGCCTGGTCAAGGCCCAACCCTGACAACATCGGCCTTGGGTCTCTATGAAAGGTTATTTTTTTTGTTTTGGACTTCAGTATCTGATCTAGGCATGTCAATGGACAGTGAGAGTGTTCCCAGCTACATTAGGCCGGACAGTATATTTAAGAAGAGATGTAAAACCCGCAAGCTTGAGGAGATAAGCCAGCCACTAAATGACAGGGGTTAGGAAGAAATACACTACAGGCAAGTAATTCCAAAATTGTCCTGTACAGAGTTTCCTGTACCTTCCTCTGAGTCATCTATCATGGTAGACTGTCAGAAACATGATACTAGAAGACCTCTGGTATGAGCTGACATGGCAATTCCTACATTCCTATTTGTATAGAGTCCTTCTTTTTTCTTTTTTTTTTACTACTAGTGTAGTTACTCTCAGTTTGCGATGGTTTTACATGTGTTTGTAAATATGCTCGATGAACAAATTAACTAATTAATTAGGTCAATAGTATGGAACAGTTCTTCCTCAGACAAAAGGCTTGATCCTGCTCTCAAATGCACTAGTGTAAATTAGGATTTAACTCAGCTGAAATTAGTAGACTTTTCACTAGTGCAAGATCCAAATTCCAGCCATAACGAACAGAAATTAGACCTGGATCAAAATCCTGGGTTCAAATGCCATCTCAGCTTTTGTGGGAGGGTCAGAATCCAAATTGAAACTCAGATTCGGGTCTTTGGCCCCTGCTTGATTAATGAATCAAAACAAAACCCTGGAGCCTAATGCTTTAAAGGAAAGGTTTCAAATCCTGGTCTGAATTTCACGGTATCAAAAGATCAAAAACACAGAGCCAAGTCTCAGCTTTCATTAAACCTCCATGCGCTAAAGTAACTGAAGTTGTGCTCCAGTAACCAGGTGGTAACTGAGATCAAGGTGTGATCCCCTATTTCCAAATACAAAATTGGAATAAGTCTTTCTTTAATTGTTGCAAATTTCTGTTGCATTTGCTCCCTCCACCAGAACCAGTAAAGACTTCCCCCACCATCTCCAGCTCTTCGGTCCCTTAGGAGGGAGTCAAGATTGTAAATGAAAGTTTGGTTTGTCACAGGACTGCAACAGCAGCAATTAATGTCATGGGAAAGCTCTTTACTGCTTTCCATATGTTGCTAAGCAACTTGCAGGGAAATGGGACTGATCCTAACACCCAGGTTTGTCAGAGAAGGTAGACGAAAGCTTGTCCTTTTTCTTGCTGTCCTGTGCGAGTTTGGTCTTGAGGACTGAAGCACTGGATGCAGTCTGAAGACATGAAGATTCCATTCCTGACTTTGTGTAAACTCCCTGTATATGATGGGCAAGTCACTTAATTGACCTTGTGTCTGTGTTCCCCACCTGCAAAATGGGCGTGATAATCCTTTGTTGGTCATGTCTATCTAGACTGTAAGCTCTTATTAATTATGAAAATGTATAGCCCTGAACTCCATTGTGGCCTCTAGGTGCTACTGTAATATAATAAGTAAGAATCATTTCTGTCTTTCTGGCCACACTGCATCTCTGCCTCTTGAATTTACCAGCCCCAGGGTCCTTTGGCAGCACTTCCTCTCATGCCAGTACCCCTCAGTTTGTTGGCCTTCGGTTCCCCTCAGTACAAACTGCTCTTCTATTAGCGGAACTTAGTCACTGAGACATGTTTGTGCTCTTGAGCCCTGACTGGGCTTTTTTTCCACTTCCAAAAACCAACCCTGTAAACGGTGTTGGTGGAGAGTATTCAGAACGTATGTAGCGGAAGCACCAAAGAGGAGTGTGCATATAACACATTTGCTCTGAAACTCTTATAATGAAACCACTTCATTAGAGCTGGTTGAAAATCTTTGGATGAAACTAAAAGAAACTTTGAAATGTCAGAATTTCACATGGAACAGAAATTCTATTTTCATCCAACTGTACCTCTGATTTGTTCTCACATGCTGTTAAAAGACCCCACAGCTTCTTTTCTCTACTTAGTGAATGTTACCCTGAATGACCAATTATTAATGAATAATTATTTTATTTCTGTTATTCCATAACACACCTAGCAGCCATCTTTCCCATATGGAACATTCAGGAACCAGGTGGGACCAGACAGAGTTCTACTCTCAGCTACGTTTCTGGCCCTGTTTCTTATTTGCACTAAGACCTCTTTATGCTCTAGTGTAAATTGTAGGCTGGCTAAAATATTTGCATGAAAAGATTTTCTGCCAAAAAATGGTCTTTTAATAAAAACAGAACATTTTTTGTCCAAAAAATTGTTGAAATTGAATTTTTCCCATCTCTTGTAAAATGTTCTGTTTCTTTTTAACCAACATTTTTATTATAATAGATTTCCCTTTTATTTATTTATTTATTTATTTTATTTATTGTTACTGGAAACTCCATTTTCTTGCTGAAAACTTTAATTCTGGCAAATGGAAATTTTGAACAGGATTACAATAAAAATTTCAGTAAAAAAAATTCTTAAAAAATTTCAAAAAAAGGAGAAAGGGGGCCAATTTGGACACTGGAAAGTGGAAACAATTTTGAAATTTCAAACCTTTCTGTGAAATCTCTCTCTCATTTTTGACCAGATCTAGTTAAATTATATTTACACTGACTTTCAGCCCTCTCTTTTACACTGGGCACAAAGACTGTATTACCCCCAAGTCTAAAGCCCATACAGCTAACAAGTCTTCAGATGAGTTGGCTTGCATCTTGCCAAGGTTTCTCAGTTGCATCTCAAGGGAGATAACATGATTGAAAAATACCTCCTGTTTTTCCGTAGTGTAACTGAGAGCCTGACCCTTGCATATGAGAGATGGGTAGACTCACCTCTGACCTGAATCTCACTGTGACTCTTCTCTTTCTTCTCACTCCTTCCATTGCCCTGGGCAAGCCTGGTACCAGTCCCCTACATTTGAAAGCCTCTTACAGCAAGAGGTTCTGCTTCTGACCAGTCCATATCTGAGGATTATACACAAGTAGCCAGACCTCCCTCCTCCTTGGTGTTCTCTCTCTTTCAGCCACCTTCACCTTGAATTCCCCATCTCTCAAACTGCTGTTTGTGGTTATGCGTGAGAAAGGGAGAAGGGAGTGAGACAGGGGTGAAAGAAGTAAGAGAGACAGGAAGAGAGGGAGAGATGGGTAAAGAGGAAGACTCCAGGGAGAAAAGAAGGAAATGGGATAAGCCTAGTGCCAAGGGACCATGTGGCCTGACCTCTGATCTATGCACTGAGACAATTTAACATGGCAAGAACTTTATAACCCAGAACAATGAGTGAGCTCCCAGGTGCGTAGGTGATGAGAAGAAGCTCCTGGTCCCTGAACAACTCCTTGGATGGGTGGAATTAGATACCATGCCTCAAACACTCAGTGTTTCATGACTTCTTCGTCAATGGAAGGTGCTGGGTTTTGGTCCCTGACATCAAATGGCCTGGGTCAAATCCAGGTCTGGTTGAAGTCAATGGGAGTAGGATCTGGACTCCAGTTATTGTGTTGCTCCTCTATCCATGGGGGACTATTGGCTGGAAGGTTTTTGAGGAAGTCACTACTCCTGGAGTTCCCTTTGTTTCACGTTCTCTATATGTATGTATATATATAAAATCTTCCTACTTTATTTTCCACTGCATGCATCAGATGAAGAGGGTTGTAGCCGGTGAAAGCTTATGCTCAAATAAATTGATTAGTCTCTAAGGTGCCACAAGTACTCCTGATCTTTTTGTGGATACAGACTAACACGGCTGCTACTCTGAAATCTACTCCTGGAGTGTTCGTGAGTGTCTGTGGTTGTGTGTGTATCCCCATGGATCTCCATTTCTTCCCAAGTACCAGTCCAGCCCAGGCTGAAAAAGACTGAGGGTTCAGTACCCTGCTGTAATCCACTGGTGGTCTAAATCCAGCCCACAGCAGACAGGAGTCCACATCATAAAACCCATTGGGCATTAACTGGAATCCTTGTTGACACTCAGCTGAGAGGCCAGTGATGGAATTGAGCATGAAGACTGACCATCTGTCTCACCGTGACAGGTCTGGATTCAGGCATGTTGGCAGGCTGGAGTGTGGGGAAGTTTGTATTGTTGCTTCCCAGACAGAATCTTATCTTCTGTGCATAAACAAGAGATCTTGGGCATTCAATATAACACTATACTAGCACAAAGCTCACTCAGAAAATAAATCAGGAGACAGTGGCCTTGCTGATTACATTTTCTGTTTGTGACCTACCTCCTCTATTTCTGAATGCTGTCCCAGATATTCAAGGGGCACACGCTGGTTTGGTTTCCTGAGAGAGCTGGTTGATGTTTTTCACACAGAAACAGGAAGGGAAGGGAACTTACAATTTAAAAAATGGCCCTTGCTGAAACACAGACCTTTTCATGAAAACATCTCAGCATTATCAAAAGGCTCTGGGATGGGGATTGTGAAATTTCTCATTATATTTTTTTCACTCACTTTTCCATTTAAATCATTTCCCCCTTTTTTAAGTACAAAAAGACAGTTTTTGATAAAGGAAAATAAATGAAAAAGATTATTGGCAAAAATTATGGCAGAAAATGGTAGGAAAAACAATAAAAGGGTTGCACAATGGAAACAACTCTGGAAAATAATTTCATTAAATTTCAATTTATTTCCTAATCCTCCACCCTCCAGCTGGACACATTCCAGATCAACCCCTGAGCTTCTCAGCTTTCAGGCACCAAGCAGCAGTGTCTAATGCCTGTGCCATCTTTTTTTTCCTTTTCACCAACCACCAAGGGGTAGATTCATCAAGAAAAATGCATTAGTGTGAGACAGGAGTAAACAGCTCGCGTCACCACTGCCGCGTCTCTTTCTAAGTAGCAGGAGTGGAGAATCAGAGCTGATGGTCCCCTGTGCACCAGACACCATCTGCAGAATGCTCTCGTAAGTGCTTTTCGGCAAGTGGGTGAAAGGAACGGCTTGTTTGTGACGGCAGCGAAACACAGCACTTAAGACCAGCGCAGCTGTCACAAGGACATGCACACACAAATTGGTCTGAAAGTGGATGATGGCTCAGTAGGTAGGAATGAAGGACGGTAATTGAACAATAAACTCTTATTCCTCTCTCATATTTCCTGGACCCTTTGAGGGAGAGAAGGTTCCATCATTGGCTTCCAGGGGGAAAACCGGTCACTGGGGTTGGGAGCGAGAGCACCAAGGAATATTGGCATCAGAGCACTGGTATCAGCTCAGCCGCACAAGAACCAGCATTATCAGGGCCAGCTCCAGGCCCCGGCGCGCCAAGCATGTGCTTGGGGCGGCATGCTGTGGGGGGCTCTCTGCCGGTTGCCAGGAGGGCAGCAGGCGGCTCCGGTGGACCTCCTGCAGGCATCCCTGCGGAGGGTCCGCTGGTCCCGCAGCTCCGGTGGAGCATCTGCAGGCATGCCTGCGGGAGGTCCACTGGAGCTGCGGGACCGGCGAGCGGCAGAGTGCCCCCCGTGGTGTGCCGCCGTGCTTAGGGCGGCGAAATGGCTAGGGCTGGCCCTGAGCATTATGCACCCAGCTACTAAGAGCCCCACTCTTGTGCTTTGTCTGATCCTGACACCACTGAAGTCACTGGCAAAAGGCCTATTGACTGAAAAAGCAGCAGGTCCTTTGTACCTATTTTACAGGTAGGGGTGGCTGTAGGGATTTTGCTGCCCCAAGCATGGCAGGCAGACTGCCTTCGGCAGCGTGCATGCGGAGGGTCCGCTGGTCCCGTGACTTGGGCACCTGTGGGAGGTCCACCGAAGCTGCAGGACCAGCTTGGCGTGCTTGGCGTGCTGGGGCCTGGAGCCACCCCTGTTTACAGGAATAAAATTGGACCCTGGCATGGAAGGTTTCCACCCTGTGTTCCCTGCTCTCATTCTCCCTCATCCACCCGTTCTTACCCACCTCTGCACAAAGCTGTTTTGTGCCGGGTCTTATGCCTTGCTCCGGTTGCCATTGAACTTACTGAAGGGCAACTGGCTGGCAGGGCGAGCAGGGTCATGTCCTTTGCCGCTCATGAGGGCAGAGATGTGAAGGTCCAGACTCTTCCGAGTGATTTCATTGGATAGCTAATTAATGACCTCCCCTCGCTTCCATGGCAACCCCATGCTTTTCTCCGAGCCCTGATCCAAACGGGCACTCTGTGCTCTCCCAGTGCCTTAGCATCAGCATATTAATAAGACTTGCTGACGTTATCCGCTTGCCGCCACATCAGGCTGGCAAGGCTGAAATTGAGTTTACAAAGTTTCCCAGCAAGCTCATGGCTGCTTCTCCCCTCTGTCTGTGAGCAACGGGTCTCAGCAGTGCTCTCTCCACTTCCTACCCCCGACCCCCATCCCTTGCTGGAAGGAGAGTAACGAAGACCCATCAAGCTCGGTCCCTTCCGTGCTTTGCCTCTGACAAGAGGAGGTTTTGCTTTTGTTTTTACTTTGGATCCTTAATGTAAATACAAGGGAAGATTAAGCACTAGGGACTATGTTGTAAGGGGCAATCCTGCACTGCAGTCACTGGCAAGTTAGACTAGATGTAGACTTAAAACTTGTCCCCTAATTCCCTATAGTGAAGGGGGAGGTAGCTGAGGATACGGCTATAACAATGTCACACTTGTGCAGTCAGACATGTTGGGTGTGTCTAGTTGTCTGGGTGAAGGGACCTTCTGGAGTACTCCTATTTCTTCCCCATTAGTGACCCTTTCCTCCTAGACCTTGTGTCATGGTGAGCCTACATCTGGCCTAGGACTGGGGGTTGGACATGGTTCTCTCCAAAGGCAAGTACCAATGCAGGCCCCTCTAGAGGGATACAGGGCACTTTCTCCCTCTGCCACCACATAGAAGATGTGACATGTCCCTACACCTTTCACAGCATGCAGAGAAAGGATGGAGACACAAGCCAATACAACCAGCTTTCCCTGGATGTTGGATGAGATTGTCCTATGTGCTTCTTCACGGAGCATATGGAGCTGAGTAGAGGAATCAGAGAGCACAAAACACTGTGCAAAACCAGGCGCATTTACCATTAGTAAACCAGAGCATGAAATCTTCCTCGCTGCATAAACTGAACCTGGTTGTTTCTTTCCCAGCTGCCCTAGGAGAGCAAAACACAGTGCAACTGCCACCTCTATCAAGGCTTGTCTAATGAACCCAACCTTGTTTATTTCTTTTTCTTGTGAGTCTGAGACTCGGTTTAAGCCCAGTATGCTGGCTGAGCTGCCAGAGTTGTAATTTTTTGTATCCTGAAGGACAAAATAATTGATCCACAATGTTTGGCTTCATTTCACGATGCAATGACACCCTGCCATGTTGTGACATCATTCTGTGTTGATGCCAAAGATTCTACATGGTACTGATCTGGCATTGCATAATGATGCCATGTAATAACATCATGACTCATTAAAAAAGTTTTGGACACCAAGGGGGCGTCTATATTAGACTTTTTCCAAATAAAACTTCCCTTTTTTGCTACCCAGGGTCCAGCTTCAACAGTGGTAGCAATTCCTGATGTGCTGGGGTCATCGGTGACTGACATTTTAACCCGTGTTCTCTAAACTTGCTCAGAGCAGGTCTAGACCACAGTGATTGAAAACTCTGGTGGCTATCAGTGCCATGTCGAAGCTAAAGTTCCCACTTTGGTACCACCAGTTTCAGCCTAATGGAAATAAAACTATAGGGATCGAGCAGCTCATGAAGTCACTAGGAGATGTATGCATGCCCTAACTGTTCTGCAAACACAGGACAGGCTCTGGAAAATGAGTCTGCTGATGACCCTATGGATTTCTGGTTGAGTGGCAACTCCTCTTGCTATTGGTGACTAGACCTGGGTGAATAATTAGTAAGGAATAACTTTCTGATGAACTTCATTTCTTTTTCTGCTAGCAAATTTCACTCTTCCAGATTATTCACCAAATTGTACCAGTGAATCCTTCTTGGCCTGTAGGTTGTTCAAGAATAACATTTGGTATTTTAAATGTATTATTATTCCTTAACTTTCAACTACTTTGGTCGGTCGGGTAGATTACATGGTATGTCCCTGGTCCTTGACTGGATAGATGTAATTCCTAGAAACACAGTTTCTACTGCAAATACTCATAATTACAAATGTGAAATTTGCTTCTCATGAATACTCTCCAGTATTTGCTTAAAAGTGACTGTTTCCACGCATATTCCTGCCAGTGAACATGCTCACATTAGAAAGCAAACACAAGAGGTGTCACAAATGTAACTGATTCCCCATCATACACACAGCTTGGGCTGACTGCAGGATTCTACTCTTTCTTCTCTTGGTAGCAGCTCAGAGTATTTTGGGTATAGCCTCTCGCTAGCTAGTTTGTTTGTAGGTTTCTCTAAATGCGTGTATGGTTCTTTGAAGGTTAGCTAAGCCTCTTCCCTCCACTTTGGTGCACAGTAGAGATGAGCCTCAACCAAAACTTTGCAAACTGAACTCTGAGTCTGAACCCAGATTTAATTGTCCAACTTGATACCTGGTCCATGGACAACATTTTCAAAAACACCTACGTTACAAAATGTAACCCCATATCTTTGCTATGGGCCTGTCCAAAACCGTAGATCCAAACACGTATGAATTTCTGGGTTTGGGGTCCAAATCTGAACTTTTTTGAGCTGAAATATTAAACCACAGACCAGATCAGGACCCATGGTTTACGTTCAGGTCTTTCTCAAGGTCTCAGTTCCAGCTTGTACGAAGATACTGCTTTATTGCCTAAATTGACAGGTCAAGTAGCTGTATTTCTCCTATTACACCTCCTTATTTTTCAGTGATTCCTCACCAAAACCTGTTGAAATCAATCAAAAGAGTCCCCCTCACCCTGTCTTCAGAAGGTTGTGGATTGCACCTTAAATCTTCAATTATATGCTCTATGGGATTTTAGAAAAATAATAGAAATATATATTCCCAGTTCAAAACTTTACTCAGCTTAGTTACATTTTGATAATTCAACTTGTTTTACTTCTGTTTTGCTGTTGTGATTTTGGGAGATTGGTGTGTTCTGGTTTTTGGTTTTTTTTTGCAAATGTGGTCATTCTGATGAACTTTTGCAACAATCTGTCTCTTTCTTATGGGGCAAAGAGTTTAGTGTCTGCAGATGAAACCTGGATTTTGTCTGTAGAAAGAAAGGGGAACAAAAACAGGATTGTGTATGTATGTTTGAGTGTGTGTACATGTGTCTGTATAGTATATGTGAAAAAAACCTCAACTTGTATATTTTCCAAAGTGACTAATGATTTGGAGTGCCTCTGTTCTTTGGTGCTTGACTTGAGACACCTTACGTTTGTGTAGCTGCAGTTGTGAAGCTGGGGTAAATTTTCATAGTTCCATTGGCTCCAATGGAGCTATGACCATTTGGACCAGCTGGGGATCTGCCCCAGTAGAGGTCCTGGTCCTTCAAAGGGGCTGATTTTCAGAAAGTGCTGACCGTCGGCTCACTGGGAAGATGTTTCCAGTTGGGCACTGAAAGATGGAGACACCCTAAGTTCCTAGTCTCTTTGGAAAATGTAATCCTTCACTTCTCCTTGTGTGTGCAAGCCATGGATATTACTCTCAAAGGACTGCCATCACCTCCCTTCCAGAGACAAAGTTCATCACAGGAGGGGTGAATAATTAAACATCAGGCTGGTATAAATCTCAACAGAAGAAATATCTTTTATCTTTTGACCATTTACTCCCACTAGGAATAATGGCAGTTCTTTTACATTGATATATAATTCTTTGTTGGTTTGTTTGTTTGTCTTGGCACCTGCATAGCAGAAATCTTTACAATTCATTACCGAAATGTCCCTCCCCCCAGCTCTGATCCTCCCTCTGATTTATTTTTGCAGCACCTGAGTCCTAACAAGCAACACCCTCAAGGTCGAGAGAGAGTAAGATGTGACCCATTTATGATGGATTATAGAAATAACAAACATGCCTGACAGTTTTATACAGCTGCTAGAACGGGTTTAGTTTCCAACAAATGAAGAATTTCCTCTCCCCCCAACCTTTTTTTTTGTATATTAATTACATTTTACAAATTTTCTTTTCTTTTCTTTCCCCTTTCCTTGTTTCCTTTTTCTTTTCATTTTTTTTTATACAGCGAAAGGATCAGTTACTGATGTGTCCACAGAGGAGTCTGGGTTAGCAGAGTTTGGCTGTCATCTGGTCCGACTGTTTGAGGATCTCGGTGTTGTACAGATCTAGTGCATGGTTCACACGGATGATCTCGCTGTTGGTCAGTTTCAGGCGGTGCTTGAGCATACAAGAGAACAGATCCAGCTGCGGCTTACCCGGTGCCACAGGGGGGGCCAGTCTGTTGATTCGGTCCCGAATGTCCAGCATCAAGAGCATGACGGAGGACGAGGAATAGAACTGCCCACCTTGGGTATATGACTGGTTGACCTGCTGCACAGCACTGCGCAGCAAGTCGGCGTTAAAACGCAGGCTGTAGCCGTACACCTGCACGTCAGAGATCTTGATGTAGAACTGACGCTTGCTGGGGTCAGAAAGGTCCACGGGCCCTTGGCCAGTCTCATTGCGCAACAGGGAGGGCAGCCGAGTCCGGCTGCGTAGGTAGATGTGGACAGTCTCAAAAAAGGTTTTCCAACGGTTGCCCAGCAGCAAGGTCCAGTTGTAGCACTGGCTGTTCTGGAGGCGGATTTTCTCCCAGCGGGGGTAGCCGAACTCCCCAAAGGGCATGTTCCAGCCCTCAGAGTGGCTCCCGCTGAAGGGGTTGACGTAGACAAAGAACATAGGGTCCAGGCTGCTATTGCGCATCTGGCATATGCGCATGGAGATGCCGATCACCATGTGGATAAAGTCCATCCGGTTCTTGTTGCTCTTCAGGGTGAGGGACATGCGCTTGCGCCACCTGGGGTCGAAGAAGGTGTCCAGGCGGATCTCGTTGCTGATGAAGGTGGTGTGCACGTAGAGGCGCGAGTCCATTTTCTGCAGCAAATATTTCAGCTCCAGATCCTGGAAATCCAAGTCTGTCTCAAAGCTGATGAACTGCTCGCTGCGCTCCGAGTCCACGTTCTGCGGCTCGCAGCGGCCCCGGTACAGCTTGTAGCCCTTGTTGCACGAGCCGCAGAGGGAGATGTTGGCCATACTACACATGGCGCAGCTGTTGTTGCCCCCAATAATGCACGGGATGGGGCGCTGGCACAGGCTGGTGCTGCCGTGGCACACGCAGCTCCTTTGGCTCTCCAGAAAGGTCCCCCAGAACCCATTCTCGTTGCAGTAAAGCAGGGACTGAACCCGGGTAAGCCACTGTTGTATTGTCCTGCAAACAGGAAAACAAGAACTTTAGCCTCAAGGGTACAGATGGGCTCTTACGATTGAAGCTGGGCCCCTATTAAGGGTAAGGTGTGTATGTGAGGCAGGGTTTCAGAAGCTGCATGTTCTGGGGTCTGGCATTTGATACATCCTGTCCCAATCTCCTTCCAGGTTCTTCTCCTCCACTGGAGGATAAATGCCCTGTAAGAAATAGCTCTGGGGCAGATTCCCTATCCTGCATCACTCCCTTTGCACTGCACGGACCATGCAAAATTAAAACCAGCTGGCATCAATTTCTTCCTGGGGATTCATCAGTGCTGATGAGTCACTAGTGGGAGCGGAACTGACAAACATAGCAAGGGGTTGCAGGGAAAGGCCTCTTTGACTATCCCCAGCTGGTTCCTTGGGGAGCATTACCAACTGTTGCAGATTATACCAGCTTTTCTAGGCTGAGACTGGGCAGTGACTCAGGGCATCCTCCTACTCAGCCCTTGCTAGCCCTCTCTTCTTAAAAAAAAAAAAAAAAAAAAAAAAGCTCAGGATGTAATGAGCCAAACCCCTTTGGAACCTTGATCAGCTGATGGTGCACAGGTCAGTGAAGACAGAAAAGAAGCCAGAGGCTTGGGGGGGGGTGATAGTTCTGCTGTAATACCCTCATCCTTAAAGCACCCCACTATCTCAGTGCCTGACCCTATTACTCTATATTGTAGTAACCCCATATATGGCTTCTCCAACACCCCTTAATGTTGCCTTTCTGACTGGCCACCACTTACCTCCATGCAATATTTCCTTTCTAACCAGCCCTCCCCAGAACGCCCTGCGCAGCTGCCCCTCCCCCCTTGCTAATGAATACTTCAGTGTCTCCTCTGGGCAAAAAAGTTCTGGGTAGCGCTGTAGTGAGTGGACTGCCTAATGACAAATTAGGATTCAGTCTCTGCAGAACAGGAGGAGTGATTATGGACAGAGGCTCTCAGAGCAGGATTAGTGAAATTCATGGCACCTGCATAGCCTGACTGGCGAAGAATCATTAAGCTGTGAGCTGTATCAAAGAAAGCATTAAATGATACAGTAGCAAAGAACAGCAGGAGGACTCAAGGAAGAGAAGGGGGGGAGTGAGAGAGAAGGGTGGAGGAGACAGAGACATGGAAGGGAAGAAATAAATGAGGAAGAGGGAAGAGATGTGGAAAAGAATTGGAAGCAGAGATGGAAAGAGGGAGAGGTTAAGGGGAAGTGTGAAATAAAACAGAAGAGAGTAAAAAGCAAATGGAAAGAGAGAAACTGACAAAAGGAGAAAAAGAAGCAGTGGGGGTAAGAAAGGAGAACTGTGCAAAGGGAGGGAAAATAGAAAGAAATGGAGTGAAAGGCTCAAACTGAGAGGGACAGGGGAGCGAAATGAATTAACAGGAAAATGCTGAAGACTGAGAAGTGTGAAGCGACCATTAGCATGTGCCTCACTTGGCATGAAGCTGCCAAGGTCTCTCTCCCCCATAACAGCTCACCAGAACTGTCCTGCGAGTGGGAAAAGACAGAGAGAGGCTAGGGAACTTGGAAACAAGACACTGACGTCTATAAATGTCACTTTCTTGTCCGGACTGGAAAGTAAGACACTATGCTTGAGTCAGGGAAGGAGTCAGCATCCATGTCCCGCTTGTCCTGAAGTGCTCTAACCACTAGACCCCCTGACTGTAATGTGGACAGATCACCTTCCCCTCAAGGGAAGCACAATTCATTGCTTCTGCTGTACATGGCAATCTAAATATAAAACTGCAGCATTAGAGCAGGTGCATGGGAAATAAAACAACCCGCCCATCTGCCAATTTTTTTTTTTTTGTCGGCATGGAAGAAAGGCTCATTGATGAAGCACGAGGCTCCTGTAATGGAGCGCCCTGCTCAATGGCAACAATGGGAAACCACAGGTTGCCAGGCTCACAGCAGCTATTGTGTCTTAAAGATACATTCCAAGCTCCCACCTACCTTGCAATTTCCACCACAACAGTTACAGCAGAAGAGCCCTCTGGCAGCAAGATGAACTCAGGAATGAGTTACAGGGCTGGGGCTTGAAAGACAGGGGTTCACGTTTTGGCTCTGTCATATCATCTCTCTGCATCTCAGTTCCCTGTCTGTACAATGGGGATATTCCTCCCCCTAGGCTTTGGGAGAACACATTTATTACTCTTTGCAAGGGACCGGGGCCATATAGATGGAAAGCAGATGTGATTTGGTCCTAGCACTGAACTGTGTCCCTGCTTGGTGCTAGAGCTGCAGCAAGGCCCCAGGGAGTGACCCCTTTGGGAATAAGCAAAGAAAAGCAAATCCTGTCCAGGTTTTACACTGACCCCAGTGTACAGCTGACTTCACCAGCTCTGTGCTGCCTGGTGTAGGGAGCATTGCAGGATAGGGTACAGCTAAAGTATTCTTCTGCCCAGCAATTCTGTAAGCCACCTCCCCTCTGACCTTGCACTGGCCTCAGCATATATCTTGCTATGGAGACTCATTGGTGTGGTAGGAGCTGGGGACACATCCTGCAGTGAAATGGCACTGCCAGTGCCAGCCGCTCAGCCCCTCAGAGCAGGAAGAAATTTGCCCCCTGGAGAAGAAGCTGAAACCAGCCTCTTGGCAGGTTGGTAAAGAGTAACTGGCTGAGTGAATCTGAGCTGGCAATGAAGAGAAGAGCATTAACATGGAGATAGAGGCAAGGGGCTTCTGCTGAAGCTAAGTATCAATGACTCCCCAGCTCCTGTCATACCCACCATGCAGCACGAGCTATGAACACATGAGAGGCCAAAGGGCTGCACTGACATAGGAACAATGCCAGGGCGACAGGTGAGAATATCGTTTATGTAGTGGGTGTATGTATATAGGTAGGGTTCATTGCAAGTTGATTGGGTAGTTATGGGTGTTTGTAGAGTGAGTGTGTGTGCGCACGTGTATGTGCCAGCATACATTTCATACTATATCTGTGGGTTTTCTATATACATAAATACAAACACTGTACATAGACTTAAATAACCACCATACACTCTCTCATATGAATAATAGAGAAAAATACATATACTACACATGATTTAACAGCTACATATGCCTATACCTTAACATCACGGGCCAGTTTTAGCTCTGCTGTAAGCACAACTCTATTGATTTCCTTATGCCAAGGCTGAATTTGGCCTTTCATGTGCATCATGCACTCAGAGATTTCCTGTGCACATAAATATATGGCCTGATTCTCTGCTCCTTTACACTGGGTTTATATGGAGGTGACTCCACTGACTTAATGAACGTTACACTGATGTAAAGCTGGTGGAACAGACTGTGGATCAGGCCCTTTGTATCTAATTTTGTGCTCACTTATGCTGGTGTAAATCAGGAGAAACTCCAGATGTTAATATAATATATGGAGCTAGACTTATCTGAAAGGTCACGGAGTCCAGCCCCCTGTCTTCACTAGCAGGACCAAGTACTGATTTTTGCCCTAGATCCCTAAGTGGCCCCCTCAAGGATTGAACTCACAACCATGGGTTTAGCAGGCCTATGTTCAGGCCACTGAGCTATCCTTCCCCCCACTGAAGTCAATGGAATTAGATTACTATCAAACCACTCTAGTGAGTGCAAGCGACTAAGAGGGGCAGGAGGTTGGTTGTGTGTGACCAGGCACATTTCAGAAGATGATCTACACGGATATTCGTCTGGGCTACAAATGGCTCAGTGCAATGAAGAGACAAATTTATAGCTCACCCCCCTCCCACACACCAGATAAACAGAAATAAGCCAGAATAGTAAGAGTTGACCTGATGGGAATTAAAGAAATATAACAGGCCTGTTCTCCACACAATGGCAATTACAGAATCAGATCATTATGTCCTAGTCCAGCCTCGATGCTGGTTGGATTGTACAAATGCAGACTGCCCTTCTTCCCACCCACTCGTTTGCTGAACATCCCGTTCAAGAGGAGGCCGTGAAGAACAGGAAAGGTGGCTCAGCCAAGATCTGGAAACTAGCAATTTTCCTCTTCCCCAAATCAGCATTGTGAAGTGGTGATGGGAAGGTAGCAGAGGATGGTACAGTGTTTTCTGTGTCTCAGTGCTACTGAGATGCAAGCAGGACAGGGGAAAAAATACCATCTGCTGATGGCTGCACTAAATAGACAAATAAATAAAATAAGAAGCAAAACCCAGAGCATGCCTAGGGACAAGCTATAAGCATGAAAGAAAGAGGTGCAATGAGAAAGAGATTGGATAGATGTAGAAACAATCAAGAAAGACCGACACCATCTGAAAGCAAATGGTATGGTAAACCAGTATGTTTTGGATGGGTGTCTCTTGCTCCCTCCTCCCCCCAAAAAGGTTATAAGTAGGGGTTAAACTCACTCCAAAGTTCATTTCGTTGGGCAAGGCTGAAGGACAGGCTTAGGGGAAATGTGAAGGAAAATGAGATGTTCATCTGGATGGTAGCTATGTGTGCTAGTTAAAATGTGAAATGAAACATTTAATTACACATTTGTGTCAACAGCTTTTTGTTGTCAGATTCAAACAATCGCTCTGTAACACTGTGAACACTAAGCACATTGTGCTGGCACATTAGAACCCGAAAATGAGATGGACAATAAACTGTCCAGTCTAGCGTTTGCTCTTCAAGCCCTGTAAAATGCAAGCCACACACAACATGCATGGTGAAGGCTCCATTAGCTCTTTACATTTCGGTCAGTTCTCTCTATTTGTGTCACCAGGCTGCAGCTGAGACCAGTGGATGACCCATCACCAGAGATAAAAGGAGCTGCAGGCAGAGTGGTCTCTTTGAGGGATCTTTGACTTTGGAATGATTCTCTCCCTTCCCTCTGGTTTAAAAGAGTTCAGATTTGTTGATCTTCTGAACTCACTCCAAAGTTCATTTCGTTGGGCAAGGCTGAAGGGCAGGCTTGGGGGAAATGTGAAGGGAAATGAGATGTTCATCAGGATGGTAGCTATGTGTGCTAGTTAAAATGTGAATTGAAACATTTAATTACACATTTGTGTCAACAGTTCATTGAAAAATAAAGGGGACGGGGGATTTTAATATTTTTGTGAATCAGCCCCCTATTTCTCATCAAGTCATGATAGCTTGATGCTGTAGTGAAGTGAAAGTGTGTGCTACTATTTTCTTTCTTAAAGATTGTGAAACGTATTCATAGCTAATGACAATAAGGCTAGAGGCCGGGCGAGATGGTCTTCTGTGCGTATTCTTTATTAACTCTAAAGTTTTAAAATAAATATGTGTGCCCATTAAGTTTTCAAATTCAAATAAATGACTACATGCTTTAATATAGGCTACAAGAATTAAGGAGTCATTTCTTTTTTAAAACCTATGAACTTGATATGGACAATGTGCTTTTAAGAAAAAGCAAATCAATGCAAATCTTTCTTTCTTTCTTTCTTTCTTTCTTTCTTTCTTTCTTTCTTTCTTTCTTTCTTTCTTTCTTTCTTTCTCCACTACTGACAAAGGTCATAGTAGTATCATTCCAATTACAAAAATCTATACCCTCTCTTTTTCATGGAAACACTTCCTCTTCTTTTTCCTGGAGGGCAGTGAATGGCAATTCTATTTCTCTTTCCTTTAGGTTGCTATTGAATACATAATGTACTTTTCTATTATGCTTTTGTGCACGAGAGAGAGAAAGAGAGAGAGACGTGCTATTAATATAACCCCTCCATCCTTTCAAAGCCAGTGGCATGAATGATAAGCATCTGTCTCTATATAATATATGCAATTAGAAGATGAGACTGTTTCCTAGCCCTGCTAAAAAGAACACTGAAATACATACCACTATCTCCATATCTGTCTGCCGAGCCAGTCCCCCAACTTACTACAAATGCGGAATGACACATAAGACTGGAAATGATAATATGCCTGGTGGTGTTGACTTAAACAAATCAAACACATCAGTCAGTTAAAAACTCAGCTGCCAGCATCTATTTCATCCTCCCTTACCCAGCTTTTATAGTGCTTGTTGGAGGCTCCCTTTCTGCCTGGCTGGCTTTTTCAAATAGAAGCGAAATGCTAACGACATATTTATATAAAGCTTTGTACCAGCGCGGTTGGCTGCATATTGGCTAGGTGCTGTTTTCTGCTTTTGGTGGTGGTGATGATGCATGATTCAAAGATAATATACGAATGTCTATGTTACTTCTGCATATGCAAGGTTCGTTTGTAATGACTTAGCCAACCATCTAGATGGATCAGTTTGAAAATGGTCTCCAGAAGAAAAAAAAAATCCTTTAACCTTGAACTATCCCTGGACTCCTCATTGGGATATTGTCCACCTGCACAAAAGTCCTCTGTGATTAAAGAGGCCTTAAGAACCTGGAAGCATGATATTGACTGTATATGGCTAAGTGAAAGCTCAGAATGCTCATTGCCCTATGGATAAAATGGATACAAGAGCCTCTAGTTAGCCAATTAATTATCTCTCGAAATAGAACAGACAGCTGATCAAGCTGATGAAAAAAAGCAGTTCATCTACAAATGCTAACTTGGCCCATCCGCTCCCAGAGAGGCTTGGAAGAGGAGATACCAGAGCTCATTATTTCCAGGGTTTCAAACGACACTCCTCAGTTCCAGACAAGAGCTAAGATAGGGTAAGAAATGTTCATTAAAACCATGGAGATAGAACTCCAAAAATGGTGGGAGACAGCTGTGAATCCTGCCACCCGGAAAGGCTGTGAGGAGTCAGCAATTACTATATAATATCTACAGCTGCTATAGCTGTGACAGGACACCCATTTCCTCAGTAACTCTGAGCATGTCTCTCCTTCTTTCACGCTCTCAGTTGTAGCTATGTCACCAGGGCCTGAAGCACTCCAGGTCCACAGTTTTCTCTGCATTGCTCTGAGCTTCATAAAAGAAGAAAGAGGCACCAAGTTTTTTAAAAAAATAAAGCAAAACAACTCCCCCGCCTCATGCTTCTCACTGAGACCATCAGCATGGACCTGCCATGGATGCAGGAGGTGGGCGTGTAAGTACCTTTCTTTAGGCAGCTGGTGGTTAGGGTTGTGCTGGCACCGGACACTGAGACCAAAGAGTTTGCGGGCAGTGCGCTGGATCTTCTGCCGCTGGGCTTCCATGGAGCTCTGCAGAAGTTTGTATCGGGTCTGAAGATCCCAGTCATTGCCCCAGTGCTGGTGGATGCTCCCGATGGTCAGGAAGTGGTTGTTAGGTAGCCTTTTCATGAAGGATTTAAACTCATCTGGGAACACACAACAAAAGTGACAGGCTTTGAATGATTCGTGCATTACTGAGGGCACAAGGCCTAATACTAGCTATTGAAGCAATAACAGTCAAGGAGCAGTAGGGCATTAATGACCAGCTGAAAGAAGCTGATGAGCATTAATCCCCAGGTTGGTCATTATTCTTCAGGAAGCACCCTAATTCTGTGGCTGTCATTGCTATTGTAAGGGCGGATTTATAGCCAATGCATGTAATGGGTGAGATATTTCCCATTTATACTTGCAGCAGCAGGACATAGATGGAGAATTAATACTCCAGGGCCTGGCATCTTAACCTGGGCAGGTCACCAAAGGCATCAGGGGGTTGGTAGATGGGAAGGGTGTTCCAGCAAGGCCCTAGTTATATGGGATCGGGGATTCCACTAGGAAAAATGTAGATATTAGAGTTGTTTAAAAATGTATTCCAGTGAAAAATGTTCCATTTTAAAATGGCCTTTCTTTCAAATTCGGAAATTTTCATGAACAAATTTGATTTGTTTGAAATTTTCCATTTTTTGCCTCACCACACCAGAAAATTAAAAACATCATCAATTTTTTTCTGGCTTTCAGTTTATTGTTTTCATGTCCTCCCCCTTTCCTTTCTCTCTTTCGATGGCAAAATAAATTTTAAAAAAAGGGGAGGAGAGGGAGAAAAAAAGCAGAAAGTGAAAAATCCAAGAAGCAAACATTTTCTAAACCAAAATGTTTCTATAGAGATTTTCCTGAAATTTTTCAAATAACTGAAAAATTGTTCCCTTTTGGACCAGTGGTATGAAAATTCCTTATAAATGATCAATTTTTTTTTAACTACACATTTCCTATTGTTCAACCTCTAACTCAAATCTAGCAGCCTAATAGAGAAAGTCTATGTATTAGCCAAATAGGTAGTTAGGGAGGTAGACAGATATTCATCACCATACAATCTGAGCACCTAATAAAAAAAATAATTACTATCAACACACTATAAAGACCATAGGACATCTGGTTTCCTACATTCTTTCCCAAAGGCAGCTGGGACATTTTCTTTTTTTAGTCATCTGAATCCACTCGATTTATAATGTGGCATTCAGTCCCTTTCTCCTCCTCCCCCTAAAATGACTCCCTCCCATTCCCCTGTCCTCTGAAACTATCATCATGTATAATTGCTTCTGTGGACCACACTGATTATACCTAGTACCTTTTAGCAATAAAAGCTCTGCATTTGCTTCCCACCCCTTACAAAGCAATTTCCTCCAAAGCCTGTTTGTGTGAAAGGCCGAGCTCTTTTCTCTCTGATGATGGACGTGCCGTGATTTTGTAGAGACTAGGGGTTGAAATTTGAGTTCATTGTGTGTATTTTGATACCAGCAGAACAAGTCTGGAGAAAAACAAAGCCAGCAAAATAAAAGCTGCAGGGTATTGGTTCAAAAAGCTAAGGTTGACTTTAAGAAAACCAGTTTCTTAGTAAATATTTGTATATATTAAAATGGCACCTAGAAACTCCAGCTAGGGCCAGTACCCCCATTGTGCCAGGCACTGAACACACATGATAGGAAGACCCTGCTCCAAACAGTTTGCATTCAAAGTAGTAGAGCTGGTTGAAATTTTTTCCTCCTTCCCCCCGCAGAAAATTTTCCACAATATACCACAGTCTTCCCTTTTGAGTCACCCAGTGTATCATGGGAGTTCCGCAACTCTGGTTCATCCTGGGAGATGATATCTGGCTGGGGAGCCCAGCCTACAAAGGAGAATGGAGACATAAGGTACCTGAACTACAGCTCCCATGAGGCACCATGGTAATATTTCCAAATAATTTTATTTCGATTTCAGCCAAAATTTTTGAGGTTTTCAGGTGTTCAGTCTTTCAATGAAAAGTTGGAATTTTCCAGGGAAAGCAGACACCGTTAAATGCCACCGCTCCCTCCCCACATTTACTGAAAACTCAATTTTTCTTCCAAAACAGATTTGAAGGGAAATTGTCCAGCTCTACTAATTAGATAAGACAGAAATAGGCTGTGTTATTATGCCCATTTTGCAGATAGGAAACTAAGGCACACAGTAATTATGGGGCATACTCTCAACTGGTATAAATCAGCATGGTTTCATTGGCTTTAAAGAAACCACACTAGTTTTCACCAGCTGAGGATCTGCCCTCATATGACTTTGTGAGATCACAAAGAGTGTCTGTGGAAGAAGGAAGAACTGATGTTAGATTTTCTGAGTTGCACTCCACTGCCATTAGCTGATGTGCATCTTAAATTCACAGTTACACCCCTGTTCCCATTTTGGTTAAGAAGGCCTAAGAGATAATATTGGAGATTTTCATCTAAATGGTTTTCCATGGATGAAGAGTAACTAAATAAGGAAGTTTTATTAACGCAGTGAAGTAAAATGCTAATTAAACCTTAGATTTAATGGCACTTTTCATTTCAAGGAATACTTTATATGGAATGTAACAAACTGATGACTGAAATGTATCAATTTGATGTACAAAGTACAAATAGGTGTCACTTCAGCCATCATTGAAAAGCATCCACCTCTGGGAAGGAACATGGCAGCAGTGTAAGTATGCACTGCAACACAACATGAAGTGAGAAACCCTCTAGTCAAATGAGACCGCAAGAGGAATTTAGAGAGGCAGAATATAGTTAACTCTGATGACGCTGGCCAGTTTTAACACCTCTACACTTGCAAAATAAGCCTGGGGTCTTTAATGGCAACAATGTTTAGGATGTGGGATTCTGATTCTCCTCTTAACAATTTAAATCAGGAGCAGCTCCATTTAAGTCACTAGGTCAGCACCTCAGGAAACGTAAATTGGCATCGCTCCATTGACCATGCTGATTTGCACTAGCTGAGGATCTGGCTCAATGGTTCCTGGGGTGTAAAATCGGTGTGGGAACAGAACCACTTGGAGCAACAGTGAATGCACTTTCCAGGCACTGAAATATGACAAGCCTTTGGCAGATCATTTGAGGTCCTCTGTAGAGCACCCAAGTTAGACCATCAAGGGGTCAGGAGCCTACAAAACAAGGAGTAACAAAGGACTGGCTGAGAAGCGTGGCTGTGATGCTGTGAAGGCTCCCCCAGGGAGGTTTTCATTAAAAGCATTTTATCCAAGGCCTCGCGCCATTTCCTCATTGGACAAAGGAACATTTGTCAATTCAAAGCCTGAATAGAGTAGTTACGATTTAAACACCAAATGGCACGAAACACTATTAATTTCAAACCCACCGCACGGCTGGCCAAAAGCCAAATGGGCTCTGAATTTGCTTTGGATGCATGTCGTATCACACGACTCCAAAAGGAAAGCCCCTGGGAGGTCAGCCCCTTCCTGACAACTTGCATTCCCACTCCGGAGGCAGGTATAATTTGGCTGCTGTAGTGTGGGGAGGAGGGGATTAGCCAGCACTTCATGGATTAATTCCCACTTCAGAAGGGGTGTGTCCAGGCAGGAGCCATAACTCCACCCCTCTAGGGCTCAGGTGACTGCTGGGTGGAGCATTTATTGTACCTTCCCCACAGGTGTAACAAGGGCCAATGCTCCTGCATCTCACCTAGAGCCCCTGAAAGCATTATGCTTTATGAAAGCTTATTAATGGGCCCGATTCAGATCTATGTTACGCTAGCATCACGCAGACAAAACCCCAATAAAGCCAGCAGACTAAACCACATGAAAATCAGGAACTTCAGGTCACCAGACACCAGCACTCAGATAGAGCTTCCCACACCCCGCATCTCCCCACAGCACATCTCTATCACAAAGGGGCTTAATCTGCCCTGTGATATTTTCACATGAGCTGCCAGTACACCGCTAAGGAGTGTGTAATTCTGGGAGAGCTAAAGGTACGTTCTGCACCATTTACATTCTGCTGATCTATAACAAAGCTAAATATCGCTCCTGTTTAATGATGAAATAGATTTTTGGAATGCTAGCAGGGCTGATAGGGAATTTTCCATCAAAAACTGGTTTTGGATATAACATTGGGTTTTCTACGAAACAACATTCATCATGAAAAGTGTCTGCTTCACATGAAAATTTTCAAATTTTTATCCCAAAAAATGAACATCTGAAACACAAAAGTGTCTAGATAGTAGACCAAAAATATTTAGTTTTTTTCAGTGTGGGAGGGGAGTGTTTAATGAAAAGTCAAAATGTTTTTGTGGAAGAGAAACTCATTTTCCTAACAACACTTGCTCTTATCATTATTAAAACAACAACATCAAAACCACAGAAGCTGGAAAACAGCCCTTTTGCCCAGTTACCTGAATTCTCCAGATCTTTATAAGCTTCCGTCCAGGACTTGCCCATGTTTGCCAGCGTGTACTCCATGATCTGAATGTCAGTGATGGGACAGTTGCATTGTGGAAATTCTTCAGCACACTGGCAGCTGCACTGGCTGTTCCGACACACATACTCCCCCTCTCCATTGCACATGATGTAACTCAACGCAGACTGGACAAATTTCTCTTGTAAATACTGAGGGAAGATGATCTGGAGACCTGGCGCGGAGACAAGAGCAGGGGACGTGAAAATAAATATTGCGGATTGCTGTTCCTTTTTTTAAACCTGTTTCATTAACAGCTGGGAAGGTGACACAGAGGAATTAGAAGTTGCTATAAGATTTCTTCCCTAGTTGTCGTGAGCAAAGAATTTGGGGTACAAGATTTATGTCTCAAGTGCATTGCAACCGTTCAGCTGAGATCAGATTGCATCTGCTGGACTTAAGGAGGTCATGGCGTGGGGAATCAGCTCACAAGCCTTGGAAAATACGTCACAGTATGTTCTGCAAGAAGAGATATAAGGAGGGGGTCCTTTAGGTGAAATTGACATTGTTACACTATTAGATGCTAGAAAAAGCCTGCTAAAAACCTGTAGCCCCACAGAGCTGTGTGCAAGGGGCTGCCTCTTTACCCCAACCCCAGAGTCCCCTCTATCCCACACTGGGAGGAGATTGTCTCTATTCAACTCAGCCCCAGACTCCACAACAGTGTGTTCCACCCTGGTACACAGGGCTGGCCTTTATACCTTTTCCTCGGATGGACTTTTTCAGCCTCATCCACCGAGCGCTAGTTCAGCTGTAATGAACATTATGCCATTCTGACCTATTTTGTTGGAGACTAAATATCTCTCATGGTGTGGAAACGTCCGACCTACGCAAGAAAGGCAGAAAGAAAGACAGAAAGAAGGAAAGGCTAGACACTGGTAGACAGAAAGAAATACCACAGGCAAGAAAGAAAAAGAATATAGGGGGAAATTTGTACTGATGATTAGAGATTTTGGAGCCCACATCCCACAGAATTTCAGTGAGAGCTGGGTGTCTCACTCCCTTCATCTCATTTGAAAATCTCCCCCCAAAAAGTATGTGCTACATTCTTACTAGTGGAGACGCGTGGTTCCACTGACCTCAATGTAGCTTTGATACTTTACACATGCAGAGAATCTAGTCCTACATACATATCCCCTCTCCCCCCACTCCCTGCCCACACACACATACACACTACAGCTATTTTTCTGTGCTCTCCTGTTAAAGCCCAAGTCTGTGGGCTCCCTACAGACGGCCCGGGGGCCTTATAGGATTCACAGCTGTTTCCTTGTACCTGATAAGTTCTGCTTGTCAGACTCTGTCAGTTTCTGAAGTGCATGAGGCAGGGGAGAACAATAACTGAGCGAAGAAGCCTGGCCTGATCGCCTTTCCTCATAACAGGCCCAGGGATTTCAGACTGGCAGATAAAGGAGTTTATGGCTTGAACAGCAGTGCTGAACTCCAGTGTAATGAAGGCACGCAGGTCAATTACCCATCTGTTTGTGTTTCTATTGCTCTGAATTACAGTATCCGTCGCTGACAGCTCATTGGAGTGGAATGAAAATAAGACAATAATTCACAGGGTGAAACTGTGGAGAAAGGGCAGGAGGGCTGTGATCTCATTCAGGAGTTCAGCCCCCATCTTCGTGATGAGTCATTTGCACTCTAGGCGATAGAAAGGTAAGCGCCTGAGAACCCACCTCAGTGCTGGTTTTAATGGACACCCTTCCCTTCTCTGGAGCAGGACGCAGTAGCTCAGGTACTGGAGAATAACCAAGGCAAAGGGGACATCCCAGACCTCCTTTTCTTACCCCCTTGTGCACAAGACATAGTTTATGCAGAATGCCATGTCCACTGGCCGTGAGCTGTCCAATTGTCTGACCTAATTCCCAATCAAGCGCAGAGCAGTGGCAGCTGCCAGGCAGAATAAATATAGTGCTGTCTTCAGCCAGAGGTAATCTTTGGGACCCATGCATGAGGAAAAGGTTGGGGGCCTGGTTTTCAGAGGCACTGAGCATTTGTAACCACCATCGACTACCCTGGAAGTTATGGGTTCTCCACATGGATGAAAACCATGTCCGTCATGCATACTCTGTGAGAATCAGGGTTGGGGTGTGTGTGGTGTGGTGGCAGGGGGAGCGCCATCAGACAATGGGGAAAACACAAAAAGAGGGTAAGCTCCTGCATGTCCTACTGATCTCTCCTGGGATGGGTCTCAAGTAGAACCTCAGAACTCCTCCTTTTGACTCCAAAAGGGCTTGCAGGTGTGTAGCACCTTGCTGGATTTTGCCATGCACTATCATCTTATCCATCTGTAGAAGGGAGTTTCCTTGGCAAACCTCAATACTGGAGATAGGTGAAGAACTCCAGTTGCCAGGCTCCAAGACTTTACTCCACTTGCCTTGGCAATGGAAAGTGAGTACGGAGCTGTGTTATTATGCCCATTTTGCAGATGGGAAACTAAGGCACACAGCGGCTAAGGATTTTGAGACTTTCAAAGCACCAAGAGAAAGATCTTTGAGACCCTGAGGACTCCTAGATTCAGAGGGTCTGGGGCAACAGCCAGCCATGAGTTAGACTCACCACCTTCCATGAACCCTAAAGGAACGGTCTAGGTTCCATGGACTTGACTCAGTCCTTTGTCTACACTCTACAGGAATGGCCTGTCCTGGCCTCTGAGATTGTATGCAAAGCCTAAAATATTGTTATGCTTTTCAGTTCAACAAACTTTCTTTTTTAACCTTAGTTGGACAGCAGCACCCACTTGCTTCCCCGTCCCAGCTAATGGGGATTGCTTTCTGATGCATAACAGCCCAGCTAACCTGTGGTGAACCACCCTGTACATTTTCATACATAGCTAGACACACGGTGCGCACTTCTGATTGACACTCATCTCCCCCTCACACACAGACCACAAATGCACACTCCTACACACTCCCATGCATGTACACTACGTATACTGTATGTATAGTGCATGGCCAAAGCTGCAGAAATGCTTTTCAAACAAACACCCCCTCATATACAATACATGCACACTCCTATAGTGACATACACCTATAGAACCCTCACAGATGCGCTCAAGCAGGTCCTAACACTCATTTACACTAAGACTGCTTTACTCAGTTTAAGGCCAGGTGTTGGGGTGCCTATCCATGCAGGTGGTGAAAGGGTTCATGTGGGTTCCTAGAGGTTAGGCCAGACTTAATTAAAGATGAAGCCAAGCTGGAGAGGAGCTGGGTAGCGGAACAAAGAGAAGCAGTGTGGAGCAGAAAGCAGAGTGTGAAGAATTCTGCAGTCACTTTTGTGGTAGTGGAGAGACCTGAGGAAACAGGGAGGCCATGCATGGCGAGAAGGAAATCTGAGTGGGAGAGGGAAGGTCTCTGGAGAACACAGGCCTGAGGCAAGCTTCTGTGGCAGACCCTGGCTAGAGGGCTGAGTGACAAGAAGAGAAACCACTGCAGGGCCAGAGCAACCATCGGCAGGGAGTTCTAGATGAGGGGGGCCCACACCCAGATGTGAGTGTGTGCTGGATGAGGAAAGCTGCACATCCTGCCATGAGGGGTTCACCAGCAGTCAATTTACCCTTCTACAGGTCCCTTCACAATGTCAGTGTGGTGTAAAGGGAGCTTAGTGAGTAAGTGTGGGCCTGATTATCAGTTAGACTAAGACTCCATCTATCAAGGCACTTAAGTATGTATTTGCGTTTAAACACGATTGATTTCCTATTGATTTCAATGCAGCTACTAATGTGGCTTAAAGATGAGCACATGTTTAAATGCTTGGCTGGCTCAGGGACTCATACACTCATACTTGTGCATTTCCAAAACATGGACTTGGATGCAAGAAATACAGCTCTGCAGCTTAAAAATCCAGCCACCCTGCAGAAGATGTATTATTTTCTACAGCGACTCCCTGCTATGCACAAAGATTACCCTCCAGGCTAGGAGATCCCCGAGAGGGGAGGTTGAATGTTAAGGCTGTAGGAACATAATCACACACACCTACACTCCTATTCCCATTCACATATAAACACGCAGAGGTAAACATACACACTCAGACCAAAGACAGGCATGCACACCTGTGCTTTCTCACTCACCCTGCTTCTGGAAGACTGCACACCTTAAATGGTAAGCCACTGGTCAGGATCAATCATAGGACGAATGTCTGACATAAGGAAGTGCAAAGGCCCTCTTTAAAGTCTGGAGGGAGCAGAGGTTTGGTCAAACTGAGGTAGGAGCAGAGAGAGGATATGGGAGCTGGTGTGGGAAGGGACATGAATTCACTTAGGAAGGGTTCCTGGAGAGGTGTTTTGGCCTTGGCCTGGAGATATCTAAAAAGCATATTGCACGCCTTCCCACAGCCCCGCAATTAGAGCCGAGTGACCAAAATGTTGACAGAACAGTTTTCCCTTGAAAAATGCAGTTTTGTTGCAATCCAAATGTTTTTGGGAAATGTGTGGATGAGGAGAAAATGTAAATGAATTGTTTTGGCTTTCTCATTTCATTAAGGTGAAATGTTCCATTTCAACTTTCTCATTTCAATTCCTTTCGTTTTGACTTTTCCATCATATTAACTATTTGAATAGATATAATATAGAAATACAATATAACTGTTTCAGGTTACTGTGCTGACGTTATCAAAAGGAAACATGGTTCCCATATTGGAGCGAAAAGATTTGATGCTGTCAAAGAAAAGCATTTTGACATTTCCGAATGGAATGGTTTGGGAAACTTTTTGTTTTGCTGGAGATTTAGAAATTCTGGTTCCGTTTCGGAATGAAAACCTATTTTGAAATGTCAGAATTTCCCACGGAATGGAAATTCCATTTTCTGGCCAGCCCTGCTTGCTGCTTGCAATCTCCAGCACAGAGCCAAACACCTCCAACAGCCAATTCCTTTCCAATCAGCAACAGAATCAGCCAATGCTCAACTCCTTACAGCCTGCAACGAGGGTGGGCAAGCAGGCCCTGAGCAGGCCAATGAGATAAGAAGAACACGGACACACATGAACGTACACATGCTTATGCCCAGCCACGCAAACAGTGAATGTTTCTACTCAGTCCAAGTACTCTGATGTTTTAGGACATTTAGACCCAGTTCTAAATCTTGCAGCAGACCCTCACATCTTGTAAAGGGCCTAACCAAAGCCTTCATATGACCTTTGAGGCATTTTGGCTCTGGAGCTGAACATTACATCTTGGGCCTATGACTGCCAGGGGCTTGGGCATGTCCTTGAGAATGAGATGCTCTCACACGTAGGCTTCAGTCAAGGTCTGGCTCTGGCCGGCTGTTTGGGAATCAGAAATCTTCCCTGTCATGAAGACGCTGTTCTTTTATTGAACTGGCCTCCGAGCAGAGCGACATGAAGGCAGGAACACGGATTTCTGTCAGCAGCTCATGCTTGGCTGCTAATCAGATCAAAGTAGACTAAGTCACGATTCATTACCTGCAGCCCTGTGACTAATTCTTAATGAGCTCTCACAAAGCAACTGGAGAGGAGAGAAAGGAGCCTAAATAATTATTTGGCGAACCACCCTCCAGATTGGGTGGATAACATTAAGGTGTAGCTTTAAAGGTCACTTTGCGTTATTAAAAGGAGACCATTCCTCCCTGACCCTGTGCCTTTCCCTTAGCTCTGGGCTGACCAGTGTTGGGTCTGCCTTGTGTTGTAGCATATAAACTGTGTGTGCTGGTTATCCTGTTATTCCACAGGCTCTCACCATGAGTATTCACTGAATCAGTTCACATAGCTGAGATGCATCCCAGCAGCGAGCACTTGTCTGAAGTCCCATCACAACCAGCACCTTCCTCTTTCCCTTTCCTCTTCTCTTTTTGTCAGCCTTCTCCTGTCCTCTCTGTCCCAACCACTACCCCCTTCTATCTTTTGTTCCTCGTCCCTCTCTTCCTCCCTTTCCGTTCAGACCATCACAATCTCCCCCAACCATCTCCCCCTTTTCCTCTCCTCCACCATCTCTCTCTCTAGAGATTATGGGAGTTTCTGAGTGAGACTGTGTTCATTATTCATAGATTCTAAGGCCAGAAAGCATCACCATGATTGTCTAGTGCAGTGGTTCTCAAACTAGTGCTACTGCTTGTTCAGGGAAAGCCCCTGGCGGTCTGGGCTGGTTTGCTTACCTGCCATGTCCATAGGTTTTGCCGATCGCAGCTCCACTGGCCGCGGTTTGCCACTCCAGGCCAATGGGGGCTGCAGGAAGGGCAACCAGCATGTCCCTTGGCCCGCACCGCTTCCCGCAGCTCCCAATGGCCTGGAATGGAGAAACACGGCCAGTGGGAGCCACGATCAGCCAAACCTGCGGACACGGCAGGTAAACAACTGGCCCAGCCCGCCAGGAGCTTTCCCTGAACAAGCGGAGGCCCTAGTTTGAGAACCGCTGGTCTAGTGTGACTTCCTGCATAACACAGGCCAGAGAACTTCCTTCAAATAATTTCTAGGCAGATCTGTTAGAAAAAACATCCAATCTGGATTTAAAAATTCTAAGTGATGAAGATTCCACCATAGCCCTTGGTAAATTGTTTCAATGGTTAATTACTTTCACCATAAAAATGTATGTTTTATTCCCAGTCTGAATTTGTCTAGCTTCCACTTCCAGCCATTGGATCACGCTGTACCTTTCTCTGCTAGATTGAAGAGCTCATTACTAAATATTTTTCCCATGTAGGTAGTTATAGATTGTAATCAAGTCATGCCTTAACATTCTCTTTGTTAAGCTAAATAGGTTGAGATCCTTGAGTCTATCATTATAAGGCCCATTTTCTAATCCTTTAATAATTCTTCTGGCTTTTCAACCCTCTCCAATTTATCAACACCCTTCTCGAATTGTGGCACCAGATCTGGACACAGTATTCCAGCAGTGGTCACACGAATGCAGAATGCAGAGGTAAAATAACTTCTCTACTCCTATGCAAGATTCCCCTGTTCATGCACCCCAGGATTGCATTAGCTCTGTTGGCCACAGCATCACACTGAGAGCTCATGTTCAGCTGATTATCCACCTCGACCCCCAAATCTTTTTTTCAGAGTCACTGCTTCCCAAGATAAAGTCCCCCATTCTGTAAGCATGGCCTATATTCTTCATTCCTAGATGTATACATTTACACTTAGCCATATAAAAATGCACATTGCTTGCATCCAGTTTACCAAGTGATCCAGATCTCTCTGTGTCAGCGACTTGTCCTCTTCATTATTTACCATTCCCCCAATTTTTGTGTCCTCTGAAAGCTTTATGAGTGAAGATTTTATGGTCTCTTCCAGGTCATTGGTAAAACATGTTAAATAGCGTCGGGCCAAGAACCAATCCCCGTGGAATCTCACTGGAAGCAGACCCACTCAGTTATGATTGCTTGTTTACAGTTACATTTTGAGACCTATCAGTTAGCCAGTTTTTGATCTGTTTAATGTGTGCCACATTCATTTTGTCTTTATCTAATTCTTTAACCAACATGTCATGCAGTACCAAGTCAAATGCCTTATAAAAGCCTAAGTATATTACATCAACACTATTACCTTTATCAACCAAATGTGTAAACTCATCAAACAAATATATCAAGTTAATTTGAGAGGTTCTATTTTCCATTAGCCCATTTTGATTTGCATTTAATTACGTTGCCCTCCTTTTCGTTCTTTACTAATTGAGTCCCATATCAGCCACTCCATTATCTTGCCAGAGATCAATGTCAGGCTGACAGGCCTATAATTACCTGGGTCATCCTGTTTACCCTTTTAAAAATTGGTACAACATAGCTTTCTTCCAGTCTTCTGGAACTTCCCCAGTGCTCCAAGATGTATTAAAAATCAACATTATCAGTCCAGTGAGTTCCTCAGCCAGCTCTTTTAAAACTCTTGGATCCAAGTTCTCTGGACCTGCTGATTAAAAATGTCTAACTTTAGTAGCTTCTGCTTAACATCCTCCAGAGCTACTAATGGAATGGAAAGCATGTTGTCATCCCCATACAACGAAACTACATCAGATGTTTTCCCCAAATACAGAATAGAAATATTTATTGAACACTTTTGATTTTTCTGCATTATTACTGATAATTCTACCATCTACATCTAGTAATGGACCAACAGCATTGTTAGGATTCATTTTGTTCCTAATAAAATATATATATATATATTTAAATGCCTTTGTACTGAAATTGCACAGAGACTGTTCAGGGCAACAAGATACGACATAACTCGCATCTTTCCAGATGCCCCCCACTTCCATTGTTTCTCTTGCTCTTTGGCTTCCTCTTTTCAGCTCCATGGTGCTGCTCAACCTTGGCTTTCTGAATAGCAGTAACTACTGGGAAAGTCAGAAAGGGTGCAGTCTTCTGAATTTCTCAGCCAGATAAAGTCCCATCATCCCCATTCTTTTCCTCCAGAGACTGATTCAGATCCTGATAATCATGGGGACTGGCTGAAGGAGTGGCAAGGGGAAACTTTCTATCTATCCCTTCCCCCTTCCCTCTCACACACTGTGTCCTCCTTCTCTCTTTCCCTTTGCTCTTTATTTTCTCTCTCTCTCTTATTCTTTTTTCGTTCACTCTCTCCCCACTTCCATTGAGTCAGCTCCATGAAAGCCATAATGAAGTTCCTATTTCCAAATGCTCTTTCACTGACATTCTGTATCTGCCTTTATTTCCCCTGGTTACATTGTCCCTTCAACGCCCACTTGGAAACTCTGCTCCCATCATAGCTAACCCTAACTCTGAACAAGTGAAAGGCAAAAATCAGAATTTCTGCCGTACAGGAAATTATGATATTCCTTTTCTTTTGGCCCACATAAGGACAAACATTTGAAATATTTTTTAATCGAATATAAAGTTCCCAAAAACTATGAATTGGAAATGTCAAAATGAGATATTTCATTTGTATTTTCCTTTAGGAAAATCAAAAAATGTCAACAAGATGTTGTGGAAACCTCAGTTTCCATAAAAAACAAACTAACAAACAAAAAAACCCAACAACAACAACAGAATCTTTTGATGATAAATTCTTGGCCAGCTCTAATAGCAATGCAAGGCTTCCTTCTTTCCCTTCCCTTGGTTGGGCAAACATATCCTAATCAACCATAACTTATTATACAGCAGAGGTATCTGCTGCAGCTATACATATCTGAAGATTGGCCACATTATTGTGAAATCTGAGTAACAGGCCAAACCTAAGACCTTACTGTAAATCTAGAGGATATTACTTACAAAAATCTAGGATAACCCCTTCCCTGGTATTTTCAAAAGGGCCAGAGGACAATATGCACCCACTGGTTTTCAGCCAATATCTTTGAAAATCCCATTCTTAATTATTAATAACCATGGATGACTATAAGCATTATTGTTCATTGAGACCTGATCTCAAGTCCTTTGAAGTCAATGGGAGCCTTTCCATTCATTCAGTCTTTGGAACAGGTCCTTAGGTCGGTCGGTCGGTCTATCTATCTATCTATCTAAAGGGTTTTGATTAGTGATCAGCCTTACAGTATATATAAGAAGCCCTACTACATTATATATTACTATCTTACTATACTATACTTACTATACCATATTACTATATATAAATTATGGGAAGGTACATTTCAGTGATCACCAATACATTTAAAGCAACAAGACTATTATTTTTAAAGAAAACAATTTTTTTTAAATCCACAATATGACTTAATAAATGAAACCCAATTTCTGTGAAACATCCTACGTTTCACTAAAATTAAAACAACACTTGCCAATTTACACTGAAAACCGAAAACCATAATATAGCCTGTTCTTCTGCAAAATTTAAAATTTAAATCTATATAAACATTGGACAAAGTGAACTGTTAAAATTCATATTTCCTATTTTGTTGAACATTGAGTATAATCACAACAAAGCTCATGCACAATAAATTTCCTGCTCCATTGAAGTCAATGGAAAGACTCCTGTTGACTTCAGTGGAACCAGGACTGGTCATGACGTTAATTAATGTACTTGGCCCATAACCTCTAGGGAGGAGGGATAGCTCAGTGGCTTGAGCATTAGCCTCCTAAACCCAGGGTTGTAAGTTCAATCCTTAAGGGGGCCACTGGGGGATTGGTCCTGCTTTGAGCAGCAGGTTGGAATAGATGATCTTTTGAGGTCCCATCCAACCCTAATGATCTATGATTCTATGAAAACACAGGTGTCTATGACTTGAACTAAAGGATTAAGTACACCAGGTAGTAGCTGTGGCTGACTCGGCCAACAGAGAGGGACATTTGGCCAGTATGTTACTTAAATATCATTGGATATGTTGGTATTTCTTTACATTGGTGTATATACAGCATCATGCCCGTTTAGTCTCTGGTGCCTTTGGCTTTGCTTTAGAACACAGTCCATATGAATAACAAACCCAGCAGCATAAATTCACCCTTGTAGTCAAGATACTCACCAAAAAATGAATCTCAAAAGGCATAATATTCCACCCTCATTCAGTTCTCTCTCATTTCCAAAGCCCCTCTTCCCCCCCACCAAAAAAAAGTAGTTGAACCTCATGGCTTGTCCTGAATGCCAACAGACTCAGACTACTTCAGACAAGCAGAGAGACTGGCAAGGTCAAGTTTATATAGGTTAAAACCTTAAACTCTGTCTGAAACCAATAGGCAGCCAATACAAATCATAGAACACTGGCGTAATGATATAGGGACCAATCCGAAGGCCAGAGAAATCGGTGGAAAAACTCCCATTGACCTCAGCGGGCTTGGGTCAGGTCCATAGCCCTGCCATAAATCTCTCTCTCTCTCAGTCCTTCAGTTTTTCTCCTTCTCCCTGTTTCAACCATTGTTACTGTTTACTACTATTTGAACTGCAGTAGCATGCAGAGGACTAAGGGCCAAAATGGCAAAGGCCTTTAGGCACGTAAAGCTGCATCTAGGTACCCTCGTACCTAGCTACCTGAGCAGGTTAGGTGCCTAACTCCCATTGAAAGTCAATGGGATTCAGGCACCCACATTATGTAGGCACTTTTGGAAATTCCATTCTGTTCCTAATTACATCTTTAGGCACTGGAATGCCTTTGCAGTTCTGGTCCCATTGTGCTAGGTGCTGTACATATACATAAGAACACACTGTCCCTGCTCGAAGGAGCTTATAATGTAACTGAAGACAAGGCAAGTGTGTGTAACAAACACTTAGAAGAGGAAGAAGGAGGAGGAGGGTATGAGCTTTAATTTCCTCTTGTCATTCCTCCCTCCCCTCCACCTCCCCGACATTCACTCATTCCTTTCTTCTGATTCCTACCTTGCAGGTGGAGTTTGCTCTCAGTGCTTTGCAGAAGGACAGAACTCACAGAGTCCAGATTGTCGTAGCTGTTACAGCCCAGGGGGCCAGTCCGAGTTTCTGTTACCTAGAGAAGAGTGCAAAAAAAAGGAAACATGCCATTTGTTTGTGGCATTTCCAAGACAGTCCAGCCTCTGACATCTCCACTGGCTGACGGACATCCACACCCACCCCACCCTCATGAAAATAAAACCTACATGACGTGGGTAAGAGCCAAATATCCCCAATGGCCAGGTTAGAAATGAAAACGTGAAAGAAGAGCCACCTCCCAGACTCTGTCCAGCTGCAAACTGTCCTTTGTTTTATGTTATTGTTTTATGTTATGAATCTGGGCCTGGTGAGGGGAGGCCTGCAGGCTGATCCACTCGGGATCTCTGTTGGCTTAGACCAGAAGCCAGGAGAGGAATCCCGTTTTCTCTCCATGGCAATCTAGAGCACATGGATTGAGAATCAGATATGGTGATTCTCCATACTATGGATTCTCCCCCACCACACAAGCCCATACTACGGGATAGATGGAGACACAGAAAATCCTCCCACTGCTTGCAGCATAGTTGTTGTTATTGTTGGTATCTAGCTGCGGAGGAGACCTGCCCTTCCTGAGTTCACAAAGAGTGGTTATCTGCTGCCAGGGCTTCAGTATCTCAATCCAGTTTCCCATTCTTGAGGGAATAGGCTGCACCAGGAGACACCACAGGACAATAACACAAGCCGGAGCCTTTCAGTGTGATGGCTAAGAGTGATGTCTCCATCCCGACTGTCTTCCCTGCAGCATGTTCCCTGACAATGGAATCCCTCCCCAATGGAGACTGAGTGCTTTCAAAGGAGGAGGCCGCTGTTTGTGGATCCATTTTCCTTTCCTTTGTATCCTCCTCCCAGTAGCTTCCCCCGCTCCCCCTCCAGCGCTCTATTTCTATCCGTTTCATTCTGTAAGCCTTTGTAAAGCCTCATTGTGGGCTTTTCTCATTCTCTTGTAATCAATTCACCTGAGAGCTGTTCAGCAGAAACTCTACTAATACCTGCTGCAGGAAGACACACAAGGGTGGCTGCCACTGCAGAACTGCTAGCCCATTTCCATTGTCACTGCTGACCTGACACGGCCAGGCCCTCCCCAATATCACTGTTACATGGCAAGGACGATGATCTCTTTAATATCAATGCCACACTGGGTGTCCCCTTCCCAAAATCACTTTCACGCTGAAATGATCTGTGCCTACCCAAAATGAGGGACACAAGAGAATAACTTTTCCCATCTAACACCAGTAGCACAGGGCAATAACTTGCCTTTTCCTGGGGGGAATGCCACGTTGGAATGGCTGGTGCCTACCCAGCAGCAATACCATATTAAAAGCCAAGCCCTGACTGGCATCACTATGCATCGGAATGGCTGTCATTCCCTAGTCTGTTTCTCTCCCTGGAATCTCCACAGCAGCAGATGCAATACCTTGATTGCTCCGGTAGAGATCTGGATCTCATGGAGTCTCCTCATGGTGCCATCGCGGTCTACGAAGTAGGAGGAAGCAAGCTGGTGCAGTG
The DNA here is from genome assembly GCF_007399415.2 of Gopherus evgoodei. Lineage (NCBI taxonomy): Eukaryota > Metazoa > Chordata > Testudines > Testudinidae > Gopherus > Gopherus evgoodei. Next base: position 11,242,830 of record NC_044337.1, read on the forward strand.
CCTCAACGCTTTGGGTAGCGTTTCCGGACTTCCTGTCAAGCCGGCTTTTGTCCATGTACATGGTCAAGGCCTCCTCCCCTGCAGTGAAAGGAAACAGATTGCTACATTGGAAGGTTTGCTGCTAACCCCCCAGGGCTGTGTGCACAGGTACCGACAGTATCACACTGAACCTGTGCAATCCAAACTCTGCACCCCTGGAGATGCCTTGTGCAACAAATCCAGTCCCATTCTTCTGGACAATGGACCAGATTCAAAAGATTCAAAAGCATAGCTCCATTGCGGCCAATGGTGCAGATCCCCAGCTTCTGTAAATCTGAATAACTTCACTAAAAGCAATGCTGATTTACATCAACTGGGAAACTAGTCCATTATATGGAACAATAGCAACAAGGCCTGTCATTTTGGGGGTACATTTGGAGTGATGGGGCCAATATTTAGACTTGGTGGAAGAAGATGCAACTCTCATGGAAGTCTCTTATCTTAATTCAGTGGCATAAATGATGGTTTAAGTTACATTTAGCTCACAAGTGAATGGATCTGTGTTTAAAGGATAAATTAGTGTCATCTGGCATCAAGTGGCTATGCAAGATGAATGGTTGAGAAGAATGGGGAGTAGGAGGGATGAGATCACAAGCAGAAAAAAAGCAAAGAGAAGTAGCATAAACAACTACTTGCTCTTCCTACAGGCCTAGAGAGCACAGGTGTTGCGTGTTGTGTGGTACAAGAGCAAGGGATAAAGTGTTGAACAGGACAAAGTAGTGCAGGGAAATCAGGCCCAGTATTAACAAGAGCATTGCTGCCCTGGAAATGACAGAGAATCAGGAAGTATTATTATTATTAATATTTTATTTTATCATTTTATTATTAAGTACAGACATTAGAATCCCGAGAGGCAACAAACGTTAATGAACAATAGCAACATTCTGAATGAAAAGAAAAGAAAAATGAAAAGAAGACGGAACAAAGTTTATAACCACAGTTTATTGTTAAAAACATCTATTCATGACGTCTGAGCCAGAATACAATCCAGCTGACTTTCTCTAAGCTCTGTTAGCTCTGCAAGATTGAAAGGAGTGACAGACAAAACCAACATATTTTCCTCACTAAGGTCACGAAGTCTGATTTTGAATGTACACACAGAGCAGAAGGTGCCATTTTTATCTAGTTAGCTTTAAGAGAAGAATCAAAGTTTAATTGGGGTGGAAGTAAGCAGCACCTGCTGTAATCCAACCTGTGGATCCAACAGATGAACTGAGATTTATGCTGATGATGATCATTATAATACTAGGATTGCATGAAAAAAGTTGCCTCACTACTGTTTTCATGGATAAATATTTTACTTTAGGGACATTTGATTTTTTAGAGGAGAAAACTGATTTTTTCTGTGGAAAGCAGACACTTTCTGTGACAAACTTTAATTTGAAAAAAATCAAAAATGTATATGAAATGTGTCTCCAATTTTTTTATTTAAAAACCAAACCCCAGAATATTTTAATTTGGCAATACTACTGTGGCTAATGGGAATTGCAGTTCAGTTTCCTCACGGCCTTATTCTCCAATATGGGCCAGACTCCCTAGCTGACCCACATATCCCATGATGCACCATGGCCAAGGTCTCCCATGACACACCCCTGTCGGAAGACTGTGGTGCATCATGGCAAACATCTGACCAAGGAACCCAATCTAAGCCACAGAGAATGGGAGCTTCCACCACCCAACTACAACTCCTCTGAGCCAACCTGTGGCATTTTCAAATCAAAATATTTTGATTTTTTTGCCAGGATGCCAAAATTTTCTATGGAAAATTCCAATCAAAAACATTGTTTTCTTCAAAATTTTCCATGGGAATCCCCATCCCCCCAGCTCTAAATAATAACAACAATAATAATTAATAATAATCAAGAATTAATCTGTTGACAGTGATGCCTAGAGGCCCAAGGTGGTGATCAAGGCGTTACCATGTTATGCCTTGTGCACACACATAACAGAGATGATGTTTCCTGCCCTAAAGGGTTTACAATCTAAGCATATGATGGGAGACAACAGGTGGATACAACAAACAGACGGTGGAAGCACCAGGTAATGAGACGAATGTGATTAACATGATAAGCAGCGGTCACAGCACACCAGCTGCTTAGCTGCTGTCAAGTTTTTAGCTGGCGTCACAACGCATGTGAGTTTCCAGGAGAGCTTTGAAGGAAGATAAAGTAGTGACTTTGTGGATTTGTACAGGGAGTTCCTCTGTCTGAGGGGGAAAGCTTGGGAGAAAATGCAAAAGTGCATGTGGGAAAATGTGATTAATAGGCAATAAAGGCTGTAGCGTGGGCCAAACGTATCCTTGATAAAACTCTACTGAACTCAGTGGAGCTGCACCAGAGATCAATGTGGTTGTCTGTGTCCGTTTCAGACTAGAGTACTATACATAGCAGAACGTGGCACTTGGGGGCCCTGGACGGGTATCTCCCAGATGGCCGTTACACACGCAGCTCCTGTGGAGTTCTAGTGGGATGTGGGAACTCTCTTGTGTTCCTTAGCAAAGCCCACACCTTGGTTTTGCTTCCCATGTAGAAAGATCAAGGCCTTTGTCAGTCCCTGACTCAACAATCACTGGTGGAACGCTTAGCTGGGGCAGCGCTTTGAACTGGGTGTGCTCGTGTACACTACGAACTTGCACTGGTATAAATATACTGATCAGGAGTGTGAAAAATCCCCCACCCCTACCCCGAGCGATGTAGTTTTTTCGGCTAACCCCAGTGCAGACAGGGCTATGTTGATGGGAGGGCTTCTCCCTGCGACACAGCTACCGCCTCTCATGGAGGTGGATTAACTATGCGGTCGGGAGAAGCTTTCTCGTCACATGTGTCTGATAAAGTGAGTATTCACCCATGAAAGTTTATGCTCCAATACGTCTGTTAGTCTATAAGGTGCCACAGGACTCTTTGTCACTTTTTACAGATCCAGACTAACACAGTGACCCCTCTGATACTCTGACATCCAGCGTAGCTCCAGAAGCTTGGGGAGTGGCAGTGGAGGAACGACCAAGCCATGCTGAGTATATAGCCACTGATTTCAGGCAGTTTTGTACTCGACACAGCTCAGCCATGCCTCTGCTGCCGCTTTCGATACTACCACGGCTACCCTGCTATTTGTATTCATGCTAACTCTCAGGAGATAACTCAAATATGTGCACAAAAGTTGGGGACTCACACCTCTACCTCATCATGTAGACACAGCCATGGAGACCTGGCAGAAAGCAAAATGTCCTGGTTAAATCCCCACCTGGTAAAGCTACTGGGCAGTAACCGAAACTGCTAGCATGCTAAGATGTTAAATACTGATTCAAAAATGGACTCTACATTGACAGAGCTGAGGGGTAGGAGCAAGGGTCGCAGACCAGCATGTAAGTAGGCTATATGAAGCTAGCACTTAGACCAGGGGTCGGCAACCTTTCGGAAATGGTGTGCTGAGTCTTCATTTATTGACTCTAATTTAAGGTTTCGCGTGCCAGTCATACATTTTAACATTTTTAGAAGGTCTCTTTCTATAAGTCTACAACATATAACTAAACTATTATTGTATGTAAAGTAAATAAGGTTTTTAAAATGTTTAAAAAGCTTCATTTAAAACTAAATTAAAATGCAGAGCCCCCTGGACCACTGGCCAGGACCCGGGCAGTGTGAGTGCCAGTGAAAATCAGCTCACGTGCCGCTTTCGGCACTTGTGCCACAGGTTGCCTACCTCTGACCTAGACAGTAGTTGGAGAACCCAAAGCTTTTATGGCACCTGGAGATCTGTGTTCTATTCCCAAAGAAGCCGTCATTTGCCCCTCCAAAGTGTTTCAGTCTCACCACAGAGAAGATGAGGGGGGAAAATGAGAAAACTCTCTGTGCTTCATTCAGTGCACATCCTGGGAGACAAGTCCCATTCCTGAGATGCGAGATACAATGGCAGGAGAGAGCAGGGAGAGCCCGCTGCTTGAAACCCATGCTGTGTGCATGTGCCTAAGACTGGGAAAAGCCCAACATCCCCATGGAAAGAGAGCCAGCGAAAGCAGCCCATAGATCAAGAGGGGTTAATAGACTTTTGCTGCATTATTAAGTCTTAATTTCTCGTTTATTAAGCGGATGCTATGTTCAAAGTTGTCTTCGCTTCAGGGCTTTCCCTGCAAATTAGCTCTCAGCTCTGTGTGTGGGTGCCCTAGAAATGACCCTGCACCAATCCCTTTGTCAGAACTAAACTGGAGCAGAGCTGGCTCTCTATCAGGCTCTGGGAGAAACAAGCTGCTCGGCAACAGAAAGGCATCAGAAATCCTCTTCTTGTGGAAGGTGTCTAGGCAGCAACCATGCTGGATGCAGGATGGCATCTCTCAGATCTTCTTGAGCCCCTCCCAACAGTTGCTATGCAAACAAGGAGTCTTGCACATTTGTCTCTCGTTCTTTAGCTGGTTAAATGTCAGGCTGAGATTTGAATGAATAAAAAGCACAAGTCTCTGGGTAGCTGTTTTTCTCATGTGGTCCAAGGTCTTAAAGCGGCTCCTAAGCGACGATCGACTTGATGTCAGAGGGATCTGGTTTAGCCTGCAAACTCTGAGCGGAACATGTCCCCCTCCGTGCACAATGCACACTGTGTGGTCAGTGTAAAGCTGCTTCGTCTTCATCACAGTCGTTGCCAAGATGAAGTCTTCATTCCTCTTGCCCTGCCTGCCCCCACCCCGCTGCTCTGGGCTGATTGAACACTTCGCACTTCTGTCCAACACCAGCTCTCATTACAAGCCTCTGCATATTTAAAAATGTTGTGTTGTAAAAACAGGAGATCGAACAAGCCACTGTGAATAATTCACAACCTCACCCAGTGAAATTAAAAATATATTTCACCCTTGAAGGTCTCTGTTATTTGGAATTTCCAGGGACGTGGAAGAGAAAAAGGCTGCCAATGGGAAGAAATATAAAACTACAAATAAAACTCCATTCGCCTCCATGGTTTCTTCCTTCACTGCCTTGCGCTGTGTAAAATATGATTCCAAGGAGACATTTCCTCAACCGAAATGAGTTCTCTCTGTACAGAGTTCTTATAGGGCCTGATTCAACACATCATCTCTATCCAGCAAATCACTTAAGCACGTGCTTTGCTGTATTGGAACATTTCATGTGGTTGGGGTGGTGGAATTTGATTGGATGCATTGAACCAGCAGTTTTGGACTAAGGATTCTTCTAGGGCTGCAGTCAATAATGGCTAGGACCACATGACTTCAATGGACCTACACCAGTTTACCCCATCTGAGGATCTGGCACCTAAGTCATGCAGGCAGGGATGCAAATCAATCTAATCTTGTCTACATAGCTGATCATTTACAGTATGTTTAAAGAGCTTTTCATAGCCCCCAGAGGAACAAGAGCCAGAAATCCGAGGAATTTCACTAAGGATTTCACTATTGCCAATCTATTTTATGTGGACAGCGCTCAGATAATATGATGCGCAGAAGCACAAAATTTTAAGATAAGATGCCTTCTTTGTCACTGCAGTATTCTCAGTGCAGCTACTGCTACATGCCATACCTGCTATTTAACCCTATAAAACGCATAATAGCTACAGGCAGTAAAAAGAAAAACAGAAGCAAAAAAATATCCATGAGAAATTTACTTCCATTTTTCATTTTCAAAATATTTGAAATTTTCTACCCAGCTCCAGTAACTGGGCATGCGAATTGGTGACTGCATCCGCAATTCTCCATCTTATTGATCTACTGGCGTATGCTGCCCATACCGGGACCGGTCTGCAACCCCTGGATATATATTTTGCATTGAATTTAATTATTATTCTTTTTTTTTTTAAATGTGGCCCATATTTTTTCCTTTAACTATTGTAGCCAGTTCAGGTCTCTCTCTGTCCCCCATCAGTGTCTCCATCCCTGCCTAATGCCTTGGTGTGCTACTTCATAGAGCACTCTAAGTTTTTCCAAGTCCAGTGAGTTTCGCCCGTGGGAGAAGATTGTTTTCCTTCTGTATTCAGTTTGTTTCAGAGAGAGAGCATCTGGTTTCAAGAAACAAGGCAGGGCGTGAAGGTTAGGCGGGAATGCTGTTATAGGCACTATACCAGCCAGACTGCTATTCTGTCTATTCCAAGAGAGAAAATCACCCAGGCAGAATATCCAGTTCACATGGTTCTTTCAAATGCTGCCTCTGCACTTATTTGGAGTTTGGCATTAACATATTTAATCTGGAACGATTATCATCACACAGGCATCACGCACGCAGGCCCATATACACCCTCTCAAAACTGCAGCATATCCACATCGTCTTAAAACTCACATACTCAGATATTGGTATTTGCATACTCAGGGCCATACTGTGATTCTCTCGCGCATAGCAGTACCTAAGGCCACACGGAGTACTCTGTTCTATTAAAAGTAGTAGGACATACGGCTCAGTTCACCCCCATCATGTGGCATTGCCTTTTAAGATCTGATATATGAGAGGGCTTAGGAAATAGGAGATACTGGTAGAAAGGAAGTAAGTAGTATTTTCGGAGGAAATCCTGTTATTGTTTCTTTAAGGGCTTGTGATCAGAAGCTTTGCAGGGTGGGTGGAGCCAGGCTCCCCTTGCTCCCAGACAACTGGGATGAGCTTTAGGAAGGGGATCAGCATATATGCTGCCTTCTCCTTCATAGCATGGCAGACAGCAGCAGGAGAAGGCTGGGCTGCTGAGCCTGAGAACTAATTGGAGGAAGCGGCCAGCTGAAGGAGAAGCTTGCTAAAGCTCCACAACCAGCCTAAGTTACCACCCTAGCTCCAGGGAGGAGAGCTGGGGGAATCCAGCCTTAAAGAGAGATTGAGGGGACTTTCTGAATTACAATCCATCTGCTGCCAGAGAGACTGGCAGTGGCCTGGAAGTCACTCCTCAGCCACAGGCTGGGAGGAAGCTGCAGGAGGAGATGGAGTGAGAGTAGTGGAGACCTTAGCCCTGAAAGAGCTAAGGACAAAATAGGAGCATCTCAAGGAAGCAGTGAGGGATTAGAAGGATCAATCCTTAGCTGCCTAACATGGTGTCCCTGGGCTGGAAAACCAAGAGGAGAGGTCAGTCCTCCTATAGGTTTCAGGACTGAAAGAACAAAGGCAAGTAAGTCCCAGATCATAGAATCATAGAAGATCGGGGTTGGAAGAGATCTCAGGAGGTCATATAGTCCAACCCCCTGCTCAAAGCAGCACCAACCCCAACTAAATCATCCCAGCCAGCGCTTTGTCACACCTGACCTTAAAAACCTCTAAGGAAGGAGATTCCACCACCTCCCTAGGGAACTCATTCCAGTGCTTCACCACCCTCTTAGTGAAAAAGTGTTTCCTAATATCCCCATTGCTCCTTGTTCTGTCATCTGCCACCATAGAGAACAACTGAGCACCATCCTCTTTGGAACCCCCCCTTCAGGTAGTTGAAGGCTGCTATCAAATCCCGCCCCCTGACTCTTCTCTTCTGCAGACTAAATAAGCCCAGTTCCCTCAGTTTCTCCTTGTAAGTCATGTGCCCCAGCCCCCTAGTCATTTCCATTGCCCTCCGCTGGATTCTCTCCAATTTGTCCATATCCTTTTGGGGGAGGGAGGGCAAAACTGGACATAATACTCCAGATGTGGCCTCACCAATGCCGAATGGAGGGGAACAATAACTTCCCTCGATCTGCTACCAATGCTCCTACTAATGCAGCCCAATATGCCGTTAGCCTTCTTGGCAACAAGGGCACACTGTAGACTCATATCCAGCTTCTTGTCCAAAGTAATCCCCAGGTCCTTTTCTGCAGAACTGCTGCTTAGCCATTTGGTCCCCAGTCTGTAGCAGTACATGAGATTCTTCCTTCCTAAGTGCAGGACTCTGCACTTGTCCTTGTTGAACCTCATCAGATTTGTTTTGGCCAAATCCTCTAATTTGTCCAGGTCGCTCTGGACCTTCTCCCTACCTTCCAGTGCATCCATCTCCCCCACACCAAGCTTAGTGTCATCCGTGAACTTGCTGAGGGTGCAATCCATCCCATCATCCAGATCATTAATGAAGATGTTGAACAAAACTGTTACCAGGACAGACCCCTGGGGCACTCCGCTTGATACTGGTTGCTAACTAGACATGGAGCGGTTGATCACTACCCATTGAGCCTGATAATCTAGCGAGCTTTCTATCCACTTTATAGTCCATTCATCCAGATGGGGGCCAAAGGCCTTGCATAAAGGCCATTAGACTCTCAATCTTCTGTTTGGACTTTTCTGTTACTCCTGGAAGGGGGCTGAGCTGAAACGTGACCAGGCTGGAGGGCCGGGCCACAGAAGCTGCAGACAGTTGCAGAACTAGAATGATGGATAAGGAGATGCTGGAGTGAAATAACCCCTTGCAATGCCTTGTCCTGGCATGAGCGGGAGCTATGACAGTGGGTTTGCCTCAGCCGAGAGCACTTGCGCTACTCAGTTTAACTTCAGGCATCACTAAGGCTGCAAAATTTTTCCAAGGCCTTCCATCTGAGCCCTCAGCAGGAGCGTGGACACGTGTATATTGTCAGGGATGAGGACTTGCAGTTGTGCCTGCCCAGTCTCTGGGCAGCCTATGAGCACAACAGAGCTGCATGATTGACACCCCACCCATTGGCTGAGGAAGTCAACAAGCTCCTAGGTCCAACAGCCACAGTGGATCTCTGGCTGCTCAACTCACACACCCGCTAATGTAATCACTGCCCTGCTCCTAGCTCTGCTCCAGCCCTGATCCTTCTTGTTCCCAGCGTTGCTCCTCTCCTGCCCAGTCCACTGCAGCCCTGCTTCCCTGCTTGGTTCCTGACCCTGGGCTCTGAATCTTGGTCCCTGTCTCCAGCTCTGAGCTTGGGCACTACTCCTGGCCTGAGCCCCTCTGCTCTGACTACTAGGAATGACTGCCCACCCTACACACATACTGTGTGCACTCAAAACCCGGCACAGATGTGCACACACATCATGTAAACACTCACCATTCTCATATCGAGTGTGTGTAAACGCAGATCACAGAAACACTCCACGCTTGCTATTGTCAAACAAAGCACACCTGCGCTCATGTCACGCACAACAATACACATTCCATTGTCACACCAGGTGCACATATCATAGTTACCGATACCCACCCCCACACACTTTGCTTCATAAACCAAGGAGGCCATTCAGAGTTAGCCTGGGCTTTTGAGCATATCTGGAGGAGAGTATGGGGCTTCAGGGAGCGGAAATGTGACAACCCTGACTCATCACCATACCAACCGACCTACATCCTTTCTCGGGCCTGAAGAAGCGCTCTGTGTAGCTCAAACACTTGCAACTTCCACCAACAGAAGTTGGTCCAATAGAAGTTATTTACTTCACCCAACTTGTCTCTCCTACATTCAAAGTGACACAGAGCTGGACGAGCATGCTTCATCCCCTCTCCCCACCGTCACAGTGACTGGATAAGAAAATACCCCAGTTGCCACCTACCTCCCAGGGTGGCAGAGATGAGGATGTGGGTGCCGTACTTTTTGATGATGGTATCAATGAACTGTTGCGTGGTGGGTCTCCTGCCCAGCAAGCGGATGCTCCTCTGGAATTCAGGCATCAGGGGCACTGGATTGCGGACCAGGTCCCTCCGTTCGATGGCTGTGTTCCTCACCTTCCAACGGGCAAACTCCCTATGCGACAACAGAGGAACACAACACAGGTGAGGCTCTGAGTCTGGACAGGAGGGGAGAACCACCAGGGAAGGGGGCAGATGAGGGCAAAGGGGAAAATACTGCAGGACAGCCCCACATCGATACACAGGTGAGGCTCTGAGGCTAGACCTAGGAGGGGGAGGAAGAAGAGGAGAAGCAAGAAGTTACTGTACAATGCCAACACGCCTTAAGGAGCAGGGTCTGAGCTGGTGCTGGGGGAACCTCAACAAGTTCAGAGGTAAATTTCAGATGAGCTTCCAGAAGTATGGCTGCCCCTATGTAGGGGGCAGAGTATCCCACCTCTGCCTACCACAGGGCTCCTACACCTTTCGCTAAAGCAGCTGGCTTGGGCCACTCTTAGAGACAGGATACTGGAGCAGACAGCTCTTGGTTCTGATCCAATCTGGCAATTCCCATGTCCACGTGTTTCCATCCTATTTAAACTCTCTGACTGTGCAAAGCCCGGCTAAAAAGTTGGAGAGCACAAGCTTGCTCATGATGTCCTGATTTTCCAGCCCCTGGAGTGCAGGGGAATGTGATCCTTGAACAACAACATGGACAGAACCTGCTCAGCACCTGCCCTCTGAAAATCAGGCCCCTTTAAGGTATGTCAGGTTGGGCAGCCAAAAACCGAGGCATCTGACATTATTAGCCTCTTTTGCAAAATCTTGGAGAAGGCCTAAGAAGAAAACCAGTATTTACAACACTCCTGCAATACCACAGCACTATCTTAAGCAATATGTTGCCATGTCCAATTGAGTCACAGGCTGCTGTTCCTTTTCATTCATTTATTCCAGTAAATCAGATAAAACATTAGTTTAAATAATAGGAATAACAATAGGTGGGACTTTCCATCTCACTAAATATTGGCAGGCCCCTTACAGGTGGAGAAACTGACGTGCCGGGAGATGATTTCATGCACTCAGCAGCAAAGCCATGAGAAGAACCTGGGACTCTTGGCTCCCAGTCTGGTTCTCTAGCCACAGGGCCTTGCTGCCTTTTAGATTATTTTAATGAATGTAATTACACATGTGTTTATTTTGACTGGGTCCCATCATCACTCATCAGGGTGACTTACAGCAATAACATCAGCAACATACCATCCTTTTAACTTAAAATGCAAACTATAGAGCTAATTCCCACTTGTTAATCCTCAGACTTTCAAAAACCTAACCAAAAATTCCATTGACAGTGTACCCTAAAACTCACTACACTCAGGCTATGGAGAGAGCAGATCCCAGAAACACGGTCTTTTCACTGAAAATATTCTGCCACCAGTCTTGGAATGTTTCCTCCCAGCAACCAGTAACGAGACCAACCCAATGGATCAGTTATGCCTATGATGGGACACATTGGGAGTCAGATTCTTGGTTCTAAAACTATTTCCAAATAATGAGTACTGTGAATGGCCCCCAGAAATGCACCGGTGTTCATTGCATGGAGCACAAAGTCTGGCTGTCACATGCTCATGCTGCATAGAGTACAGGCCTCAGGTGTTCATGACGCTCACAGTGGCATGTTGGTGTGATGTGCTGTGAATGTGGCGCCTGGTCTGACCCCACTGACACCAGTGAGCAGTGGATCAGGCCCCTGGAGCCTGCGATGGAAATGCAAGATGTCTCGTGCAGCTAATGTCACTCACGACATGAGACTGCACTAGCTGAGTTCTTTTCAAGGGTAGCCTAAGTATAACTCAGCGGGGCAGACAGAACTAGCAAGGCCATGGAACAGTGTTGTGAGTCCATGTTAAAGAGATGCTAATACCTGATGGGGGAAAGGGAGTGGAGAGCCAGTAAGGAGGGACCAAGACTGGTGGCAGAATATTTTCAGTGAAAGGACTCTCACTCTGTCTATCCATCCCTGTCCCAGTAACGATTAGATAGATAGATTAGATTGATCGATTCACCCCTTCTGAGCTAGCACTGAGTAAGCAGTCTGCACTGTGTCTGAGAGATGGAGGGAATCGCAGGGGACAGTCTTGACACTTGTTAGTGGTATATTCCCTCTAGGGGAAAAACAAAAGGGAAAAATGCTGAGGAGGGAGGCAGAGTTGAAAGCACAGACCGGGGACATCACCCAGAGCTCCCACTGAGTCTCTACAGATAGGAGAATCCAAGGGCACCATCTCTATCTGGGGGGAGGGGTCTGAAAAGGAGAAGCCGTCGGAGCAAATTAAAGTCTCCATCTTCAAACTGCCAAGGCGACCAAAGGACATAAGTGGAGAAACAAGTTCAGTGCAGACCTTGGGGGCCATGGTTTGAAACCAAAGAGAAATGCAGCAACCAAGGAGCAGGACTGAATATGTTAAAGAAACAGAGCAGAAAGATTCTGAATGAAGCCCAGAAGTACCATGCTAACTAAGTCACTTCCCCACCTCACTCTCCTCCTCCCGGGGGTATGGCTGCCTATGGGCCCTGCAGGACAGCAAGGGGATCCCATACACAACATATGCTCCAGCAATGAGGCCCAGCCACGTGGGCTAAGGGCAGAGTCACTCCTTTTGGAGCTGTTACCATAGCCAGGTTGAACTTCCCACCTCCCTTCCAGCTTGCTCACTCCCCCTCTCCTTTTAAAACGGCTTAAAAGCCACCAGCTGCTGCATGCTGCCCACAGCCGATGAGCTGTCAGCCCGTGCCCCTCCCACACAACCCCAAACTCCAGGACTTCCAATTACCAGCCAGCCTCCTGTGCCCCCCAGCACCTCAGTGTTGCTGTTCTTATTTACTGGGTGACATTAGTGCGATCAAGGGAATGAGCCAAATATTCCAAAAATTCCAAAGGTCTTACTTTCTAAGAGCTAGATTGTATAGTTCTGCATGCGTAGGCGAGAGACCGCTATGGAGGTGCTTATCTGCCCCCCGTCTCCACAGCGTCCAAGCACCTCCAAGCATTCCTGCATGCATCCTCATGGCAGCCCTGAGGTATAGTAAGTATTATCAGCCCCATAGGACAGATGGGGAACTGAGGCACAGAGAGTCTCATTGAGTTGCCCGAGGTCACTCACAGAGTCTGTGGCACAGCCAGGAATACACTCCGAGGTCTCCTGTGTCCCAGTCCAGTGTCTTTACACAAGACCACGCTTTCTCTCCTCAGCTTCCCACCCCTGATCCGGGGCTGGGTACACACATAGTCCTCCTGGCTCCTGAGTGCAAGACTCCTTGAGATTGCTGCAGGCACCAGATACCCCCAAAAGGCCCTGGTGAGGGGCAGGATCACAGCAGGACCATGGCACCCACCCACTGAGCTGACCTAACACAGAGTGAGAGGTCTCCCTGCCCCCTTTCAAAGGATGGTAGAGGTGCTTTTCCAGCTTGCCCCTTCCTGAAATGCCCAGGACAAATCCAGGCTGAGCAGTTTGTCTAGGGATTTTCTCTGCAGCATTGCCTCTCCTCTGTCCATGACAGCATTAGGCCATTCAAGACTGAGATTTTCAAAGGGGCATGAGGGAATTAAGTTCCCAGAGGAGTTACTCTAGAACCTCGCCGGGTCTGACAGCCCAGCCTCCAGCCAGAGCTCAGATGTCTACACAGCTGTGAAACAGCCCCACAGCCCAAGTGCTGCGATCCCGAGTCAGCTGGCATGGGCTGGCCATGGGTCTATAACTGCAGTGCAGAGATATCCCTTGTCTTCTTTGAACATTCAGCCCATAGCCTCTGTATTAGGTACACAATACAGCTCAGATTAGCACACCAAGAAACAAATCTAATTCCAGAGCAACATTTAAAGAGAAAAATAGTGCAAGCCAAAAGTGATCTGACATGATAGAGGGAGTTCACTTGCTAGCTAGAGAGACAGACAGATACATGACAGCAAACTGGCTAGACCGATGTTAGAGCTACTGATCAGGGCAGTAAACAGCAGGCCGTTACAGCTGGGGTGTTCTGCAGGGCAAAGCTACATGTGAGGGCTGGCTGCTGCCACAGAATTTTAAGCCTTTGAATTAACCCCTCTTCCTTCCTCCTCCTCACACACTAAATTATCTAGTCTACTTCCCATTAACCCTGGCCAAGAGAGGATTGCCCCTCGTCAGTGGTGTGTTCTCTAGCCCTATGTCTAGTCTAGTCTTAAGCGTTTCAAGCAGCAAGTCCTCCTATTTCCCTGGGCAATTCTTCCACTGTCTCTTGGATGTCACTGTTAGGAAGCATTTTTGTTGTTGTTTTGTTTCTCTCTCCCTGATATTTTGCCAAAAAACAGCATTTGTTTTGATGGGAGGGGGAGGGGATGCCAAGAACAACATGGATTTTGCAAACAGTGATGAGAAATAAATGACTTCAAAGTTGCGTGGATTTTGTGTGACCTTGAGAGTAACTCAGTAAGTGGATTGTTCCAGCACTAAATTACAACACAATCAAACAAGCTTGACTCCAAGTCTAGTTCTGTGTGTTTGGACAGTGAGTGAGCCTTGCTGTGTTTATGAGTGAGACCTAATTATTGGGTGCTGGAAAGATCAATTAAAAAAAAAAGAGAGAAGAAAGTGGAATATATTTTTTATTATTGAGCCAAAGCCTAGGGAGGGTAGGAAAATATTTAGTGGATAGGGCGTTAGGATAAGAGGCAGAAGACAAGGGTTTGGTTCCCAGCTCAGATTTCTAGAGTGACCTTGACTAAGTCATGTAATCTACTCTGTGGTTCAGTTGCTTGTCAGTAAAATGGGGATCATTTTCCCCTACTTCACAGGGGTAAAATCCACTGATGACTGCGAGGCTCTCAAAAACAAGGACTGTCTACATAATAAGATATGTGGGTTCCAGATGCTCAAGTCTTCTTCAAGGATGCTGAATCTTCCTCCAACTGAAGACAATGGCAAAACTCCCAGGACAGAGGGCCACATGTTTTCAAAGCAGCCACTGATTTTGTGTGTCTCCATTTTGGGGGGTTCCCAATTTGAGCTACCTTCAATAGGCCTGACCACAAAAAGTGCTGAGTATCATAGCTCCAACTGATGTCAATGGGGGGTGCTCAGCACCTCTGAAAACCAGAGGCCATGCAGTGTCCTAAACTGGGCACCCCAACATTGTGAGACAGTGAGAATTAGAAGCTGCTTTTGGAAATTCAGCCACACAGCTTTAAAAGTTAGTTAAAATGTGTTGCCACTTGGCTGAATCCTCATTTTTATTTGAGCAAGGAAACAGGAAAAGCAGGAGGTGCTCGGTTGCATGGCAGAAAATGGATCAATCTGCTGGAACACAATTTCATTTAGCTTTTGGGGATGCCAGATCCTCAGGTGGTGCAAACCTGTCAAAGCTCCTCTGACGTCAGCAAAGATACACTGAATTACACCACCTGGATCTGGCAAATTTTGCTGGAATCCATTCTCTCTGACCACAGGGACATGATCATAGCAAGATCACTTTGTGAGCTATTTAAACTTGTCAACTTGTCCCCTTGTGTTTTTATGTGATATTCTTGGTGCACCTTTCAACCCCAGCAGCACTGAATTTACCCTTTCTAACTCGGACCTTCACCTTAACCTTGTCCATACTGGGTAATTTTTGCAAATAGTTCCCATTACTGCCAACAGCCATTCAGCTGTTTGCAGCATCATTCTGGAGTGATCTGGAATGGAAAAAAGTTTGACATGAGCCAGAGGTTCCCACATCCCAGGTCAGCCCCCTGGCCACCAGGCAGCACACACCTATGGAAATCGAAAAGCTCAAGTTTTGATCCAAAAATGGGCATTTTGATACAATTCCATTGGGAGGGGGAAATGTTTGAAAGGTTTCCGGGATTGTTCCAATATGAAACAAAACCCAAATTTTGAAACCTTGCAAAAATTACCAGGAAATGGAATTCTCCTCCTCCATTCGGCGCTGGCCCAATTTCACTCCCAACATAGTCCTCCTCTCTTTAGCAAAGAAAACTTGACATTCCCCCAATTTATCAGTCCAAAACTACACCTCAGCAAAGATCAGTTTTTCTTGCAGATCCCTGACATTTCAAAAGGTTGCATGTTTGTGGCTGTCTCCATTTTTGGGTTAGTAGCGTGACATACCTGAAAGGAGCTTGATTTCCAAGTGTAGGTGCTCAGAACTTTCTGAAAAATCAAGCCACTTCAAATCAATGGGAAAAGGCTCATTAAGTCTATTTGATGGGGGGAAATTGAGGTACAGAGAGATGAAACCATTTGCCCTAGGTAACACAGACATGGTGGAGACAGGAATAGAACCTACCTATATCTCCTCATAGCCAGCTCATTGCACTATTCATCAGGCCACACTGCTTCCTATGCTTTTCCTACTGATCTGAGTGAAAATGATGATACGACCCAGTGCAGTTAAGGTTAGACAGAGGCAGATGACAACTGTAATGAGGTCCCTTTAAGACCAGCATTCAGCTGTAACTCAAGAATCCCAGTTCTCATGGGACGATTAGGCAGTAGTGCGCAAGCTCCAGAGCAGCATGAAGCAGAATCTGCTCGAGTTCTGCCAATGGAAAGGTGCTGGATTTGTTTTTGTATCCACACGAGGAAGAGGTGATGCAAATTCACACCAGCATTTAGTTGCCACAAAAAAATCCCCAACGAAAAAATCCCCAGAAGCTGAGAAATCAGTCTAATGAAACGCAAACCACTTCCTTTGGGAAAACTATATTGACCCCATTCTGTTCTTGTGTTCAGGGAGTGAAGGGGGAATTTTGTGAGGTCAGAGTGTGGGGCAGAGTTGCTTACAGCTGAATCTATATGAATTTATAGTCCCCTGTATTTGTTTCTCTTAATCTTTATATGTGTATTTTTATGAACAGATTATTATCCTCATGATATTTTAGCCATCACAAGTGCCCTTCATCTGAGGATCACAAATTACTTTATTAACCAGCTGAGTCTTATGGTATCCTTGTAATGGCAGAGAGATATTATAGTACCCATTTTGCAGGTGGATAAACTGAGGTACAAGGCAGATAAAGGCAAGGTTTTCAGTGCTCCTTGCGCTGGGATTGCAATGCATGCAAAATGCAAGCTAACAGACTGCGCACACAAAGCCCCACAAGCACCTCTTTACATGAATTACTTCAGTCATCTCAGCTGTAAAGAAAAAAAAAATCACATAGGCACTGACATCCAGGAGTGAAATCCAGTCCCCTTTGAACTCAATGGCAAAATTCCCATTGGCCACAATGGAGCCAGGATTTCACTACTGGCGTGCAAATACAGAGACTCTGAAAATGCAAGCAGAATCACAGGCAGTGCGTGAAGCTATCTCATAGCGATAGGCAGTACAGGCCCTGTGCAGATGGCAGAGTGAACTATCTGCTTCTGCTAGAGGAATGAGCACAGTTACCTACTCTGATTGCTGGGCTTTGCATGTGTGAGCAGGGTTGTGGCAATTGGGAGAAATTAATTAATCAATTATACACCCAGCCTCACCCAGCACACTATAAAAGGGATGTGCAGTAAGGTGGTGCTGGGGGTTGTGTTTGTTGTTAGCAGGAAATGGTCTTGAGAAAGGGTGGGTGTGGGGCACTTTTTCCTCTGCTAAATGTCCTGTATTTCAGACCTTTGGCTTGGCTTGGCTTGAGTTGGGCTGGGCTGGGCTCATGCTGTTGCTTAGCTGAAGAAAGCCCTGCAGTGCTGAGTTTGGGGTTTAAAGAGGCAGGATAATGTTGTCCCCCACCCACCCACCAGTGCTTGTACAGCATTCTTCTTTGCTTGCATGGGGCTGTGAGCTAGACACTGCCTAAGGGCTAAGGCCAAAGCATTGCTCATCTGTGCTAAGGAGAGTACAGCCACTGATAACTAACTACTCATGAGGGGTGACTAGTGACCCAAAGAGGCCAGAAGAGAGAGAGTTACGGTTCTGCTTCCCCCTACCCATATGCCCACCCACATGCTGGGCAGGCTACCCAGAGAGAAATATGCTGCTGAGCTGTCTGTATGCCCAGCAGTATTCCCAACCCCATGTGTTCAAAACCCATGAGTCAGGCCCCAAAAGATCATGAGATCTTACAAAAAAAATAATATATTTTGGGTTCTTTTTATTTCCCTTCTGGGTTTTGAGCCTTTTAGGGGTCCTCTTTTAAAGTTTTTCTCTGGAGCTATGAGAGACAGATTATTATTTTAATGAAAGCTGAGAAACAAACATGTGACTCCAGGATCTGGGGCTTAAAAACAAAAACAAACCAACACCAACTCTCACAGGATTCACAACAATAAATAGACATCTCTGCCTCCCTCCTCTTAACCAAATCCAGCTGCTGGGGTATTTATCCATCTTTAGTTGCTTCTGTGGTGCAATCACCCCAGACTAGGGTGACCAGATGTCCTGATTTTATAGGGTCAGTCCTGATTTTGGGGTCTTTTTCTTCTACAAACTCCTATTACCCCCCACTCCCATCCTGATTTTTCACACTTGCTGTCTGGTCACCCCACCCCAGTATCCAGTATTGAAAGTGTGTTTCTGGCTCCAATCCAAAATGCCAAAACGCCTATTGACTTTCAGTAGGAGCAGTATCAGGTGCTCTGTCTTTCTCATCTTTCCATCTGTCTGTCTGCTTTCCTGGGGATGCCAGTACTTTAAAGGGCAGGTGGTGGCTCTATTTAGAGCCTCAATCTTCCTGAGCACTGAACCACTCTGAGTCGCACACTCATCGGTGGAGCTGAGTTTCTCTGACTGATTGTTTTCCGATTTTGTTTGGCATAGTATTTGGGCTGCATTTAAATCTTATTATAAAATCATTTTCATGTTCATGGATTATAGCTGTGACTCGCTTCAGTGGGAGCGCCAGAGGGAGGGCAAGACCACAGCATAGGGCATGCAAGGTGCTAAGGTACTTTTCGAAGCGGTATGATACCATCTCTAACAGGGGCGAGCTGAGCAGATACTGTGTGGGGTGAGCAGGTACCACTTTATCAGCTCCATATAATCCCAGGGGTGGCTTTCCGCATGCCAGTAATCAATTTCTCCTCCTCGCCCCTCTTACTATTAGATTAACAGATTTTAATGACAGAGGGGACCATTGTGATGACCTACTCTGATCTGCACAACCTCAGCCACAGAATTTCACCCAGTGATGCCTACATTGAGCATAACTCCTTGGGGTTGAGCTAGAGTGTATCGTTATCATCTGTTTATTCATTATTTGTATTCTAGTAGCAGCCATAATGGGCTGGGTCCTGTCTGCACAGAGAAAGACACGTTCCCTGCCTCCAAGAGCTTATGATCTAAATCCCCAATTAGGCAAGTGAGATCACGTGGGTGGACTGCAACTCTCACATGGGGCCATGCTGAAGCCAACGGGCCTCCATGCAGTCCCCCTGAATTCTTGTCATCTGCAGTTTAAGGACTTAAGAAAACAATCAGCCTAGCAGCCCACATGGCAGAGGAGAGGGATATTGCCCAAATGTGCCGTATCTATTACAATCAATACACCTCCATGTGCCTGCTATCCCTTCACCGCACCCTGACCAGTTTCTTCTGGGCATCATGGCAGAACTAGGTCCTGAGGAGAGATTTGGAGGAAAGGGTAGTGATTAGAGTTGGTCTTTAAAAGGGGGGAGCTGGGAGAGAATTCACAGATTTCTTTTTCATTCCTTTCCCCCCCCAAAAAAATGTGAAAAGATTCCAACCAGCCCTGGCAGTAACCTGGTGAGGCTGAAAAAGGAGAGAGTGTCATTCATGATGGACAGTAGGGTAAAAGACACTGAGGTGATTATAGGAAAAGCCGATGTGGGTAGTTAAGGCTCACGTGATGAGCTGTGAGAGGTGGAGTCAGCAAATACTGTGCATAATCTGGTCCTTCTGAAACCAGAAGGGAGGGAAACTACAGAGAACAGGCAAGGCTTCAGTTGTCTTGTGAGAACAGCTAGGAATAGTAGGGATTTTGGGGTGGGGGGATCCTCTTGTGTTGGTTACATTGTATATATCAATACAAGCTATTCTTTTCTCTTCTCTTTTCATGCCACCCTCATCACCCTAGTATCTGATCCCCTTCCAGCAGCGTGTTGGGCAACATGACTAACATCCTTACCATCTGGTTCAATCTCTCCTCCTCCTCCTCCTCCTCCCTCCTGGAGAACTGTGTGTGCAGCATAGTTTTCT
Organism: Gopherus evgoodei; assembly: GCF_007399415.2. Lineage (NCBI taxonomy): Eukaryota > Metazoa > Chordata > Testudines > Testudinidae > Gopherus > Gopherus evgoodei. The sequence continues at coordinate 11,262,543 of NC_044337.1, forward strand.
GTGGAATGTTTGACACACACATTTCCAGAACATTCTGTCTAGTGGAAAAGCCAAATCAAGAGGGCAGAGAAAGCAACACCTAGTAAGCTACCAGACACGGACCGACGAACAGGCATGATGGCACTAGGTCGAAGTCTCTCCACAGCAAAGCTACTTCTCATGTCCAGGCCATGTGCATTCCAAAAGGGTTCTCCAGTGTCATGCCCCTCTTCTTTCTCTCTTACTAATCATGCTCAGATCTCTGCTCCTCACCCAGGAGCAGCGCCAGGGTTTTTGGCACCCTAGGCGGGGGTCCTTCCGCGCTCCCAGTCAGCGGCAATTCGGCAGTGGGGGGGTCCTTCTGCGCTCCCGGTCTTCGGGGCACTTCAGTGGCGGGTCCCAGAGCGAGTGAAAGACCTGCCGCAGAATTGCCGCCGAAGACCCGGAGCGCGGAAGGCCCCCCCGCAGCCAAATTGCTGCCGAGGGCCGCAAAATGCCACCCTCGCAAATCCTGGCACCTTAGGCGACCAGCTAGGTTGCCTAAATGGAAGCGCCAGCCCTGTCCTCATCTAAGTACCACCTTCCTTCCACTTCACGTATTGTTAGAGCAAGATGCTTCACCTCAGCAGATTCGGCCATTTGGAATCACCCTTCACATGTCTCTGCGTCTCATTGATGCCTCATCTCATTTTAATCTCAGCTGGAACCATATCTTTTTTCCCCCTTTCTGGTGTTCCCTCTGCTATTATTTATGATTTATCTCTGAAAGTGTCCCAGTTAGTGCTGCAGATGCGGTTTGTACGAACGATACTATAGGAAATAAAGTAGTATTGCATGGTATCTGTCAATCCAACCAAACTCAGCCGCACTCCATGTTACACAGAAGGCTTGTCCCTCATTCCTAGGCCCCTAGAGTCTTCCTTCACTATCTAGGTAGTCCAAGAGAACTCCAGAGAGTGCAGCCACCAATTAAATGATCCCCACACATGGCCAGTGAAAAGCCTTTATACACTTCAGTCAAAAAGCAGAACAAGCCTTTAAGAACCAGCCAAGACCCCCTTTCAGGGCACCTGGCTTTTGCTGCTACATTACTCTAACATGAATGAATCCCCCTTTCCTTGGAGACAGACCAACGTGCTCGAACTGTGCCAAATTGAGAATTTTGCTAGCACCTTGCCAGAAAACCAATGGTGGCCCCTAATTTCCATCAAATGGAAGACATTGCAGATATTCTTATTTTTAATACAGAGCCATGGCCCATATAAAGCACATATCTCAGCATGTGGTGTGGTGGAGCCACTTGGATCAAAATGGAGCATGAATGCTGGGACCCAGCGGGCAAGACGTATTGTAGAGTTCCATGATTGCCTTTTGTCTATGGTCCACCACTTTGGCCATTCCTAGCCTAGAAGCTATTGCTTTTATTAATGTGAAAGTACCAATAGAGAGACATGCTGACGATATCTCCCATACACCAACCTTCTGGACCTGAGCTGAGAGTCATCCTTATAGTATAAAGTTCTGTGAGGACTTAGATGTACTAGAAAGTCCATTAAATGAGAACTGGACCAGACCATGTTGAAGAGATTTCCACCTGGTCCTTTCCCAGTTCTGGAAAACCAGGAATTATCAGGAAACGGTCAAACTATTCCCAGTAAGATTCTGAGTCTGTGGACTTGTTTTTCTACAGGCATACTTCTTCCTACTGGGATTTTCCATGAGGCAAACTCCATGGTGCATCTGGTCATGGGAAGGCTTCTGCCTACACACTAAATAAATTCTAATGCGATGCTCTGTTTCTCTATGGAAACTGCACCCTGTGTTTCTCTCCATGAGTTTTTTCTCATTTCAGGCTCCATAATAAATTAACGAGAAGATGTTTTCTTTACACCAACCATAGGACAGACTCTTTTCTGTACTCAATTAATCTTTAGTGATCTATATTAAATATTTATCTGAAGAAATGAGCCCTGTATTGCAGCAACATTTTCTATTATGAGACTTTATCATATCAAGCAATATTTTTCCAGTGCTGACTCCCTCGTATATATTAAGCCAGAATTTCCGAGGGAATGACACATTTTTTTCTCCAAATGACCTTTTCTCTTTGTAACAAGCTGCTGATATGTTGGAATTTACAGGGTTATAAACACTTTTTATTGTGTGGGAGGAGGCTGGGTAATTCGGCATCAGCTTTCCTAATAAAACCCGAGGGAGAAGCTGTGATATTTTGACACCAGTAAAGGCATGAAAGGCCTTCTGGGATTGCTGGGCACAAATGTCAGTGGAAGTCAGAAGGAGTGTGAGCCTTGTGCTTTCTCTCTGCTGATGTAGCTTTCAAATGACACCAGCTTACAGGAGTTTGCTGTCACAGGAGATGGAAGGAAAGGGATCTTGAAAGGGATTGGGTTTCAGGACTCCTGGGTTCTCTTCCTAACACTGAAAAGAGAGTGTAATCTAGCAATTAGACCAGGGGACTGGGAATCAGGATTCCCAGGTTCTCTCTCTGGCCCTGGGAGATGAGTGTGATTGAATAGGTGATGAGGAGCCAGGACACCTTGGTTCTTTTCTTGGCTCCGCATGGAGAGTGTGGTCTAGTAGTTAGAGCAGGAAAATGGAAATAACAATTCCTGTGTCCTCTTTTGGCTCTGCCACTTAATTTCTGTGTGACTATGGGCAAGTCATCGGACCTCTCTCCATCTAAGTTAAATCTTGTGTAAAATAAATTATTGTTGTTGTTGTTGTTAATTTGTATTGTTGTAGCACATAAAGGGGGACCCGCTCATGGAAAAGAACCTCATTGTGCTAGGCACTATTCAAACAGAATAAAAAGACAGTGCCGGCCTCAAAGAGATTATAACCTAATACTTCCCTGCTTCACAGGGGAGTTGTGAGTTAAGCTGGTTAATAATCATCAGTGAATAGCTTATTCTACACATTTCAAAATAGTTCTGTATAAATTGTTTGAGGAATATATGCACATTATAAATGATTTACCTAGCAATACAACCAAGCTGCTGTGTTTTGACGAATAGATCCATGAATAATAAATATGATGAATTTCATTATATTTTACTAGTAAATTATTCATTTAAAAATCCTTCCCTCAGTTATCATTAGGAGGCTTAATTAACACTTGTTAAGTGCTTTGAGATCCTCAGATGAAAGCTCCTATAGATAGGCTTGTCTGAATTTTATTTTTTTTAAATAATTTCAGTGGATAATATCAAAGTTTATTTTAAAGCTTTGGGTTTTTTATTTAAGTTTTCAGTTGTGGATTTTAAGCATCTTTTTTCCAATTTGTATTTATTTAAATTATCACAATTGTGGGCATTTATGTGGGAGAAGAGGGTCAGGCAATAATTATCCAATGTCAATAGACATTGAGATTCAAAAAGTTACAGCGTTATAATGGTTAAAACAACAATGGTCAACATCACATGTCAAAATATACAAAGTAAAGATCCTTAAACCAGAACGCAATAAATTCTCAAGGAGCGTGTTTTCTTACTTGGCCTCTCTCTGCAAATTTTGATGATTATCAATGGAAATATAGATATTTTGTCAATTCCTGCCTGCATGGTGAAATTGACATTTACCAACATTTGCTGACAAAAATTTAATCCTTCCAAGCCTAGTTATAGAAATGATTGTTATTATTCCTTTCTGGATCAGGATGTCACTGATGATTTATTGATAATATTAGGAGTAAATATGTATATTATGGTAGTGCCCAAAGGTTCTATTTGGGAGTGGAGTCTCATTGTCATGAGTGCTGTACAGACACACAAAGGAGACATCTTCATGGCCTGAGGGGTTTATAGTTCTGCAGAAGTGGAGTCCAGCCCTTAATATTTCTCTTATTTGGGTGTTTTTCTAGGACAGCAACACATCCTGCATATGTTGATGAAGTGATGGCTGTCATTTTTGAAAACACAAGCAGAAGATCAATTTCCTAAGGGCCAGATTTTAAAGATATTCAGGCACCTAAAGATGCAGATAGATGTGTAGTAAGATTGTCAAGTGCTGCTAAGCACTGAACTCCCATTGAAAGATATACGATGTAGGCACATGGCCACTTCTGAAAATTACTATTATTATTAATTATTTGTATTATCATCGCATCTAGGAGTCCTAATTCTGGACCGGGACCCCGATGTGCTTGGTCCTGACCAAGCATGGAACACACACACGGTCCCTACCCCAAAGAGCTGACAGACTAAATATAAAACAAGAGACAACAGATAGATTCAAACAGACTGAGGAATACATGGAAACAATGAGACAATGAAAAATATCCCTCTGCATCTTTAGGCTCTTAAATACCATTAAAAATCTGGCCGTATGTACATTTACGTGTGATTTGCTTCCTTTCTCTATAAGCCCATAGTGTGTGTTGTTGTTCTGAAGACTTTTTGAAGGGTTAGCACTAACAACAAGGCAGTTTGCAGGGTGTAGGCAGGTGGTGTGCTGGCTGCATATTCTGTGTGTCTCTCTCTCCCCCATTCAGAAATATATTAACTTCTGTAAGCTCACAAGGAAGATAAAGGACCCACAAAGCAAGAGCGCTTCTTTGTATCTCTTCTGCTATGGCGGCTGATTGATTGCAGATTGGAAGCAGCTCCAACTTTCCTTCCCAAATGAAAAATGAAGAACTCTTAACAATTGAATAAAATATATCATGCTAAGAGAAGGAGTTTCACTAGCACAGACAGAAGAGGAGGCATCATAGAGCCATTAAAAATTTCTACACATGCCGGCTGATCCTTTACACTTCTGCCCCTTCATGCACATATCCCACTACACTTTAGGATAACAAATCTGTGGCTTACCTATGACTTCATACCGATGCTGCATACCACGGAGCATGTCCACCACTGCACCATGGCCTCTTTGCACCTGCTAGGCTGGCTGTCGGAAGTGGACTGTAGTGCACGTATGAGTCCCAGCCTGGAGAATACCACAGCAGAGAGCTGTCTCCAGAATAGTTCTGGATGCAGAGAGATGGGCCAAGTGAGGTGGCTTGAGGCCACTAGGGGATTGTATGATTCTATGTTCCCCTAATGGCCCGTGGGGGTCATTGCAACTAGGTGCAAATTAGGGTAGCCTTAGCCTATACTGGGTGCTGGACAGGCCCTAGTGGTCCCTGCATAGACTATTCCTCTTTGTCCATGTGCTAGCACCTGTGTCGGAGGAGGGATGTGTTGGCGGTGCTGTATTCCAGGGTGACATCAAGGACAGATGCAGATCCTCTGGTGGCCAAAGCATGGGCCCCTACTACTTGAGTTCATTTCCCAAGTATAGTAATGATAATAATCTATTTTCATGCCTACACATCAAAACAGAAACACATTGCAATCAAAGCAACAAAAGGTGGAATTATGGGTAAACAATAGTATAATTTAGGTTAATGAAGCTGGCCAGAGCTGGTTTTTTCCCCTTCTCCCCAACAGAGGGAGCAGAGAACACCATCTGTTTAGGTCTTCTAGCCATGGAGTTTATACTGTTAACAGCTTAGGACCTAATGGGGCTAGGCAGTCCCAATTCCACCCAGTAGAGGGCAGCATACACAGGCACACTGGATGGTTCATGGCCTATTACCATAGCTAGACAAAGCTTGAGAGTCTGGCAAGCATTCATTGTGACCGGTGCTGTCCAAAGGATGAGAGTTTTGGTTCGCAGCAACTTTCAAGGTTTTGTCATTTGTTTTCATTCTACATTGGAACAAAAACATTTTTGGAGACATTGAAACAGCTGTTTTCGGTGCTCACTCCCTCTCTGCCTCTGGTCAGAAGTGACCAGAAAGTCTTCAAAACCATTTCCAGTGACAACTTCATTGGAACCGGTACATCTCCGCAAAATATTTTGGTTCTCACGAAACAGCATGGTTTGACAAAATGTGATTTAGCTGAAAATGTTCCATCCAGCTGAAATTGTGACAATAGTGTAAGGACTCTGCAGCCACCTAGAACATCATGTTCCCTCACCAGGTCCAACCAGAATTTCACAGTGATGACACTGCCTTCCTTCCCTTGTATTCGCAGCTCTAATGGTCGCTTTGAGTTTGGCATAGGAACAAATCCAAAAACTCAAAATGAAGCTTGTTACTGGAGTGTTCTTGTGTCTGTATATATGTAAATAATTAGACAAGAGATAAGATGCCAGTAGATGGTGCTCAGAAACATATAGCATAGTCCCTGGATTTTGCAGGACCCGTAAAACTAGTTGTGACTGCACATGGCTTCCTTCGTGCAGCTGTTTACATCGTCTCTTTACAAAGCTTAGCCTAATCTGGTGTTCACCCAAGATCATGTACCAGCCTAAGATTCATCTGAAATTGAATGGTTGTGACTTGCTCTGGGAGTTAGCTAGATGGCGCTAGAGTATTTTTATGTGTTTCCATGATAATGTAACTGTTTGGTGCAAAATATGATGGTAGGTTGGACGTTGCTAGAATAAATGAATGTTTAATTGTATGTAGATGTTGTTCTGCAGTTTGCTTTTTCATGCACATTTAAGCAATTGAGCTTTATTAGTACAAATGCTTACAAATAGGCTACTTTTAAACTCAAACTATTACCAATACTATTATGATCAATATTATTGATCTTGTTACTTATATTATTTGTATGGATATAATTTTATGTCATATTTATGTTGCAGTTGCATCCTTGATAAAGATGAAGGCCCAACTGGATGAGGTGCTGTGCCAACACAAAGTGAGTCAGTGCTGCTTTGAGACGTTTACACTTGCAATTGAATTGTATGTCTGCGTGCGATATTCAAAATTTGGACTCTTTGCTGGCTTTGTTAGTTTCTGTATGACATCTTATTAGGTAACAAAAATGGCATCATAAGCATTATAGCACTATCACCAGCATCGAGAGTTAAAAAATCCTGGGATTCATGTAAACTTCATGACATTTGTAAAAGATAATATATTTGGGAGGTTTACTTGCCTCCTGCTTTCTGAATATTTTGGGGCCACATTTTCAAGTTTTTCTCTGCAACCATGAGGGCTAGAAACCGACTTCAAAAATAAATGTTCTGAGATTCTCACATAATCACAGGACTCCAGGTGCTGGGGCTTCCAGAAAAAAAACACCAGGCACAATGAGACTCTTGGCAACACTGAAATCTGTGCTGTGTTGGTTCATTATACCAAATCTCAAATGCTTGCCTTTCATCAAGAGGGAAACATAACTGCAAAGAAATTGGCGTGTCATTTTGCCTCGTGAATACATCTCAGAATTTCACATTCTGCTAATGAAAAACAAGATGCAAAACGCAAGGAGTACATTATATTTGTTTAGGGATTATTCTTTCAGCTTGAACGAGGAATTAACCGAACAAACCTCTTTCTCTTTCCCTTCCTCTCCCCATCAACCCTGCAACTTATATTTCCCTCTCTCACCACTGCTTTCTTATTAGCGCTGATCAGACTCGGAGTGCAGACTCCCCAAGGAGAACCCAGACATTTGGAGGAAAGTAAAAAGTAATGTTCTTTCTGGTGTTGTTCAAGAGCTGCAAGCCAATACTGAAATATTTAATGCAGAATACTCAGCAGAGGGGCTCTCATTTGCTGAGCAGGAAGGAAACAGTAAGATAGAAAAAAAATGGGAATAGGCTGTGCTGGATGCATGACTGAAAAACAACTATCCAAATTTACCTTCTCACCCCTATGTAGGGTTGAATTGTGGTTGGTCTTTACTTACACCTCCATGCAGAGGTGGGGGACAGGGGAGGAGTAAGTGTAACCTATTGGTCCATGTGTGTTGTGTGTCTTCCTCTGCGAGTCAGTCACAGCTGCCAGCTACAGAGTCTGGCTCTTTAGCTCAAGCTGCAGCAGCTCCTGCTTTCAGCTCAGAAGATCCCCGCTTTGATGGCCAAGATGGTAGCTGCGACATAAAGGAACCTTTTCCCTCCCCCAAAAGTCCTGCCCAGAATAGCATCCCTTGAGTTTGAGAGAATCCAGGAGCTGGTTCCTAGATGGTCTGTCTTGGGAAGAATAGCTAGGACCCTCCCTGACCCTTCCTGAATGAGATGGCTGAGAGTTGGGGGGGGGGGCCACCTCTCCATCACTTCTCTGACCCCTGATCAGCAGGCAGTGAGGAAAATATGCTGTAGTCTTTCCAGGGGCATAGCAGTCCCTTTGCGATGTAGCTAGGGAGTTCCAGGAGGCAGAATAGAGCCGTGGACCTCCACTTTGCCCCTTACAATGGGCTGTGCCTAACAGGCACCATTTAGCCCTTAAGAATCGATTAGGATCCAGGCAGAGACTGGAATCTCTAAAGAAGGGCAAAACATTAGCAGAAGCTGTATTAGCAAAGGCCCTTTGGCCAAGCACAGCAGGCTGAGAACCAGTGACAGGTGGGGTAGGGTTGTGCTTCGAGGCTGGGGAGCTGACTGTGCCCTCACTGGGTGAGTTGCTCAAGGAGAGCTGATTGGCAGCTGTCACACCACACTCCTCCAGACAGAGCGGATCAGTTTGAAGATAAGGAATCAGGTGTGTGTGTGAATCCATGTGAAAGATGGAAAAGGCCTATTGGACATGAAGTACATTCCCCTCCCGACTCCTGGCCAAGGCAGGATTGTTCTGTAAAGTATATTCTCCAGACTGCTTTTAAATGAGGAGAGGGACCCAAAAGGCTCCCTGTTACAGGTGTGATTAGTCTAGAAAAGAGGAGATTAAGGGGGGACATGATAGCGGTCTTCAAATACCTGAAAGGCTGCCATAAAAAAGATGGAGAAAAATTGTTTTCTCTTGCCACAGAGGGCAAGACAAGAGGCAATGGTTTCAAAAAGAGGCTGGATAGCCACCTATCTTGGATGGTTTAGGCACAACAAATCCTGCATCTTGGCAGGGGGTTAGACTAGATGTCCCGTCTAACCCTATGGCTCTTTTAGAAAGGGAGGCTGGGTTTTTTTCTTACACACCAGTTGGAGGAGTCACAGTCAGGCATGGGAGGTCCAGCAGAATGTGGACCAGTGGTGGGGGTTCTGCCCATGCCAGCAACAGCAGGAGTGGTCACAGGGCCCTCATTTCCAACCACAAGCAGCAGAAGGGGGAGCATCCGGGACAATTAGAGGTTGGTCTTCTCTGGTGGCGGGTTTGGGGCCAGAAGCTTTCCTGCTGGTTCTAGAGCTTGCTGCTCCTCCCTCTGCTGGGGCCTGTCTGCAGACTCAGGCAGACTTCACTGCCTGGGTCATGTTTACAAGTTTTCCTTTGCTACTACAAGCACCAGGGCTTGAGTTTGTTCATTTAATGGAAGCTGAGATTCTGATGTCATCTTGGAACTCGAGGAGCAGGGACCATCGGCCTGCACGCACTGAGGCATATTTTCAGCAGGACGTGTGCTTCTAAATCCATTGGGCACTTTTGACGATCCCATCCCCTTAATCTGGTCCAATTCACAGCTGCCTTCATTTATTCCAGACCACGAGGAATGCCTACCAAGAGCAAGCCTGGAGCAGGTCAAGGAAGAGGTGGATTTCCCAGGCCAGATGAAGATGGGGTCTTCCCTTCTCCATTTAACAGTGTGGTTGAAGCCTCAGCTGCAAGGACCCAGTATCGCCCCTGCAGTCTGCACTGCACTGCAGTTTGATTCCACACCAGGCAGGCTCATGGAATGCAAATGCGCTAAGATCTGTCAGCTCTGACTTTTCGTCCCCCATCCACAGGTCTCATCTGATGGAAGAAGTTATTTAACCAGTACAAATGACTCCCCTGTGAAGTCAGCCTCATTGCAGCTTCCTGTAAATATTTTATTGTAAATGACTTGTGTCCGGGTAGAGGTCTGTGAAGCAAGGTGTATGGAAAATTGTCTCCGAGGGGTGGAGAGAGAGAGATGCCAATGTGCGATCAGTTACAGAGCATGGTCACCAACTAACAACGGCTCTGAAGCGTGATCCTGGCATCAGATACTTGGCATCACCTGCACCGCCATCCAGAGATGACACCTCTGCTACTGCTTGCTGCAGAAGCCCTGATATATCTGTATAATCAAATCCTTAAGAGAGGTGCAGGCGGCTGCATGCCATCTCCTGTGTGCGCACATAAGCCACTGCACATTGCACAACCTGCCCTGAAGGAAGATGTAATGGATCTCTCATTGTCTGCAGAAGAATCCCTGTCACCCGAGGCTCACCAAAATCCTTCTCCCTCCTGCTCTGTCTCTAGGGGCTGCCGATTTCCTTATACCTTCTTGCAATCCTGCTTTTTCAGGAGACTGGCCCTTGGTTTCTGACTGAACTTGCATTGTCCAACAATGGGTCTGTGAGATAAGCATGAGAAATCAGCGTGGATGTCTCCAATTGCTGTTGCAGTGGGGCTTATCTTGCTGCACTTACAGAGGTCAGTGGGTGGTAGTCAGACAGAATAAAAGAAGTAAGACTTGGAACACAGGGGAAAAAATTATAGGGGGATCCAGAAATAGAAAAAGCTACAAAAGGTACAGTCATGGCATCCCCCTATGCGCTACTGGTGCCAGAACAAAATTATTCCTTGCATCAAACATCTGATGACTCCTTTTTTTACATAACTGCTTCTGCAGAAATAAGCATCTGCCTGTTTTACAAGTGGAATTAAAAGCCTACCCACAAGGTTGAGTGACGGCTTCTCCTTGGCTTGTTAACCTTGAAAGGACTCTTAAGCCCCGAGACCTCAGTCTGCCTGCCTTCAGACATCTGCAATGAACATGGAAAGCCCAGCTAGGTACGAGAGAGATCCACTCTGGAGCAGTGCGGAGGGGACCGGTGGGTGGAGCACTGTGAATAATCCCAAAACTTGGTGTACGTAGAGGATAGTGGATCCCTCATCACTCCATAAGAAAGGAACTCATGCAGGTGAGAAATGAGAGAGGAGAGAATTCCCTTCTAGGCCCAAGAGCATGTGCTATCTCCTGTCCTATGCTCCTTGTGCCACCCTCCTGAAGACATGGGTTTGAACTGCTAAATTCAAAGGAGAAGCTGACCTTCCCCAGAGTTTGGAGAGATGGTTGGCTCTAAGACGTTAGCCTGGAATGATTTCTAAGCTTATTAATTTTTGGTGCAATTTATGCTTTCATCAGTCAGAGCCCCTCAAGATTATTAAAGATGAGGAGGGATGTCTGATATCACAGCTGCCACTGATATTCTAAAACCCTGACCATCTGAATCCAAATGCAGCCAGAACAGCTGTTCATCAAACCCAGATGAAGGCCAAACTCCTTGGCTGTATGACCCAGCAACCATCAGGATTTTGCACAGTATTATACAGGTCCCAGCAAGCCCCATCATCCTTCATCCCTGCCTTTGTTCTCCTTTATGCAAATATATGAACGGTTATCCATATGCATGGGGATTCATTATGCAGGGAATGTAACAACACTGGTCCCTGAACTGCATGAAAAATGAAGGTTGTGGGTAAACGAGTAACTACGTGATGTAATTGGCTGGTATACGCCAGTCTCCTGAATGTGTCATCTTTGCCAAGCTGCAGTGTGAGAGCAATGAGATGGGAATGTAAATTGCATCTCTCTCATAAAGTTGCCTAAACTCGTGTTAGTGTCATTTTCAGCTGAAGGTTTACACTGAGGAGAACACTGGAAGGTTTCATTGTTTACACACATTATGTAAATTGATTTAAATTCCTGGTTTACACACATTTATTTACAAGGTGTTTACTGATTACAAACCAATGTACATCGCTAGTTTACATGCATAATATAAACTATGTAAATTTCATTATTTTTTTTTACATGCAGTGCTCTGTAGCATCCCATTGCTTATTCCACACAGTCAACAAGAACTTCCTTTCATCTCTTCTCCTTCAGTCCTTCACCTGCTACAGTACTGCTGAAAAAAACCTCATTTCCAGCTTAGAAACATAAAAGATGATGTCTCCTTTACACTGAGAGATTAAAACCCTCATGTGAAAACATACTTGCTGTCGCCATATCGCAGTGTGACTAAAAAACCAAACCAAAGCAGAGAATGAGAAATATCAGGGAGCCTGTCTATGTATACAAGAGGAAAGAGTTTCCTGAATGCAGTGAAGAGGAGTCTTGGTAATATTCCTTCAGATGTTATTGGCATCCAAGGTGCTATAGTTGGCCAGAAAGCTTGCCATGGGGTATAAGTGAGAGATAGAGAGCCTTTAAGATAAGGCATAGTTAGGGATATGAGTTCCAGGTTGCATCACAGAGGCAATGAAGAGACTACACCAAACTCCTAACTGTAATTTGGGAAGGCAGCTCATTGGTAGGTCGTGGGTTATTTTCTAAACTATCCAGTTGGGGAGTGGCCATATTTTGTTTGGGGCTCTAAAAGGTCAGTATAAAGTCAATTTCTTTTCAACGTCTGAGAATTCCCACCAGAGTCTTGCACATTGTGCGGTACTGTACTGGGCAAGGAATCTCTGAGGTTGGGTAAGTCATACAGGACACAGTGTGAAGTAGATAGTTAGACCTGGGCTGGGCTGGGGCAAGTAGCCCATTGCAGGCATCTCTCTGCTAATGCTGATAAATGCTCCCAATGTAGAACAACAGCTCTTTCTTCTCTGTAGCTTTCTTAGTGGGAAGAAATGCCACCATTGCTCACATGATAGGGAACTTGCGGAAAAAAAAGCTGGGGGTAGGAGGGGAAGGTGTCTGACTTGACAAGGGTTATTTTGCAGACTGACCTGGGGTGTGAATCTCCTCTCTGGCATGCAGACGCTCTGTTCTGCAGTCTTTATTTAATGATTTCTGCAAATCCAGATGGGTTGTGAATGAGAGTGAAAATGAAACCTAACAATAGCCTGGCGAAGCGTCACTGGGAATGGGCACACTCTGACTGGAGAAGATTTCAGCTTTGGCTTTCATCCTCTCTCCATTTATACTCTGGCCTCTTTATGCCTCTCTGACATCAGAAAGGGACTAAAAGTGGGACTCGGTTACATTGATGCTCACTTTAAAGTCCCTTTACATATCAAGAGTGGCCTAAAGGGATGTCAACGTAAATCTGCATCAGGTTCTCAGTGTTCGGCTAGAAAATGGTGCTTATCCCTATGAATGGACATAGACCAGTTATCACACCCCTGTCACTGCTGCCCAGGCACATAAACCCACACTGCAGGCTGAAAATGAAGGATAGAATTAATGCTACCTCACTCATATGGCACCTGTCACCCACGGAGCTCACATTGCATTACAGAGTTGGGTTTTGTTAACCTTTTACCATGTAGAGGGTCAACAGCTGCGGGGCCTGAATGTGGGAGCTCTCATTTTAAAAGACCCTGTTTTGTTAGGCAAGGCTAAAGCAGGCTCACCAAGCTCTCTCTCTGTGGACAGCCACAACTAGAGAGGGCCAGAGTTACACTGGGATTACATACAGATGGGGAAACTGAGTCAGAGGGAGGTGAGGTGACTCATCCAAAGAGACCCAGGAAGTTGATGAGTGTTCTGTTTGTTTGTGGCAGCACTCATCATGAGCTAAAGACTTTTCTGACATAGAAGAAGAGGCAGACAGCCCAAGGAACTGACTATCTGAAGACGGCTACACAGACAAGTAGACAGAGGTCAGGGATGTGGAACAATAGAAGGGATTTTCTATACAAATTCGTGAGATGCTCTATAGACAGCACAGCAGAAGTGGGTTTTAAGAAGGACGTGAAATAAAGGGAATATGGCTTTGCGGATGACTCCAGGGATGTCGGGCCATGCACACAGGGCTGTATGGATAAAGGGAGGGAGGGGATTGATGGAGAGAGTGGCAGACGCTACAATAGGGATTCCGAATATGAGCAGGGCAGGTGGCAAGGAGACCAACATGTAACTCAACCCAAAGGAGGATAACATTTATACAGAGTCTTGAGGGAGGCGACCAATAGTTCAAATGTGATGCAATACACAGCGAAGGGATTCAAAAAGAGGAGTGACGTGAACAAATGAATGGGCCAGGAAGATGACAATGGCAAAACTGAGCAAAACTCTGGTTTGCTGACTCCTTTTCCTCTAGCCATGGGCATGTATTGGCCAAAATGGAACCATGTTGAGTGCCTAACATTAGATATATCAATTTCTATTGGATTTCAGAGTTGTTGAGCACCCACAATGCTCCCAGAGATTTTTAGGGCACATTTATGCCACTCCGGGCCTTTTACCCAGAACAAAAGGGCCAGAATGGACATGCAGATCTCATCCTATGAGAACTGGAATGATTTTCTGGCCCATCTCAGGTTAATAACGAATCTATTTGATGAGCTATGGAAGATCTTGCATAAGCTGACTATCTACATATCATTGATATGTCTTATTAATATTATAACAAAGAGCTGGTTGAAATGTTGATCATATTTCACACTATTTATAAATAGTCTATAAAGGGTTAATGTATTATTCAAAGATATTTTAATGGTTAGTTGGTTGTTATAGAGTCTACAGATTGCTTATAACTCTGCTTTATAGCCATATATAACACCGTCTGTTGATGTGCTTATAACCATCGCTATCACACGCATTAGTGTCTGCAACATGCATGTGGCATCTATGAATCTTTTCTCAACTCTTTATAAACTATTTCCAAATCACATCTTGAATATAAAGGGCAGCTGAAATATTTACATTTTTTTAAAAGAATTTGGAAATTTCAACAAAAAATAGGAATTCTTTTTTCAAATTTATTTTTTAATTTGTTTTGTTTTTGGCTTTCATCCTCCTGACCATCTCTAATTAATCTGTTCACTGTAACCTACAACTAATCCTGCATTTCTTCTTCTATATACTTGATGCCCTCTTTGTAACTAGCTTATGTAACAAAATAGCTTTGTATTGTCATCCATTTAATTTGCCAGTGTTTATTGTACAGTGATATGTGTGATTTTAAGAGACGATAAAGTGTCTAGAGGTTGGAATGGATGGTTTTTTTTTTCTTTTTTCTTTAGGAACTGAAATAAATAAATGCATTTGGAATTTCCACTTTTCCTCTCCCAATTATGCCCCGCTCCCCCCTCCCTATCAAGCCAATCCTTTATTAGCCACTCAGTAAAAGAATTATTCTTTGTTTTTCTATAGCACTGGACATCCAAAGATCTCAGAACATTTTACAGACATTAATGAATTAAGCCTTGGAATGTCTCTGGGAAGTAGGCAAGTATTGTTATTTCCATTCTACAGGTGTGGAAACTGAGGCATAGAGCGGTGAACTGACTTGCCCAAGGTCACAAAGTGAATCTGTGGCAGAACCACAAACAGAACTCAAACTTTTTCTTACTTCTGAGCTTTAGCTATTAAACTATGCTTCCAGTACTGTGTGCCCTTCCACCTATATGACTATGCAGACAGCCCACAAACCAGCACCACCATCCCATACACATTATCACAGCTTATAGGACAGTCATCAGTACAACATTTTCCATTCTCAACCGCACCGTGAACCCACCTCATTATCGTGGGGTTGATTCTGAATAATGCTCATTCTTCATCTCTTGGCTCTATCTATACCGCCCATGACCCAACACTTAATGCAAAACAGCTCTCCATATCTTCTCTCTACCTCTCAAGAGCAAATGTGAGATACAGATCTAAACTAAGGGGTACAATCATTTCAGGGTTCTAAGGAAATTACCCTAAAATCCTGTAGAGTATAATAAAGAGAGACATCCACTCTATCCACCTACAGAATGTAACAGAGAATTATGTCGCCACGGTAGAATTCTAGAGGCTGGTTTAAACATTCAATGGAAAGAATATCAGTGGCTGTTCAGTTCCATAGGAACTCTGCAGAAGGGAAAAGGTCATTTTGCATTGGATGCCTTTGCCAACTGGCCTACTAGTAAATGTCTGAGCTTCAGCTGTGGCAGGACAGGGACGAACGAGGGGCGGTTTTTGTGAGGCTGGCTGCAGACGCTAGAAAATCCTGTGTTTTGCTTGACGTTGCTGCGTAACATTGGCAGTGGCTTTGTCTCTGAGGATTTTCAATGTAAATGACACGGTTCTAATGTGCTGTGTCCATGTTTCCTCACAGCAAGACACTCTGGGGAAATCACCACTAAACAAGTGACAGTGTTCCAATTAGGGAAGGGTGAGCTCTTTTTTGCCTAATTTCGAACCCACTCGAAATTCGCAGGTTGGAATGGCTGATTCAAATTCTAGCGACACCGGGCTTTGGAGCTGCAGTGGGAAAAGGGGCAGAGAGGGCAAAGAACATGGCAAGACCCAGGGTATAAAAGGTGCAGAGAGTCTGAGCAACAAACACAAGGAGTCTGTGAAACAAAGCACAGAGGGGGAAGACTCCAATGAAAACACTCCACATACAGGACACTCCCATGTTCCACCCCAGATTCTCAGGGTGGCTTCGCTATCCTTAATGCAGAGCACTGGCTTCCCTTTAGCTAGGTGAATAAAAAGAGTGATTGAGAATCACCCTTGAGGAGGAAACTTGTCTTTAAAGCAGAATCCGATACTTGGTGAACTCCAGCTTGCTTTGCAGACCCGGGCAGTAGATTGTGGAGCCCGCAAAATGAGATTTGCCCACCCCAATGCTAACAACACACTATGTTCTGGATGGTTTGAGGGCTATGAGCCAGATCTTCAGCTGCTATAAACTGGTAGAGCTCCATTGAATTTAAAAGGACCACACTGATTTACACCTGCTGAGGACTTAGAAATATGGGCCCGATTTTCTAGTGCTCGGCACCCACAATTGGAACCAGATTTTTAAAAAGTCCTTAGTACCCAGTTGAACATCTAAATAAAGGCTTGATTCTGCTCCATTCAAATCAATGGCAGATTGGTTTTGATTTTGGGTTTTTTTCCCCAGTGACTTGAGCAGAAGCAGGATCAAGGCCAAGGGAAGCAGATTTTCAAAAGGGAGCCGCTCCCAGCAACTCCAGTTTTGACACAGATGCCTGGATTTTCAAAAGAGCTCAGCTTCTTTATAGGCGCCTAACCTAAACCAGCTCAGCGTCCTGCATGCTCTATAGTGATTTACTATTATTGCTCGTTCAGAAGAACTTGTCCTTGGGGTGATTTGTGTCTGATAATTGGGCAAGGGGAGAAGACATAGCCACGACTCCAACTCTGCCACGTCCTTTCTTGCCTCACACCGTCCAACTACCTCCATTGCCATAACCGTGACATTATCCCCTAGCTGTGAGCTCTCTGACCCACCTCACGTTTTCTATGTCTTGTGAATCATGACATCATCCCAGCTCTCTCGATTCCAGCAGCTGCAGAATGTACTGCTCACCTCCCATCCTTTGGGATACTACGGTGGCAGATGCCTTAGAAACATCACAGACAAACAGGTCCATCACTGTTTCCCCTATGCCTTTTAGGGTCTGGTTTGAAACTGCTCTCAGCTTCCTTAATCCTTTATGGGTTTGTTGGGGTCTATCACAGAGATTCTCTGGCTACTCTCAACCCTGCCACTTCTCATCAACCCAGTCGCACTATCTCACTGAGCTAGGTACGAGAGCCTTCTCCTCTGCAGTCTCTGCCATCTGCAAAGGGCTTGTCTCTCGTGACCCCTCAATGAATTTCCGTCTCATTTCCTATCTAATTTGAAAACACAAACTTCCTTGGGTTCCTCTTAATACTTCCCTCATTCCGCTGTTAACCCCACACCCCCATTTAACGCCATTATTAAACTCCACAAAATAACCTTGGAATGCATGGCGCATTTCACCTGTACCTGTCTATCTGTATTTTACTGTTAGCGTTCACTGATTTATACTCGTGCATATATATAGACAGACTTGGGTGTGTTTGAGCACGTATCAGGCATACAGTGGGAGGCATTTTCCTTCCCTCCATGGCCCCTTTATACCAGTGGGATGGCCTCCGGGGCAATAAAAGCCCCTTAGCTGGCCAGGGAGAGTTCTCTTGGAGCAGACACTGCATAGAAAGAGTCATAAGCAGCCCTGCACCACTCTCCTTGAAGCCCCTAATATACTTGGGGATGCTGAAGGTGTCCCAAGAGCAGAAATGGAGTCCCTACAACAGACGTGTTCTCTGTCGCAAGGAGACGTGGACCCCGTGGGGGAAATGGGACAGCAAAAACTGGAGCAGCAGGAGGATGCTTCTTTCCCCCGAGAAGTTCTGAATGGGGAAGGCAGAACAGTGTCTGTGGGCTATGCTTGTCTGGGCCATACCTGCTGGAGGCGCAGTGCAGCGTCTCAGCCAGTATATTGTGGGGTTATTCTACATCAGCAGATGCTTCTGGAATAGTGCCTCCTAGGGAACATTGTGTGTGTGCGCACTCTATCTTCTTTGTTTTTACTGAGTATGAGTGCAATGCGCTATCTTTACATCCGTGTTACATTCCTACCTATTTGTTCATGTTGGCGTGTTCATTGGCGCCTTATGCAATTGTATTCCAGGGCCCATCCACATGTGTAGATATGCATGTGTGTATAGGAGCCCTACCACCTCCCACACAATTATCATAATATTTAGGGGGGTGGTTTCCTCAGCCTCTATAAACAAGAGATTGCATAAGAAGCTCAGCTTCCATTAATGCAAATAAGTTTTTTGCAAAGACAAGGCTGAAAACACGAAGTGAATGAAGCCTAAAGGCTTAGAAATCAGAAGGCAAATGCAAAGAACCCAACACTTATTATTTTTGTTAAAAAAAAGTCTCCTGATTTTTAAGCCAATCTCATGATTTTGGGGGCGGGGCTCACTTGTGTTGTGGAGTTCTTGGGGTGGGTAGTACTTCTAGAGGTAAATATTAGTTATGTGAAAACTGGAATGTTGGTATGTGTCTGTAAGAGGTATACTTAAACCTAACATGGGGAGGTGGACTAGATGACCTTGCGTGGTCCCTCCTGCCCCGACATTTCTGTGATTGTCTAGATTGATATGTCAGCTTGTGAATGCATGCATAGTAAGCAGATGGCTGGGTGTGCATACAGAATTGCATTCAAGTTCGTGTGCACAGTGCTAGATGCATTCTGATGTGCTCATTTCTGCATCCATGTATTTAATCTTTGCCCATATATGACACATTCACATGCACATCGAACAGGTTCTCCCCTGAGCTCCTGTCCGTCTCTCTATATTGTTTTTATGTTGTGGTAATCACCTGGGTACCCACACACCTCCATTGCTTACATCAGAGCTTTACATCTACTGGATCTGAGTCTTTGAAGCAGATGTCATTATTAACGAAAGGCAGCAGACAGTCCAGAAGCACTCCCAGACTGAATGAGGGCATTGGCGGGTCTCAACCAATGACCAGCATCTACTGTGACTGAAAGAGCGACCCCTCAGAGTTCCCACTGCCTGCAAAGCTATGAGCTCTGTAAGAAACCAACATACCTGTATATTTTATATCTGGTTGTAAATCCTTGACGATGTCTTTCCACAAAGGATAAGTAGCTCCGCGAGTGGTGGAAAGGCCCCCTGTCTGATATAAGCCAATCAAATTCCTTGGAGACATGTTGGTTGGTAACAGCTGGTTCCTGGTGGGAGGGCTGTACTATTATATGGTCCCATATAAACAGGAAGTAGAGGAACTCAACAAACCTCCAGTTCATGCTTTTCTGTCTGCCTTTTTCCTCTCATTCTTGCTCCATTCTATGGAGTCCTGTGGAGGAAGACAGGAAGGGAGGGGAAGAGGAAAGAGAGAGAGGAGAGAAAGAAACAGAAGAAAAAAGAGAGAGAAGAAAGAAAAATGGTTACACATGTAATCATAGAAATGTTTTTTGTTGCTGTTAATTATTTCAAATACATGGCACAACATGAAAACAAACTTTAAACCAGGTTTTAAATGCCTTTGGTCTACTGGTATTGAGGTTCTGGGTATCTAACTGTATTTCATTGTTTGATATGTACTTCTGTGGGGCGTTTATCCCTTCTCTCAGAGCATGCATTGCCCTGTGAAACAGCTAGGTCAGGACCCAAATGCACCTCACCCTGTTCCCCCAGTTACTTCTCTCAGGGAAGTTCTCTGCAATGCGGCAGTGGGGAGAGGAGACGGGATACACAAGGTGGCTGCACCTTGGGCTTCAATTATATGTTTAACATCCCTTTAATGCAGTGCCAGATAAATGTGTCTTCTGCTTTCATCTATCTCCGATGATCTGTAATCCATACTCCATGCAACCTGAGCTCTTACTTTAAAGTCATGCCAAAAAAAGAGAAATAAAATAAAATCAGTATCCTGTTTTCAGAGACAACAACAAAAAACAATCCTGCAGAACTTTGAAAGATAAAGATCACACCAGGCAGCTGGCTTGACAGACTAGGCCTTTGAGGAGTGGGGGCAAATGAACCATTATTTTGTTATTTCTATTAACGTAGCGCACAGAGGCTTCAACTAAGGTGAAGGCCCCATTGCGTTAGGCAGTGCACGTGCATGTCATAAGGGACAGCTCTGCCCTGAAGAGCTTGAAGTCTAGGCAAGACACAGCAGGTCAGCGGCGGAACTTGCAACTCCCATCCCAGTGCTCTCACCATTAGCTCTTGCTGCCTTCCCACTCACACCATTGGCACTATGCCCCCTACTGGGTGATGCTTGGCATTACGTTAGTGGATGGTGAATGGAGTTATTAGGAACACAGCAGGAATGGTCCTTATCCTTCTGTTTCGTGACAAAGATACAAGGCAGTAGGGCACAACAGGGTCCCAGATTGTATCAATTATCTATTCATCACTGACAAAGTCTTCTTTTCTAAATTCCAGCTGTATAAGGTTTTGTTGGAAGAGGGATATGTGTGAGCGGGGCTGTATATGAGTGTGACATGTGTGCTGTGCACAGGTACAACTCCCAGAGTGTGTGTGTGTGTGTGTGTGTGTGAGAGAGAGGGAGAGAGAGAGAGATCCAAACTGCTGGTGTTTGTGTGTGTGTGTGAGAGAGAGAAACAAAGTACCTGTGTGTGTGTGTGTGTGTGTGTGTGTGTGTGTGTGTGTGTGTGTGTGTGTGTGTGTGTGTGTGTGTGTGTGAGAGAGAGGGAGAGAGAGATCCAAAGTGCCTGTGTGTGTGTGTGTGTGTGTGTATGTGTGAAAGAGAGAGAGAGAGAGAGATACAAAGTACCTGTGTGCGTGTGTGTATGTGAGAGAGGGAGAGAGAGATCCAAAGTGTGTGTGTGTGTGTGTGTGTGTGTGTGTGTGTGTGTGTGTGTGTGTGTGAGAGAGAGAGAGAGAGAGAGAAAGAGAGAGAGAGAAAGAGAGAGAAAGAGAGATCTAAAGTGCTGGTGTTTGTGTGAATATGGATTTATGTTATCGGGAAGGCATGTATGAGACTGGCATGAGGCTACAGCATGTGATTGTGAATGTGTATGTGTTTGCTCGGGTGCAGCAAAATCCAGCATGTGACTGGGCGTTGGTGGCGGTGAGTGTGTGACAGGAGCATGTGGGAGTCTGCACGTGTGCACAGCATATGTTTGTGCTGCTGCAAGCGAGCTCCGCGGCACTGTAGAAAGCTAAATACTCCGTGTAGCCTGTTTAAAATGTTCTGTTGAACAATTCCCCACCAGCTAAAGTTACACCACATGAAAAATGAAAGCATTAAACATAAGAGAGGCAATGAGTGTCACCCTAGAACGGTCTCTGTTAGCTTCCTCCACTGGACGGGTTTGAACCTCCCTCCAGTTACTGTGGTGGAATATTACTATTGTCTTGTGGTAGTGCCGAGCGGGCCTCGTAAGGAGGAAGATTACATCTCTAAGCTGGAGAACTGCAATCAGTTCCTGCCTCTGCCTCTCCTGTCTCATTGTGTGACTTTAGACAAGTCACTTTAATCACTTTGTGCCCCCAATTCCTTGTCTGCCGAATGCGGCTAAATCTTCCCTGCCTCACAAAGATGTTGAGTGTGCTTTGCTCCAGAACTACAGAGATGTGCTCCATAGCCATCCCGAGGTAGATAGTGTGAGGCTTTGCACAAACCAATAGCAACAGACAGTCCATGTGCCAGAGCTGGCAAACTACATTGAGGAGCCAATCAAAGGGTGGAAGAGAAGACACAGGCATAGAGGGAGAGGTGAAGTGACTAGTGGTCACACAGACGGTCAATGGCACCACTAGGGCCAGAACCAAAGTCTCATGGCCACTAGACCACGCTGCTGCTCAATATCATGGGATGATTTAGTTGGGGTTGGTCCTGCTTTGAGCAGGGGGTTGGACTAGATACCTCCTGAGGTACCTTCCAGCCCGGATAGTCTATGATTCTCTGAATATCATAGCTGTTCTCAACATGTGCAATCTTCCAAATCCTTTCCAGGCAGCTCAGGATGCTCCTGTCAGGTAGGGGAGCATGAGGAAATCAAGGCAGATAGAGAAACAAAGGTAGGAGTAGGGAGAAGAACCGAGAGCAGTTGGGTACAGTCGTTGGGTAGGCAGCTACACCAATGTATATCAAAATGAAAAAAGGAGTTTAAATAAAATATCACGGAAACACTACAGGCTGATGTTTAACAGGAAAAAAACAACAGAAATAGGCAGAGGTTAAAATAAATAGACAAAAATGAGACAAATTAATAAACAGAATGTAGGAAGTGATTAAAATAAAGATGGAAATAATAAAACAGCCCCAACAGGACGTACTCTGTACCACTTTGTACCATAGCTCAGGAGGTTATCCTTGTAACCTAGGTTCCCCTTTCTTCCTCTCTCCTGTCTTCCTTCTTTCTCTCGTCTCTTCCCAGAATGTAAACAGAGCTGGCTGAAAATTTCAAATTCATATTTTTCCATTTCAAATTATTTTTTTTCAAAATTTCAATAAAAATGGCAAAATATTGTTTTGTTTTGTTTTGTTTTCAAACATAATCGCCTCCTTCTTTTGCTTAATTATTTGTAAGTGCTCTGAGGCAGGGATTATGGCTTCTGAGATGTTTCAACAGCACCAGGCATAACGCGCCCTGACCCTGAGGGCTGCTTTGGGCTCTGCACACAATAGTAATTAATAGTAAGACTAAAGACAGGAATGATTTGCCTGGTGCCATAGCGGGAGTTAATGTCTGAGGCTGGATGAGGAGAACTCATATGTTCTTAGATATCTTCTGATCCTGGGTTCAGAGTCAGGATTAGAACTCAGGATAGAGTGCTTAGCTTCTAGTCATCTGTTCAGGCCACACCTCTGTTTCTCAGATTCTGAGCACAAATGATACGCTTCCACCACAAAATGAAAAGTTATAAGTTCACCCTCCTCCATTAGATAAGCATCAGAATTAGTCTCCACTAATGATCAGCTGTAGTGCACACACAGACCTATCTATGCCTGTTGTTTGGTTATTGAATCCTCCAGTAACTACCTCATTTGTCAACCTCCTTGGATCAGTTCTTTAAGCCCTCTTCTTTCTACTGAATTCCTACCAGGCTGGGAGGATGGGCTTTTTGTATTAAAGTGTGAAGTGATACTTGACCTCCAATCCCGTGTCCAGTTCATGTCCATTGTGGAATGCTAGGTGGAATGGCTGTAATACTCCTCAGTCACATCAGCCATCTACTCTCTCCGATGTGGCATTGCACAGTATTTTGGTTGTCTCTGTTCACCCAAGACCAAAGATAGGAACACACAGAGAATGATTATCTGCCCTCCACCATGTTTGTTGAAGTTGGGCTTGGGGTAATGATGAAAAGAGCTTGAGTGATTCCTAACCCTGCATACAGATCTTCATCCAAACAGTCATCACTTGCCAGACCTTAATCAACATGGGGACCAGATCCCTCCCAGACAGTAGGAAGATGTGGGCAAACCTGGGTTCTGGAAGTACACTGGAAGAAAAAGTGTTCTGAGCAAAGAGCAGAAGTTGGGTAAAGGAAGAAGAAATAACATGACTTTCACCACCAGTCTAGACAATTATATCACAATCAAGTTAAATTTTTTATTAGTGTCTTTTCTCCCCATAGCTGCTGAAAAGATGTTGCTTGGCATTAAACATTAATACGCACTACAGGGCTGGTCCCCGCGGAAGCCATAAAAACCTACTAAGTGGGATTATTTTGTGTTTAAGACAATATTGCGAGGTCTATTAAATCTAACTGCTAACAACCTCAAGTCTCAAATTAATGTGTAATATGGCATTCTGGAGCTGCCCCAATCCTGGAACCATCTCAGAGACTTTGCAGAGATTGGGTGGGGGTCAGAAGAGGGGAGGGACGTCCCCAGATTTATAATCCTTGGGTCCGAATCTATCCAAAAATAACACCTGGCGCAACACTAATGCCTTAGAATGAAGGATGGCAATGGCCTTGTGGTTTATCTGCCTGGCCTTTTTAGACTGTAATCTCTTTGGGGCAGGGACTGTCTCTTGCTGTATGTTTCTACTTCACTTAGCAAAATACAGCCCTGCAGTCAGTTGGGCTCTCTAGGCACTGCTGTAATAGAAATACTTAATAATAACTAGCACAATAATACTTAACACAAAGAACCGATGATCCCTGTTTATCATATGGCAGACGTATTCAGTTGAGAACATCCTGGCACAGCGGCCTGGTACCAGACCCTTATAAATTCATATAGCCAATGTGAACATGCACAGTGCGCCAGAATAATGGTCCTTAAAGAATCTGAATGGAAGGTGAGTGAGATACTGATCAGAGTTAAGATGAACAGTCAACACGGTATGGACAGCATGTTGAGGGCCCACTTCTCAGTTACAGTAAAGTTCCATCACACCATTTTGCTAATGTAAACTTTCCTTTAAGTTGGTGTAAATTTACATCCAAATTACGGTCCCTTTGCACTGCCAGAGTGATGTAAAGTGGTCTTCGTGTAGATGAGAATTCAGGCCTGAATGTTTAAAATTTGTCCCCTGCCTTGTAATTCTCTTTCTTTGAGAACTCTGAGGTTTTGTAGCAAAAAGAGGCCAATTCATTGTGTTAAATGGAAGTTACCATTTAATGTTTGAATTCACATTTAATTTCATCATGACCGATAGCTGCATGTTTGCTCATTATATTCTGTACTTCTGCTGCCATAAGACAGAAGCTTTGATCCAAGGAGTTGGAATTGCATTGTAAACATAAATGGAAGCTCTCAATGTCTCAAGTGAGGTACCTAACCACCGTGATCCGCGTTTGTTTCTGAAATAAAATTGTGAAAAAACAGGTGTGTGCTTGACCGCTCTGAAGATAATGGTTGTAAGGTATTCAGATACCATGTGAGATAGATACGGGTGATAGATTTTACAGATAACAAAACTATTATTATCCCTATTTTGCAGAGGGACATTGACTTGCCAAAGATGACAGTTGAAGAGGAGAAACAAGAATCCAGAGATCCTGACTCCCAATTACCAGCTCAAACACCTTCTTTGGAATACCACCAAGGCCCTTGTTCTAACTTCTTCACCTCCAATTTATCCCTTATATTTGATAAATTGGAGAGATCCTTCACACATACCCAGTGTTCCCTCCTGCTCCTTGTTGTAGACTATTGCCATCAGAAATGCAGCCTCAAGAAAGAGAAATTACAGCATACATTGTTTGCAGTAAAGAAATGAGTCCTGTATCTCTTTTAGCTTCATGCACCAATTATTTTTCCTTGTGTCCCACATGTGGTTCTTGACAGGCTGAGCGAGGTGTTTTGCCTGCTGCACTTTACCAGAGGGAAGGGAATAACAAATGCTATTTGTGTCTGAAATACTTCTGTGCTGCAGCAATCACAACTTGCCACAGGATGCTGATAAATTAACAAAGGAGATGGTCATAGGAGACATTAGGACTACATCCTGAATGGGGTTAAACACTCTGGCCCCAATTCAGCAAACAGGTTAAGCCCACACTTAACTTTAAGCCACCCCTTGCAGGATCACACCCTCAGTATAATGATTGGTATATATGCATGCCACTGCCCTCAACTGGATGCAACTGGAGTTGCTCAACTCTTTATCCTACACCCTAGGTAAGTATCCGATGTCCCTATATCTCAAATGATAGGGGATCAGTGTATTTGGAGTACAGTAGAACCTCCGAGTTATGAACTCCAGAGTTATGAACTGATGAGTTAACCACACACCTCGTTTGGAACCAGAAGTACACAGCAGGCAGCAACAGAGACACCAAAAAAAAAAAAGCAAATACAGTACAGCAATGTGTTAAATGTAAACTAGTAAAACAGGGAAAGCAGCATTTTTCTTCTGCATAGTAAGTTTCGAAGCTCCATGAAGTCCATGTTCAGTTGTAAACTTTGGAAAGAACAACCATAACATTTTGTTCAGAGTTGCGAATAACCTTCATTCCCCAGGTGTTCATAACTCTTAGGTTCTTCTGTAAAAGGATGGAAGGTGCAGCCCAGCTGTTGCCATGAATTTCTGAATGTGCACAATAGTTACAAATGTGATAGCCCAGGAGACACTAATTACTTATATTCTGGAAAGGGAGATTAACACCAAGCACACACATCTGTTCCAGGTAGCAAGAGGTGAACCTCAAAGGTCTCAGAAGTTCCATTCAGATAAGTCCCAGCAGTTGCACTACTTAGCCAGTTAGCTCTGCAACGCTGGCAACCACATGGGAATAGACCTCCTGCAAGACCAGCGGTACATCCTGCTTCCATCTGGGTTGGAAACACTCTGACAACAACCTTGCATCCAGTATTTTGGCTCTTCTGTTTCTGGTGCCAGAGAGAGCCGGGAGTGAAGTGGCAGGGACAAAATGAAAATAGATAATAATAAGACTAAGTTAACCAAACTTTTCTGAGCCTCACAAAAGTATGGCCTAGATGGTTTTCAGTAAAACATTGTCCTGAACCTGAAATTATTATTAATAATGTAAAATTATTATCTAAAATATTACCCAAATATTATCTAGTCCTGCCCTCCATAGTTTCATGATAAGTTAGGTTACACCAAAATAATAAGAGCTAGTATTTACATAGGATTTTTTAGCATCCATCTAGGCACTTATGTGCCCGCACATCACCAGAGTATCTGTCTCACAAACATTAATGGATTTTATCCTCACAACATCCCTATGAGGTAAAGAAGTAGTTCTCTACCCATTTTACAGATGGGGAACTGAGACACAGAGAGAGCAAGGCTTGGTCTATACATAAAACTTAGCCCTGGTCTACACAGCGGGGGAGGGGATCAATCTAAGTTACACAATTTCAGCTATATGAATAATGTAGCTGAAGTCGACTTACTTAGATCGATTTACTGTGGTGTCTTCACCTCGGTGAGTCAACTGCTGCCACTCCCCCATCGACTCTGCTTGTGCCTCTCGTGGCAGTGGAGTACAGGAGTCGACGGGGAAAGCGCTTGGGGGTCGATTTATCTCGTCTAGACTAGATGTGATAAATCGGTCCTCGCTGGATCGATTGCTGCCCATCGATCCGGTGGGTAGTGTAGATCCCTTAGATCAACCTATGTCACTCAGAGGTGGCACAAATTCACACCGGAAGAGACACACATCTAAGCCCCGGTATAGATACCACTAGGTTGATGGAAGAATTTTTCAGTCAATTTAGCTACTGCCTCTCAAAGGGATGAATTTACTGCAGTGACAGAAGAACCCCTTCCATCACTGTAGCTTCTACACTACAACTGTACAGTGGTGCAGTTGCCGCAGCATTTCTAGTGCAGACATCCCCATAGTGACTTGTCCAAGGTCACACAGGGATCCAGTGACTGAGCCAGAAATTGAACTAGGTCACCTGAGTTCCAGTCCAGTGCTCTGTCCATTACATTATCTTTCCTTCATGCTGCTCTTCCAAAATTAACTTAGCCTCCTTACTGCTGCTGTGTGGACATTTTCTGATTAAACTTTTTTTTTCCTGACAAAATGCCAATTTGTCAAATGCAAAAATGTTTCACAGAAACGTGAATTTTGACAAAATTCCAGTAGAAAGGAAGGAAGAAAGAAAGAAAGAAAGAAAGGAATGTTTTGTTGGAAATACCGGAAGTGTGGGTCATGTATAGTGAATGAGTCTGGACATACCAGGGTAATATTTATGCTAACCTAACTGCTTTCAGCCTATTATTTGCTTAGCATGAGCATTGCTTGCTAAATTAATCTGTTATGTGGGAGGAAGGTGATGTTTTGTGCTGTGTTAAATGGCACAGATAAGAGAAAGTTAATCGGTACAATAAATACACAAAAGGTGCTGACAAAAAGTCACCATACTGAAAGCAAGGAAGGTCTTGGTGCGGAGTGAGGTAACATGAAAATAGCTTGGACAGCAAAAGTTATGTAAACTGAAGTTATGCAAGACACAATGCTTAATAATTGATTGGATGGTTGCTCTAATGTGAAAAAGGTATAAATATGCTAGAGTGTAAAGCATAGCTGGAGCCTCATTGGAGAAATCCATTGTGATGTGCCTACGCCCCAAGGGAAGGTAATTGGCCAGTATCTTTTTCTGTACATCTGGCATTCATCGCTTTTATAGCAAATGTGAATGCAAGGCCATGCTTTTGGTTCAAATCAAGATCTGCATTAATAAACCCAAGTATCTCCGCTCCTAGGGTATTGTATGCCAGACCCAATAGTTTCAATTTGCTGTTTCAAAATGACTTTTGGTTTCAAAGTTTTAAATTTTATATTACATAATATAAACATCTTAAAAAGTCAAAATCAGAATGAAACATTTCAGTTTTACTGAAGCAAAATGTTATGAGCAATACAAAATGTTTGTTTGTTTTTTCAGAATTTTCTTTCGGTGGAAATTTCAGCGGGTTTTTTTGTTTGTTTGTTTTGTTTTTTAGGGTTTTTTTTCTTTAGTTCCATTTTCAAATGAAAAAAAAAATTCTGGAATTTTCCACCACATGGAAAATCTAGTTCCTGCCCAACTCTATTAGCCATATACCATGAGCTAGCTAAAACTCTATATCATTATTTCACTTTCAACTGGGGAAACTGAGGCAGAGAGTGTGTTTAAGTGATCTGCCCAAGGTCACACAGAAACTATGTTACACCCCAGATTAGAGCTCAAGAGGTTTTGGCTCCCACTGTCATGCTTGATCCAGATATTCTCAGAAGAAAAATACTCTGTCTTTTTGCACACCATTCTATCGCAACCACTCAGGCCAATGGGGAGTGGTGTGGGAAGAGGGAAAACAGACCTGTTATTGCACCCAACAGTGAGAATTGACTCTCTGCTCCAAAATGAACAATATGAAAACTGAAAACATTGTCTTTAGCCTGATATTCATAGTGACATTTCTATTGTCCTAGTGTTCATTACTGCACAGACACACAGACATGGTCCCTGCTCCAGAGCGGTTAGGGACTTTACCATGACAACACTAATATTAGCATCCCAAGGGTTTGGAATAAATCGATGATCCCTTTAAATACAAGAGCTTCCTGATCTCCCAGCACTCAGCTCCACCTTCCAGGTGGGCTACCTAGCTAAGCAATCACCAGGATCTTTCCTCTCTTCTCAGCTGTGGGTCAAGGAGCACAAAGGGTTGAAATCCACAGCCCATCACTTCTCCAGGTAGAGCTCCTGCTGCTTGGATAATGACAGGCCGGGCTGCTGGGATGAAAAGCCTCGTTTAACTCAGCACTTCCTAAGGACATCAGGTTCTGTCACTATACACACTGGAAAATGCAAATGAACCCAGAGATAGATGTGGAGGGGTGGGGCAAAGGAGTCTGGACTGTTGGCTGATGTGAATTCTGGCCCAGGGCTGATCTGCCTGTGCTATTACATGGAATGACTGAATAATTTGCACTGGCTATAAAGTCTTCATATGAATTTAGACTCATGGGCTCTGCCAGCCACTGCCTTTTCCCTGCGTGCAACATTCCTGTCAGGGTACTGGAAACAAGCTGAGGAGCTTTAGCCGGTCTTCGATTGAGCCCTTTGCAGAAAGAACACAGAAGTATTTCAGATCATGGAGACTAGGCTAGTGAGGTTCATTGGCACGTGTTTAATGTTTCCCTTGGCAACTGATCAGTGTTGAATATGATGCTTGCAAGAGTCATGATGTCTTGTACATCAAGCATCACAACAGGTGGGTAAGGAGGTGTGTAGGATAGGTGATCTAGTAAATAGGGAACCATACTAGGCCCCCAGAGAGTTGGATTCAGTTCCGTGCTCTGCCACAGATTTCCAATGTGATCTTGCCTAAGTCACATAGCCTCTCTGTGCCTCAGTCCCCTTTATGTCAAATGGGGATAATAGTCTGCTCTACTTCCCAGGGTGCTGGGAGGATAAATGCATTAAAGATTGTGAGGTGCTAGATAGCACAGCGATAGAAGCCAAACAAGTATAATATGTGTGTGTATATATATCAGTTATTCCCATTTTACAGATGAAGAAACAGAAACACAGTGGGATGCAATGTGGAGCCCTTTTTCATTGGTGAACCCTTACTCACGGGAATAATCCCACTGGAGGGAGTAAAGGCTGATGAGGGTGAATCAAGTCCACAATATTGGCTTCCCTGGGAGCTCCAAATTTTCAGAACCTCTGAAATTCAGGCCACTTATTTAGTGCCTACATACTGACAGAAGGGCCTTGCCTTAGGCACCCAGGTTTGAAAAAATTGTCCTTAACCACTTGCCCAAAGTAACACAAATCCAGTGGCAGATTATGGAAAAGAAGCCCAGGAATCTTGATTGCCAGGTTTCTGCTCTAGCCACTGGTCTGCACTGCCTAAATTACTGCTTCTAGTGCTGTAGAGTCTGGCATTAAGGTTATTAAAATCAGTGGGCTTGGTTTAGATCTAAGTGCAAGAATACAGTGAAATATTGTATTAAACTTCATTCTAAATTAAATCAAAAGTTTGAATTAACCCAAGACCAGCAGAGGATTACTTCATTACTAGAAAAATATGTATCTGTTACTTTTCTACTCCTGAGGGCATTCTGCGCCAAAAAAAGTAAAAATTCTGCAACTCCCGCCCCCCAAAAAAATCTATGCACAATAGTTTAAAATTCTGCACATTTTATTTGTCAAATAAATGTGGAGGCTCCAGTATGGTAGTGAGGGGCACCGGCCACTGGCTGCCCAGAGGCGGGAGATCACTGTGCAGCTGACTCCTGGAATATGGACTCAATGCTGAGGCTGCACCCAACCCTGACACAGCACAAGGACCAGGCCTTGAAACTGCTCTGCTCTGGGATTTTATTGTCTGTGCTGTGTTGCTTGTCTGTTTAGATAGACTGTAAGCAAAGCTGGTAAAAAAGAAATAGTGAGAGGTTTTCTGTTTGAAAATGCATTGTCCTCAAAATTGAAATGTGTCAATTTCAGCGAAATTTTCTCTGAGGAAAAAATATCAAAACAAAATATTTAGTCTTTCTGTTGTTTTGATAATGTCAAAACATTTCATTTGGACTTTCGTATCATATTAAAATATTAATATTACATTATATTTATACATGATTTGATACTATTATAGTGTTTTGACATTATCTAAATGAAACATTTCTGTAGTCCCGAGTCAAGAATTTTCATTTTCAGAATTTTTGTTCTGTGGGAAATGTAAAACTATTGTCCTAACTTGGAATGAATTTTTGGCTAAATGGCAGAATTTCCTGCGGAAAGGAAATTCCATTTTCGAATCCATCCTAATCGTAAGCTCCTTGGGCGTGTATCATATCCTCAGTAGCCTTTGTCTAGGGTAAAGTATGCTTGACCATTCAGTATTCATATTCATTTTCACAGGCCGTGTGAAAATGTGTGGGTAACATTGTCAGAAGCCTACGTGATTTAGGATCTTAAATCCCATCGACTTTCAATAGGACTTAGTTTCTTTTAAAACTTTTACCCGGTGTCTTTATCACAAATGATGGCTTTGTTTAATCTCTGTGTCATGATTGTTTGCCTGCAGTGCAGATACATGTGAATTTAGACCGTCCTGTCTGTGTAGGGTGGAGGGAAGTATGGGGCTGAAAACAAGTGCAGTAGAGAGGCATAAGTGAAAGAGAGCAACAGCTCAGAACAGAGGCGGTAACAAGAAAACTGTATTGATTCTTTGCCTTCATGGAGGAAAATATCTCCAAGAGTTTCTGTGTGTTCACTGTGATTCGATAATAGATTGAGGGCACCGGGGTCTCGGGACTGATATTTATGTGCTATCGGGCTGCCAGCATCTGTGTGCAGGGCTTGAATTGTGTGTGAACAGGGACTCCATTTTAAATGAAAGTGTATAGCACAATGTATACAAAGAAAGGGCACGAATGCGACATGAAGGGCTAAATTGTGCATGGCACTGCGTGGATGCACTAGAGGGGAGAGAGGACACAGAGCATCCCTTCTTCCCACAGCACACAGGAGACAGCCGTGATCGGGCACAGAGATCTCTGGGGTGGGAAAGGCAAGCGAGGCATTGGTATTGAGACGTGGAGGGGCTTGGCTATGCAGAGCAAAGGAGGTTTCCATGGCCGCACTCCTCCTCCCCACTGCACATCATACAGTACCAGGAGGGCCAAAGAGGTTGTAAGGGCTGCCTCTTACCTTGAGGCTCTTAGCATCCTAGTCTTTGGCAAGGAGGTATTTACATAGGGTTGCCAACTTTCTACTTGCTCAAAACCAAACACCCTTACCCCGCCCCCCTCCGAGGCCCCACCTGTGCTCACTTCTCCCCCTTTCCCCCCGCATCTCTCGCTCTCCCCACCTTCACTCACTCGGACACCTGGCAACCCTAGGTTTCCATGGCACCCAGAACAGACATCTGTACCTCTACTTTGCTACCCAGGAAGGATGGATTGGCTGGGAAAGCCAGGGAAAACCCGAGGCACTTGCTTACCCTTTACAATGGATGACATACACCCTTTAACATTTTGGTACTTTTGGGTTGCAGCCTCTGTGTATTGAGAGAGGCAGAGCCTTCTGGCCAATCATGTCTATTTCCAAAATAAATTACCCCACACATATGCTTAAACTCCACCTTGGCATGCAGATTCTCTCCCCCATCCCTCTCCATTTGGTCTTCCACTGCTCCAGATGGCCTGGTATTTTTGCTGATACTAAACCCTACCACTGTTAAGGTTACATTGAGACTTCCATTGTAGGCCAACGTTTCCCCAGGTTTGTAACTTTCTGAAAAATTCTCCTTTTCGGCTGGAGTTTTGCATGCTTAGTCTCAGGCCTAAGGGGGGATAATCCTGGCAAGTTTGAATATATATATATATATATTTTAGTTATTCAAGAATGAAAACAAGTTGTTGGGGAAAATAGACCTCAGCTGATACCATTTATTATTTACTGAGATGCTGATCTCATGCATTGACAGAGGAATGAAAAGCTGCCTTCCAGTCCAGTGTTTCATGGATTCCCTTCTGTGCCCGATCCACAGAGAATATAAAAAGACTACCAATGATTTCCTCCTGGCGATGGGGAAAGGTCAAGTATCCATGCTGACTCTTTTATCATTGACCAAGAAGGCTGGCGGATTCTCTGTACCATGCCCTGATCGAAAAGGAGGTCAGGGAAGGCCTAGGACTCTTGATAATGCAAAGGCTACTGCCTCCGCAGAACGTTTGAGAGTAATTTGCTAAACTATCAGAATCTAAAAATGGGTCCTGGAGCATTGGCTTGCGAAATGCTGGTGTGAGGGACAACCTTTTGGTTGACACACCAGGGCATTGAACAGGGAATCTCAATAGCATATAAGCCCTACAACTAACAAGGGGCTGTAGTGGGGGTTCTGACAGACTTGTATCCTCTGTGGATTGGGCACCAAAGAGAACACATAATACATTGACCAGTGGGTTAAACGGGTGCTTTGTCCTGCTGGCATCCTTCACCAATAATGCACGAAATAGACCTCTGCTAGATGTTACCAGCACCAATGGGTAGAGGTGGAAATCATACTTTGGCATGTCCCTGATTTTTCTGGTGTCTCACTGAATGAGTCAGCTTGAAACCGACCCAGAGAAGACATCACATTTGCTTCTTCAGCTGCCTGACCCCAGCCAAAATCTGCTCCTCTGAAGTCAGTGGGCAAAGTCCAAGTGTGGTCAAAGTAGCTAGAAAATTCCTCCACAGAGGGCGAGATTTCCACTTTGGCTAGACTGTCTACCAGCCAGGACAGCCATGCTGGCAGAGACATGATGGGGACTGCAGGAGAGGAGAAAACTTTCTTCCTCTCCGGTCACAGCTCTGGCATAACATTAAAAGAAAATTCTCTCACGATGGGGTGAATCAAATTCAGAACCCGTATTCTGCCATCACCTTCTCTCATGTGTACATAAAGGTGTCTTGTGAGGCTACCCGAAGAAAAGAGGGGTGCTTTGGAGCAGTTATATCCACGGACAAGGCCAAAAGTTGTCTATCACATTACAAGGCCATTTACAGAGTATTCCAAAAGCAGCGCTATGAGCTAAGAGGTGAAAACATTAACTAAAAGTTGTATCTGCTCTGTCACAGGCAGCTCATCATGTAGGTGTGCAGCCTCCTCCTGACATACACCTACCAGCTTCCTCCTCCCTTGTTTGGGAAACTGAATTGACAGTCTAGGCAACATCTTTTTCCCAGCACTCTTAGCACTAAAGCAGGTGCTTGCCTCCAGCCTTCCTACATCATATCGGATATTTTTACAGCTCACTTCTACAGGTCGCTAACAGCAACAAAAATATCTTAATCCGCCAGCTCTTTTGCCTGTCTGTCCCACAGATGTGCCTCATCGCAACATTCTTGTCCTTTTGTCCACATCAATCTATTAGCCAAATAATAACAAAAAAGTAATTTTGCAGAACTTCAGAAAGTCAGGAGGAATTAGAGCAGTGTCTTGGATTCAGGTACTTATCCTTTGATGTCCATTGTGCTGCCCAGATGGTAGTCTAATCTCTGCCAGCATGCAAAACCCAGTGAGCAGAGAGCACTGTAACCCCTGTGTCTGATTGAATATTCACACTCACGTCTGATTTTATTCTAGGATTGGAAGAAGTCCCCATGCAGAAACCCACACAGATAACTAAAATCCCAGACACACATTGTAGCCAAGTTCTAGATCTTTTCACTGCATAGATAATATAGGCTCTGCTTTCCCCTCTCCCACCTCATAAAAAAAAATGTCCTGCATACCCTCATGCTTCATTTGAACCTTTGCTTCCCCTTTGTGGGCTGGCTGCCCCCAGGAGATAAATCCCTCCAGCTTTCCAGCCACAGCCAAAGTCCAAAATCTGTTCCTTTCTTATTCCATTTGGATTCAGATGCTTCCATTGTGATGCAGGGTGCTGTGCTGTAGCAGCTTCTGCGTATATGATGGGGTCCTGTATCTTACCACAGAGCCTCAGCTGGAATCCAGGGCCAGACACTGAAATAAGTTCAGAGCCACCCACAAATCAGTTTCCTTCTCCTCTTCCATCCCCTCCCTCTCTCCCACTCTACCCACCATGGCCCGTTCCTTGACGCATCTTAGATGGTGCTGGCTAAGGCTCATTATTAACACATGCTAGACCACTAATGAGCATCTAAAGGAGGAGAGAGTGACGAGAGGAAAGCGGGAGTGGAAAACAGGATGAAAAGGAGCGAGGAGGGGGACAGACAGTGATACGGATGAATGGAGAAAAAGTGCAGGAAAGAGAGGAGTGAAGGATGATAGAAAGTGCATATAATTAACCTGTGATTCAGTGGAGAGGGCACTAGCCTGGGAGTCAGAAAAAACAAGTACTCTTTACCTGACTCTGCCACTGACCTGCTGTGTGACCTTGGTCAAATCACTTCCTCTCTGCTATGTTTCTGTTCCCTCTCCCACCTGTTGTCTGTCTTGTCTATTTAGGGTATAAGCAACTCTGGGCAGGGACTGTCTCTCACTGTCTGTTTGTACAAGGCCTAGCATTCTGGTGCCCCCATCTTAGGTGGGGTTGCTAGGCACTATGATAAAACAGATAATAATAATAATAATAATAACAGCCTGTAAAAACTCATTGCCAGGCATGGGGAATTGCAGGGAGACTGAAGCTCTGTGAATCTGTTGGGCTGTTGAGTTCCTGAACCTATTCTCCCCTATAATTTAAACCTACATTTATTATACAAGAGTGAGTCAATTTGAAAAAAAAAAATCTACCTGTGCCAGTGCCTTCTCTGAGGGATAGGAAAACCACGATAAAAGTGAGCTGGAATTCAAATTCGAAGGCGTTTGTCATTAGAATTTGTCCCTTGTTTCCTATCTCTGCTCCTTCTTTTTCCTTCCAAATTCCTTTCTTGTTCTGCTCCAGTCTCTGTTTCCTTTTCCCCCTCAATGTTTCCACTGGAGTCTGTCTCTTTCTTCCCCTCTTTTGTCCTGCCCTCTTCTCAATAGCACAAGAGGCCAAGAATATTGGGATTCAAGTAAAAAACCGGAACCTGGGATGGCTGAATGGGTTTGATATGAAGCAAAGAGGGTCAGTGCCTCCCTGCTTTCAGCAATCAGACATGGCTGGGTTAAACAGTATTCCAAACGAAGGGCTGGACACCTATGGATAAGTCTAGCATATGGGTAAAAATAGCATTTACAAATGTTACCCACCATTCAGTGGGCTCGGCCTCCTCCGCTGTGCCTGATCCACAAAGAACATGAGCCTGCTATGGTTCCCAGCGAGGAGAGTTAGGCACCTAAATATATTTAAGGACCTGAGCCTTAATCCTTTAGCAGCAGCAGGAGCTCTTAGCTCTGGAGTGCCAGGGTTTGGTCTCTAGTCATGACCAAGGTAAGAGTCATTTCACAGTAAGGATCCCTCACCTACATGTTTAAGGGCCATCAAGCCTCATGCTTCAGGGCATTAGCTGATCAGCAGTTAGGGTGAGGAATGAATCCCTCCCTTGCACCCTTCCTATACTTCAGTTAGGCTTACTAGAGTGGTATCCAACAAAGAAGTTATGCTTTCCTCTAAGGCGCCATCAGCCTTTAAACCTCCCAGTCACCAAGACAAAGGGCAAACTTCTGATTTCATTTGTATGGGGGTGAGTCCCCAATAATGTCACTGAAGCCTATGGAGTTATTCCCGCTTTACCATCCATGTGATTGAAATCTGGATCTGGCCCCTCAGTCTGCAGTTACTACATTTGTACAAATCCTTCAAGGAAAACAACAACGCAGAATTGCACAGATTCCCATTCTTGCAGTCCCAGTCTGTAAATCCTCACTCCCTTCCACCCTCAGCCTCCATCATCTGCAAACAAGCTTCCTGGAATGTAGGTAGAGGCCAATCTATCCAATGATTACTTTCTTGCCTGAATCTCTCCTATTAATTTTGCATGAGGAAAGCTTTCCCTGTTCGCACCTCCCCTCCACCCTCCCCTTTCCATGCAAACCTCTATAAACACAGCAATCATTCAAACCTACATAATACCTTATCGTGGGTTTTGCACCTGCCCATCGCATCTCCCCCTTATTTCCTATCCTATAAGCTGAGTAGTCACTCACCCCTAAACGGCAGCTTATCTCAGCATTTACACCTGCCTTGCCAATGAACTCCATGTTCTACCTGTCAGATCCCCCAGATCGCATATCTCCTGTCGGCTGATTATTCCATCTAGAGTTCATGCGTTCTTTGCAGCTGCTTCCCTTTCATCCTTTCCACCTGCTCTGAAAAGTTACCCTGCCTTCTTCTCTGGCTCCCTTACTGCTGTCACTGTCTCTACAGCTGATTGCATGTCTATGTATCTTTTTTATACACCCGATGTGTGGTGCCACCTTTGCAGTGTAATCATCCGCACTTGCCTTAAAAGAGTTGCAATGACAAAGGCAGAATCGCTATATATAGAGGCATCTGTAAGTAGTGGTGGGCCCAATCCGAAATCCCAGATCCAAAGAATCCCCTGAATTTCGGCTCTGAGGAAAGGAAGGAGAGTCTTTTTAAGACTCTACCCTGAGAGTCTGGAGATCTGGCTCTGCCACTGACAGCCTCTGTGACCTTGGGCAAGTCACATAGAGCTCACTCTTTTAGAGATCTCAGGGACAGATTTTCAAGAACCGTGTCATTCCCACATTGACACCCCAATGTGCTGAACACTCTTTAGAAAACCTGTCCCATGCAGCCAGATCCAACACCCATTCAAGTCAGTGGAAAGATTTTTAGTGAACTTTAAAGGGAGTTTGATTGAGCCCTTGAGCTCTCTCTCACTTCCGTCCCTCGTTTGTAAAAGAAGGGTGGTGGCAGACCCTTTCCCCTATTCTTTGCCTGTCTTGTCTGTTTAGGTTGTAACCTCATCATGGCAGGGGCTGTATGTTTCTATGTGTATGTACCGTGTCCAGCAGCATGTGTATGTACTGTGCCCGCACTTGTGGCCCTTATCATGATAAAAATAATAATAATAATGATACCGTGGATTTGAGATTTGCAGCTCAGGCTCACTACAGTTACTTAGGAGCTCCCATTTTAGGACCTGCTCCAATCCCTATTGAAGTCAATGAGCGAGTCTCACATAGTAACATGGGAGTGGTCACATCAGATCAGACTGCTGGTCCATGTGGCCTGGTATCCTGCCTGTTTCAGTGACTGAAACCATCCTATAATGCTCAGAGATGACCCTTTACTCAGAGATGTCAATTCCTAATCTCCCTTTGACTTCAGTGGGAGCAGTATCAAGTCCCTTACCAGCTGTGGAAGGCTCTATGTAGAGAGAGAAATTCCTTCCTAACCCCAGAAGATGATCAGTTCATGCTCTGAAACATGAGATTTGATCCTCATTCTCTTCGATAGCAGAGTTGCAAATTGCCACAACCCAATCTTTACATTTCAAATCCAGCCACACACAATGACCCCCTGCAGCAGAGCAATATTTAGCTTGACTATTCAGCGAAAAAATATATTTCCTTTTCATTTGTTTTAAATGTTGTGCTCTTGGATATATATCCCCTAATTCTTGTCGCATCACAGAGTACAAATATTTCTGATTGCTTTCTCCTGTGTCCTTCAAATAACTGTATATCATGTACCTCAATGCCATTCTTCTTCCAGACTAAATAACCCATTCTTTTCAGCCCCTCTCCTTTTAAATTGGTTAATATTTGTAAAGCAGTTTGAAAATGCATTAGTATCATTCAGTTATAATGTATTTTCTGTTATTTTCTACCCTTCCTTTTAATGCCTCAAGTATCCTTCTATCAGCTGCCATCCATCTCCATTGATTCTATCAGTGAGCATATGTAGGTCTTTATAATGCCATTGGGAATTTCCTGTCACCCTTCCTGACCTGGATTTTGGAACAACCAAAGATACTAAACTTCAGTGGTTTGAGCATTAGCCTGCTAAACCCAGGGCTTGTGAGTTCAAGCCTTGAGGGGGCCACTTAGAGATCTGAGGCAAAATCAGTACTTGGTCCTGCTAGTGAAGGCAGGGGGCTGGACTCCGTGACCTTTTGGGGTCCCTTCCAATTCTATGAGATCAGTATATCTCCATATATTATTTATTATTATTACACAGGGTTCACACTGAACCTAGAACATGCTAGGGCATGGGGACTGTCTTTGGGCCTTGACCCTGCAGTCAGCTTCTTGTGAAGTCTATTGGGCTGTGCATAGGTGTGAGGAGTCTGCCTTGATGGATCTGTCTGCAGGACTGCACCTTTAGTGAGCCCTGGGGTCCCCGTTCAGGAAAGCACTGAAGCACCTACTCAAGTCAGTGGGACTTTAGTACATCCCTAAAGGTGAGCTTTGATGCATGGGGACAGATTCAAGCAGATGCATAAGTACTTTGCCGAATCAGGGTCTATGGAGTTTCAGTGCCTTAATTTAAGGGGCTCTCTTTAAGCTAGGACATAAATATTTTTTCCTCAGAGGATTCTGCAAGTTAAGGTTATTTTCCCTAAAGTCCATTAATTTTATATTCCTCCAAGTAAAATGTCATATTAATCCTTTGGTTTGATCAGATTCTTCTTAAATTGCCCGGTAATGTCCTTGCTTTTAACTAGCCTTTTCCATCATCACCCACTTGCTACTCACATCCTCCTCCAAATCACAAACAAAAGTAGTAAGCAATGCTGATCCAATATCGACCAATGGGTTTCCCCATTATTAACTTCCATCCCTCTGAGCAGCAGCTCTTCACGGTGACTTCTTAATTCATAGTACTTGGCTACCTTTTAATTCACAGGAGGGATTAACTTCTCTAAAGAGGGACCTTTTCAAAAGACATGTGAGACTGAGAGGAAATCAGATAAATTATAATCACCAGGTCCCTTTTTATCCACTATTTTATGAACATTGTCACAATTTTCTAATTGGGTTGAGAGGCCTCATTTACCCTTTAACAAGAGGTGCTAGTTAGACCC
This sequence comes from Gopherus evgoodei, assembly GCF_007399415.2. Lineage (NCBI taxonomy): Eukaryota > Metazoa > Chordata > Testudines > Testudinidae > Gopherus > Gopherus evgoodei. Next base: position 11,302,575 of record NC_044337.1, read on the forward strand.
AAACCCTTATGACTTATCCAAGTGCTGGGTTATTTTCTCCTTTAAAAATATCCTCAGTCGGTTTGCCTGGAACTTGGGTGTAACTCATCACTCTGTAATTTCCTAGGCTGTCTTTAGCAAGATGCACACCCAGGGCCACATATTATCACGGTTTCTGTGCTGAGAAACAGTGAAGCCAACAGGATATATATATATATATATTTGTTTAAGCAAATCTGAGGCAGGATATGAATCCATGCCAGCAGCTCCAGGAAAGCTGTGCTCTGAAGGATACATTATACACACTCGGCAGCATTGCCGTGATTTCATATTTTATTTCTTTTTGCAATTTTACCATGATCACTATGCAATTGTTGCAAGCTACTGCCCTTCATTGCCTCAGGGTTCTTCATGTAAACTTCAGCTTCTGCTGGTGTTACCCCACAATTGCCAGCAAAAAAGTGCCCCCCCTCAATATTTACAAGTCTCTCACAGTACAGACTGATGCAAAGAATCAATGGAATTTCTACACAACTTCAGCACCTCTTTCTACATTCCACATAAGAATCTCGCTTGCTTCTGATGTTTCCCTTACTTTCCCACCGTGGTTACATGCTCTAAAGAGAAGTCATGTGTTGATAATGATGTTGCAATTCCTGCATTCACAGCCTTCCCACTGCAAATCGCAACTGTCCGATGGTGGCATCCTTCACACCTGCTTCTCCCAGTGTCCATACCTGCCCTGCAGTCTCAAGACTCAACCTGCATCACAATTCATCTGTTTGCCTACTTCTTTGACTAGTTTCCGTTCCTTACCCCTTTCTAGCCCTGACTCTGAACTACTCTACGAGCTACCTTGGTTTGTTCTTCTGTCCCTCCGCAAGTGTGATTGAAGCACACGGGCTGCACTTGTAATGCCAGCACATTTAAGGGCAAGGTTTTTAAAACCCAGCCTCCCCACCATGATTAGCACCCACCGTGTGCAGGGACAAATGGCTGCGGATGTCAGTACCTGCTGTCAGTGGTATGTCTATCAACCTCACCTGCGGTCCCAGTGGGGGTCCATAGACATCTCAATGACATCACTTGGGCTTACACATAGCTGCAGCCAGAATCATTAAGGTCCTACAGAATTGTAGACTCCAGAATGAGGGGGCAGAGTGATACTCGGTCCAAAGAGAACCTTAAGGGACAGATCGTCAGCTGATGCAAGTTGGCAGCGCTCCCCTGGCTGGGCCAACACTAGAGTTTTTATCATCCAGGGAGCAGAAAGAGTTTTCAGTACCCCACCCCCACCCAACCAAAAGATGCAATAAATAAATAGAACTGACCTGTCAGGCATAACCCTCACTCCAACCAAAACCAGGGATTTCCTGAGTGGCCATCGTAACGGCCTGCTCCTAAGGCTGGCCCTGGCCAGTGGCTCTATTGGCACCAGCTGAGATTCTAGCCCCTTACGGTATATTCTCTGTGCTACAACTCTTCGCGGTACTGGGCCGAGTTATAAAAGTGCAACCAGTACTAATACTTGTCAGACCTACAAGGCTTCCGCTTGTACTAGTTCAGGTGAAACAGCATGCAAAAGGTGACACTCTGTCCTCGGAGCCACACCAAACACATCACAAACTCTCAGTGACAGCATCAGATGTTGTTACCGAATGGCCAGTGCTGCTCTCACCCCGCCTGATTTCAAAGTGGAGTTGGCAGAGTGCTGATAAGATCTGCTGTTTTTATGCAAGCTGCGTGACATGCCCCAGGCTCTCTGCAAAGCATGATTGCTAGAGACTAAGCATCGCAGCAGGAGAGTGCAGGTCAGCATATGAGTATGAACAATGTCATGAATTCTTTCTCCGCTCCGATATTATGTTTCCCTTTTAAACAAAAAGAGCTGGATGAAATTGCTCTCGTGTATTTCTAGAGTTTCATTTAGGCACAGAACCCTCTTTTATTTCTGCCCTTGGGCTGTTGGGTAGCTTCTAAACAGTTGCTATGTTTCACCCCAGGTTGGCTTCACAATAATCCAGGGATGGGTGACGTGATTTGTCGAGCATTCTGCGACCCTCTGAGATGAAAGGTACTGCATCGATACATGAGGGTCACTATTAGCGTTAGTGCCTCAGTAACCAGTGCCCAACACTGGAGCCTGTCCAGACAACAGCTCCCAGCGTTTGTCTAGCAGTCGGAAGTCCTCTTAATGTCTGGGCTTCTGTACTCTGTAAAGTATTTATCTCACCAGTATAAACAGTGTGCAACAATGACACACGTCTGAACAAGAGCACACAGCATGAACCCCATCTAACCAGTCACTGTCTGGAGACCAGCAGTCAGAGCTGCTCTGGACGGGACCCTGAAGGCAGCATCAACTGCTGCTCCCATTACTGTCACAGGGTCACATCCAACAGCTCTTAACTGAGTTGTTTCTTTGAAGCCAATGGAGCCAACCCTGTCAACAGGGGCCTTAGAATCAACACCTGCCAGGGCTCCATTTTGCATGCTATCAGACTGGAGCAATGCTCTAGTCAACATCGCCCAATCAACACAGTTGTGCTGTGGACATTGACCTGGCATCCTCACTCAACTTTGTTCAGACCCCTCAATAACACTGTTCCACGTCTAAGCCCCATCGCCTGCCCGCTACACTTGATAGACAACACTAAGTTCTGCCTACAGCAGGTGCTCCATTTGAACAAATAAAGAAGGACCCTTCCCTCCTTTGGTTGTGCTTCAGGAGATTTCTGCTCCATCGCTTGCTTCATGACCACACAAAAAGCTGTTTATGGCAAAGGGAAGGTGCAAAGGGTAGATAGGTTGTATTAAAACCCCTCCACACAAGTAGCAAGGAGACCCCAGTCTGTAGCTCCAGCCGCCGCTCACAGAAACATGTCACAGATGATCCCGTCCTCTCTTAGACTCTGATCCACTGCACACTGAAGTCAATGGGAGTCCTTCCCCTGACTTCAGTGGGCACTGAATCAGGCCCTTCGTTCATTCTTTTTTCTAATTACATTGACTCTCTTCCTGGATTAAAAGGAAGAGCCCAGATTGTCATGTCTAAAGATGATGTCAACGACTATTTCTCTCTCTCATATGCCAAACTGAAGTAATCAGATTAACTCACTCTAACTCCGCACACAAGGGCAAAACATAACCTAGATTCAGTCTCAACAGGGGAACTCAAGGGTCCCCACCACCAAAGTTACAACCTGCAACCATGCCAGACAGAGCTGCGTTCTTCTCAGATCTCATAAACAAAGCAATGCTGGGCCCATAAATAGCCATATCGGAAACCTCCACAGAAAACTCAGGGCACTGCAGGAAGTGGCAAGTGTAACTCAGTAGGAAGGGCTCTTTTCTCTGAGTCAACTCTGAACCAATCAGTGCATAGATATGGTGCTCATGGGAGAAGCCATCTTTCAGATGATAAATAAAACCAATGGACCAGATTATGCCCCATGAACCACTCCCAGACAGGACCTTCATACCATGATCTTCCCCCCTCCAAAGAGAAAACCAGCTCAACTTCTGAATGCCCAGGAGCCTCTGCATGGTCTGGGATGATCTGACACAAGGTCCTTACTGCTTAATCTAATTAAGATCCCACCCCTATTTTGCAAGAGAAGAGCTGTTAAGCAAGCCTGGCCATTCCCAACTATGGGTGATTATATTCCATATCCCTAACTTCATCTCTGCCCTTTCAATGTGAGAAGCTATTTTTTTTCACTCTCCCTCTTAAAAGCTGTAGTGTTTCTGGCCCAGATTAGCTGTTGGCCTCCATCCCAGAAGTGGCTGCATTTCAGCACTGGGTAAGGGATTCCTTTATGCACAGGGCTGGATCGTCATCATAACCTCATTGATTTCAGCTGAGGGCTGCTGATTTACACCAACAAAGGGTTTGGTCCAGAGACTGTTAGTGCACCTGGGATCCTTTCAGACTAAAGATAGTGTATATGTCATTATTTATTATTATTACCTGCCATTATTATTAGCTACTGGCTGCAACTGTGTGAGGACTGAAAACAACACCGAGAAGGGCAGTGCGTGCAGGTCTGCATGCATCTCACCAAACCTATTCTAGGCAAACACTGTATGTCTACCTGACCTGGAACCTAGCTGCTGTGAAGCCAGCTGATCTCCTGCTTTGCAAAGCATTCCCACAACTGAAATGGAGTCAGAGCGCCCCCTTCTGGGAGTCACAATTCGATCCTGTGACACTGATTCCCTGTGTAAATGAAGATATTAGTGCACGGACTCTGAGCTAGCAAATATCGGTGTTACCAGAATGGTTTTAAATTGTATATGCATTTGTTTCTCACATACACACAAACACACACAAAGGACATTAGATATCACACACGTACGTTGCTGCATGCCTCCTCCCGACCGGAACATTGTTCAGCTGCTGTAATTTCTTATCTAGGGACTTGCATTTGTTTACTTGTTGGGTTAGTTATTTATTTACCCTCCTGTCCCTTCAGGGTTTCTTTTTACATTTATTTGCTGATATTTGACATAAATCTAGAAGTTTTGATTTTCGCAACCCCAAATCTGATTTTTTTCATGCCTTTGAATCATATGTGACTATATGAGTGTACATGTCTGGGTCACATCTGGAAATTCAAACTGATGTCTCAGTACGGCAGAGAGACACAACAACATGCACCGTTTTTTCTCTGAACCAAATTTTTTCAGAGCTTCCTCAAGCCATGTTTTTGGGGAAGGCAATGGGAGTTTCGACTGAGTGAGGACAACAAGATTTGTGTTATAAAGACCATCTCAGTAGTAACCCTCAATGGTCATGCTCAGTTCCACCTAACACTCACCAGAAGCAGAATGCCATCTCTATTCTATTTAGCCCTATACACACTTCCAAGGTATTAAACATGGTGGGGGAGCCAGGCAGGAGGGGAGATCATGGATAAACCTTCCACAATCCCTCTTGGAACCAGCTTTTAGAAGTAGCAGTACCCTCTCAATGTGTCCCTCAAATCAGAAGTTTTACCAGGACAGTCAGCTGGCCTCATTAGATTCCAGCCCTTAGGGAGATTACACAATCTCCTAACTAGGCCCTTCGAAGAGAGAGGAGGGAGGAGAGGTGGCGGTGGTTAGTGCATCTTAAACCAGTGACATCATCTTCCCCTCAAGCACCATACCAGTGTGTTCATCCTTGAACCGGGGGGGGGGGGGGAGGGGGGGCAGCAAAGCAAAGGCCTATTGGTGAGGGATTGTGCTGCAAGGACAGGAGGGTTTTGCTCTGACCCCGATAGGCAGAACTAGAGTAAAGGGGGACCTTGGAAAACTGTGTGTGTCCTGTGGAGGAACACACACACACACACACACACAGTGAAATACACAACTAACAGGGCAGGTCTGATTTCTGCGAGCCACCCCAGACAGTCTCAAGCTCAAAGTCTGTAGGGTGCAGGATGGTTCCCTCTCCTGGGAACCCTGTCTGCCTTTGCTGGGGTGAAGTAATCACTGAGTCCTGGGGCCATGCAAAGAGCAGTAAAACACAACAAATCCTGCAAAGCATTTTCGGCTGAGTGGCAATGGGCTGTGGAAGCAGACAACCCCGAAATCAATGCCCGGAAGATAATCCAAAGCAGAACACTGTGCTTTCCAAGTGAGTTGCTTACCTAAAGATGTGCAAAGAGGAGCAGTGGGGGGGGGACACCAAACCTGCCTGGAGATTTGATTTGCACTAACAGTGAGAATGGCAACACAGTGACAGTGGTGTGTGTGTAGATGGGTGCGGGAGACCAAGAATGGGGGTGGGAGATTGTTAGTCCAAAATTGTGTGTGTGTGTGTGAGAGAGAGAGAGACCAAGATTGTGTGCATGTGCATGGGGTGGGGAGTTGTGTGCGTCCAAGATGGTGTGTGGCTTGTGTACAAGAAGGGGGGAGGGAAATAGACCAAGTTACGTGAGGTGTGGTGGGGGGTGAGAGAGAGAGAATCACTAGAAACTAGGATTCATATTTAAACCAAAAATAACTGCACCTTTCTTGTGCCAAAATCTTGATTATTTTCTCTCCACCTGCCAGCCCCCCCCCACACACACACATACACACACACACAACATACACTTCTCTGCAACTCTCCCAAAAGCAGCTTAACTCCCATTAACGAATTATTATTATAAACCCAGAGGGAAAGCCAGGCTAACACGAGCAATCTTACTGTCCTATCGAGAGCATCGACTCCAGATGCCAATCCCAAGTCTACATTCATCCATGAAGCTAGGCAGCATTTTGTCTGCAGTTTGTTTTCCCCTCTCCAGGGCTCCTGCACCTCTTCCCCACCCCCACCCCCCACCCCGTATTTTATCGAGGGACACCTCCCACACCCCCAGACTTCTCCTGGCTCCTCCAAAAAATGGAATCTGTGTTGGACCTGTCGGCGATGATGATGCAATGGTGTGGAAGTGCTCTCTCACCTGACCTCCCCAAATCTCCTATGGACTGGGAAAAGCGAACTTATGCTCCTTTACCAGGCAGCATTGCAAGCAGCCTTCATAACTGAGCGGCTCATCAATACATAAAAAAATCACCAGCTCTGGGGAGAGAAGGGGGGGGTTACAACCCCCCCCCCCAGATCTATGGTCCTCTCCCCGGGCACATAAAGATGTCCCACCTCCACCCAACTCCCCTTACTTCCTTGCTGTATTTCAGTTTCGTCCAGTTCCCATTCGGGGTAGAAGCAATCAGCCCGGTGTGGGATTTAAAGCTGCAGACGTCTCCCTTCTACAGGGTTTGCTTGTCACTTGCACAAATGGAGCAGTGGATTAAGTGGAGATGACACCATCTCTTTGGGGACGTTTTCCCGAGATGTATCAATATTCTGCAATCCAGACAGAGCGCTAGATTTTCACTCCCACCTCCTGCTCTAGCCGAAGGCTGTACCCTTCCTCCCGTGCATTTTAAAAATGTACCTTGTCCTAGCTACGTGATCCCATTGCATGAAGCAGCTCCCACCCCCTATGCGTGAAAATGTCCGGACAGCCACAAACGTGTTCCTTACACACACACACACACACACACACACACACACACACACACACACACACACACACACACACACACACACCAGAAGCTAATTAGATTACAGGACTTCTGCATTGAAACAGCACATTAACTTCATGCAAACCCAAGAGGGAGGGAGAAGGGGAAAGAGACTGCCAGGCAAAGTGTGTGTGTGTGTGTGTGTGTGCTTTCAACGGCACTGACTCCGAGGGGGGAAGGGATTCAATAGGACACCCTAGAAAATGACATTACAGTAAGAAGGGATCACGACGAAGGCATGAAACGCAGTTCAAAAGCTGCGCACCAGGGCAAGGGGCTGAGGGGATTCGATGCAGATGAAACGAAACCCTCCCCTTACCTGAGGTTACTGTTCCTCTTTGGCCGAGAGCTGATCGCCGGTGGGGTTTATTGGGCTCGACGGGAAGTGGTGGGCTCCCTTCTGTGGCCAGCTGGCATACTGGGTGCTGTGCTGATCATGCAGGCGTGGGAATACTGGGGCTCTAGCAGGACTTTTCATGCTCAGACAGAAAATCCCTTCCCTGGGTCCAGATCGCAGGCATTAAGGGCAGAGGCAAATCCTTCTCTCTCCTTCTCTTTCTTTGCTTTCTTTTCTTTTGGTCTGTTCCTTCCTCCGTTTTTCTCCCCTCCCCTCTCCTCTGCCGATCAGTCTGTAGCCATCGGGGAAGGAGCAGCCGAGGCAGCGGGGAGAATGGAGAGGGGGCTGGAAATGAACATGCAAAGGGCTGTAGGAGAGAAGCGGGAGGCGGGGCTTCCAGGGAGGGGCGGGGCTTGGAGCAGCCTGGATAAAATGAATGGGGGGGGGAGAAACAGGGCGGAGCCTAAACCCGGAGATTTTATTCTAAAAAAGTGTTTTGTACCTAATGGGGGCGGGGGCTGAGGGGGGGCGCGAGGGGAGGGGCTGGCTCGGAGGAGCTGGGCGGAGGGAGCCCGGGACGTGTGAAAGGCGGGTCAGACTGGAGCTGGGGCAGCGGTTGTGGGGTGGGCAGGGGATCGCTACGGGCCAGGGCCAGCCGTGGGTGGGACCGGGCTTGCGTTGAATTTGGGGTGGGGGGGCACGGGGGAGAGAAGGGAGCAGGGGGGGATTTCTAACGAAAGTTCCCCTCCCTGGTCATTGCATTTTATTTTATTGCGAGCTGATGCTTCAGGAAGGAGCTGGCGCGCAGAGCAGAGCAGCTGGGGATCGCGGGCGCTCGCTGCACGGGTGATTTGATGCGATTCACATTTAAAGTCCTTCCTGCAAACACCTTTGGGGCAGGGGGAGTGCAGCCTGGTCCTGAGCACAGACTGAATGGGCCGGGGGGGTAAGGGGGGGGTGTTTGCAGGGCAATGCCCCCAGAGCAATGAGGGATGTGTGTGTATGGGGGGGGGATGCAGGGCAATGCCCCCAGAACACTGCGGGATGTGTGTGTGTGTGTGTATGGGGGGGTGTTTGCAGGGCAATGCCCCCAGAGCACTGCGGGGTGTGTGTGTATGGGGGGGGGTGCAGGGCAATGCCCCCAGAGCACTGCGGGATGTGTGTGTGTATGGGGGGGTGTTTGCAGGGCAATGCCCCCAGAGCACTGCGGGGTGTGTGTGTGTGTATGGGGGGTGGGGGGTGCAGGGCAATGCCTCAGAGCACTGCCGGGTGTGTGTGGTGGGGGGGGGCAGGGCAATGCCCCCAGAGCACTGCGGGATGTGGGGGGGGGAGTTGCAGGGCAATGCCCCCAGAGAACTGCGGGTTGTGTGTGTGGGGGCGAATTGCAGGGCAATGCCCCCAGAGCACTGCGGGATGTGTGTGGGGGGGGGGTGCAGGGCAATGCCCCCAGAGCACTGCGGGGTGTGTGTATGTATGGGGGGGTGCAGGGCAATGCCCCCAGAGCACTGCGGGGTGTGTGTGTATGGGGGGGGGTGCAGGGCAATGCCCCCAGAGCACTGCGGGATGTGTGTGTGTATGGGGGGGGGTGCAGGGCAATGCCCCCAGAGCACTGCGGGATGTGTGTGTGTATGGGGGGGTGTTTGCAGGGCAATGCCCCCAGAGCACTGCGGGGTGTGTGTGTGTGTATGGGGGGTGGGGGGTGCAGGGCAATGCCTCAGAGCACTGCCGGGTGTGTGTGTATGGGGGGGGCAGGGCAATGCCCCCAGAGCACTGCGGGATGTGTGTTGGGGGGGAGTTGCAGGGCAATGCCCCCAGAGCACTGCGGGTTGTGTGTGTGGGGGGGGGGGGAGTTGCAGGGCAATGCCCCCAGAGCACTGCGGGATGTGTGTGTGGGGGGTGCAAGGCAATGCCCTCAGAGCACTGCAGGGTGTGTGTGGGGGGGTGCAGGGCAATGCCCCCAGAACACTGCAGGGTGTGGGGGGGGTGCAGGGCAATGCCCCCAGAGCACTGCGGGTTGTGTGTGTGTGGGGGGGGGGGAGTTGCAGGGCAATGCCCCCAGAGCACTGCGGGTTGTGTGTGTGGGGGGTGCAAGGCAATGCCCTCAGAGCACTGCAGGGTGTGTGGGGGGGGGTGCAGGGCAATGCCCCCAGAACACTGCAGGGCGTGGGGGGGGTGCAGGGCAATGCCCCCAGAGCACTGCGGGGTGTGTGTGTGTGGGGGGGGGGAGTTGCAGGGCAATGCCCCCAGAGCACTGCGGGATGTGTGTGTGGGGGGGGGTGCAAGGCAATGCCCTCAGAGCACTGCAGGGTGTGTGGGGGGGGGTGCAGGGCAATGCCCCCAGAACACTGCAGGGTGTGGGGGGGGTGCAGGGCAATGCCCCCAGAGCACTGCGGGGTGTGGGGGGGTGCAGGGCAATGCCCCCAGAAAAGTGTGTGTATCTCGAGTCCCTGCAGCGATTGCAGGCCGCTCGATGCTCTCTGCGTTCTCCTCCTTTGGGTGACGGGAAGGCAGCAGAGGGCAGGGTGGGCGGCAGGGCTGTATCCCACATCGGCAGGGCTGGGAGCAGTGACTCGGCCGGGTGGCCAGCAAGCCCCATATCCCCCGCTGGAGGCGGGGAGCCTCGGCCCGTCCCCCGGCTCCTCGGGGCGCTTTGCATCTCTGCGGAGACCCGGGGACCCTGTTCAGCACCCAGGAGAGTTCCGCAGGGGGCACGTCCCCCTTGCTCAGCCCTCCGGCGTCCAGAGCCCGGCTGGAGAGAGGCCGCCGATCGGCCCCGCTGGGGACCGTGGTCCGTTCCGCAGCCGGTCGTCCTCCTGCTCCGCCAGCATCCGTCTGAACCCGGCTCCCCCGGCCGGAAAGCTCCCGCTTGCGTTCGGTGACCCAGCCAGCCTCGGCGGCTGATGCTTCTCCAGCTCTGCCCTGCCTCCCCGGGCAGCGGGAGGCACTAGCAGCCTGCTGAGGATGGAGCTTTGCTGTGCTAGGAAAAGGTCTGAAGCGCCCAGCAGCATCAGGAGGCAGCCGGCAGCCCGAGCTGCAAACCTGATGTCTTCAGGCGCGTCTGCTTTCATGGCCAACCTCCCAAGATGGGCTAAGGTCCAAAGGCTGGAGCTGGGGGTGTGGGGAACTCTCCCTTCCTCCCTCTTCCTTCTTCCTTCCTGGGTCTCTGGACAGCAAGAGGCAGCTGCAGTTGTGCGATTTATCCCCTTCTTCCCCACCCCACCCCACAAAGAAAAGAGGGGGTCAGCCGTGAGGTCAAGGCGATCTGGTTCCAAGGGAGGGCACCGCATACACATGGACTGAGCAGCGAAGGTTGCAAATAGCCATTAATAATTCTTGTCCCTGGTGAGGTTCAGCTCATCTTGCCCTGGCAGCAAGAGCAACAATCAGATGCCTCTGCTAGGGACATGGGGAATCATAGAATATCAGGGTTAGAAGGGACCTCAGGAGGTATCTAGTCCAACCCCCTGCTCAAAGCAGGACCAATCCCAGATACCTTTTTACCCCAGTTCCCTAAATGGCCCCCTCAAGGATTGAGCTCACAACCCTGGGTTTGGGGAGGGGGGGCAGCGCTAAGGCCAAACCACTGAGCTATCCCTCCCCTAGAACAGTGGTGCTGTTATCCACCCCATGCCCTCCCACAGCCTGCAAGGACAGGCTGTCCTATAAGCCTTCGCTCCCCCACCCTCTACCTCCAAAGGCTACAATGCATTGTCTTAAGCTAAATCTTCTGCAAATCTTCCCTCAGCAGAATTAAAAGCTGTTTGGTTAAACTCCAGGCTGGCCTGGTAGGTTTGAGGCTTAGTTTTATCACATTTACACTGAGCCCATGCCCCAGAGTTTTACTTTTCCCAATGATTGTTTCACTGCAAGACAAAAGTTCTCTAGCCATCCCCTGCTTCTGCCACAGGGAGCGGCACCACTCATGAAATTAGCCTTACTTGTGTCAGTGGGACAACTGGTAGAGGTGAGTGACTACTCACAGGGACTAAGAGCCTCAGGGCCAGGACCCTAAACAAGCTGCATGTCTACAAAGCAATTATTTAAAAAATAAACTAAAGCACCTGATGAAGTTACTACTATGTTCTTTGATTGCTCCTGTTGGCATTTACTTGCAATCTAAGGTGGCTCCTTCTGTTTAATACTCAGTTGTTGTAAATTAAGAGAGGGCACCAAGTGCATCTCCCCACCACCAATAATCATTTGGGAGTTGCTGTTTCAGACAATGCAAGTATGAAAGGGGGTATTACCCATCTATGGACTGTAATGGCCTTTGGCCTAGGAGGCACCTGCTGGGAAACTCCTACTCAGTATTCTCTGGCCCTGTTGGCCTGAAAGGGTGAAAAAGCTGATGGAAAACAGTGAAGTGAGCCGGGATGGCCTTCCAGGATCCAAATCCCAAACATTCAAAGGTCTCACAGAACCCAGATGAGTCTACACCTCCACCCATCACACCAGGGCCACCCAGAGAGGGGGGCAAGTGGGGCAATTTGCCCCAGGTCCCGCAGGGGCCCCCACAAGGGTTTTTCGGGATCCCTGGAGCGGGGTTCTTCACTCGCTCTGGGGGTTCTGAAAAACTCTCACGGGGCCCTGGCCCCCAGAGCTTCTTCCCCTCTGGGTCTTTGGTGGCAATTCAGCGGCAGGAGGGTGTCCTTCTGCCCTGGGACCCACCGCTGAAGTGCCGGGTCTTCAGCGGCAATTCGGCGGCGAGGTCCCCCAGCCGCCAAAAACTACAGTTACCCTGAATCCTCTGAGCGGCCCTGCATCACACCAGCATTCTCTACAAGTTACCATCCCTCTTCCAAAGATGCAGAATAAATAAACTCAGAATGCCAATGCTGCATGAAATGCTAGTTACCTGTGATACCCTAAGGATAACCTAGGAGCCAAGCACAGGCAAACACAGAGAAGCAGTAGGATTTGCCCAGCCTTTCCCCACCACAAATAGCCTTCCCCAAAATGTTGACCAAACGCCACCCCATCCCCGCAAAAAAGCCTCCACTGTGTCTGTATCACAAGAGGATTACTTGGTGCATTGGGTATTCACATGTTCTCTTGCAGCTGTGTTGTGAGCAATGAGCTTTGCCCATCTGAATGGACACACCGTGCATAGACCACTGCTTTAATCTGCTGCGTTGGAAACCTAAGCAGGTTACAGCATATTTAGCTATGTGTCTGTTCTTATATGTCGAAGAGAAGGTTTCTGAATGTGGTTTTTAGAAGCAAAATTATTTTACTCCAGTAACAACTTCTTTTCAATGGTCTCTTCTCTTTAGTCTTGGATATTTCAGCTTCTTGCCTTCTCTGTGCAATGAACAAGGGCCAGATTCCCACCTGGGGTAAAGCAGCCTAGCTCCATTAGGCCCAGAATTTTCCACCGCAGACCTTATTTCTGAGGTCCCGAAATGTTTGTCTGTCTAATCTCTTTTGGTGTCAGTGTCTGCAGAGTTGTATTTGGATGTGCTCCTAGTCTGCTTTTAGGAATAATATTAAAATATGCACAACAGGGCATAGCAGAGGGCAAGTGAATAGTTAGTAGATCTATTGCTTCTGTGGTAGAGAAAACCTATTGAAGGCACATCTCTCTCTCCCCATGGAGAAAATGGAAACCAGTTAATCAACAGGAGCACAATGGGCATATGAATGCACAATGCACACAATGTAACAGTTTTTTTGTTCACAGGAAGTGAGCAAAAGAAAAATAGTGGAACAAAATATACCATGTTCTTTGCATTAGAAGTTTATAAGGACACAGTATGAAACAGAGATGATCCATGCAGCAGAAAAAGCCTCCAGATTGTTCACAAAACAGCTGACGAAGGAAGATTGGCAGATGGGATTCCATTGTGTACTATAAGTTCCCTTTTAAAACTTGAAAGGAGCCACATATGCCCACAATAAACTATAGATACTTTATTTGTATTTGAGATTCTACAGCAAAAGCTCACTTCAGAGTCCCATGGGTTATTGAATAAAATCAGACCTATCCCTGAGTTCTACTAGTTGCTATCATGAAATCGTATTTTTTTCTATATATCCTCTTGTGTCTCCCTCTTTGAGGATGCAGAATGTATTATTGTCAAAGTTTTGCAGCTCTCATTGTTTATTACAGGCTAAAAATGGATTAAATGTGCTTTGTGAATGCTGTGTTGATATTCTGGTGCCCTCTCGGTCTCTTGTGAAATATTTTTTCCTGTTTCTCCTCTGCAAACAATACTGCACTAAGTGTTGATCTTAGTTAGATGGCATGAGGTGTTCACTGCAGGGATGTCCGTCTCTTTAGGACTAGCCGTATTTATTTGTTGATCATAAACCATTGCTTATAAATGCATTTGAGTTCATTGCCATTTGCAAAGCCAGATGGGTGATGCTGAACTCTTGCACTGGGTTTCATTCAGCCTTGCACTATTCCTAAATTTAATATCCTTATGATATTGAGAATGGATTCCCTTTCTAGATAGTGTGATAGACCCAGGCCAGTTGGGAACAGCGGAGTAGTAGAAGGGAGATATACTGGCCACTGGATAAGCAGTTTTCTGTTTCCTGAGTGACCAGAGCAGGGACTGCTCCAGGCTAATGAGAACACCTGACTCCAATTAACCTGCTAAGAGTCAGGTGAGGTTGTTAAGCACTTCTCTCTAATTAAGGCTCCTCTGTTGCTTTAAAAGGGCTCACTCCAGTCAGGCCAAGGGGAGCCAGAGGAGAGGAAGTGTGTGTGAGGAACTGGGAGCAAGAGGCGTGCAAGAAGCTGAGAGTGAGTAGGCACACTGCTAGAGGACTGAGGAGTACATGTGTTATCAGATATCAGGAGGAAGGTCCAGTACTGAGGACAAAGAAGGTGTTGGGAGGAGCCCATGGGGAAGTAGCCCAGGGAGTTGTAGCTGTCGAGCAACTGTACCAGGAGGCACTCTAGACAGCTGCAGTCCACAGGGCCCTGGGCTGGAATTCAGAGTAGAGGGTGGGCCTGGGTTCCCCCCAAACCTCCCAACTCCTGATCAAACACAGGAGGAATTGACCTGGACTGTGGCTTCTACCAGAGAAGAAGGTCTCTGGACTGTTTCCCGACCCACAGGATGAAACTGTAAGGCGAGCAAATCTGCCAATAAGCGCAGGCCCCATCATAGTCACACTAGCAATGGGTGAAGCTCCAGAGATTCAAAACTCAACTTCAGTTTGAGTAAGCGCTCACATTTTATCTGCTACAGCTGAGGTACTTGACCCTCTTAGATTTGCAGAACTGGGATATAAACCTTTTGAGAAAAGGCTTTCTTATCAGATTTCTAGCATTTCTACTGCTGATCCTGGCTGGAAACCAGAAGTTCGAAGGTGTGTGAAAAAGAAATAAAGCCATCTGAAAATCACAGAGCCTTAAAAAAAAATGGGGATTGGAGCCAGTTCAGTGCTAGGAAGGGGTTGAGTTCGGGTGGTGGATCGAAGGAAGGATCATAACATTTTTTTCTGAACTGCTTTTTCTGTCTCAAACTTAAACTGATCTGACGGCCCTCAGAAAGGCTTTGCTGGTTACTGGTGCATCTTGTACCATGTATGTATATTGGGAAACCCAGTTATGAACTCAGTTGTCGTGACACGATGGTTACAATAAAGTGGAGTGAAAACCCTGGTTGTTTTGACACATTTCAGGGAACTTTCATTCCACTTAAAGTGCAGCTTCACACAATTTAAAGTGGCAGCAATCTAATCTAATTATGTTGGGCTGGATCCTCAACGGGTATAAATTGGTGTAGCTGCATTGACTTCAAAGAATTACATTGGTTTACATCAGTTCAGGATCTGGCCCACAATGTTTCCTTTGTTCTGTGAGCTGAGGAGATGTTAAAAGGCCCCTTTAAATTGTGATTAATCTTATTATTCGTTATTACAGTTGCACGTAGAGAATATAACCATAACTGGGCCCCCATTGTGCAAGGCACTGTACATACACAGAGTAAGAGACGGTGCCTAACCCAAAGCGTGTTCAGGTAGTTAGACAAGACAAATAGTAGAAGAAAGGAAGTATTATTTCCCCCACCTTACACAAAGGGAACTGAGGCACACAGCAATTAAGAGCCTGATCCATATCTCACTGAAACCAGTGAGAGTTAGATCTGCCCTTAAGTCATTTGCAGGGAACGTGGATTATCATTGACCCATGGTATCTCATTTCTAGGTTCATTCTGAGCCAGGTCACAGGTGACTTGTGGTCGGCAGTGGGCCTTTCGGTGGCTGTCTTTTTGACCTATGTCAGTCAGTTGGTGGAATTCTAGTGGCTGGGTGTCAAAGTCCCAAAACCAAACATCCTTGCTGGGTTTTTCATTCCCAGTCCCAGTAAGATGGAATCACAAGGTCAAGGTACATTGGTGGATTGGGGTGTGTGTGTTTGTGTGTGGTGGGGAGGTCCTGATGCCTGCGCTGTACTCAATGGTGCATTTCACCTCTGTACATAGAGGCAGCACAAGCATTGAAGTGGTCCTTAGATCTTCTGCTGGTCCACTTCACAGGAGTGAATTTCATTTCATGGGGATAGAGGATCCAAGTATCCAGGGAAGTCAGTTCAGTGTCTCACACCAGGACTCAATTAACTCTGAAGATTTTACAAAACCAGAGTTGTGGTCTGTGAAATTTTTGAATGACGACAGCTCAGGCAAGAACCAACCAACACCGTTACCCTCCCACAAACCAATACACTGGGGAAGGGTCGAAAAGAGAAAGAGATGGGGGGGGAAATAACACTTCCCCTATTTATCTGGGGGAGAAATGATACAACTAAGGAATAACACATTTCAGAGCTTCCTGTTCCTCTGAGATAACCTCACTTTGCCTCAGGTATCTTGTGAGTCACAAGGTCAATATCTAACATATACCAGCACCCTGAGAAGTCAGATTATTGTTAGTGAACAGTAGCCACATTCCCTGGGCTCCTCGACTCCACTCATACGATGGCGATTTTCATCTAATATTAAAAAAAAATAAATGCCATCAATGTTTAGGAACTGTGTTGAAAGGTCTTTGCCTAGAGATTTACAAATAGCTGTATACAAACATATTGTTTTAGATAGTAGTGGCTAAAGTAGGAGAAGAGTCAGAATTTCTGTGTTCTGGTTCTGCCACTGATTCACTATGTCACCTTGGACCATTCAGTTAGTCTCCCTGGTCCCTATTCTGAAAAGCACTTGAAGTCAGTAGGACCTGAGCACAGTATTATTATTTCTATTTCAGTAGTTTCTAGAGACCCGGGTCCCATTATGCTAGGTGCTGTACAGCTACGTAGACCACATATATCCCAAAGATCTTACAATGTAAAGGGTAGGCGGGGAAACAGAGGCATGGGAAGGTCAAACAACTTTCCCAAAGTCAGTGGCAAAATTTGGAATAGTACACAGGACCACTGAGTCCCCAGCCATTGTACCAGCCACTGGTCATGCTGCCTCTCATAAGTTTAAATGTTTTGCTCAATAGGGATGGAATGCTGAAGGTGACCCAATGCCTCAGTTTGCCCCTCTCTAAAAATTGAGGTTATAGTACTTATCTACCTTCCAAGGGTGCTGTGAGCCTTGATTTAAGTTTTCAAAGCACTTTGAGACCCTGGGATTGAAAGTATTATAAGAGGGCTAATTATTGTTATTTTCAAGTTCGATATGATTTAGAGATGGCCATTTAAAAAAAAAAAGAATATTTGTCAGATAAAACTATTCTGTTTTTCATTGCAAAACCTTCCTGGCCAGTTCTATAGCTGATGATAAACAGGGAAAAAATGGTGATACTTTTCATTCAAAACTGTCCCTTTTTTTCAGTCAGAAAAAATAATAATCAGCAAATATTTTTACAACTATCTCTTATGATTTAAATGCCTTCATGCTTAGAGAGGAGAGGTGACCTGGTGTGGACTGGCACTCGGGAGATCTAGGGTCAGTAACTAGCTCCACCACAGAATTCCTATGTGACCTTGGGAAAGTCACTTAATCGCTCTATGCCTTAGTTCCCCCAAAAGGGGTCGTAATTCTGTCTCATCTGTTTTGATTGCAAACCTATTGTGTCAAGGACCTGTGTGACCCAGAGATTCACATTAGCCATAACACATAATACCAGACATTCTCAGTGCCCCAACCCTCTGTTGTCATAATCTATGTCTAAAAGGTGTCATGTAAGGTATCATATGGAAACCAGTAATTTGCTGGTCATTAATATTATTGCATGATATATGTACGGGTGAGGCATAAAGAATTACAGATGTGTGCTGGATATATGGTCTGAAAAGGAGTTTTGCAAGCAGTGTCTAAGCCAAGTCTGTCCTCAATAAAGGAATGTTGTCCTGCTGTTTTTTCTGTGTCTCCAATGTAAATGAGACAGGTGATACCTCAGAGGACAATGAAAAGTACATCTGCATATAAGGTAAACAAAGCCATCAAGCTAAAGAAGTAGGGGGAAGACAGTTTAAAGATCACCATGGGGACCGGAACCTTCATCCCCAGGAAGGCTTCTTGGGTCTTGAAACAGAGACAACAGACTTTGGGAAATGTAAGTAGAAGCAGAAAGCCATTTCAGCATTCAGCACTTAAGGGGACAAATGGGGAGCAGAGCCCTTTGAGTTTATGAAAAGTGGATCCTCTTGGCCTTAAAACCAAGAGTAGCTGTCACTGACTGTAGGTGAGAAAACTGCTTAGACAAAGATTGTAACTTGCTGAAGTTAAGTTTTAGTCACTGGAAAGCTTGGTTTGTTTTGTTTCACTTGTAACCAAGCCTGTGTCTTCCCTTCTCACTTGTTATCACTTTCACCTCTGTGCTTTGTTAATAATCTCATCCTTGATTAATTACAAAGCCAGCTCAGTGCTGTGTGTTAAACTGAAGGGGGAAGTCTTCAGGTACAGCTAGCAGGCTGGGGGGCTCTCTCTGTGGAGCAGCACACAGAATCACTTCTCTCAGTACCTAGCAAGGGGGACTGGATGCTGCAGGGGAAACGGGTTTGGGGAGATTCTGGACTGAAAGGGTTGTGAGTGTCCCCCTGCAAGGAGTAACCAGGCAAGTGGAAGCCAGGGTTAGGCCACTGTGCTGTGAGCTGGCTGCTGGTGGCAGGGCTTTCAGCCAAATTTGCACAGCAGAGACACACCCAGGGTTACTGGGCAGGCAGTGACAGATCCCCTTACTGGTCCAGGTGAACCCCCAGAATGCCACAACCTGTCTCACACAGTGTGCTTGCACAGCTCCGACGGCAATGGGGCCTTGAGCTTAGCAGGCGCACCTAGGTGTTGTAGTAATGCAGATGATAATAGCGATTTAACATTGCCTACCTGTTTCCTTCTCTCCTGCTACCCAGGGCTGCCATTTTCCCTTGCTCAGCTGCTCAGTTCTGTGATAAGTGGGTGGGACCCTGGACAGTACTTTCATTTCCAGGGCTCTGTCAGTCTTCATTTCCTATCCCCCCTCCTCTATCCTTGTATCTCTTTGCTGCCAGGACAGCTTGGGCCTGTTCTCCATAGAGGCTTCCAAGCCAAGCCATAGCTATTTCACAGAGCACTGTCATTTTCAATATTCTGTTGCTTCTGTGCCAGACTCACACCTTGTGTTCAATCTTTGGAACTGACAGAGCTTGGCAGCAGCTATGCACACATACACTGGAGGCAACTTTAAAAGGTTGCTGCTGTCAAATGCTTCTTTATGTAGTTTTCAATTCTTGTTTTCACCCTTTTCTTCAACACCTTCTCCGGAAATGGGAAAAGAAACATGTCTTCCTTTTCCCTGCCATTTCAGATCCTTCCCCCCAGGTGCCTCGCATTTAACTTCTGCTGCATTTCTGGAGGAGAATAAGCCAGCACAGCTCTGGTGCCAGCGTGCTCTAGTAGCTAGAGTACAGGGCAGAGAGCTAGGAGATCTGAACTCTAACCTTGGCTCTGCTTCTAGATTGCCATGTGACCCCAGGTAGGTCACTCTGTTTCCATTTTTCATCATATGTAAAATAAAAGTAATAAAACTGACCTGCTGCTCAGGGATACTGTTGCTATTATTGTTACTTACATAACAGTAGCAACTAAACACCCAATTGAGACCAAGATCCTGCTGTTCTAGGTGCTCCGTATATTGTGGTAAGAAGCAGTGCCTGTCCTAGCTTGAAATCTAAATAGACAAAGGCAGAAAGGAGTATTATTATCTTCATGTTACAGGTGAAGAACTAAGTTACAGAGAGATTAAATGACTTGCCCAAGGTCTCATAGGAAGTCTGTGTCAGAGCCAGGAACAGAACTAAGTTTCAGTGCAATGTCGTAATCTCAAAACCACCCTTCTTTATACATGCTCTAACAAAAGACACTATACTGGTGCAAAGCAATTATTATAATTATTTCCTAGCTTAAGAACATAAGAATGGCCATACTGGGTCAGACCAATGGTCCATCTAGCCCAGTGTCCTGTATTCTGAGACAGGCCAATGCCAAATGCTTCAAAGGGAATGAACAGAACATTCAATCATCGAGTGATCCATCTCCTGTCACACACACTCAGCTTCTTGCAGTCAGAAGACAGGGACACTCAGAGCATTGGGTTGCACTCCTGATCATCTTGGCTAATAGCCGTTGATGGACCTATCCTCAATGAACTTATCTAATTCTTTCTTGAACATCATTATACCTTTGGCCTTCACAACATCCCCTGGCAATGAGTTCCACAGGTTGACTTGCACTGTATGAAGGAGTACTACCTTTTGTTTGTTTTAAACCTGTTGTCTATTAGTTTCATTGGGTGACCCCTTGTTTTTGTGTTATGTAAAGGAGTAAATAACACTGCCTTATATACTTTCTCCATACCAGTCACGGTTTTATAGACCTCTGTCATATCCCCCCTTAGTCGTCTCTTTTCCAAGCTGAAAAGTCCCAGTCTTTTTTTAATCTCTCTTCATATAGAAGATGTTCCATACCCTTAATCATTTTTGTTGCCCTTCTCCATACCTTTTCCAATTATAATATATCCTTTTTGAGACAGGGAGACCATAACTGCACACGGTGTTCAAGATGTGGGCATACCATGGATTTATATAGTGACATTGTGATATTTTCTGTTTGATTATCTATCACTTTCCTAATGGTTCCTAACCTTGTTAGCTTTTTTGACTGTCACTGTATATTGAGAAGAAGTGTTCAGAGAACTACCCACAATGATTCCAAGATCTTTCTTGAATGGTAACAGCTAGTTTAAACCTCCATCATGTTGTATATATAGTTGGGATTATGTATTCCAATGTGCATTACTTTGCATTTCTCAACATTGAATTTCAACTGTTATTTTGTTACCCAGTTACCCCAGTTTTGTAAGATCCCTTTGTAACTCTGTACAGTTTGCTTTGGACTTAACTATCTTGAGCAATTTTCTATCATCCGCAAATTTTCCCACCTCACTGTTTTACCCCTTTTTTCCAGATCATTTCTGAATATGTTGAACAGCACGGATCCCAGTACAGACCTCTGGGAAACATCGCTATTTACCTCTCAATTCTGAAAAGTGACTCCTTTGTTTTCTAACTCCTAACCAGTTACTGATCCATGAGAGCACCTTCCCTCTTATCCTATCTCAGCTTACTTTGCTTAAGAGCCTTTGGCGAGGGACCTTGTCACAGGCTTTCTGAAAGTCCAAATACACTATATCCACTGGACCACCCATGTCCACATGTATGTTGACCTCCTCAAAGAATTTTAATGGATTGGTGAGGCATAATTTCCCTTTACAAAATCCAGGTTGACTCTTCCTCAGCAAATCGTGTTCATCTATGTGTCAGTATTGCTGGACCATTGGTGCAGAAGCAAAGAAAAGAATTATCAGTCATTAAAGTTCTGAGAATAGATTTGGATGGTTAATCTGGAGTTTGGTTCTGGAGCAGGGGGGAAAAATCACACTTTATAGGTCCTACATAAATAATTGCTGGGGGGTGCATCCTTGATTTCATTTTTCATAAATGGCATGACAGATTAGTTTGATTTTTTCCATAGATATTTTGCATCAAGAGGACATTCTTCACTAAATTGTAGCAATTTTAAGCTAGATCAAATTCAGAGAATGAACTAACAGACGTGCTCTTCTAAATACCTGGCTTATTGTATACTCAGTGTATTCCTTTAACAGGCTTATGCCATCATTAAGGATTCACTGAAGAAAGGGAAGCCATTGTGCTGGTATTACACTGACCTAATTAGCTTTGCTGCAGATTTATTTAACAGGTTTATTCTAACAGGTTTATTCTTTAAACGCCTGATAACTGATTTGTTATAACTCTTTTTAATGAGTCTCTATTTTCCTCTAGTGGGTTTTATTCTCTTCTCAGCTGCACAGGAAAGTTGTGCTGCTGCACAGAAGGCTCATTGTAGTGTGTTTAGTCTTTTGATAGGGTTTATTCTTATACTAGACATTCATTTCAGTGGACTGCCGTGGGTGGATATGCCTATATGCTGTAGGATTTCCATTGAGCTCTGTCTTTCTCAGAATGGGATATGTGAATGAAGGAAATATAATACTAGTTAAAAGTAAATCTCACATTTCTATACAGTATCTTTCAAGCTGAAGAGACCCAAGGTTCCATATGCACGACTGTATTAAGTTCCCACTCACTCAGAGGAGAGACTCCTATTGATTTCAGTGGGCCTTGCTCAGGTCCATATACAGGACCAAGGGATCACTGCAGCCATGCAAGAAAATAGTGGAGAGTGTAGTACGATAACAGTGAATCAGGTCTTCCTCCTCATGGCTCTTGTGATATAAATCAGCATCTTGAGATTCTTGCTTTATCCTGTGTTAAAATGCTGTCACAAGAACAACTAGACACAGTTGCATAAAGCAACAACATAGGGTAAGGAGTGTGTGTTTTTATAACAGCTTACTTGGCTGGGGTATGAGGCAGGGATCTGAAGATCAGATATGTTCAGTCCTTCCCAGGATGCTAGTATGCAGGTTGTAATCTCATGTATTAAGACGTGTGTGTATGTACTGTACTGCTGCATGCTATTGCACATTATATCTGAGCAGCCGAAGGCACTTTAGAAACATTAATTTAGCCTCACCACACTCCTGAGAGATAATGTTGCTAGCCTCATTTTACAGGTAGGGAAACCGAGGCACAGGCTGGTCAAGTGATTTATACAAAGTCACACAGCCAGTCAGTGGCAGAGCCAGGAGTAAAATCAGGATGTCTCAGTCTGGTGCTGCAACCACTAAACTAAACATTCTCCAGCTACAAGGGAAGATTAGATGTTTGTATTTTGAGAAAAGCTATTTACAGCACCACAAATATTACAGTGATACACACACTACAAACACCAAGAATAATAATGAATAATGCATTACTACATTCATATATTTTTACTTATGTATTAATGAATGTATATAATGAGGGAAATGGGTTTGTGCCTAAATCATTGTTTTAGGTACCTGCTTGACTCTTATCCCAGCAGATGATTAAATTCCTCCCATTCATAAATGCACATAGCTAAGATCTGATAATTCCCCAATTCCACAGCTGTGGAGAACACCATGAAATTGATGTCTGGCTGGAGTATCTTGTGTCAATTTCAAAATCCTATAATTGGCAGAACCGGGAGGATGCAACGGCAACAACCACTTACTATTACATTCACCACATAGGAGATTTGGATCCTGTGTAGGAGGGACTGGATCTATTTATGGTGCATATAGTGCCCCCATTGTATCTGAGCACCTCACAGTCTTTTAATACTTTTATCCTCATAACATCACTGCAATGTAAGACAGTACTATTATCACTGTTTTGCACTAGGGGAAACTGAGTCACTTATATGTCAGAGCAGGGAACTGAACCACTAGACCAAGGGTCGAAAACCTTTCATAATTGGTGTGCCGACTGTTCATTTATTCCCTCTAATTTAAGGTTTTGCATGCCAGTAATATATTTTAATGTTTTTAGGTCTCTTACCATGTCTATAATATATAACTAAACTATTGTTGTATGTAAAGTAAATAAGGTTTTTAAAATGTTTAAGAAGCTGCATTTAAAATTATATTAAAATGCAGAGCCCCCTGGACCGGTGGCCAGGACCCAGGAAGTGTGAGTGCCACTGAAAATCAGCTCATGTGCTGCCTTTGGCACCCCGTGCCATAGGTTGCCTACCCTTGCACTAGACCATCCTTCCTTTCCTGCTTCTCCCTATCTTGCCTCAGAACTGACAATTTCATGCCATGAATTCCAACAGAATCTACAGTAAAATGTGTGTACCAAAGATTTCCCTAGCCTCTAAGGAAAACTGGGCAGTCCCGCTATTACGGTCAGCATTTTTGTATAAAGTTCTGTTTTCAGATGATTCATACATTAAAAGAAACGGGGGGAAAATCCCCCAAACACACCCTGGTCTGAAATTTTTGCAAATGAGCCCTTAGACTGAGAAGAGATTTATTCCCCACACAGGCTAATCTATCTGTTTCCTACTATTAAGAATAAACTTTCCCCCCACTTATAGTCTAAACTGAGAAATATCTCTAATAAGAAAGGAATCTGAGAATGATCCATCAAAAGCATGGATTCCCCAATCAGATAATATTCACTGTATACAATATGCTCCGTCAAGACAATTGTCATAAAAATAAAAACTCACTTAAGCCTACAGAATACTTAACAATGGCTAGACAGCAGGCATGAGACTGCTGCTTATTAAACTAATCATGATTGCTTCACTGGTATTGTATCCTCCCGCAATTCATTTGTTATATCCACCTCATTCCTCTCTTCATATACTAAGATTTTCAGCTCTTTATTTTAAATGTGTTTACAACACCTTGCACAATGGGACTTTTATCCTTACTGGGGCTTCTACATGGTACTGTAACATAGATCATAAAATAAATGAAACCAGATTCTTGACTGTTCAATAGTGTAATCCCTCAAGATAGTCACTCTGATTAGGTGACTCTCCCGAGACTGTAACGTAATAGAGATCCCAACACTTTGGAAACATTCTTAGGTTCTTATTCAGTTTTCAGACTTGATGGCTTCAGTGGGAATCTTGCTTGAGTCAAGTCAAGGCAATTGCAAACAGAGTCAGGACCTCATTATTGGGTGAAATGGAGTTGCAGGTTTCTCCAAGAAGTCAAACTCTTGAGATCTTTTGTTGTTTTTCACTAGAGCTTATCAGGAACCATTTTTCCCATTCCGGTGAAAATTCTTCTGTCCTGAATCCGTCAAAATCTCAAATTTTCACCCACAAAGAAATAGTTCAGGTCAATTGAAATGTTTCATTTCAGAATATTTCATTTTTTTTCTGACTACTTTTAATTTTAAAATATATATATATAATTAGTTTACATTTCAAAAGAAAAAGTTGGTTCGAACCTGAAAATAGGAAAATGTCAAAACACTTTCAAAACTTTTTTTCTTCCAAAGAAAATTTTTGAGTCAAAAAATTTGTTGAAACCACTCATTTCCCATGAAAAGTTCAGGTTTTGGCCAATCAGCATTTTCCAGTGAAAAAATGGTTCACCAAAAATTCCCAGCCACCTCTGTTTTTTACTCAAGCCTCATATAGTTCCATTGTGGCGGCCAATGGGAATTTGCCTGACTAATAATTATGTCATATCTTTTAGGCACAGCCCATGGTAAGGGGCAGTGTGGAGGTGCAGCGCCTCAGTGGGACCACCAGGCGGTACTCTGCCCCTGGAAAGCAGAATTCCTCCAGTAGCTTTTAGACACATAGAAGGAGCGTGCCCACTGATACGCCACTTCACGGAGTGCCCACTTCTTCTACCCTCTGTGCTGGTTCCATCCTACGTGCTCCTCTTTTCTATGCACCCTTTGGGACCGTATCAGTCCCCTGGGCAATAGGGACAATGTTACCTCTGTGCTCTGCTCAGCCCAGAGAGTGCAATTCTACCTGATCCTTTTGTCAGCTGTGCAAGGTGTGCTGTAGCATGAGACCCAGGCAGCATGAGACCCAGGCATGTACCAGCATGAGTACCAGCATGAGACCCAGGCAGAATCTGGCCCTGAGTAAGGACCTCATAATTTGACCTTTAGAGTAGCTTCAAAATCCCTCTGGGACAAACACAGGCACTTCCTTTCTCCTAGATTGTGTGTTACTGGAGTAATAGATTGGTCTAGCAGGGGTGAATGAAATTATTTGCCAACAGGTTTAAGAGAAACATAAGGAAATACTTCTTCACAAATGCACAGTCAACCTGTGGAACTCATTGCCAGGGGAAGTTGTGAAGGCCAAAGGTATAAATGGGTTCAAAAAAGAGTTAGATAAGTTCATGGAGGATAGGTCCATCAATAGCTATTAGCCAAAGTGGTCAGGGATGCAACCCCAAGCTCCGGGTGTCCCTAAAACACTGACTGCCAGAAGCTATGTCTGAAAGACAGGGGATGGATCACTCAATAATTGCACTGCTCTGTTCATTCCGTCTGAAGCTTCTGGTACCGAACACGGTCGGAAGACGGGATACTGGGCTAGATGGACCATAGGTCTGACCCAGTGTGGCCGTTCTTATGTTCTATTGATTCTTAAGTATCCTTTTGGTGCCTGCAAAATATGTCCCATGTAAAACGAATGGTATATGTGGAAATCTGATTGGCTGGTTCTGTAAATACTTCACTTGTGCCCACAGGCCCATCGCAGGTGCACTAATGTGGGTGCCCCAGCCTGCAAATGCAAATCTCCTCTACAGACCCCTTCATTTTGAAAATCTGGTCCCAAAGGTTCTTTGTTTACTCTAAATTTCCTTCTGTTTGCAAGTCTGAAATCAGACCTGAACAGTGTGAGACTGGGGAATGTCATCAGTATGAGGTAGTGCTCCAAGGGGAGCGGCGGGGGCACAAAGCCTAACTTGTTTTAAGACTATATGAGGGGCTTTCCTACAATGGTCTATGGCCCATTCGCAACTGCTAGTAGCTGGTGATAGGACACTAGACAAGGAGGGCTCTGAGTTACTATGGAGAATTTTTCCCCAGGTTTCTGTCTGGTGGGTCTGGCCCACATGCTGAGTGTCTAACTGATCACCATATTTTGGGTCAGGAAGTAATTTTCCCCCTGGTCAGATTGGAAGAGACCCTTCCTCTGCAACATGGGGCACGGGTCACTTGCTAGTTTGAACTACAGTAAATGGTGGATTCTATGTAACTTGAAGTATTTAAATCAAGATTTGCGGACTTCAGTAACTCAAACAGAGTTGATGAACCTTCTGTAGGAGTGAGTGGGTGAGGTTCTGTGGCCTGCAAAGTAGAGGTCAAACTGGATGGTCCTGATGGTCCCTTCCGGCCTTAAAGTCCATGAGTCCTCTCAGCAGGCATGAAACAGGCTAAGCTCCATTTGAGTCTGGGCAGCTTGGCCAGTTCATGCCAGCTAAAGATGTGGCCCACTGTGTAGGCAGAGCTAATAAAAGAAGATATATCACGGCTTCCCTGGCCATTTAACGCAGTCATTGAATACAGTAATCCTGTGAGAATGCGCATATTGTGAAGCCACGAACGGCTTTTTATTAATACACACATTTAGAGCAGCCCAAAGACTCACCAACAGAGATAAAAACATTATTGTCCCACAGACCCTTCTGTCCACAAAGGTGCTCATTGAAATCATTTTCTGCAGCTTGACTTTTGGTTTTCTTAAAGTGTAAAGGCTTTTAAAAGGAAAACAGAAATATGTTTGCTGCTTCCTTTGGAGTTGCTTTCTGTTTTTGGAGCCTTTAGTGTGCTTTCAAATCACAGTTTCAAGTTTTTCTCCACAGTTACGAAGCCTAGAAACTCACGCTTAAAAAAAAAAAAAGAGATTTCCAGGTAATAACAGGATTCCAGGAGTTGGGGCATTAAGAAAAATATGAACTATCATGAGACCCGTGATAAGATAGAGTTGGCAACACTCTGAATTGCTATTAAACCAATGCCCCTCGTGGTGTCAGTGAGATATCTTCCCCTCTCCACCTGCCTTGAGCTCTTCTGTCCTTTTGTACTCATTAAAGATTGGCTGGCACTTTGCATGGTTGCCAGAGTTCCTTAGTCAAATTCTATCTCAGGTTATTTGCATTTGGCCTCTCTACATTCCCCCTGAAGTCTTATTTACAGATGTTATCCTTCCCTTTTTAAATACAGATGTGTACAGTTCTATTGGTCCGTTGAGCAGCTGCCAAGTTCCGCAACAGAGGTGGCTGTATTTCATTAGCGGGTTCCAGAGACCTTGGATAGATTAAAATATTGCCAAATGTTCTTTTTTGTGGATGAAGTTACCAGCTGATCCCTAATTCAACTGGGGCTCTACTATTTGTATAGCACCATAGATGTGCACATGGCTTTATATTCATGCTTCTTGCCTCAAAGAACTTCCAGTCTAAACAGACCACAAAAAGACAGGGTAGTCTAACAGACAATAGGCAAGAGGGCCAGTGGCAGATTACTTCCCCCCTAGGAGTGAAGGGGAAGATTGAGATGAATCTTGTCTCAGCCCCGTCGTACACAGAGCTAGATGCAAAAGGATAACCTAGCCCTGTCTGGTTTTCTGCACCGTATATTTTCAGAGCATTGATTGGACCCTGCAATCACAGATCAATTGGTAATTTCATAAAATCTAATGTACGGTTGTCAACATTTTAATCAGTGCAATACAATGTCTAGCCATTGACCTTCACCCCTCTGCCTGTGAGCATGTGTCAAAGATAAAGTGCCTCTTCTCTGTGCCTGTCCTTCCCACTCTCCTCGGGCTGTTGCTGTTTATGGATAGAATGATAGTCTGTGTTTAATTGCTTATGGTAGGAAGGGAAATAAATAACACTAATGCTTAGCACTTCCATAGCGTAACCCAGATTGCCACTGTGTGAGGCTTGGCTGAATGAGAGATCAGTGAGTCTGTTACAGCTGCCAGAAGGGGGGCGTCACCTTTTAGCATGAACAGTAGAGGATCATGTTTTTAGAGAGAGGTACCCCGTTCAATTGCTGCTAATGCCTTCAGCCAGGTCCACACATTAAAATGTAGGTCCACCTACCTATGTTGCTCCGGGGTCTGAAAAATTCACACCCTTGAGCAAAGTAGTTAAGCTGACCTGATCCTCAGTGTAGACACCAATAGATAGATGGAAGAAGTCTTCTGTTGATCTAGTAGCACCTTCTCAGAGAGGTGAATTAACTGCAGCAACAGAAAAAAACCTTCCGGTGATGTAGAA
The DNA here is from genome assembly GCF_007399415.2 of Gopherus evgoodei. Classification (NCBI taxonomy): domain Eukaryota; kingdom Metazoa; phylum Chordata; order Testudines; family Testudinidae; genus Gopherus; species Gopherus evgoodei. Next base: position 11,331,091 of record NC_044337.1, read on the forward strand.
AGTGTCTACACTATGGTGCTACAGCATCCCAGCTGCAGTGCTGTAGCTGGGCCATTGAATTACCTCTAGTATAGACACAGCCTTGGTAACAGCAGAGGGATGAGAGTCATAAGAACATTGCTGGCTCTCAATATGCTTTACAATGCTATACAGCCTGGTCTACACTTAAAATATACACTAGCCTAGCTACATCAGTCAGGTGCATGAAAACCCCCCCACATCTTTGACCAACTTAGCTACATCGACAAAACCCCCAGTATAGACACAGCTATGCTAACAGAAGAGGCCTTCTGTCAGCATAGCTAATGTTCAGGGAGGTGATGTTCTTATGCTGGCAGAAAGGGTCATTCAGTCCTGACTGCACTACAATATAAAGTTAGCTCGGCTTACCTACTTCCTTCAGAGGTGTGAAAAATGTCACGCCCTGTGTGACTAAGGCCACGTCTACATTACCTCTTATGGTGGCAAAACTTATGTCGCTCAGTTACAGCCTCTCAGAGAGGTGGATTTACCAGAGCGATGGAAGAGCCCCTTCTGTCGCTGTAGTGTCTACACTACAGCGCTACAGTGGTGCAGCAGCAGCCCTCCCAGCTGTGTCTTTGTAGCATTTCTAATGTAGACATACCCTATGTGTACGCTGCATCTACGCCAGCCTAGCTATGCTGACACAGGCTGTGTCTACACTACTGAGTCTAAGCTATTATCTGCAGTTTCCATATGGGGAAACTGAGGCACAGCACAACAAATGGCCAAAAATCACCCAGCGAGATTGGAGCCTCAGCTTTCCCTAAAGCATCAGTGTACATGCTCTCTATCTGCATTTGTCACCAAACTACTCCAGATAAGTGAATGACTCTTGTTTATTTGTATAGATACCTATACTTTTTCTCCAGTCATCTTATATTTTTATTACATGTTTGTTTAACTTTGGTATTCTTAGAGCTCAATGAAGAATTTCCAGCAAATTTAACCTCTTTTTCTCAGGGTGGAATATTCTGTGAGCAGATTCCAATTTCCTCAGATTTCTTCATTATTCAAGTTAATCAAACAAATATATTTTCAGATTTTTAATCCCTCTAACCACTGGTTGTAAACATTCACAGTTTTATCCTACATTGCTTTGTTGTGATTGGTCAGTTAAGTCACATGGCTCAATATCAATTCGGCTTCCCTACTGAATCCCTGTTCCAATGCTCCTAGGACAAATATTTGCAATTGTGACTTCAAAAACTGGTTCCTGTGAGACCTCACGTAACTGTGAGACTTTTTCCCTAAGCCATTGATTGCTCAAATTCAGACCGTCATAAAGTGAACACAAAAAGAGCTAATTAAATTAGAAAGTCAAACAAACGTTCACAGGAATTTGTTTGCATTATCCACCAGGCATTAGTCATTATACAGTCACCTCTCTATGTTGCTTTCTTGTCCATCATAATAAATAAATACACCTTTTGGCTTTGTTGTAAACATGCCGTGAAATGTGGAATCAACCCATGTTGTGGATCGTTTGGATGCACCAGCCGTGTTCAGGCGCCTGTATGAATTAAATGCCATGCTAATCAGATCAAGCAGTTAGGACACAGAACTGGGTTTTGGACCAGAACCAGAACACTGTACTCATATGCCCCTTAAGTATGGTGTATTCAAATTAATTGATGATGAGGATGATTGATGATTATCATCATCAACAACAGTTATTTGTATTACTGTAGCTCACACAAATCCTAGTCATGGACCAGGCCCCCACTGTGTAGGTGCTGCACAAACACAGAACAAAAAAAGATAGTTCCTGCCCCAACTAGCTGACAGATCAGAATCCAAACTCTATGGCTTGGGCTCACCTCCGCACAATCACTATAACATGGTTTGTGGCAAGGATATAGTCACCTTATTCAAGTAGGGTGTGCCTCATCCTCCAGTCCTATTATTCCCTTCTGGCTAAAGGGAAGGGAAACTCCACCAAGTTCTCTTTGTGAAGTTTTCCTCAATTGTTCCTTCATGGGTGACAGGGTTTGTCCTGATGTCTCTCTCTGCTTTGGGTCTACCCCCTTTGCCCCACCCAGACCTCAGCTGATGGAGTCTAAGGCCATCTATACAGAGGCTCTGGCCCTCCGTGCCAGCTATGGACCTTTGGTGCTCACTCAGAGCTAGCATAGGGCCGAAGCAGATGCATTTGCAGTACTTCCATTGCTGGCAGTTGTCATGGCTGAGGAGAGAGCGCTATGGAAATGTAACACAGGTCTTGGTTGTTTATACTCCTGCCCTGAATGCTATGGGGCTGATGAGGGGAGAATGCACCCACTCCTCTCTCGGTCTGCCCAACCCCTGCGCACAAGGGGATACCCCAACCTGAAGAGCTTTGTCAGGGAAGGAGTAATCCTGCAGGGACCCCTCTCCATGCACAGAGGGTCCTTCCTTTTTACTCAAGCCCTTCGTTTTTACTCAAACTAACCACCAGCATGATTTTCCTGAGAGGAGGCTGCAGGTTCTGCCCCACAAGAACCCAGTTAAAGGGCTTTTCTACTGACATTAGTTAGAGATATTCTGCTGTGGTTAGGCCTGGTCTTCCTTAGCTGAGTTGTCTCGCTTCAGACCTGTCCTCACACAGACCCATTGCAGGGGTAACAGCTTGATCTCTCTTCCCAGTCACTAGGGTCTGTTGAGCCCTAGTGAATTGGGGATTTTCTCAGAGCAAAGGTGTCTCCTAAAAGAAAGAAGATTCCTGCTTCCCTCCAATGCCTCTCCCAGTGCCAAGAAAGGGGTTTATCACCTGGGGATTTCCCAGCATTGGAACCAAAACCAGCCCTGATAGCTCTGCATGATAAGATCAGAGGAATCACAGAACAAGCTCTGGCAGGATTTCAACTGATTGCCCCCCAGGGCAGAAAAGTATTTCTCCATGCACCCTCTTGCCTCCATAAATTGCACTGCACAATTCAGTGCATCATGGTAGTTTTTTCTGCCCTCTGAAGAAGTATCCATCACTGGAGGCAGGAAACCAGCCAAGATGACTGAGTGGTGTGAGAGACAAATCCTCGCTCCCTCCAGGAGCAGGACGGTGTGCTTTTTGTTCTTCTTCTTCTCAAAGACAGCACACAGCTCTCCTCTTGCAGTTGCACTGAGCCAGGCCTCTTCTGGGGTGGAGGGTGGGGGTTGGGAAGAAGCTGCGGCTGCATTTTTTCCCCTGGGGCTGATGCGATATATTAGATGGAGGTGACACTTGGGTCAAGTGAGCACCTGTTCTCGCAAGGCCTCAGGGAGCCTTACTAATGTGGGAAGAATTCATTTTAACAGCTAGAAACTGGGGGGAGATTATGGCAGCTCATTGTCTCCCCTGGAATAGTAAAGTGCTGGAATTCATCTCTCCCCTCTGGGATGCTGCGAAAAGAGGAAGTGTCTCTTTGCAAGGGCAAGAGAAGGGGCCTTCACGTTATACCTCTGTGCCCTGTGCTCAAGCTACTTGTGCTTTGCAATGGTCGGTGAGAAATCCAGGAAACACTCCCACCTCCTCAGAAGGGGATCCAGGAGAACAATGCTAAGCCAACAGGACAGCTGAGGAGTTTGATGATAGACATGGGATGATTTAGCTATTAGGTTACCGGTTTGAATCCATGACAGTAGGGGTAGAAATATATCTACATGTCTTTTGCATCCATGTCCTTAGCGTCTGGACATGCTGCAAAAATTATACCCAAACAAAGGGATTTCTGCCCATTGTAGGTTACTAAAAATATACATCCTCTTGCCTATTGCCATCTGAAACAGCTGACACCCAGATCACACCTTGCTGCATGCCCAGGGAAATGCCAGATTAAATGAATGGACCCTGGAACACAACCTGTAGCTCACCAATCCAACTCCAAGGGCACAAGTGATTCACAGATTGTTACTATCCGGCAGTGGCCTATGTGGCTGGTTTCAGTCAACTTCCCAGTCGCTGAGCATCTAACACACAAACCCGGCATGATGTTTGGCCCTTATTAGCATTACGATGAGATGTCTCAGCAGAGACGCCAAGGTCCGAATGGGCCTGGAGACTCTGCTCCTGGTGCTGCGGATAGCAGGTCTGTAGATGAAGGGAGGACTTCGTTCTTCAGGGTGTCACAAGTGCTAAATGAACTTTCCTACAGTAGTAACAGGCACTTTGACTTGGCCAGTGGGTCTGTGGGCAAGGCCAGAAGCAGAGTCCAGCGTGTGAAGCCCAAACCAGCTCCACTAAAGTCAGTTGGCTTAATCCCGATTTACAGTGTGCTCACAAAGCAGAATTTGGCCCATTCTCCCCTGGTTTCCATTCCTAAACCTTAACCACAGAACATCTACCTCTCTAAGCAGAGATTTCATGATTTGCCCTAGACAGCAGATTGGCTCATGCAGCTGTTTGAGAAAGTCTGCAGCAGCGTGCCCTTCCTCTATGTGCACAAACACAAAGGTGGGGTGTGTGTGTGTGTGTGTGTGTGTGAGAGAGAGAGAGAGAGAGAGAGAGAGAGAAATGTTGCTGACAGGGTACCTTCCAGCTTATAGGTCCTCTGTTTCTCCTTCCCAACATCTCTGGTGCAGAGGAAAGCTGCTGCTGCTGCTGACCTCCTTCCCCTGTGATCTCCATTTCTTCTGCAAAGTACAAAGCCACTCCCTTGCAGATGGGCCACACCTACTCTCAGGGCCACCCAGAGGATTCAGGGGGGCTGGAGCAAAGCAGTTTCGGGGGCCCCTTCCATAAAAAAAAGTTGCAATACTATAGAATAATATATTCTTGTGGGGGTCCCTGCAGGACCCGGGGCCTGGGGCAAATTGCCCCTCTTGCCCCCCCACGCCCCGGGCGGCCCTGCCTACTCTGCCAAATAACACTGCTCATTGAACATGTCAAGAAGGTTGAAAACGCAGCAACAGCCAGACCGTCCAGCGAATCATCTGCAGTTGGGAGAAGATATCCCCACTGTGGGATTCACACCCCAGCAAAACAAAACATCTCCTCCAATGCCATGTGGCAGGAAGAGCGCCATAGACCGAAATCCATTGCGACAGGGCCAGTGGATCCTTGCTTGCATTCGCCTAGCGGGCCCATTGATACCAAGAAAGATAGCCATGGTAATTAAAAGGTAGCAAAGCTCCTTGTCTGCATGAATAGAGGCCAAGTCAATACAGTTCAATCTGCTGCTGAATTGACTGCAATCAATTTCTCTTTCTGCCTGTCCAAGGCTGCAGCTGTAAAGCACTCGGAAGCTGATCAATGGTGACCTTGAGAGTAATGAAGGCAGAGACAAAGCGGTGCTGGGAGCAGAGGGACAGAGGGGAGAATCAGTAGCAAAATAAAATAAAAGACAATGCAAGCTGAAAGGCAGAGGTTAACCCTTCCCTAAGCCAGAGCTGAGGATATGATGCACCAGGGTCATTTCTGCCAGCCAGTTCCCAAACCCCAGGCAGCTCCTCCTCCATCCAGCATAATGATGGTGATAGTTATACCAACAGGATGAACTGTGGAGTAAACGGTGCTCCACAGGGATCCACACTGACAGTGCTCAATGCTTTACCCAGAATCCCTCTGGGAGTGGGCATGTATTATTACATCTATTACAGCAGAGCCTGGAGGCCCCAGCGTGCCAGACCCTGGGCACACACAGTAAGAGAGAGTCCCTGCCCTGGGGCATTTACAAACTACATAGCCCAACACTGTTGCTACTAGGGAGAGCTCAGTGGTTTGAGCATTGGCCTGCTAAACCCAGGGTTGTAAGTTCAATCCTTAAGGGGGCCATTTAGGGATCTGGGGCAAAAATCTGTCTGGGGATTGGTCCTGCTTTGAGCAGGGGGTGGGACTAGATGACCTTCTGAGATCCCTTCCAACCCTGACATTCTATGATTCTATAAATGGGAAACTGAGGCATGGGATCCACTAAGTGACTAGCCCAAAGTCACATATGAAGTCTATGGTATAACTGGGAACTGAGCCCAGTCTCCTGCACGTGCCAGGCCAGTACCTTAAGCACAAGCTCAGCCTTTCTTCTCCATAACACGGTTTGGATTGTCAGCAGCCTGTCTGCCCTCTCCTGGCTGTATGGCAAAAGGGGGGCAAGGAACGCCTTCAGACAGAGCACTGCCAGCCTAAAATGGAGACTTCACACCCTTCCTGACACTTCCCAGTTCAGCTACTGGTGGGCTCCCACAAAGATGCTCAAAAGAGATGGGCAAATGCTCCTCAGCGCCCTTCCCCTCATGATCCTGCCAAGTTACAGGCCAGCCTAATGATTGGTAATTAATTAATAAGCTCAGTTACCACCGGATGTCATCTGCAGTTTACAACATGCAACCCTCCCACCCCACCCCCACATCTTAAAATAATACCCTTCTAAAGGGCGCGCGCTCTCTCTCTCTGGCAAATCCAATTCACCAGCCTTAATGAAACACTAATTGGTAGGAAAAATTGAAAACCTCCTGAATGCAATTCTAATTAAATTTCTCTTTTCTAGCACTGAAAGATGAGAGCTCCTGTGCAGGCATAGGGACTGCCCTTCTCTGGCAGGTGCAGGCAGCTGGGGGGGAGGGGGCATATTCCTTTCTTGAGGTTTTGTATGGGGGTCAAGTAGATAAATAACAATAATGTTTATAAAGGCACTGCCCACTCCTGTGCTTCAGGCACTGCTCTGGCAATTAAAGGATTAGCACAGGAACATGATACATAAACAGCCATCCTCATTTGAACAGCATCAGGATGAAGATGGTATTACAGACAGGGCAGAGGTATTGGCCAGGCTGCAGTCCCGGCCTCAAGGCCTCAAGCAGAGGGAAGGCAGGAGGAATAGCCCCTCTGAAATTCAGGCACCCCAGATTCAGCCGAGTTGTCAGAAAGATATGAGGGGGACAGGGAGCTGCAGGGGTGTAAATAGAAGAAGGGGCGGGGGGGGTCAGGTGGCTCAACTCCATCGGCAGCAAGGTGCATATCCCAGGGCCCATCAACCACGGGCATAGAGGTGAAACCCCTACAAGAAGAAGGACACAAGGGTGAAGCCTGCAGAAGCAGCTATGAGCCATGCAGGTAGGGAAACAGGGCCCGCAATGGGAGATTAGGAGTGGGGGGTCCCATGGATTGTGGGGTTCATTTGATCCTGGCTGCAGCTGGAGCACCTTGTCTGCACAGAGCCTTGCTGGAGACTTTAAACATCTTTGCAAACAGCCTGTCTAGCTGGGTATAATTACCTTGCTTAAAACCCCACCTCACCTCTCCAACTAGAAAGGCTCTCATCCTCGTGGTGCTTGTTTTATCAGTCTGGTTAGTGGCAGAATCAGAGTCCTTCAGCCTCCCTTGCTAACAGACCAGAGCCTCAGATACACAGTGCAGGGAGGATCCTGTGCGCCAGCCTCGTTTCTGTGAGCAGGTTGCAGTGTGGGAACTCCAAGCAAAGAGCCCAGAAAGAGAAGCTGCCCCTTTCCATTCTCCTCCTCACTCAGCTCCCTGTGGCTTCCGGGAGTTAGGAATTTTCATTGGGGTTGGCTCCATCCTAATGCCGTTTGTGGCATTCTAATGCACCAGGGTTACCCAGACATGGCCTGTCTGTTGTGCCGTGTTGCTTAACAACAGGATAGTGTCTAATGCCAACAGTCAGAGGCTTTGATTCCCACTCTGTAGCTGGAACAGGAACAGAGAGTGGGACAGAGGTGGCTTTAAACTGTTGTGTTCAGTGATCACGCATCACCTGAGGTAGTTGCAAAAAATATGCTTTATTCTGTGTCCCATTCCAACTGGCTGTGCAAAACAATAAGAGCTGCTTCAGCCTGCTCTGCCCAGACTCTCTGTCTGGGATGCTCAGCCCTTAGAGTCACAGTCTCCAATACCATGTAAAGCACCTTTGTATTCACCCATGGTGTAAGTTAGAGCAGCCTTAGGGGTGCTCTAACTTTTCCTCTGCTTCCCATAAGCCTCCTTGTGGTCCCAAGGAAATGGAGAATAGCCACAGCACTCTGGCAAGACCCCCTACTTTCCCCTGTCTTGCCCTCTGCCTACCCTGACACATACCCAACCATGGTGGAGTTGAGGAGTAAGTCTGTCATGGAGTCCATACACCAGCTGTACGCTAGCCGTGGTGGCTCCCGAGGCAGGGAATATTCACCCGGGGTCATTTCTGCCCCAGTAGGCTCCCTTTACACTGCCAAAACAGCATAAAGGAGTTTTGATGTAAGTGAGAACCAGGCTCACTGTGTTTGGGTTCGGCTAGGGGTAGTAGGAGCTGGAAAGAAGCAGTAACATAACTAGATTCAAATGGGTGTAAAAGATGTGAGCCTGGCTTCCTCCTCCTGATGGGATGTTCAGACACCAGCCCTGCTCCTTTTTCCTGCTCCATGAAAATTGCCTTATTGAATTTTTAAACAAATTGCGTTGGCCGGAATATCTGAAGAGCCTTTGCACGGGAAGGTTTTTTAAATTAAAAATCTTGGCCTTGGGCTACATGGAAATGTCTGCAGATTTGCAATCAGTGCTCATGTTACAAATCTGACATGCCGTTTATAAACTGGGGACTTGATGGGATTTGATCCTGGGGGCCGCAGCAAACAGATTTGCGGATTCCCAGAGCCCAGGGCAGCGTGACACCAAGTGCTACCAATGACCGTTACTGAGGAGAAAAAGCACCATCCAGTTATAATTGCAGAGCTGTGCATGGCAGTCACATCATACTCTCATTCCATCCTCTTCCTCCTCTCCTTCTTCTTCTCTTCTGCAACATTTTGACCTGCCAAGAGATGCTGCTTGCGCTAGGCTTGTGCAATCCATTAAAAAGATTTAAACCAAAGCTGAAAACTTCTCCCAGCCCTCAGGCCAATGAGCCACCCACACCACCAACCAGCAGAGATGGAAAATTAATAACTGTTTGCTGTTAAATACTGTGCATGAACTGTCAGAGGCAAGAAGACAAGGCAAAAACAGCTTGAACTTTGCTCCTAGGCATCTTTCCCTAATCATTGCACTGGTCCTCCTGATTAGCTGAGGTCAAAGGGAGATCCTCCTTGGGAAAAGCCTGGGGAAGGAGGAAAAGTGGCATTCAAAAGATCTTGTACCCTTTCCTCACCATAAGATAAAATTGGATGTAGTTATGCAAAGATTAAATATATGATCTAGTCACTAATGCGCTTATAGCAAGCAGGTAAAGAACACAAGGAGGGGTGAGTCAAAAAGTGCCACCATGAGCAACATGGTGAGCAGAAGATGCTTGCAGGGTTGACTGGTGGATAGAAGGACAGACAGTCAGTAAAGCCAGGCATGTGGGGGTTAATCAAGAAGTGAGGAGAAGCTAGTGGATAGGGTAACTCACTAAGGGCCTGGTCTACACTAGAGAATTTTTACCATGCTGCAACCAGTTTCTTTTTCTTCCCTTAGCAAGCTTGTAACACACACAGAAGTGCTCCCCTTCAGTATGTTTGCTGAGAGCAAATCTAATGCAATGGTGTCTAGCAGAGCTAAATCTTGAGTCAGGCCAAACTGCTCCAGCCTGAAGTGGCTTAGGGCCGATGTGTTTTACTCCTCCTACTACTGTCCCAGCCCGTGTCCCAGTGGCATTTTGAAATCTCCCAGAATCCACTGTTTCTAGGAGCTGTGCTATGAACCAAGTGAAAGGTACCCACAAGGAAACTTAGAAGAGCCCTGGTAGAAGCTGGGTAAAGAGATCAGGGTTCACAACACAGTGAGTGTAGCCTTTGCGCACACTGAACAGTTTGTGTCAATCTGGTGCCGTCTCCTTGGTTGCTTTAGGCATCGTTCGCTTCTCCTGTGCAGACACAGCATCAGTGTGTTTTTCTGGAACGAGGAGTGGGTTGGTAAGCACATTGTGGACGATCTGTGAGGTCAGACGTATGAGAGTCAGTCTGGTGTCAGAGCGAAGCTGGAGGGCAGAGAGAAAAATGCTCTCGGGTTGTGAATGTGCAGGCTGCTCTGGAAAAAGGAGCAGGTCGGTGCAGTTTGGGGCAGGCCTCTTTTGCTCTCGCCCCTCCCCCAAAGTGTAAATGATTCCCATCCATCATTATTATGTCACTTTGCACAGGGCTGACCCAGGATTCTGGGGAGGTCATGGAGGTGATCCACAAGGAGCTACCCTAAGCTTGGCTAACTCATGTTACAAATAAAACGTTTGTGTGTGAGAGCGAGCGAAGAGATCTTTAAATCTCTGCACTAGGAACAGAGGAGTGTAATGGTAGCTTAAAATTCCCTTTTTGCAGCATCGTGCTGAGTTCTCCTCAGGGATGAGCCGATAGATCTGGGTGGGATTTTTTTCACCCCCAAAATGTTTTGTCATCGAAAAATGCTGGTTACTGAAAACCAAAACTTCACGAGAAAGAGTCAGTTTCAACAAATTTCTTGGCTCAAAAAATTTGTGGAAAGAAAGCTTCAAAAATTTGGAAACATTCCATTTCAGTCTTTTCCAAACAATAAAAAACAAACAAAAAAAAACAAAAAAAATTCTACTTTGAAACAACAGTTTTGAAAAGTTTTGAAAAGTTTTGAAAAGTCAGTGAATTCGAATTAAAAAATGGTCAGCATTAACACAAAATGTTTCAGTTGACCCAAATCATTTCTTTTATAATATTTTATCTGATTTTTTGAGATTTTTTCCCATCTGGACTCAGGATGAGAAAAAAAAATTGCACTTTCAAAAATGTTCACAGGGCAGAAGATCTGCGTTCAGCTCCTTAGAGCTGTTTTCTGGTCCCCTGCGAGTTGTTCCTGATTCCAGAATGCCCCATCGCAGGCCCTCTGCCTCAGGCTCTCCCATGATAGCATTGCTCTGGCTATAGAGGCAACACTGATGGGTTTCACTGGAGGGACAGGAGCACTTGTTTCATTGAACGTCCTCAGCAGGTGTTTCAGAGCGGCTTGATGCCAGCTATGCTCTGGCTGAGCTTGCAAGAAGAGCCTCTGAGAATTGGCTCTCCAGGAATCAACATTTCCCCCTCCTGGCTTCTTGTGGAAGCCCCTGAATTATCTGCCTTTAGCCCACAGGGCTCAGGATGAAAAGCAATGCTGAGAGCCAATGTCTTTGAGGCCATGTCTACATCTAAAATTTTGCAGCGTTGGTAGTTACAGCTGTATTAGTACAGCTGTATAGGGCCAGCGCTGCAGAGTGGCCACACTTACAGCAACCAGCGCTGCAAGTGGTGTTAGATGTGGCCACACTGCAGCGCTGTTGGGCGGCTTCAAGGGGGGGTTCGGGGAACGGGAGAGCAAACCGGGAAAGGAGACCAGCTTCGCCGCGGTTTGCTCTCGCGTTCCCCGAACCCCTCTGCAAACCGCAGGGAAGGAGACCAGCTTGCTCGGGGTTCGGGGAACGAGAGAGCAAACCGGGAAAGGAGACCCGCTTCGCCGAGGTTTGCTCTCGCGTTCCCGAACCCCCTGCAAACCGCAGGGAAGGAGACCTGCTTGCTCGGGGAACGGGAGAGCAAACCGCGGCGAAGCTGGTCTCCTTTCCCGGTTTGCTCTCGCGTTCCCGGAGCCACCCAGCAAACCGCAGGGAAGGAGACCTGCTTGCTCGGGGTTCCGGGAACGAGAGAGCAAACCGGCAAAGGAGACCAGCTTCGCCGCGGTTTGCTCTCGCGTTCCCGGAGCCACCCAGCAAACCGCAGGGAAGGAGACCTGCTTGCTCGGGGTTCCGGGAACGCGAGAGCAAACCGGGAAAGGAGACCCGCTTCGCCGCGGTTTGCTCTCGCGTTCCCGGAGCCCCTGCAAACCGCAGGGAAGGAGACCTGCTTGCTCGGGGTTCCGGGAACGAGAGAGCAAACCGGGAAAGGAGACCCGCTTCGCCGCGGTTTGCTCTCGCGTTCCCGGAGCCACCCAGCAAACCGCAGGGAAGGAGACCTGCTTGCTCGGGGTTCCGGGAACGCGAGAGCAAACCGGGAAAGGAGACCAGCTTGATTACCAGAGGCTTCCTCCTTCCACGGAGGTCAAGAAAAGCGCTGGTAAGTGTTTACATTGGATTACCAGCGCTGGATCACCAGCGCTGGATCCTCTACACCCGAGACAAAACGGGAGTACGGCCAGCGCTGCAAACAGGGAGTTGCAGTGCTGGTGATGCCCTGCAGATGTGTACACCTTCAAAGTTGCAGCGCTGTAACTCCCTCACCAGCGCTGCAACTTTCTGATGTAGACAAGCCCTAAAACAGAGAACATCCTGGGTGCAAGACCAGCCAGAAGCTCCATCCTTTGAGAGGCTGGGTGCCCTTCATCTATCATTGATTCTAACAGGCATGGAAGACACTTAGCCCTGAACAGGATTGGGCCTCTGTAGGAGGAAGAGAGAGAAAGAGTGAACATGTGGAGGGGGAGAGAGAAAGACTGTTGGAGGGTTTCATCATACCCCTCTTGAAGATATTTCTCCATTGACTCTATTTAAAGTCACCCCCAGGCTTGTGGGCTTGGAGAGCTTTTAGCAGATGAAAGAACTCACTCATCAGGCAGGCTTTCTCCCCAGCTCTCACAGGTCTGTTTTAAAAGCCATTTCAGCAGTTGTTGGAAACTGTCAGATGTCTTTGACAGATCAATACATTACTATGGAACGTGTGTGGCCCGTTAGCCAATCAAAATGCAAATTGGGGATAAATTTAATACATAAGCCCCTGGTTTGTCTTCCTAATGGCTTTGGAAAGTCACGAAAGTAATTCGGCTCTTCCCCAGGACTACACCTTTCCTGGGTATCACAGCTCCTGCTTAGCCTGTGTTTTCACAGGACGGGAATGTATCTGTGCCTATGTCTGTATTGTGCCGGTGAATGCTACAGGCATCATTTCCAAGCCATGAGCATAAATCTTCCCTTCTGACTGAGATTTATAGCTCAGCCACAGGGTCTCCTGGCACCTCCCAGCACAGCTTCTCCTTTTCCTTTTCAGATTGAGTCAGGATCCGATGGGACGAGGTGTGCGTGCAAAGGTAAACCCAGGCAGTGGTGTCTTTCGCATGCCCTCAGTCTTGGTTCCCCACCTCTCTTTCGTTTCCAGATGGCACTAGGTTTTAGTGAGAGAGCTGCGTTTCGTGCCAGCAGCTCACACTGCGGCAGTAATGAGAACCGTTTAATGAAGGTTGAGTCAACAAAAACATGCTTCCCCTTCAACAAATAAACCCTTTTATTCCTGCTCAATGTTTTTCCCACTATGTGTTTTGTGCTGCTGGAAGCTGCCAGCCTGGCATCCCAGTAGGCATAGAGCTGCTACAAAGCACACCACATCATTCCCTGCACGTGCCTCTCAGCCTGGCTTGGCAGGATCACATCTGAGGTCGGGAGTTTGTTTGATATCAATGGTCCATTCCATTTTTCACCTCTGAGTGGATGATGGCAACAAGCAAGCCCACTAGTGGTGTTGGGGAGTTGTGTGATTGTGAGCCCACTAGTGGTGCTGGGGCGTTGTGTGATTGTGGGCCCACTATGGTGTTAGGGTGTTGTGTGACTGTGGGCCCACTAGTGGAGTTGGGCAGTTGTGCAATTGTGGGTCCACTAGCGGTGCTGGGGTGTTGTGTGATTGTGGGCCCACTAGTGGTGCTGGGGTGTTGTGTGATTGTGGGCCCACTAGTGGTGCTGGGGTGTTGTGTGATTGTGGAAACAGCTGATTGAAAAATTTCCATCTAGATCTTTTTCAGTGAAAAAAATAGGTTTTTGACTGCATGAACAGTTTTGAAAACAAGGGTCTGCATTCCTTTCAAATGCTCACTTTTCATCAGACAACTGAAAACCTGGAAAATGAAATGCTTTTGGGTTTTGGCCAAAATTTTTCAGTTTTCAGCAACAGAAAAAGGGGTGGGGGGGAGTGTTTTTTGGCTTTTTGACAAAACATTGATATTTCTGCAGAAAAAAAAAATTACAACCTGCTCTTGTTGTGGACACCTGTCCTCCAGGACTTTTACTAAAGCCACCGGGTTTATTTCATGTAGGCCACTGCACAGCTGTGGTAACAGATTTACCTAGGCTTACCTCATTGAACCATCTAGTCCCAGGGTATATGCTGTTTTAAAATGATGCAAGTGGTTTCTATTGGTTCCAGACGACCACCCACATTCCTCTTACAGAGTCACATCTTAACCCTCTAGGCCCCAGTTTCATCATGGGGCATAAGTTACTCTGCTGATTAGCAAAGCATCCTGATCAGTTTCCATCCTGGAATAGTGCAAAAGGAGATGTTGAAATTGGAGACGACCTTTTGAAGGATGAAGATTATTCTAATTCTGCCCAAAATAGCTCAATAGCACCTTTTGAGGCTGGGTGCATGGGAACTGATATGTTACGGAGCAATATGTTTGAGGCTGTGGGGCTTCTTTGTGCCTTCATATGAAATCGACATGTCCTTCCCATGTGATCAGCTGGGATACTTTATTCTCTTCCTGTGCATCCAGTATGGTTTTACATCTCGTTCCCTTTCTAAAGCCTTGATTCCTCCTCTCCCTGCAGGAGTCTGCCCTCTTGTCTGACTCACCGAGGCAGCCAGGTATTTCCACAGTATTTCTTTTTCTGAACTGATTGAAGCCTGCACAGAAGCACCTAAAACCTCACTGAAAGGGTCTGGGTAAAGCCATGGAATGCGATCAACTTGCCACCCAAAGCGCACAAAAATCCAGGAGTGAGATTGTGGGTGTGCGTATGTGAATGAGGTTTTAAGTAGGGATTCTATTGTGCAACAATGTTCACAGCTGTTTGTGTCTTTGGTCCCTTGTGTGTTTGTGTCAGTGTCGATGACTGCAGGTGTATTTGTGCGTGTATAGGTCAGTGAATACATGACTGCCTCTGTGGATGCGTATAGATGCGCCTGTGCATCTCTGTTTGTTTCACTATATGTTTGAATGCCTATAGGCATGGGCCTGTGTGTGTAGGAGTGTGTTTTTGGAGGAATGTACATGTGTAGGTGTATGGCTTTGTATATATTTGTATGCGTGTATGATGGGAGCTATAAATATATGACTAGGCATGAAGCTGGTGTTTGTGTGTACATGCACAGGGCACAATAAGAATCATTTCTCATATAGCAACTAGGCCTCAATGAGCTTTACAGTCCTCAAACATATTTAGCCTCAGAACACCCTGTGAGGAATGGAAGAATTATTCCCATTTTACAGATGAGCAACACAGAGGCTAAGTGACCTGCCCAACATCACACAAGCATTTTATTGTAGTGAAGAGAATTGAACCCTACTATGTTCTAGGCTAAAGCCCTAACCCCAGGCTGATCCTTCCTTGAGGGGATGTGTAAGGGTCTCTGTGTGCCACTGGGCTTCTCACAACTGTAGATAGCAAGTAGTCAGCATTTGAGCTGACTGGTCACCTAAGTCACATGGTATTGTTTCTGTTCCCTAATTGGGTGATCTATTCTCTATAAAGAGGGGTGCTTGAAGAAGCCATGGAGGGTTTGAGGGAGTGGACTTTAGGGACAGACATTCTCTATTCCCAGAGGATGGGGCTAAGTGTCCCTAAAGCAAGGGGACTTTCTATTGCACTATTCCCAATTCCAAAGTATTCAAAGAGCAACTCCAAAAATCATGAGATTGGCTTAGAAATCATGAGGTTTATAAAACATATGTGAAGTTCTTTTTACCTTCTAGCATTTAGACCTTTAGGGTTCATGTTTTCCATCTTTTCTCTGCATCTGGAAGGCAGTAGAAGCTTTTGATTGAAAGAGGAGATTCTCATGTAATCACATGCCTCCAGGAGCTGGCACTTTACAGACGACATCAAACATCTCAAAGCTTGCTATAACACTCTCTGTCTCCTCCCCACCCCTCACTGCTAACCCCACAAGGATAATCTCATAGGTATCCAGATCAGCATTTTTGGGGTGAAGATTTTTCTTTGCATGTGAATAAAATCTCCTCTCCAAACGCTGGCATGAACAATAATCTCACATATAAAGGGTCAAGGAATGTGAGTGTACACCTGTCAGAAACATGGCTGAGTCAAAGATTGATCAGAATGCAACAAAAGTGAAACTGTGTTGTGACACGTTGCTCAGCCTTCCCCTGGCTTTGGGAGAGGGGGACTGTGGAGTGGTTTACACTGAATTGGGTTCCCATAGGGGTAAAAGAATATGCCCATTTTTGTGCAATACCTTTTCATTGCACCAATGCACCACAGTTTACTGTCAACACAATGAGAGCAGGGGTGCCTTCGCATTCCTACGTGCACTGGCCGTTTTCAGAAGAGATTTATAGAGGGATGGATCAGGATATCAGTCATTGCAGGCCACTATGATCGATAGAAACTAGGCATGTTGAACTTCTCAGCTGGGACCCCTTGTGCTTATTGGAGCACATGCCACAGCTCCTTCAGTGTCCGGATGGCACACAGTTGTAGGGCTACAAGCTACATCTGGAGTTTAGCATCAGCCCAAGCACCAGGAGTACAAGGAGCAAAAATGAGTAGAGCAGTTGTGAAAGGGTGTAATGCTCTGGAAGCATGTGGAGGATGGAGGGTGCAAAGGGTTTGTGTGCGTGTGGCATTGAGAAGAGAGGGTGTGGTTGGGGCACAGTCCGCTAGAGAGTGCAGGGTTTGTGAAGTGTGCAGGTGGGGTATAATCTAGAGTTTGGACTGATGGCTTTAAGAGAGCAACAACGAATGCATCCCCAGCACCACGCAGCAAGCACCTTCATATAGCCCCATTAGCCACTTCATTGCCACAGACTCTGAGATGCATCTTCATAACACCAGGACTGCTGCATTGGCATACAGCGTTGTATTACAGTGAATGGAGCACAGCCTCCATGCAAAGCCTTGGTACGTTATTAAAGGCACGTGGAACAACACGCTTTCAGAACTAGCTGCGGTTGCCAGACAACAATCAGCGTGGGTTTGTGACACGCAGTCTCGCAATGTCATTTTGCTGGTCTCACTGAAGCATACCACCCAGTATGCCATTAAGAGAGCAGACTGCAATACAGACCCCTACGTACACACCGGGATTCCACCTGTGGTGCAAACTGAGCTTCCATCTGAATTTCATTGTCTTCTTGCTCCGCTTGGAGAGAGCGACTTCCATGTCTGATCGGACTTTGCGCTCCTGGCCTAGGGTTGAGATTTAGAGCTCATAAGGGCTTCGGGTTTGGAATATAAACATACAGGCTCCTACTGCTCTGCTAGAAATCAGGGGTATGTATATACACACAGAGAGAGCATTTTTCTCCCTTCTCCCGTCTCTGCTGCTGTCACTGGTCGTTTAATCTCAGCAATCTCTCTTGGTGGCTGCTAGCCTGGAACGTCCTGTCACTCTTTGTCCCAGAGTGTTACTTTAGTCTCAGATTTGGGGGCTTAACTAGATCCGTATGCAGTCATGACTCTCTGCACAAGACTGCATGTAACCCTTCGTGCATTAAGTGCCTGATTCAAAGTGTGCTGAAGTGACAGGGAGTCTTTCCATTTTCTTTAATGGCTTTTGGTTCAGGCCCTAAATGAAACAGAAATCCATCCAGGATCTCATCAAGACATCTCCGAGGAAGCACGGTTATCTGCACAGGCATTTAGTTGTACCATTGTGGTATTGACATAATTCACTTCTTTAGTCCAGCTTGAGGAATAATAGTTTGTGTGCACCTCAGTTAGGGGCTTGTCAAGACATAAACAGCCTGACCTAAAGGCCATTGAAATCAATAAGCATCTTTTCAATTACTTCAGTGGGGGTTGGATCCGGCCCAAAGTTTCTACCGTTGAACTTGCTCACTGATATTCCTATAGCACGCCCCAGTACACATAAGAATGGAATCCCTTAATGCCACCATAGGGCAAAACACACTTTGTGTTTAACAGTCCACAACAACGCTGCACATCGGTTTTGGAGAGAACACGAAGAAGAGTGCTGTCTCCAACTGCAGGGGAAATGAGGGAAGCAGGATGTAATTGTTCAAATTGGAATTGGGCCAAACTACTGGAGCTGACTTTAAGGCCCAATCATTTCCTTGGATGCATGTATTTTAGAGTCGATTCTCAGTTACACGAAGGCCCCTCTGTGCCATTCTGGCAGTCTAAAGGTTCCTTAAAGTGAATGGAAGCAGTCCCCTGATAAAAGATACTTTGCAGTGTGCATCTGCTGCAAAGACTGTCCACCAGCCCCCTTAACAGCCACCAATGTTTGGGGGCATGTCACGGTGTGTACAGAGCACGTTACATTATGGCTATTCTGTGCTTCTCAGGGGGCACAGGGGACTAGGGAATGTAAAGCGTAAATCAGAGCGACCATGAGGTTGCTCTAACTCAGTGGTTTTCCACCTTTTCACATTGAGACCTGCATTTCCATACCAGGACTTCTCCAGGAATCCTCTCTTATCAAGCTGGGAACTACCTAGTATCCCCTTTCTCATTTAGCAATACAGGGAGAGCAGGGTGATCACAGCCGCATATCTGTTCATAACATGCAGCCTGAGGACCCATATTCTAATTTACACCCCCACACACTCCACCTCTGCCCCAAGCATAGGGACAGAGTAATGGAGAATCAGGCCCATTGTTTTCAATGGGAGTTACACACCTGCATCTGAAGGGAAGATTAGGTGCAGCGCTCAAACTTGTACTTTTGAATTTATTTTGAAAACGAACCTTTTACCATTCTTTCTGGGTCAGACCCAGTCCTTTTGCGTCCAAACCACAAATGCTTGGACCCCTTCCTAAGTGATGAAACTACTGTCAGCCCTCCATTCCAAGCCAACTGCATCTCAGAAGCACGTAGACTGGGCTTTTGTATGTACAGCCGAAAGCTCTGGAGCTTCTGCTTTGCCTAGAGGAGACAGAGAACTGCTCTGTCAGGCAGAGAGCAAAGGGCCCATCTGATGCTGTGATGGCAGCACAGTAAAATTCCCTGGGAATTAAATATTTTATCTTCATAAAATAAACATAGATCGTCTCATCATGAAATATACATAAAAATGTTTAAATATGTTAATTATTAAACTAATATTGATTCATATTGGATGAAGCATTAACGGGTGGGGCTGGGAGAGGGTGGAGGACTGGCTAATGTATTTAATATCTACTGCACAGTTGCAGTGTATCAATATTCATCAGCTCTAACCACCAATAATCATAAAAACGACAGACTGTATTTATGGCCGTTGGTGAAGGAGTGCGAGTCAGCATGAAGGGACAAACTACAGAATAATGAAGATGTGAGAGGCAGAGTCTCTCCCATTTTCAAAGTTAATCATTGCACTTTTGGAGGGAGATTGCCGAGTTCTTACAGCTGTGACGTTGCAGTCGCGATTTTTTTTTTAAATCAACCATCAATGTTCAAATTTTAGGAAATCAAGGCACAAAGCTCTTGAGTCTGAAAACCAGACTCCCAAAATCCTAACTGCAGTCGATGGGAGCTGCAGTTGCTCAACACCTCTGGAAAATCAGGTCCTAACATGACATGTCCAACATCCCTCAAAGTCAATGAGAGAGCAGCAGTCTTTTTAAAGACAAGGACCAGCTTCTGTTTTGTATGTGTTTATAGTACCTAACACAGGGGTTTTCAAACTGGGGACCAGGATCCCTCAGGGGGTTGGGAGATTATTATATGGGGGAGTCATGAGCTGTCAGCCTCCATCCCAAATCCCGTTTTGCCTCCAGCATTTATAACTATGTTAAATATATTAAAAAGTGTTTTTTAATGTATAAGGGGGGCATCGCATTCAGAGGCTTGCTGTGAAAAGGGTCACCAGTACAAAAGTCTGAGAACCCCTGGACTAGATAATGGGTTGTGGGGACTATCAGTGACGGGAGGTAAGTGGAATTCTTTTGTCCCCACTGAATAAGGGGTTAACCTCCCCCTCCCTTTCCTTGAACAGAGGAAGGACAGTAAATTGGCTCTCTGAGAGCCAGGGAAGGGAGAATGCCTTTGAGTACTGTCATGAGCCATACCTTAGGGTGCTTTGGGTTAAAGGTGACACACAAGCTGGAGGAGTTTCATGGTGTATGATTTTTCTTGCTTTCTGGTTATAAACATTACCCCAGAGGAGAATTCCTTGCTAATTGCACCTGGGGGGTATTTCTATTGAGTTGTTCCACCAGCTTGGACCCTGAAAATCCAGCTGGGAAAATACCATGGGACTTTAGAACAGAAAGCTCCTAGAAACTGACCACTAAGCATTTGTGTGAGCTTTCAATGGCTCAGAATTTGGGTCTGCAAGAGCATCCAGCAATGCAAATGGTCATCCAAGCCACTTGGGCTTGAAGAATGGAGCTGGAAACCTCATGGGAATACAGACTCTTACTGGCACTTTGGCTCCCAGGCCTTGTCAAAATTATAGCACTTCGGGATAACTATAGTAGTTCCTCAGTTTACCTAAATGTAAAATGGGTACAGTTACCCAGGAGAATGTAACATCATGAATGGAAATACTACAAAACTAAATGATCTTACTAATATTATTACCATGCTTTCCAACTGTAAAGAACTCTACAAGTGCTAAATATTAACTAACATGTTATTATACAGAAGAGAGAGTGTTTCTTGTAATGGTCTTGTGAGGTTTAAAGATTATCTTTCAGTGACTCCAGGTCAAATTTGTTCAGTTTACAAGTTAAAAGAAGATTATTTTTCTTCGCTGCTGCCTGTGCAAACAGTGTGGTAACAGACAGCTGAACTGGGTTCTCTTCCTTGTCAAGCTTTGTTAATGATTCTCATTATTGTGTTGTTCTGAAGTGCTAACATGAGTAAAAGTAGTGAAACCATATATCTGTGAGACAAGGAAGCAGCAGCTATGACTCTGAATAGACAGGTCCTGATGTTTTGGTGATGAAGGCATTAGACCAGAAGTCTAAAGGATGGCACAGAAATTATTGGGTTAAATCCTGTGGCCTGGGTTGTGCAGGAGGTCAAAGTAGATACTTATAATGGTGCCTTCTGGCCTTAAAATCTGTGCATGTAGACCAAGACTTGGGGGTTCAATTCCCAACTCTGCTGCAGACTTTTTGTGTGACCTCACTTAATCTCTCTGTTCTTCAGATCCCCATCCAGAAGATGGAGAGAATACTAATTCTGTCCTCCGTCGTGTCTGTTTAGACTCTAAGCTCAGAGCAGGTGTTGACTCCTACTATGTATATGTCTTGGGACCTGAACTTGGTTGAGACCTCTAGCTGCTATTGTAATTAATAATAGATGAGTGCCATTGTCTTCTGACCTTAATAACAATTTAATATTTATAAAGTGCTTTGGAATCATGGATGAAACGCAGTCTATAAGTCCAAAGTCATATTAGTGGCATTTACTTACCTATAAAGTTAGAAAAAAACACACTATTATTCATATTCTAATAACATCAAGAGGCCCCAGCTGAGACCAAGGCCCATAGTGCTAGGTGCTGCACAAACACACAGTAAGACAGTCCCTGTACTGGATAGCTTGCAAATTAACTAGACAGGTCAAAGAGTGTGAAGGAAACAGATCTGAGATGATTTGCCCAAGGTCAGAGGCTCCCAAGTCCAATGGACTCCTAGTCCATTGTTCTATCTACTAGGGTACACTGCCTCCAAAATATGCCCAGGAATTCTCTGCCAAAATACCCTGGTGTAATGGGAGAGATTGACAGCAAATGACTATCTTTTTGATTAGGACAACATACCCAACGGCCCAAGGCTCCAACATCAGGTGGCTGTAGAATTCTGCTGAACAATGGCTGTATTGCTAATGTTTATACACTGGAGAAAGATGCTTTTGAGCCCTGCGAAGAGATGATACACTAAACTGTGCATTTAATTTCTATTTAATGTGATATTCAGAGTACATTAAGTAATATTTGATCATTAAAAACCTATTTATGGAAGTCTAACATCTATGTCAGTGATACGTGACTAATACGTGACTGTTAACTGTGTCTGTCAGAATCAGCTGGGTTTTGGTTAATTTGCTATTGAGGATTGTTAAATGGAATTAGTTTTCTGGTGGGGGTGCTCTTCAATTTATCCATCCAAGTGCAGCCATGGAAATCTGGGGCCTGATTCTACACTGGACTGAGTTCAGGCACAGTTTACTGCTGTGTCTACTCAGGATCTCCTGGTATCCTCTAAGCACACACAGGAGAAGGAGAAAGAGTGCTCCTAGAGGCAAAAGGAAGCAGTTCTACATCAGGTGATCCAAGCAGGGTCAGAGTCATATACCTTACTTACCCTACCTTATCCCACAGAGAGTCTTGTTGACTTCTGTGGAATTGGTGCTGGAGTAAGGCAATTTTCAAGACACGTCTACATGGGGAAGTTATTCTGGAATAAGGGAGAGTGTGAATTTAAAGTGGATTAACTATTCCAGGAGAGCCCTCCATGTGTGCACTCTTATTCTGGAATCAGAGTGCCTTTTTCTGGTTCTGCTAAATCCACTAGAAATAAGAAGGCCCGGAAGTGGGAGCTATTCCAGAATAGTTGTTCCAGTCAATATCCCCATATGGACAAACTTTAACAGGAGAAACAAATGGTATCAGAAACTGGCCCACAATGTCTATTTCAGAAATATGCCAACGTTTCCCATGCAAGGAAAAGCTTAAAGCTTAACTGTAGTCTTCAGAACTGCCAGCTACCAAAATAACTTAGAAACTACTTAATATAGTACCCAGGGCTACTAGCCCTTAATGCAATCCTAAAACTACTTAACTATAGGATTCAGAACAGCTAGCAACTGAGACTTCATCAATTATTTAGCCACATCATTCAGATACATAGTAGGTAATATTAATATAAGTAGCTAGAATGTCTGACATTCAAGCAAATAGCTGTATTGTCTCTTTATCCTTTCATTTTGCTATCCAGAATCTGCATGCCCTGCTGCCAGGCTGAGAACATCCTTGGGGACTGCAGAGCCAGCCCATTGTCCCACCAAGGTGACTGCTTATTAAGGAGCCCCAGTCCCTCCTGCTTTTCTGTCTCATTCCTTCTCCTTAAATTCTCAGTCATTACACCTCTACCCCAATATAACGCGACCCAATATAACATGAATTCGGATATAAGCGGTAAAGCAGTGCTCTGGGGGTGGGTGGGACTGCACACTCCGGTGGATCAAAGCAAGTTCGATATAATGTGGTTTCACCTATAATACGGTAAGATTTTTTGGCTCCCAACGACAGAGTTATATAGGAGTAGAGGTGTATTTTGAATTTTCTTTCCTTCTCTCTCTCTCTTTCTCCCAAATTAGACCCTCCCCAGTTCAAGAAAAGTAAAAGAGTGGCCAGTTTTGCCATGTTCATTTAAAAATCCACATCCAGCACAGAGACAGCATTCAAAAGAGAGGACTCAGCAGTAGCAGCAGAGGGCAATCACCCACCACAGTCTGTCATTTAGGTGCTCGTCAGATGATGGATGGGGTTGTGGTTAAGGCACTGGCCTGGGATTCGGGATCTGGTTTTAATTCCCAGCTCCTTCATGGTTCTTATGTGACCTTAGGTAAGCCACTTCATCTCTCTGGCCCCAATTCAGCAAAGTTTTTCATCGATCTTAAGGCCAGGATCGTCTAGTCTGACCTCCTGTGTAACACAGGTCAATGGAACATAAGCACCTGATTAAAACTGAACCTGGGCTTAAGTGCTTTGCTGAATTGGGATCAACTGCTGAATTGGGATCTCTGTGCCTCAGTTTCCCCAGTGCACAATGGGGGTAGTG
The DNA here is from genome assembly GCF_007399415.2 of Gopherus evgoodei. Classification (NCBI taxonomy): domain Eukaryota; kingdom Metazoa; phylum Chordata; order Testudines; family Testudinidae; genus Gopherus; species Gopherus evgoodei. Next base: position 11,354,652 of record NC_044337.1, read on the forward strand.
ATATCTCCTTTCTTCCACTTATTGGCTTTCTTACCTGTTTCGACTGTATGATCTTTGGGATAGGTATTGGGTATATGTGCAGATGGGAGTCAGCCCAATTGGGCCTACGTCTTGGCTGGAGCATCTAGGTGCTACCGTAATACAAATAATTAATCATACCAAACAATGCACTGCAGGATGGGCTCCTTCTTGCACTGAGAACTGATGACATGGGATGCCCTGCGCAAATGCAACTGCCGCATGGGCCTAACAGCAGCTCCGCTGTATGAGGTGCAATTAGGAGGCCATAGAAAATCTGGCATTGATGGCTTCCCGGCTTCCTTTAGAAATTGTTCTGAACAGGCAGCTAATAGGTAGGTTTCTTTGACGCCTCTTTGATAGTTAGGGACAGCGGGAGGAAAATCAAGTGGAAGACCCAGCTTGGCATTGTTATTCTGTTTCACTTTGTTTAGCAAATGATGCTGAAATGCTCAGTACAAAAGCAGCTCCACTTTTAAGCATAGGTTTTCCATGCCTCGTCTCTTGCTAGGGTCTAATTTTAAGAGAACACTTCAGGATTTTAATAACGGAATTATACATTCGCCCCGCAGGTCTTTAATCTCTCGGTGTTTATCCCATCAGTCGCGTTTCTGGTGAGCCTTTATCCTAGGATGTTTGTCTATTAAATTAAGAGCATTTCAGAAGAGGAGAAGGCATTTACAAGCAGTAAATCACAAGGCAGTGGCATTCACTTAGCTCTCTTACTGTTACATCACTCAGTGTATAATATACTGTTTTATATACTCAATATATCACGAAGTTCTTCATCTTCCCCGCCACCCCCACCCGCCACCTCCAGGCTGTCTGCAAAAGCGCAGACCTCTCACAGGCTGGCGAATCAAAAGAGAAAGAGACAGATGGAGCCGCGCCAAGCAGATAACTGGGAAATTCGTGAGCGTTTGGATGGCGTGACTGCTTGATTTCAGTTGCCGCATGTTATACGAAAGCATCATATGGTTCGGCATTTCAGTAGAGCCCTTCCATCTGAGGATTTCAAAGCGCATTGCAAACGGTGACTAATTATGCCCCACAAAACCCCCTGGTTGGCAGGAAGGAATATGTAAAGTTCATCCCGCCTACCACTGAAATGAAATCATCTCTGGGGTGGGACACAACAGATGCTTAACAGTGAACAACAACGCTAGGCTGTGGTTTAGAAAGAGAAGGGAACGAGTATGTTGGGCTCATTTGAAGCTGTATGGGGCAGTGAGGGAGGCGGAATATAATTAGTTGGGATGTTGCCAGGAGACGGGGAATGACAATCCGACTCTTGAAAAAAAGTGCCATGGGCTCTTTACTGACTTCAAATGGCCAGGATCTTGGTTTCACATCTTGTCCAAAAAAGGCAGCTCTGGCAGCACAGTTCCTCTTGACACCATGCTGAGGTTTGGTTCAAAGGAAAGCACTCCCCTCCTACTGCATACCCAACACTGCTCTATGTGAAACTTGTTATTTTTCCCCTTTGATCTCTCCCCTTCAAGTACTGTATGAATTCAGTCTTGTTTATTATTTGAGATCTGATGAGACCGCAACACAAAACGTGGGTATGGCTGCACAGTGCTTCTGGGATGCTTATGGCTTCTGCACATTGACTCTTCATTGTCATAAGAAGGAGTGGGGTTGGAATAAACAGCGTCAGATTTCCAGACTCCTTGTGTCTTGGCAATTTAGGATTCCCCACTAGTAGTAAGGGGCTGAGCTGTCTAATATTACAGGCCTGATTTTCAAAAAGCAGCCTCAAGTTTTTGCAGCTGCAAATAACCATGGGCAAAATGTTGGGTTTGCGTTTATTTGCAACAATGTAAGTGGGTTTGATTTTTAAGTCCCTGATTTGCTGGTAGATTTTTAAATCCTAGATTCGACGGGTTTTGAACAAAGATGTAAACTACGTTGCAGACACAAGCCTGGCAAGTTTCAAATTGTACTTGCCATTATTCATACCCTCAGTTCTGTACCCACAAAAGTAAAGGCCTCGCTAACACTGAAAACTTGGAGCTACGTGAGCATCAATGAGAAGATCATCTGTTGCTTAGACTGCATGACTGAGAGCCAGGGTGGCCACATTTTATTTCTGGCTTTGCTAATGAACCAGTGCATAGCTGATCTTAGGCTCACTGTCTCTGTGACTCAATTTACCCATCTTCAGAACGGGGATAATAATTCTTACCTACCTCACAGCAAAACATAACTACTTCCTGTTTGCAAAGAACTTCACCTCAGATGCTATAGCATTGTCAAAGGTTATCATCACAGAAACTTTTGCAGGGGCCTCAATGCTATTCCAAAATTCCTAGGAAAAGAATGCCCCAGGAAACTTAAACGAACGCCTTTCCATGCGCTGCCGTCTGTGCTTCTTGGAGACTGGTTGGGGTATTGCCATCACACTAATCCATCAGGAGAAGGCAGAGTGGTTCAGGGACGCCTGGGGGGGGGCAAAGTGAGGCAATTTGCCCGAGGTCCCACGAGCCCTGGCCCCGCGGCGGTCCCGGTCTTCGGCAGCATTTCAGCGGCGGGGGGCCCTTCAGTGCTGCTGAAGATGCGGAGCGACTGAAGGGCCCCCAGCCACCGAAATGCCGCCGAAGACCGGGACCGCCACCAGGTAAGTACAAGCGCTGCAGCTCTCCTGCTTTGCCCCAGGCCCCCTGAATCCTCTGGGCGGCCCTGGAGTGGTTAAGTAAACAGCAGAGATCACTTTAAACTGCAAACCAAGCAGAAAAACTAGACAGACAGGGCAGATCCTCAGCTGGAGTAAATTGTACTCCATGGGCTTCAGCTGAGCTATGCCAATTTACTCCATCTGAAGATTGGCTCCTTAGCAACTTCTCCCACAATCAACACGCAGGTTTTTCACGTTTTGAGTGATTCCTACTTTGAGCTTACAGCTGCTTCAATAAGGCCTTTAGTTTATCCCATGAAGATATCATTAGTACTCAGTATATACAAAAAGAACATTACAAAAGTGGCTGTATAAAAAATATAGGTGCATTTATTCTTCCTCTGCTTCAGCCTGAGATCTAGGGAGAGAGAGCCTGCTAAAGTAGAATCCTATTGCGACATATTTCATAGTTTGGATAATGATACTGGCTAGGATCTAAGCAGGTGGTAAACTCCAGTTCAGATTAATGAAAGAACCAGAATGAACCCACAATGCCAAACCAATAGCTCTTTATGAATTTTAAAACATTTGGGTTTTCCACTCTGCACTCCCCTGTGGTTGCTAGTTCTACCTGGAAGCAGCTGCAGATCTCCCAAAATACTTGGGAGGAAAAAATTCTTGACTCAAAAGGAAGCAGAAAACTGCAGAAATGTGATGAAAAAAACCTGTTGTCTTAAAATTTTCAGTCCCTCTTGGTAGGTTTAAGAGGGCTGAATAGTTCAAATCAACCTGGGATAACTGAAATTTTTGAGTCCTTATCTGATCTGAACCTCCAAAGCTTTTGATCTTATCTCACCTCTATCGTTATTTATTTATTTTGATTACTTTAGCACATAGAGATCCCAACTGAGGTTGAGCTAAATTGAGCTAATCACTGTACTTAAGTAGGCTTGTCAGAATTAAATTTCTAGTTTTTCTAATAATTTTGACAGATAATATTAATGTTTTTTTTTTAATATTTTTAACAAAACTACTCAAGATTGTTAACTTCCAGGCCACCTGCCAAGAGCTACAAAAGGATCTCTCAAAACTGAGTGACTGGGCAACAAAATGGCAGATGAAATTCAATTTGATAAATATAAAGTAATCTACTTTGAAAACATAATCCCAGTTATACATATAAAATGATGGGGTCTAAATTAGCTGTTACCACTCAAGGTAGAGAGCTTGGAGTCATTGTGGATAGTTCTTTGAAAACACCCACTCAATATACAGCAGCAGTCAAAAAAGCAAACAGAATGTTGGTAATCATTAAGAAAGGGATAGATAATAAGACAGAAAATAGCATATTGCCTCTATATAAATCCATGGTACGTCCACATCTTGAATATTGTGTGCAGATGTGGTCACCCCATCACAAAAAAGATATATTGAAATTGGAAAAGGTTGAGAAAAGGGCAACAAAATTGATTAGGAGTACGGCATCTGCCATATGAGGAGAGATTAATAAGACTTGGACTTTTCAGCTTGGAAAAAAGACGACTTAGGTGGGATATAATAGAGGTCTATAAAATCATGACTGGTGTGCAGAAAGTAAATAAGGAAGTGTTATTTACTCCTTCTCATAACACAAGAACTAGGGGTCACCAAATTAAATTAATAGGCAGCAGGTTTAAAACAAACAAAAGGAATTATTTCTTCACACAACACAGTGTCAACCTGTGGAACTCTTTGCTAGCGGATGTTGTGAAGGCCAAGACTATAACAGGGTTCAAAAAAAGAACTAGATAAATTCATGGAGGATAGGTCCATCAATGGCTATTAGCCAAGATGGGTAGGGATGGTGTCTCTAGCCTCTGTTTGCCAGAAGCTGGGAATGAGCGACAGGGGATGGGGCACCTGGCATTGGCCACTGTTGGAAGACAGGATACTGGGCTAGATGGACATTTGGTCTAACCCACTATGGCTGTTCTTATGTTTTTAAAATTTTGATCTATTTACATTTTCACACCTGAGTGAAATTAAGGGGCAGACAGCATACAAAATAAGTTTTCAAGGAGGTTTTTTTTTTATTATTTTGCCTATCCATCTTTTTAGAGCATCATCAATGAAAATATTTTTTGTCATTTTGAGTATGTACGGTGAAATAAAAATTTACGGACATTTATAGATAAAAATATAATCCTTCCAAGCCTATACATAAGTACAGTTCCTACCCAAAGAGCTTAGAGCGTAAGTTGACAAAAAATAATGGTGACGTAAAAGAAATATTATTATTCCATTTTCTTTTCAGATAGAGAACTGAGATACACAGGGTAACATTTTCAAAATCATTTAAGTGATGTACAGGCCTAAGTCCCATTTTAAAAAATGACCTAGGGTCAGATTTTCAAGGTATTTCGGTAGCTAAAGATGGAGATAGACTTCTAGTGAGATTTTCAAAGGATCCTGAGCACTTGCATTGATTTCAATGAGAGTTAGGAGCCTAGCCTGCTTCTGTGCTTCTGAACATCTCACTAGGCACTTTGCTGCATCTTTATGTTCCTAAACTCTTGTGAAAATCTGGCACTTAGGAAGTGAAAAGGAAATGAGGGAGGAACAGACAGCGGCATAAGAACACTCCAGTAATATTACCTTGAGAATGTTTATTTGCAACAGCTGGAGCAGCTGAAGATATAAAACAAGAAGAGGAGAGCCAAAGGCAAATTCTTTGTTTTCTCCGGAGATGCCTTGAAATGACTCCACCTGGGGGAATGCCATGGCCAGGGCAGCTTCTCTGGTTCTGCTACAGATGAGCAGGCACGCCTGCAGTAACAGCACTGGGCCTGTACACCAACGGTGAGTGGGTGCCCTGATTGTCTGGAGCAGACTTAATATTGTCTTGACTTAATAAACTCACTGACACGTTAGCATCAGAACCGTGGCCGTGCCTGGCAGCAACATTGTACTAGAGGCATCATCGGGGTTTAGATTATCAAAGCCATCCATCACAGATGTGTATGGTAATTCAACTCCTTCGCACTCACCGGAGGAGAGAGTTCACACACACATCTCCAGCCCAAGCTGCTTTTTATTGCTATTTCTACGTCCGGAATGTTCCAGCTCTGCTAAAGCGCCCATTTTGTAATCGGGGGAGCGATGAAACAATAGCTGGGTCGTTTTAGGGGTTGTGTGTGGACCGATCTATCTTAATGTGGGCTGCACTTTCCAAACCTACATGTTACAATCCAGGATGGAGTGGCTTTTTTGTTTTGGTTGTTTTTGTTTTCAATTGTTCAGACAGCCGTGCCTGTTGCAATTGGAAAAGCTATGACCAGGCATGTGCAGCAGCTCTTTCAAGCACTCCATGTGCTCTAAGCGAACATCCAAAAATCAGAGCTGCTGGGACTCAATGCTCTGTCCTGTAAGATGGGCAAAATTCACCATTATGATCAGGACCCAGCACAAAGACCACAAACCACTTAAGTAGGGTGACCAGACAGCAACTGTGAAAAAACGGGACAGGGGGTGGGGGGTAATAAGGGCCTATATAAGAAAAAGTCCCCCAAAAAAGGACAATCCCTATAAAAATGGGACATTTGGTCACCCTATGCTTAAGTCATATTTTGGACTCAAATGGTGTATAGATCCGGGGCTGGTATAGCCAATCCCGCTTGGGCTGACAGCTGGGTTTGCACATCGACTCTTCAGTGCTAAAAGAATGAGGGTTTATTATTTGAGCTGTAGCATTTAGGGTTGAGCTAAATCCCACTGGAATCAGTGGAAAGACTCCCATTGACTTCAGTGGGCTTTGGATCAGGTCCTAAGTCCTCTAATTGTGGGCAGTAGCAGACTCATAAACCTCCTGCGTGGACCAGATACCAGAGAGGAAAAAAAGATCTGCACTCTCCTAGTATGGCTTACATTGGCTCACAGCACAGGGGCGAATTTCACCAGCAATGTGTAATTCCTCCGTTGTTGGATGCTGTGCTGGTGTATGACCTTGGGCAAGTCACTTAACAGAAACACCGACTGCTGTAATAATACTTATTTTGCCTCACAGGGGGCTGGGCAGTGTAATAGGATGTCCTCTCCTTTTAAGGGGACCACCAGCACAGTTCACTAATCAGATACCGCTGAGGAGCCCGACGTTCCCTAGAAAGAGCTGAAGGAAGCTGAAGGGAAGGGAAAGATGACAGAAAGAGGATGCAGGAAGGGTCAGGTGCCTGTTGAAGTCCCTGAAGAAAGAACACTCCAGGAGAGAAGCCTGGGCATGGTGTCTGGGTAGAAAACCCCGGCTGGAATTTTGTTTTGCTTTTGTGAATTTGTTGGTTGTTTGGACAGTAAATGGAGTTCAAATGCAGGGGCTAAAGACTGATTTGGGTCTGGTTGATAATTCCCCCAGCTAGTGAGGGAGGATGCTAACTTACAGGTAGCTTCACTAACTCTTGTTCATAAAAGGCTTTGAGATAAGTGAAAAGCATTCTCATTTTTATTATTTTCATATACTTTTCTATATCTATAGCTATACAAATATATCACTATATCTACACACACACACACACACACACACACACACACACACACACACACACACACGTATTATGTTCATGCTACACGTTATAAGTCCAGTGTGGATAATACCCACCAACTCATTCATTTCAATGGAAGTTTGCTTCCTCACATTTGCATTGTGATGGATCCTTTGGAGCCATTCTGATGTCAGCCTGCTGTCGGAAGTTGGCAGTGGAATAGCTTCTTCAATGCACAAGATTCTCCTTGTGCTAAAATTAAAAAAAGTAGCTTTATTCTAAAACCATAAATGTTTTATTTCCCTTGCCCAGACTTAGGGCCTCATCCTCAGAAGCATCAGGCTTTCCATTTCATATCAGAGCCAAGTTCTTTCGCTCACATGCCATACTCCCTGCCTGACAAGCCACTGTTTGTCATGCTGCCATATTCCATTTAGAAAGGAATTCAGGTTCTTTCCCCCTCATGGTCTATATTTCTTCACAGATGAGTATTTTCCAAGCACCGCATTAAAGAATCAGTTCTTTCATTGCCATTGTCACACAACTAGCTTGGTGACTGATACTACCTGTGATACTACAGGGTACATCAAGGCCTACCATTGAGACTTTCTGCAGCACAGAGATAGCTACCTGGATATCTGTGATACTGACTCTGATGCTATAGCGTGCATAGAGACTTACTGGAAACAGCTATGACACTGGTTGTAATGCTTTGGAACCTAGATAGACCTGGCTAGATGGCCGTGGTATTGAATGCAATAGCATCAAATTCAGCGCTGATGTTAGTGGGTGCAACACCACTGCATTGACACATGCAAGCCTTGTTGTCGGCTAGTGTCACCAGAACGCCACAGCCGTGGACTTATTTATAAACACAAATAAAATGGCCCAGGGTTTTCTGCTCCCAGGCATTCCCTCAGGGGATATAGGCTCTCCCTGGACATTTGAAAGTCAAAAACTGAAGGCAAGGAAACTGAAAGTCCTGGAGGAAGATTCAAACTGTTAAAAGAATAAACCAGAATTTTGGGGAGGATATTAAACCTCCTGCTTCATGTCTGGAGCCAACCTCTCACAATTAGGGTTAGGAGGAGGCTTTTTCTTGATCTTGCAACTTCCTTTCAACTGTCTGGTGTTGGTTCCAAACAGAGACTGATACTCAACCAGATGGGCCTCAGGTCTGATCCAGGCTGGCAATTTCTATGTTCCCCTGGGTTTCTTCCTCTCAAGGGTTCCTGCTGGGAATCCCGATTCTTCCAAGAGATTGGTCAGTCATTGCCCAAAATAGTTATAGAAAGGAGAGTCCGAACCATGTGACCAGCCATCTCTCTGCCGCACACCAGTAAGTGCTCTGCTGACCAGTGGTAGCCCCGCACTGCACCAGAGTGTGTGGCACAGAGCCTTGTTCTTGTAACTTTGATGTTTGGATCACTGACACATATTGCATTGTAACACTGCTTTAAACTATGGGGGTGAGTCATTGTAGACTGTGGGCTTCTGCCAGGTTTATTGGTGGTGAATTCAGTCCCAGTGTTTTGTTCAATGGTGAAGTTTCCCCACCAGCCAGCTCCACCAAAGGACTCCAATCCAGGATCGGCGTGGGCACCATTTCTCGGTGTCAAGGAGAAAAATCCATCTCTGTGTTCACTGAATCCTGACCATCCTCCCTGCTGCTCTGCCAATAGACCTCAGCCAGGACCCACTGTCTCCTTCAGTGAGGAGGAAGCTCAGAATTGATGTTCATTCAGTCCTTGGAATCCCAGTGCCACTCACCTAGGGTGAAATTCAGCCCTGTGCAATAGGCCAAGACAAGGCCTAAGCCCTTCCTATGTCTCTATTAAGGACCATGCACCACTTAAAATGGTTGCTGGCTCTTGTGCTAGGCCATCTGCCCAGGGATTGATATCACCTCTTAGGTCTTTTGCTACCAACTTGGAGAAGCTGTCCTCTTTGGGGTACAATTATGGTCATCCTCTGATTCTGAAAAATCAAAGAGCCAGGTCATCACATTTTTTCTTACACCCAGAGGGTTTTGTACCTTATGCTGTTGTCTCCTGTGGACTAACAAGATGAAAATAAATAGCTCAAAGAGTTGATGGTTTACAATGATCCCAAGTTAAGTGATACAGGAGGTGGAAGGAGGTCAGTATTTGAGACGGAAAACACTGTACAATTTAACTGAATTCATTTTAGAGAAGTACCAGGATATGTGTCCTGAGCCTCAACTCAGGATCCAAACTTTTTGTGGCTGAAAAATTGTCCTGGAAAACTCATAAAAACAGGTTTCACTTATGGGATTTCCATATTTACTGCTGTCAAATGGATCCAAAATATGAGAACAACAGACTCTCCCTTGATTAAACTTTTACTTTAGGCTCATGACAGAAGCTATAAGGTGCAGGAAAATGTATAACTAAACAAACAAACAAAAATAGCCAACCTTTTTGATCCTCACCATTAACTTTGTTTCAGGTGGGAAAAACCCTTTTCTGTCTGCACCGATTTCCTGGTCCCTTGTTAGTAGCAGTTGTAAAATTTCTTTTCAGTCCTGTACATGATCATCTCTAGCCCTCTGGAGAATTTGGACCAGATGTTCAGCCGTTGTAAATCAATGTGGCTCAAATTAAATCTAAATGACTTCACCTGCATGCCACCAATTTTCATCAGCTGAGGATCTGGCCCATGTGGGCCAATGGAGTCAGCCTGGGAAGGGTTGCGAGTTTAATCAGTTCTTGCAGCAATCAAGCCTAGCAGGGAGTGCGGAGCAGAGAAAGACATTTCCCACTGATGGAGACAGCCTGCACGGTGATTTGTCATTTTCTCCTCTCCATACAGGGACAGTCTCAGCTGCCTCACTCATCACTTTTTAGCTCTGTGGTTTTTGAGATAGAGGGCTTTATTTTATTTTATTTTTTTCTGTACACTAGGTAACGTTCAGCTGAAATTCACAAGGGTGTTGGACTCTGAGAGGACTTTGTGTGTGACCTTTCCTGAGTATAAGCCACATGCTCGGGGTGTGTTCATGGGGAGTCATGGCCATCTGCGTGTGTGCGCATCTGTTTATCTGCACATAGGCCCATCATGAATGAATGTGTGTGGACATGTTTTGTATGCATATGCATGTGTGAATGTATATGTGTTTCCACATGTTTGAACATACGTACATGTGTGTGTGTGCAGAAGCATATATACCTACACTTGTCTATGCACCTATGTGTGGGATACACACACACACACACACACACACACACACACACACACACACACACACACACACACATTTATGTATCATAAAATGTGGTTGCAAGGTACCTTTGCACATGGATGTATATGTATGTTTACATGTGTATATGCATGTGAGCTGCATAGTACAAATCTACATACTATGCTAGTAGACACAATAGAAATACATTACAGCTAAATATTTGGGCATGCATTTGTGATCTGTGCATGATCTTGCAGCCTACCTTTGGTTCTTCTGTATGTGTATGGTAGCTAGGTGAATTTGCACATCTATGCATGTTCACCTGTAGGACTTGTCTGTGCTTTGCATCTGTGTATGTATTATTAAGAAATATTTGCTTAGCACTGTTAACATACATGGCACTTTATAGAGTCATGCAGCTCCACTGACTTCAATTGAGTAATTAACTCACTGGGATCATGCCCAAATAAATCTTTTCGTTTCTAAGGTGACACAAGGACTCCTCAGGGGGATTGTTTATTCTGCGGGTGATGTCCTCACTGTCTATCTCATGCTCTTTGCTCTAAAGATTCTCAGCCTACCATGATGAGTACATCTGCTGGAAAGTGTGAGACTGTCTCCAATCATATATACTTATTATTATAGTGGTGACAATTGATAGGATGTGGCCCCCATTATCCCTTCTGTCAGAGCAATGCTAGTTGCCACTTTCAACAGCTCTCAATTTCTTTGGAAATCTAGCTAGCCCAGACAGATGTGGCTCATAATACTACCTGCATTTACCATGTCAACACAGTGGCTGGGGAGGGGAAATATGTGGCTTCATTGCATATGTACTAGAAACCATTAGCCTCCTGTGTGTGAGAACATGACTCCCTCTGGTGACTGGCCCATGCGACTATACATCCTCTTCCTTTCTCATAGCTAGCAAAGGTCTTGTTTAGCACAAGAGGCAGAGACGTGTGGTTTTAGAGCTGAAGATCACAGGTTAGATCCAAACTGATGACTTCAACTTCTGCATTGCTTATTTGGGAGGCTTTGGTTAGTTTCATATGCAGTACAACCTTTGAGGAGACTGTAGGCGGATGTGTCTCACTAAATTGTTTACTCGGTGCGTGACGTCCTCCTCAATGAACTTGCTGTTCGGGCTGGCTGGAATACAGCATCTCTGTACCATGGAAAACCCCAACACCTGGAAATTTCTTTTTGTTCCAAATCAGGATGAAAAGGCAAAATATTTTGCAGAGCAGAAATTCTGAAATATTTCTATATGGAAACATTGAAATGACCATAGAGAAATATTTAATTTGGCTAATGTCTAACCCTTGCATCTCAATAATATTGAAACACTGTAATATAATATAAACTAGTACATGATATATATTAAAATAACTATAATATAATCTTAAAATTAATTAAACGTTAAAACGGGTGAAATGAAACCGGTAGAATAAAAGGATAAGAAAGTCAAAACAGAACAAGAAAGTCAAGAGAAAATGCTCCATTTTCATTTTGAATTGAACTTTCCCTTGAAATATTTTGCTATAGACAAAACAGCATTTTCTAACGGAAAACTATTCCATCATATTTTTTTTTCCAGCACTATTTGCTGTACTGTTCAGCTCCTCTTTTTAGCTAATTTTACTGGTTGCACTTTTGTATTTGTGTAAAGTAAAAAGACCATTTAACATGGAGACGGAAGTCAGGACAAGACTAAAATCTCATGTTTCCAGGCTCCCAAATTGCAAGCTTGATAGGCCATCATACTTGGAAGATTTAATCAGAAGGTCAGGAGTCCTTCACCACCCATTTCCACTGCAACCTCAGTTCAAGGGTGGTGGGAATAATGAATGTTGATTGAACCACGCTCTTGAAATGAATAGAAAAGAAAAAGACCCATCGCTCTTGCATGATTAAATTACCTGGAAATACTTTTACTCTCTTGGGGATTTATTCATAGGTTCATAATGAATTCAATTTTGGGGGAATATAATGGGCACTGACAGTGTTGAACGAATGCTGATTTGACTCCGGATCACGGGTTGTGAAAGGAGGCTAGGTAGGAGAAGGTAGTAGATGAAGGAGTTCTACATAGCCAAGGTGACATGAGAGAGGCAAGCAGCAGGAAAGAATTGAAAAAGGTTTTCTGGGGTCTGGGCAAGGATGAGAGAAGGTGGAAAGCAATGGGTAGGTCAGACAGCAACAGAGAACAGAGGTGTGCTGGTCTTCACTGAAATGGGAACTTCCATTTAGTAGCAGCCATTTTAAGTATCACAGTACGTCAGAAGCCACCAGATTTGTACAAATGCAAGTCTGGTAAAAATTGCCAGATATGTATCAAAACTGATTACGAATCAGAAAATAATCCCATCATAAAGAGAAAGATGGACAGAGATAGAGAGCTACATACAAATAAAACAAACATTGAAACAAAAAACTATGGTATGAATTTCATCTTTGGTGTTTTACACAATACTCTGTTTTTTTTAAAAAATTAAACCTTTGTTTCCACCTTTGTTTTTCAGAGAGCTGGGCAAATAACATAAACATTTTCCCACTGGGGGTCTTTCAAATCTAAAAATGGGTAGAGAGCTGGTTTAAAAAAAATTAAAAACTTAACCTAAAAAAAGGGAATATTCATTTTTGTCAACATTTTTATGAAAAATGTCAAACTGTTTTTCAAGGAGCAGGTCAAAATATTGAAATTTGAACCTTGAAAGATATTTTTCGCCAACATTTTGAATGTAGATGCAACAAATGGGACCGCATTTTTGCAAACCCATTCTAAAAACGCAATTTGCACAGTCTCCACTTGTGCTGTACTCAATTTTTCCTTAATGTGCTGGCCAACTGGGTTTTCTCACATGAAGTTTCATGGAAAGATGACTGTAACCTTTCCAGTTGGAGTGCTTGTGAATATTGTAGATGGGACAGGCTATTGCTTGAGTCAGGGGGGGAATAGAATTCCCGACCCCCTTGCCAGAGCTCTGCCACAGAAATGATTAAATGAGAGAAATAAGGAACTGATTTCACCTTGTGCAGCTATCAGTCCAGGCATAGCTATTAAAACAGAGTCATAGAAATCTAGGGCTGGAAAGGTCCTCAATAGGCATTAATAAGTGACCCACAATAGGTATGTCCATCTAGTTTGACAGTAAACCACTGAAAACTTCTCTTGGAATAAGGTCTTTCAACCAGTTGTGCACTTTCCGTATAGTAATTTCCTCTGGACCTCATTTCTCTAGTTTCCTTATGAGAATGTCATGTGGGACTGTGTCAAAAGCCTTATTAAAATTGAGATATCGTGTTTACAGCTTCCCACCCCCACCCCATCTATTAGGCCAGTAATCCTGTCAAAGATAGAAATTAGGTTGATTTGCCATGATATGTTTTTGATAAATCCATGTTGGCTATTCCTTATCACCGTGTTATCCTCTAGATCGGGGTAGTCAATAAGCGGCCCGCGAGCCAAATCTGGACTGTGGGCCAAATCTAGACTGCCAGACACTTTTGAAAAGAGCCCAAAATCTTTTTATTACCATTATTGTTACTATTTTTTAAATTTTCTCTGGTGTCTGGACCTTGCCTATCCCTTGACCAAAAAATTTGGACCCTGACAAAAAATAATTGACTACTTCTGCTCTAGATCAAATGTATTGTGTAATAATTTGTTCTAGTATCTCTCCAGTTATCAAAGTTAGGTTGATAGATTTTTAATTCCCTGGTCCCCATTTTTCCCTTTTTTAAATCTAGGTACTATGCTTGTTTCTCTCCGGTCCTTTGGGACCTCAGCTATACTCCATGAGGTCACATAGATAATTGCTAATGTTTCCAAGATCACTTCAGTTAGTTCCTTAAGTATCCTAGAGTGAATTTCATCATGTCCTGCTGACTTGAATACATCTAACTTATCTAAATATTCTTTAACCTGTTTTTTTCCCTATTTTGGCTTGTGTTCTTCCCCCTTACTGTTAATAATAATAAACATTAAGCCTCCTTGGTTGGATATATATGATCCCAGATATCTAAATTCATCTACTACCTCTACAGCTTGTCTGTTAATGATGATGTCTTCTTGCATCCTAGTTTTGTTAGTCATATCAACATACATACATTTAATTCTCATTAGCAGTATATGGAGGACCTACATTTTCCTTCATCTTTTTCTTGCTCCTAATGTATTTAGGGAACATCTTCTTACTGTCTTGTATATGTTTGCTAGATGTAACTCGTTTTGTGCCGTAGCCTTTCTGATTTTGTCCCTACATGCTTGTGATATTCTTTTGTACTCATCCTTAGCAATCTGTCCATGTTTCCACTTTCATGGGATTTCTTTGTGATTTTCAGATCATTAAAGAGGTCCTGATGCAGCCATATTGCACGTACTGTTCTTCCGATAGTTCCTTAGAATCAGATTAGCTTGCTTTTGTGCCTTTAATACTGTCTCTTTGACAAAGAGCCAGCGCTCCTGAACTCCTTTTCCCTTTTGATATTCTTCTCATGGGACTTTACATACCATTTCTCTGAGTTTGTTTGTTGTTGTTATTTTTTGTCTGTTATCCTTATTCTTCCTTTCCTTAGAATCATGAAATCTATCTTTTCACGAGCACGTTCATCCAGATTGCCTTCAACCTTAGGATTCACAGCCAGTTCCTCCCTATTAGTCAGAATGCGGTCTAAAGTGTCCCCCTGGTTATTTCACCCACCTTCTGAAATAAAAATCTGTCCTCAGTACATTCCAAATACTTATTGGACATTCTGAGTTTTGTTGTACTATGTTTCCAACAGATATCTGGGTAGCTAAAGTCCCCCATTGCTCTCAGGTCCTGTGTTTTGGATAGTTCTGTTGTTCTAGAAATGCCTCATACACCTTATCCTCCTGATTTTGTGGTCTATAGTAGATCCCTACCATGACATCACCCCTGTTTTTTCCCCTTTTATCTTCATCCAGAGATTTTCAGCTAGTTTGCCTCTCACCTCCTTCTGGACCTCAGAACAAGTGTATATATTCTTGATATATAATGCAGGAACTTCTTATGTTTTTCCTGTCTGTCCTTCCTGAACAAGCTATACTCCTCTAGACCAATATTCCAGCCATGAGATTTAGCCCACCAAGTCTCCGTGATGCCAGTTAAGTCATATTTTAGCTTATGAACTAAAATGTCCCGTTTTTCTTGTTTATTCACAATACTCCTTGCATTTGTTTACAGATATCTAAGATGCTGAGCAGATTCTCTCTCTGTTATCCCTCTTGTTTTATTTTCCTAGGACCTATTCTAATTTTCTATTCCCCCCCCCCCCCGCCATTTAACTCTTAACCAACCTAAATTATGCTGATAGCATACCACTCTTTGTTACAACCACTGATGCAATGTAACAAATGTAAAAACAATGAGGGAATATGGACTGAAATGCATATAGATCGAAATGACTAACAAAACCAGGATGTAAGCATATATCATCATTAACAGAGAAGCTGTAGAGGCAGTAGATGAAGTTAGCTACCTGGGATCATATATATCCAACTAAGGAGACTGTTCCAAATAAATTGGAAGAGCACTGGGGATGTCACGCTCAGCTATGGCCTCCGTTAAGAAAGCGTGGAAAAAACATGGTGTCTCAGAATGTACAACAGTGAAACTGGTAAAAAAAACCTGTTTTTTTCCATAGTGATGTGTGGATATGAATTGATGGAAGTTAATGCTGCTGACAAGAAGAAAACTGATGCTTTTGGAATGTAGTGCTGGCAAAGTCTCTTGTGTATTTCTTGGATAAAAAAAGAGATGAAGGCCTATGTTAGAAATATTATTGGAGAGAAGCAGGTGCTTATGTCAGAAATCAACAGATGCAAAAGTTGTACTTTGGTCTCATTAGGTAATGATGGAAATAATCCCCAGAAAGTTATTAGGGAAGGAATGGTGGAGGGTTATCATGGTAAGAGGTGACCATCAAGGAGAAAGATGGATAGTATGTGGCAGATCCCTGGAAGGTCAGCTGCTGAGTGCTCAAAGTTAGCGAGGGATTGTGAAGGCTTTAAAAATTCTGCTATAGTGTCATCATATTCAGCTATGAATAAATGGATTTACTTCCAGGCCAGTTGGGAACAGCAGAGTAGTAGAAGGGGGAGATATACTGGCCCCTGGATAAGCAGTTTTCTGTTCCCTGAGTGACCAGAGTTGGGGCTGCTCCAGGCTAATGAGAACGCTTGACTCAAATTAATCTGCTAAGAGCCAGGTGAGGCTGTTAAGCACCTGACTCTAATTAAGGCCCCTCTGATGCTATAAAAGGGCTCACTCCAGTCAGGCCAAGGGGACCCAGGGAGCCAGTGGAGAGGAAGTGTGTACGAGGAATTGGGAGCAGGAGGTGTGCAAGAAGCTGAGAATGAGTAGGCAAACTGCTGGAGGACTGAGGAGTACAAGCGTTATCAGACATCAGGAGTAAGGTCTGATGGTGAGGACAAAGAAGGTGTTGGGAGGAGGCCATGGGGAAATAGCCCAGGGAGCTGTAGCTGTCACGCAACTGTATCAGGAGGCACTCTAGACAGCTGCAGTCGACAGGGCCCTGGGCTGAAACCCAGAATAGAGGGCAGGCCTGGGTTCCTCCTAACTCCTGATCAAACACAGGAGGAATTGACCTGGACTGTGGCTTCTACCAAAGGGGAAGGTCTCTGGGCTGTTTCCTGACCCACAGGGTGAATCTGTGAGGCGAACAAATCTGCCAAAAAGCACAGGACCCACCAAGGTAGAGGAGGAACTTTGTCACACTTATTTATGTAGTCTTCTGTTAAGGTCAATTTTTTTACAGCTACCTGTGGGCTTTTGTCACCTGCCCCTTTGTACCTAGTTTAAAGCTTCCCTTACTAGATTGACGAGGCAGTGTGCAAAGATGCTATTTCCATTTTTGACCAGGTGGACCCCATCTCTCCCAGTGCTCTTCTTTCCCAGAACATAGTCTCCTGACTGAGGAAGCCAAAGCCCTCCTGTCAATACCATCTGCGCAACTACCATTCATCTCCAGGAAGTGGGTGTTACTGTCTTGTCCCTTTCCTTCACCAGGGAGGATGGATGAGAACACCAACCAAGCTTCAGATTCCTTCACCCTTCTCCTCGAGCATTGTAGTCACTGCTGATTTGCTTAGGGTCACACCTGGCAGTATCATTAATGCCTGTGGAGCAGCATGGGGTAGTGATCAGAGGGATGAATGAGCCTCAGCGACTTATCTGTAATGTCTCGGATCCCAGATCAGGCAGACAGCACACCTTCCCGGACATCATGTTAAGTCAGCAGATGGATGCCACCATCTCCATCAAAAGGGCTTACCTAACCATCACCCCCCTATGTTTTCTTCTCTTAGATGCAAATGTGATGAGAGGAAAAATAAATGTGAACTCTGCACCCAGCCAATAAATCTTAGGATAGCTGAATTTTTCTTGGAATGATGACTTGGGCATGATTTGTGTGGCCTCGAAAGGAAGTGTTTAAAATGTTCTAATACTCCTTAACCATGTTTATCAGTTCCCTGTCACTAAGATGATCCCTCTCCCTGAGAGATTCAAAGTCCCAGTGTTTTTTTCATGTTCTCCTCCTAATCAGGAGTTAATCAAAACTGAACCACTGTGTGTCATAAGCCCTGTACTGCTAAGAGGAGATTCTCATTTAGCTTTAGAGACTGAAGTCCTTGAGTTAAGGAGAAGATCTGAGTTTTATCCTCCCTCTCACCATGAAAATCTGAGTAGCCCCAATGAGTGGCATGGTGACAACTAGCCCTTGTATGAAAATGCAAATAATTTTTTCTTACAAAATTTGGCAACCATCAGTTTCCTTGGTAGTCAGACTTGCCCCAGTATGATTATTATACAAGGAAAATTCTGATTTTTTGTTGTTATTTTGGGTCAATCAAAATGTTTTGTTTTGACTAAACCAAAAGGTTTAGCTTCAAATTTGACTTTTAAAATGTTATGTTATAATAAATAATATAATACAAAATAAATATGGAATAATAATAACAGCCCCTTCCCCCCCTAAAAAAAGTTGTCTCAAACAAAAAAAAAATCAAACTATTTCATTCTGAAAATGTCACAATGGATGCTTCAGCATCATCAGGCCTTTTTTTTCCTGAGTTTCTTCCCAACAAAATTCTGGTGAAGTCAACACAATTTTGTGATGCATTTAGATTTTGTCAGAACTTCATCTTCTGATGAAATATGGGTCTAGCAAAGTTCCTCCAACCAGCTGTCGGTAAGACTAGTGAGGTCCCTTCTTCTCCCCCCCCCCACCCGCCACTTACTTAAGATATGGAGCTAGAGGGAGGTAAACCATACCAGGATAGCCACCTTCCAGACCAAGACAAAATAACCTGTGGGATTAGAAGAACAGAGACACTCCCTTCCCATTGTGGGAATGAAGGAGGACTGCTCCTTCTCAGTCTGGAACAGGTATTAGCTAGAGCGTTGGAGACAGCCCTTTGCCAGGTGGGATTTGGAAACTCTGAAGAGAACACCACAGCCCCATCCCCAAGGTCTGGAATAAACCATCTGGGGCTGTTTGTGGGAAGGAGTGAGGGACTCATTCCCTGCAGAGAACTGCACTTCCAGGGCCTGCAGTTCTGTGGCCAGCTCAAAGCCAAAATGAAAGAGGCAAGGATGGCAGGCAGAGGCTAAAGGAGAAACAACAAAGGAGCCGACATGAAAGGCAGCAAAGAGATTCCTAAAGAGGGAAATAAATTGTTGAAAGGCAGATCGGAGCCAGTGTGAGGGAGAAAGAGAGACAAAGCTCCAGCCTTTCATGGCTGATGCCCTGATGACTCAAATGCCAGGAGATCGGTCCTGCCTAGTTCACAGGCCCACCACAGCACACTGCACTGATGTGGGCTGAGCCCTGCACCCCTGGCTCCAGAAAGAAAGGAGCCAGCACTCATTAGACTTTCAAATGGCAGAGGGGTTTGATAATCTTTGCAAAGTCTTTGCAATTTTTTCACATAGTGGAAACTTCTATAAAAGATAAAACTTTGAAAGGACTCAGGGTTTGTGTGTGCTGTTTTCCATGGATTTTTTTTTTAGTATTATTCTTATGTGCAAACAGAACTGCCAAGGGAGCACCCAAATGGTTTTCTCAGAACAGCAGATGAAAGTAATGGACTTCTTAAAGACTTTATTTACATTATTGAACTGAGCAGGGAGGGGAGGGAAAGATAGAGATGTGCTCACTTATTCAAGGAACAGCCCACTTTTCCTCTCACTGCTAGTCAGTGGGCTGCGAGAACATCTGCAGGTTTCCCCCAGGTGTCTCCTCCATGTACATCCTCCTTCAAGTTTTAACAGCAGGACAGTGGTCAGTTTCACCGTTGCCAGGGGATATGGCACTGCTGTCAGTCTAATGGATCCAGAGGAAACTTCCTGTAGATGTCATTGTCCTGATTTTCAAAGTGTCCACAGCTCCGAATGAGATCAGAAGGAGGGTATCACACATTTCTTTTCTTCCAGGGTTTTGTTCCCCTCCCCAACCCTTCGGTCTAATGTGGAATGTCACTGAAATTTAAAAAAAAATATTCTGTAAACTCTATTGTTGGTCCAAAAGAGGAGAAAAATGTCATGAAATTTCATTCCACTTTTTTATCATCTTTTTATCCAAATATGAAATGATGTTGACCTTTTTTTGGAAATTTTAAAAAGGCTGAGCCTGCTCTCTGAATTATACTTTGCATGCCCATGGCACCTTCCCTCTGGGTATCTCAAAGCCCTTCAGGAATACTAGTGAACTGTGCCTCCCTACAGCTGTCTCAGGTAACTAAGTGTTAGCATGCCCATTTTACAGAAAGGGAAGCCTAAGTCCAATGAGGTCAAGTGACTTCTTCAAAGATAGTTGTTTGCAGCATTGTTGTAGCTGGTCCCAGAATATTGGAAAGATGAGATGGGTGAGATGATAGCTTCTGTTGGTGAAAAAGACAAGCTTTCAAGCTTGCACAGAGCTCTTCTTCAGGTCTGGGTTTTCCAGTTTGGGATATGTGTCCCCAATCTCTGTATGCCACAAGATGGGGATGGATCATTTGATGATTGTCTGTTCTGTTCATTCCCTCTGGCCCACCTGGCACTGGCCATTGTCAGAAGACAGGAAAATGGGCTAGGTGGACCTTTGGTCTGACCCAGTTTGGCTGTTCTTATGTGGTTAAAATGGGATGCAGTACCATGTTGTTGTGTTTCTCTCAAGCATGACTTTGTGGGGACATGGGTAAGGATTGAACGTTGGACCCTGCAGCACCTCCACTTCTTAAGCTAATTCTGCACTCTCATGATTAGGCAGAGTGATTGTAATGAGAACTGGGTTCATGCTATAGTGCAGGGGCTTAGCCTGGCTCTCCACTGCCATGATTTGGAAACGGAAAGCCAACCTTGGGAGAGAGGAACCCATGCCAAAAGGCAGATATGCATGGGCCCTTGTGAACTGAAACTGACCCAGACCTGGAGAAGAGCTCTGTAGCTCAAAACTTGTCTCTTTCACAGACAGGATTTTGTCTGATAAAAGATGCTGCCTCACCTACCTTGTTTCTCCAAAGGTCTGCAGCAAATCTGTGTCAGAGCAGGGAATAGAATGCAGTTTCCCTGTCTCTAGGCCTGCACTTTAATTACAAGATCATCCTTCCTTCTCATTCAGAGTCAAAAGTGTTACTGGATGAGGGACAATTATTATACAATTATGTCTTAGTTATGTAAAATTCATTTGTTTTTTTACACCTTTAGATTCCCCTCTCACATTCTGGCCACCAGTTGCATTTTCTACAGATGTAGTAAACACCTGCCTATGGACACAGCATCTGCAGCTAAGGCAGGACATAAAGGCTCAAAGGTCACTGTTCACTAATATGTACTGAGGTTCTAAAATATGTCCTGGCTCCTTAGGACACAGTCCACCATGCTGACAATTCATGGGCCAGCTGAAGATTACAAAACCATGGGAAGTTCACTGGAGATTCACTCAAACGCCTGCCTTATGCTGGGGTTAAAGCAGAATTTGGCTTCTATCCACACGTCTGTTGCTGCCTCCACCTGGGAATGGCGTTGCCAGATGGCCCCGCTCTTCCAGATACCTGAGGTAGGCAGAGGTGTTGGAGAGCTCAGCACATGTCTGACAGACTGGTAGATGGGTGTGCAGGCAGGAAAGGAAGTGCAGGTGTAAAGCGGGTGACTCTAGGCTGACCCTGCGGGCCCGATTCATCCCAGGGGTGAACCAATTGAAGGCAGTAGAGTAATGCTATGGATGCATGTGGAACTGCGATTGGTATATATTTGTGTTGTGGGAGCTGCCAAGGGCAACATCATGCTGGGTCTGGTAGAAGCACCCAGGCAGACATGGCCCTGCCTGGAGAAGTTCCCAGTCTAAGACCAGGTTTCCAGTGTGTGTGTGTTGCGGGGGCGGGGGGTCTCAATATAGATTGAGATGCTCAGCTTATCTCAGAGGCACTGTTGCTTAGAAGATAGAGCACTGGGCTGGGACTCTGGGCTCTGTTCCCAGCTCTGCCACTGGCCTGCTGGATGATCTTAGGTAAGTCACTTCCCCTCTTCGTGCCTCAGTTTCCTCATCTGTAAAATGATACTGACCTCTTTTGCAGAGCACTTGGAGATCCACTGATGACAAGGGCTCGATAAGAGCTAGGTGTTGTTATTCCTACACCTCAAAGTGTCGATCTGATGACCCACAAGCGAAACGTGAATGATCGTCTACCGCGCTGACCTTTAGAAATGGCATCCTTCATCTTCCCAGCACGGGGCATGTGGGCTATGTGGGGGTGCCTGGTCATAGTGTTGTAGCTCTGCCAAGGCTGTTTCTGAGCTGCCACTCTTGGGGCATGTGGTAAGGAGGGACCAATGGGACCCTGCTGCACCTCCACTTTGTAAGCTAATTCTGCACTGTCACAATTAGGATGTGGGACTGTACTGAACCCTGGGTTCCTGCCATAGGGCCATTGGAAACTGAAAGCCAACCTCACTTCCGTCCAGCAAAAATCTCCCTCCCTTCCTTAACTCCTCCCCTCTCGGCGGCTCTTTGGCACACTCAGTCTCTTCCTTAGCTGCTGGATTTGTTTTATTCCTCCCTCCTCCCCCACCTACTGGATGGAGTTGCCTTCTCAGCCAGAACAGACGTGCAGCAATGGAAATGTGTGGGCTTGTTAAGCCCCAGCAGTCAGCTTGCGATTCATTCTGCAGCATGTTGCCAAGCAGGGGGGTGTCTGAATGCTGGCTGCTGACTCCCCTCCAAATGAAATGCTCATTTATTCCGAAAATGTACCAGAAAACAATTTACAGTGTCCTGAAGCCTCCAGCCTGGTGTGCAGCCGAAACCTTCCATCCACAGAATGCATTAGACACGTATATGGCTGAGTTAAGTTACAATTTAGGATGCTAGGAAGGACAGAACCTTGCCCTGTCAGTCTTACAGCATGAGCTTCCCCGTAACAGTGCCCTCAAGACTCCAGTGGGCCAAGCTCTTCTCTTACTCATGCCGATAACTCCATCGTGTCATTGGATTCACACCAGCATGAGCAGGACGAGAGTCAAGCTGTTAGGAACATAGCTCCAGGGTGCGAACTTCCTCACTTCAGTGCCCTTTCAGTACCAATCAGGCATGGAAGATAATTCCCAGCAATGCTCCAACGAT
Source organism: Gopherus evgoodei (assembly GCF_007399415.2). Lineage (NCBI taxonomy): Eukaryota > Metazoa > Chordata > Testudines > Testudinidae > Gopherus > Gopherus evgoodei. Next base: position 11,377,651 of record NC_044337.1, read on the forward strand.
GCAAGTTACAGCCAGGGAAATTGGAGTCTCCTTTGCTCGGCTAGGCACTTGCCAGGCCATCCTGCTTGGCCTTGAACGTAGCTCAGTGAGAGAAGCCTAGTTACTTGTGCACAGACTCGCATAGAGTCTTGGCATAAGAGAGGGCAGTTCCCATTGTAATCAGCAGGGGAGGGCATTGTAGGGCAGTGTGGTTGCAATTGGCCCATTACATCTGGATCCTGCACACATAGGATTGCACAGCAGAACTCGGAACGCAACCCAGGTCTCTTTATTCCCAGTCTGGTGCTCTGTCCACTGGACCCTCCTCCCTTCCAATATCTACGGTCACTGAAAGGGACTAATTCAGATCAGATCTAGACTGTTCTCAGTGGTACCTGATGACAGAACAAGGAGTAACGGTCTCAAGTTGCAGCGGGGAAGGTTTAGGTTGGATATTAGGAAAAACGTTTTCACTAGGAGGGTGGTGAAGCACTGGAATCTAGGGAGGTGGTGGAATCTCCTTCCTTGGAGGTTTTTAAGGTTAGGTTTGACAAAGCCCTGGCTGAGATGATTTAGTTGGAAATTGGTCCTGCTTTTAGCAGGGGGTGGGACTAGCTACCTCCTGAGGTCTCTTCCAACCCTCAAGTATCAGAGGGGAAGCCGTGTTAGTCTGAATCTGTAAAAGCAGCAAAGAATCCTGTGGCACCTTATAGACTAACAGACATTTTGGAGCATGAGCTTTCGTGGGTGAATACCCACTTTGTCAGATACATGCATCTGACGAAGTGGGTATTCACCCACGAAAGCTCATGCTCCAAAACGTCTGTTAGTCTATAAGGTGCCACAGGATTCTTTGCTGCTCTTCCAATCCTGATATTCTATGATTCTATGATAGGGTGCCATTGATTGTCTTTTATCTCAGCTAGATCCTAGTGTAGGGAAAAAGCAAAGCCCCCTGAAAGATCACAAAAATTAGATTCCCCCACCCTGCTTCACCCCCAGACAAGGAAACACTCACTGATATGAACCACAGCCTTGTACTCCGAGCTTGTTAATGAACATGTTTCCTGAAGATAATGATAGAGACTGGGATATTGAAAGCACTTAAAACATCTCATTCTTTTAATTCATTAATTATATTGCAATTACACCGTTCTCAGACACTCTCCAGCATGCTGGAAATCAGCCATTCCTAGGAGACACAGCGGAGATGGGGGCAGGGAAGGGTAGCAGGGGCCCCAGAGAAAGAGGGGAACTGAAAAGATTAAATGAGCTCCTGCAACAAGCTAATTGGAAACCTCTCAAGGGAAATCACGGTCCAGTGGGTTGGGGAGAGCTCATGGGGCTGCACTGATGAATTATTTATTATGCTTCGTAATGAGGATAGAGTCTCAGCCTGCCTGAAGTCTCCAAGTGCTTGGATAAATAGACCAAAAGTTTGTCCGGTTTTGCTGTAAGGTCTGCATCTCGTCTCCCTTCCACTCACTCCCAGTAATATGGTGAAGCACTCCACCCCTGAGGGCCCTACACCTGCTACAGCAGCAGTATGCAAGTCAGGAGGGGATTATTTTCCCCCTCCTTCTTTACATCGAAGTCACAAAGCTGTGCTCAAGGAGGGTCCGTTCCACTCTGCTACCGATAAATAATAGATCATATTGACTAGCACCGACTGGGGCCAGGTTCTCTGCCCCAGTAGGAATCCTCTGCCCCAGCAGTGAAAAGGGTCAAGAACTCTATTTAGCTGTCCCTTTCTGGTTCTGAGCACAGACAGCATAGCCTGGGAAAGGGGGCATGGCCAGGGAGCTGTAGACACTGGTGGTTCCTGACTGGCAGAACAGCTGTCCCATGGCTGCTCTATGTTGCACTGGAGGTTGAAGCAACTCATGGCTGGCCTGAAGCTGGAGAGTGGGGGTTAGCTGTGGCGTATCCCCTCTTTGCAGTCATTATGCCTGGAAGCATTTTTCAAAACGTAACTAATCATAACTCACCCGCTCCCTGCAGAGATGGGCACTTGAGTCTTTCAAGCCCCTCTCAGAGCTGGAGACAAAGAGGTGGAGAGGTTTAGTGGTGTGCTTAAGGTCACACAGCACGCTGAAGCCCAGATTAGAATTCAGGAGTTCCTGGCATCCAGGTGTGAGCTCAGACTAACAGGCCCCACTTTACCAGTGTAGGCACAGAACAGCAAAGCAAGAACCACAGCCTGCTTGCCAGGGTATGGTCCTGGGCTTGACTGGCCAGGAGGAACAACTGCCAGTTTGGTTTGGTCCTGCAGGGGATTCTGAGCTTTGATCAGACGTGCTGATTTGTACAGAGATGATAAAAAGGGGCCCTTCTGTTTGCACGTGTTTCCTGGTAACTAGCAGCAAACAGAACACTCCTGTGGACGTAAATGCTCCCTATCACTACAGTGCATGGACAGAACAGTAGGAGGGGTCCTTGGAGGAAAATAAGCCTGAGGACATTCGGAAGCGTCTTTCCCCATGGTCCTGATTTTGGGGGTTTTATTATTTATTTATTTTAGAGAAGGAGAGAAAACACCCTGGAGTCAAAATGTTGTGTTCTACATGGGCTGAGCATGTCTCACTCTTTCTCTCCTGCTCGCTTATTCTCCCATGATGCTCGGCCTCTGCCTGAGTTGGCTGATTTTGTATTCACCAAGTATGTGTTGGCTGTTAGAAAAGAAGAAAAAAAAAAGAAAAAGAAAACTAGAAAATCCCTGATAGGAAAACCTGCATGCGGCAAGCGAGAAAAAAAAATCTCTGCTCCGACATCATGCTCAAGAGGAGAATAACAAAACCAGGAAACACGAAACAAAAAAACATCCACAAACTCAGAGCCCTGGGATCTGCCAGCAATCAAGGTTTGGAGCTATCTGGCTACAAAGCCAGCAGCTTTCTCCCTGAACACCTGTGTGAGTTTGTGTGTGAAATAGTAAGGTATAGACACAGTTGTGGTTGTGGACATGCATGTTTACTCAAGAAGGCTTCTGCATTTGAAGCCAGAAGGGAGAACATTAAGGATAATGCATATATAATCACACACACACACACACACACGGAACTATAACATTAAGGCTTGTGTTAATTGCTATTTTGGTCTCCTTAGGGAAGGAAACATCCACTAAGCATATTCACACTGCAAACAGGATTCATAACAATTTCTCTGAGTCTGAAACCACTTGTACCTCCTCCTGGAGCCAAGCCAACAATTATATTTAAACAAACTTGCTGAAGAAAGATGACACTCAGAATGGTGGTGCATTGGTATGTTTATTTATAGATGCATATAGTTTGTGTGCACAGATGCAGCAGGGGCATTGTCAAGGAAGGGAAAGTTCAAAGTGTGTGTGTGTGTGTGTATTTGTCAATAATTGTTTGTGTCTCTTTGTATGCATGTGGGCAAGCATATGTTTATCTACGAATATATTTTTCTGAGAATCTCTATGTGAATTTCTGTGAGCTGTGTGTATTTCTCTGTGTGTATCTATCTGTTGGTTTATGTTTATCCATGTCTGAGAATCTGTATCTATGTGTATGTGTATCTCTGTGAGTTGTGCTTCTGTGCGGAGTAGGGGAAGGAAATGCAAAGGGCAGATATATATTCAATTTATTGCTTTGTAGATGTTTTGGTCATGCCTATTTCGCTGCATGATTTTTTTCATCACAGCCAGTGTCACATGCTGGTTTGTAGCCACGGAGGTAACAACTGGAAATCCTGCCTCGTATCATGCAATACAGGGGATGTGTGCCATTGATCTAATGACACCAGCAAAGCTTTGCAGTATGGGGAATGCAGCAACAGGGATTTAAAAAAGCACAGAAAACATCCCCAAAGAATATTTGAGTTCCTAAAAAAATTCTGTATGATGAGAGACTTAAGGATTGAAATCCGTTTAGTTTATAAAAGAGAAGATCAAGAGGTGACTTGATGATGTCATCTTAACGGGGAGAAAATACGAGGTACTAATGAGGTTTTTAACCTAGCGGAGAAGGGCATTACAGGAACCATGGCAGGAAGCTAACCAGACAAATTCAAATTAGACATGTGACATGGATTTTTAATAGTGTGGGACATTAACAATTGGAACAAACTACCAAGGGCAGTGGTGGAGGTTCCGCCTCTTGATGTCTTCATAGCCAGATTAGCTGCTTTTCCAGGAGACATGCTTTAGTCAAGCCCAAGTTTGGGCTCAATACAGGGATAACTGTGAAATCACAGAGGGCAGATTAATGGCCCCTTCTTGCCTTTTTCGGGAATCTGTTTATTTATTTATTTATTTTTTTACCAAAATCTTTTGGATGTTGCCACTTTTTCACACAAATTTTCAGTTTTATATAAAAAAAATTCTGTTAGAATTTTCAGCAATTTGATCTTTAGCTGGGATCTGGACCAAAAAAAATCCAAATTTTCTGCAGAAAACTTTGATGAAAAAGGAATTATTTTTCTTGTTTGATGAAAAAAAGTCATTTTCTGACCAGCTTTTTTGGTTAAGGTACAAAGTACTTTCGGATCCATGGGATGTCTAGAGAGCTCAAGTTTATGGGAGCCTGTTACCTTCTAGTATCAGAGGAGCAGTCGTGTTAGTCTGGATCTGTAAAAGCAACCTTATAGCAACCTGTGGCACCTTATAGACTAACAGACATATTGAAGCATGAGCTTTCGTGGGTGAATACCCACTTTGTCCAATACTTTCTAGTGTCTTCAGCCAACAAGGGTGCTCCAGCCTCATATTGGAGCTAGTTAAAATGCTTCAAAATTCAAAATTTCATTGATTTGTCAAAATTTCAAATTAGGATGAATGAAAAAAGTGAGACTAGCAATGTGAAAATGTTGTTCCATATTTCGGCCCCCCCTGAAAGTGCTACAGCCAATGCGGATTCTACTCTACTTCAGGACTGACCTGAAACACAGGTCTCTGGCTTCTGTTCCCAGAGATGAATATACCATGATGCCTGTATGCGTAGCAAGTGAATTTGTTATGATAACAGTAGGGATGTGATTCATGTGCCCTTGAAAGATTTGTGGTGTTTCGCCAGTGACCCTATTCTCTGGGCAAGGAAGCTAGGAGACAGTCTAGACAGGCTCTGCCTGTGTCCTCCTGGATGAGGAATAATCCTCCTGGATTATTGTGGGTGTGGAGGGAAGACATGTCAGTGTAGGATATAGTAATAGGAAGCATTTGAAGAAGCTCTGTTGGCTTCAAGGAGGAAGAGGGTACAGCATGGATGAGCACTGCGATTCAAAGTGATTTACACATAAAGAAAAATCACAAGGAAGCCTCGAGTCGCTTAATTAAATCTGCCCTCTCTGCCCACAGGCAGAGACACACAGGGCAATGCAAGCCTGGGGCATGCTGCATTGACAGTGGTTGCCGAGATGTCTGCTGCCTCTGGGTTTGCTTGAGGACTTCCTGGAGTCAGATTCCACAACCAGAGGCAGTGCTGGAAACATCAAGCGGTCACGTGGCATTTGATCACAGAGCAGCAGGAGAGACTAGGGCTTCGCAGTAACTTTTTCTGGTTGACCCCCCCCCACCACCACCACTTTCAATGGAAAGGCAGATGAGGCCTCTGTTCTTAGCCCCTACAGTTATCACTATCCTTCTCATTTTCTTTCTCTGCTTATTGTGTTTGTTCTATTTCTTTCCATCTCTTCTTTAAAAGTGTGTGTGGGGGGGTTTCTGTCTCTGTTCCTACCTGTTCTGCCTTCTGATTAATCCTTCCCTGGCCATTCCCCTATTCCTGGGGGTGGTGAGGGGAAGGACGTGTATGCTAGTGAAGGTGGGGAGGTGTGTCTCCAACGGGGACTCAGAGGGGACACGTGGCATTCATGCTTTCATAGTTGAGCTAACTGCTGCAGAAGTGGCGAAAAAAGACTCAAGGTCAGCTGCACGAAGAGCCGATGGATGGCTTTCAAGGAGCAGTTTATCTGCAGAGGTTGGTTTTGCAGTGGGTAAGGGGCAGATATAGGGTTCTGAAGTATTTCCCACCACCCATGATGCTTTCCTTGCACTCTTCACCCTCCCAAAGGAACCTGGCACCCACCCACAGGCTGGGACTGACTCGTATCAATGGAAGTTTCCATTTGGTGCCAGGAAGTTATCACAGGAATCCATATTTGACATAGCTAAGTTTTGCCCAGGCCCTGGAGTTATTTCTTCACTGCATGCACATGGGAGAACAGTGACATCTGTGGCCTGATTCTCCGCTTCTTTACTCTGGATTTACACTGGCTTCAGTGGAGCCGTTCTTGGTTAGCACTGTTGTTAGTGAGAAGAGAATCAGCCCCACAGAGATGTAGGGGAGTGAGTGATGTCTGACATATGTGCTCAGCAGGTGGGCCTGCTTGAAAAGATAGGGACTTATAAGCTATAGCGTACTAAAGCCTGAGGTATTTACATCTTGCCAAATTCTAAGATCTTTACTCAGAGCTCACTCAGAACTTCCTCAGGCAAAACAATTACTGATGTTAATTGGAGACTGCCTGAGGAAGGAGCTCAGGATCCAGCCCTGAACGATATATCCTTTCCATGCATGTGGCTTTGAAGCCATCTTTTTTCAAAAGATTTCAAGCAGGGAAGTATAGACTTTTCAGCAGGACTGAGGAGAATACACACTAACAGGGAACATACTGGGGACTCATGGTCTAGTACCTTGATCACTGGTAACTAGGAACACTTATGGTCTAATGCCAGCTCTCATGTTGACTGCCTGTATGACCATGGGCAGGTCACTTAGTCTGAGAGTTTCAAAGTGGCCTAATGAAGTTAGGTGTCCGAATGCAATGGATTATCTGGAGGTGTTTCATGTAATCACTTCTCCGCCATTGCAGGGGCCTCAGGCATTGGTGGTACCTCCATCTCTCCTCTTCTCTGCCTCTGGCACACATCAGTTTAGTCTCTTAAAGACTAAGATCCTTTGGTCTAACTAAGACACTGGGCTCAACATAGGGGTGTTTGGATGGAATTTACTGGTCTGTGGTCAGACTAGATGGATATAATGGCCCTTTCTGACCTTAAAGTATATAAAAAGAGGAACAAATTGAAAATCTCAGCCCACTTTCTGACTCAATTTCTTCAGGTGTGACTATGTGACAACAATCATTTTTCATCTAGGTACAGAGATGGGTGAAGAATAATTACATATTATCAGTACAGGACTTAGAACATGAATTAACATTTTTGTAATTACACATGTACATAGTTGCTGTTTCTTTAAACAAACAAAATAAAATAAAATAAAAAATGCAACCACTTGGTCAAAAATGTATCACATTCAATATAAAGATGCAAATCTTCCAAAAGGGTAATTCAGCACCTCTAGAGTTATAACTGTTTCCTAATTCAATGTCTTTATTCTATAGCACAAATAAACACTTTCTTGTAATGGTGAGCTTTGTTAATTACAATGAGTCTAAAAATGTACCCTAAGTATGCATTATATTACAATGACAACATTATGAATGAATACCAAGTAACATTAATATAGTCTGTTAATAGCTGGAGGTTTTGGCAGGTGGGATTCTGGGATTTATGCAAATGAAGAATGTGTTCCTCAATTATAATTGCAGTGGATCTCTGTAAACTTCTGGTATGCTGAATTAATGCCTACAGTGCATTTTTTAAAAAAAAAGAGGAAACCACTTACATATACTATAGGGAGATAATGAAATATTATGATTCAGAAAAGAAGGTTTGTTGCACTCATTTGCATATAATGTTTAATTTTTTACAGAATGTTTCATTTTAATGTATGCAAAAATGATTAAGAAGTATCAAAATATGCTAATACACATTCTATTGCAACTAAAGGGTAGCCTTGTTTCTGGGCTTTCATTATAAAACATTAAAACAATTTTCAATGGCAAAGATAATCTTTGTAAAAAAATATTGAGATTGTTCTGATGAAAGCACAAGATGGAATTTCTGACAACTCTCCCATCACCTGGAAGTCTTGGGCTCAAATACCTTTGTGAGGACCAGATTAAAGCTCACTGAAATCAATGGAAAGACTCCCATTGATTTCAGCGGGCTTTGGATCAGAGCTGTATTCCATAAGGGGGGGGTACTCAAAATCACCTGACATTGGCCCAACATTAAAGTCATTAGGGGAAATAAATTACACCCATACTGAGTACTTTAGAAAATCCCAGATAGAATGAGTGTCCGTGCTCTAATCTAGAAGGCAGAGTGTTAGGTGTTTCATGATGCTCCAATGGGGAGGGTTCTTTTACAACATTGGTTATGGTTTCTCAGGACCAGACCCTCCTCCCTGTGAGGTCAATGGGACTTTTTGCCATTGACTTCAGTGTAGGCCAATCAATTCTTTGGGACACACTTATGATCTAACTGTAGCTGTACATGTCCCAGATTCATGGATGGAACATAATTAAAATCCACCTTGAACGGTGAAGGATTATAATAGCATGTCTGTATTCGGTCCTTCCCTTCTTCCTAATCTTATCCATCTAACCTTCGCTTCAAATGTGCCTATCACCACGATATGTAAGTGCCATGTTCAAGGTTGACAGAGTGAGAGAGAACTAAAGGAGAGCTCCTAAGTCCTTATCTAGGCATTGGTCGTGATTTCCCAAGCTGCTGGTGGTCAGAGCTTTCAGAGCCTAACATTAGATTCTGTTGTTGAAAGCCTTGGTCCAGATACATAATCAAACATACTATTTTACAGCACTCATATTTTTGCTTCACAAACTGGCATCATGTCTGTCCACAAAAGAACCAATATTTCCATCTCCCCCTTACTTCATGACACTTGTTTACGTTCAATCATTCTTACTCTAAAAAAAAATATTGCCAGTCAATCTGAAGCCACAGTTCTTGAGCAAAGACCTGTAGAAAGAGATGAGTCTTGTATGCCCCTATAGATGATGAGATAGGATTTATCCTACTCTCCAGTGGCTGTGAATTCTACCGTGGTGGGCCTCCCACAAAGTAACCTGTATGATCCAGCCACCAGAGCTTTTGATTCTAAAGATCAACTATTGCAATAACTACCCCTCTTTGGTCACAGTTGGGTGTGGAGACAGAGGCAATGGGCACATTCAGATCACATTCTTGTCTGTTTGAAGAACATGGATGGGTTTGATAAACTTTACTTGGGAACGTGACAGATAACCAGGGTCTGAAAGAGCCAGCTCATAGAACACTGCCATGTTGGACCTATATGCTATGACATGCAGTGTTGTTGTAGCCATGTTGATCCCAGGATATTAGAGTGACAAGGTAGGTAAGGTAATATCTTTTATTGGGCCAACCTCTGTTAGTGAAAGAGACAAGCTCAAATGTTTGAATTTGAGGTAACCATAATACTAATCATCATTTGGGTAACACTTTTCATCTTCAAACCCCGCAACTCTTAGTGAAGAAGATGACTATTACTAGCTGTACATCTCAGATGAGGGAACTGAGGCAAAGGGATGTGAAGTGGCTTATCCTAGGCTGGAAAGGGAATTAATGTCAGTCTTGGGAGCCAGCATAGTCTAATAGATAAGGAACTGAGCAGAGGATCAGCAGCCAGGTTTGCTTCCTGGTTCTTCCACTTCCAAGTCACTTCACCTCTCTGGGTCCCCATTTCCTCTTCCACCTTTTGTTGATCCTGTCTATTTTGACGGCAGGTGTAACCTACACACCTTCTGGGTGTGGTATTCTCTCCCATCTAGTGGCACCAAGACCACTTAGAGTGAAAGAAATAAAATGAGTCTCTTCTACAGCCTTAGCTAACAGCCAGTTGGCTTTTAGCTCATGTACTAAACTCCAGGGCCTCCAGGTTTGAACCTACCCACCAACAACCAGGGTCTGTGGGTGTTACACAAGCTCTTCAATACAAGGACACTCTCTTGCTATACATCAATACAGGATACATCACAAATGGAACCCAGTGTCAGCAGGGCCTTTAGGCATTATTGCAATATTAATAATGAATTATAATAGTACCGGTCAAGATTAACCGTATGGTGCAGACCAGAGCTCTCATACACTTCCCAACATCTCTATTTTCCTCCCCTCCCACGGATGTGGCTAAGGTGTGCTGAATACCTCCTGAAGCAGTAAAACTCCCACAGCACGGTTAATTGGCTTTTTTTGTACCAGGTGTGATTTAAGTGCTTAGCAGTGTGGAATATTGTAACTGATGTGATGGTGCCCAGGGCTATGTGAATAAGGGCTTTTGGTTTGTACCTAGCAATTGAAAGAATAAATAAAGAAACAATAACCAAACAGAGCTGGATCCTCTGCTGCTGTAAATGGGCCTAGCTCCAATGGGTCCCCAAGATAAGCCCATTCTTAGCTGGCCCGGCTCTAAGCAGATAAAGCATCCTGCAGCCTCAGGTTCTTTCACAGGAGTTAAACACCTGCCCGTTTTTGAAGGAAACGGCTATTGCTGTGCATGTGATTTCTGCATCCCGGCAGTTTTCCCTCCATAAATCATTAATAAAACAATAACCCGGTGTCATGATACTCTTGGGCTCCGTGGAGAACAGATTTGGGAGGCACTGAGCAGTGTTCTATTCAGACTGATGCCTCCGTCCTTTGTTTCAAAAGCATGAACACTCTCAAGTCCTTCAAATAGATAATCCTGCTCGCTTTAACCTTGCTGTATGGCTCTGTAGCTGCCTCGTGTTTTTTTTCTCTGCACTGACAGCTCCTGGCCTGTTTTTCCGGGCCTGTGATTGCAACACTGTACTCTCCGCTCAGGGGCGCAACGGCAAGGAAATAAGTGGGGGGGATTCAGAGCTGACAGGTGGGCGGGATGACTACTAGACTGACCGTGCCAGGGAGCATTAGTGTTAAAGTGATTAATTTTTCTTCTCCATTACTCTAAATTAGCTAAACAAATCCCTTGCTAGGCCTGTCATCCTGATGTGCAGCGTGCAAATTGTTTCTAATGAGCAGGGCACTGCGGGTGGTGGCTAGCTTGTAAATCGATTGGTTCTGACACTGGGTTCTCTCACTGAGTGGACGTTATTTGTGAGGAGATGGGGAGCAGCACAGTAAATGATACAGCTCCCTGAGTTCCAGTAGCCGGAGGAAGCTGGCTGGATTTATGAAGCATTTGGGGCGGTGAGCAGTGGACGGAGACCATAAGGAGGGCTCAGACCGTGCGGCTCCTGCGTACAGAGGGGAAAGGCATCCTTCAGGCAATGGAATAAAATAAGTTGTAGAGAAAAGGAGGGGGCTTGTTTTCTAAATGGAAATACTTCCACTTTGATATTGCCACTAACTAACTAACTTTGATATTTGATAACTAACTCCGGAGGGAATTACCTTCACCTCTGCTTGACTTGAGAGCATTCCACACAAAACCCTGCAGCCAAATTCCACCCAACATTGGGCAAACATTTTCCCTCAACAATGTTTTTCAAAAGAAAATTGGGTTTTCAACTAAACAAAAATGTTCACAGGCCCTGAAATTTTGTTTTTCGGGTTGCAGCTTTTTTGCTTGAAAGTCAAAATTTTCCATGGAAAAAAAATCCATGTTCTGACCAATTATAATCTCACTCCCATTGACTTTCAATAGATGCTTATCAAAGGGCAGGGCTTGTCCTATAGAAATTGAGGTGGGAAAGGTCTCTTAGACCATCCAGTCCCTCCCCCAAACGTTCCGAGCACTAAATGAAGGATAATTTCTTGTAACCTTCAAATCACTGAACAGAGACCACAACTGGCCACTTCTTGTTCCTTGCATTTTTATTTTGCAGTGGAATTACAGACACTTTATTATTATTCCTTGTTTGTATGCTATGGGGCCTAGCCCCACTGTGCTAAGTGCTGTAAAAACATATAACTAAAGAGACTGTCCTTGCTTTGAAGAGCTCACAATCTAAGCATAAAACAAGAGACAACAAGTGGCAGATGGAAGGCAGTACAAAGTGACAATGGGATGATACAGAGCAGCATGATAAACAGTGGCCATAGCACACCAGCTGCCTAACCATTCTCGGGGGATTTTTGTGGACATTCTAACAGAGGAGCGTTTTAAGACACTCATACATTAATTAGTGTGGGCTAGTCTACACTACGGTGGGACATCGATCTAAGATACACAACTTTGGCTACGTGAATAACATAGCTGAAGTCGAACTTTCTTAGACCGAATTACCTACCGTCCTCACGGCGCGGGATCGATGTCCGTGGCTCCCCATGTCGACTCCGCTACCGCCGTTCTGGTTGGTGGAGTTCTGGGATCGATAGGAGGTCATTCGGGAATTGATATATCGCGTCTAGATGAGACGCGATATATCAATCCCCGAGAAATTGATTGCTACCCGATACGGCGGGTAGTGAAGACGTAGCCTGAGTCTCTCAGGATACTTCATCCTTCTTAATTCATGACATTTGATGGTTCCTCCATTCAACCAAGCTCATTAGGCTTCTGAATGCTCCCCCACCCAACTTGCTTCCCCACAAACTGAAATGCAAGTAAAAGTCTCAGGCTGCCTTTCCATTACGAGCTAGAAGTGGGATTCCACCTTGCGTTGACATACTCATACTAGCTCTTATCTGAGCGAGCGTGCTAAATGTAGGAGTGTAGCTGGAGTAACACAGTCAGCAGCACTGAGTATGTAGCCATGGGGTTGAGTCTAGTTTGCAGGGAGGTCAGCTATCAAGGTGTAGCCATAGCTACCATGCTAGCTCAGATGACAGCTAATGCAAGTATGGCTGCTTGAGTTGAGAATCACAGCCCTAGCTTGTAGTGTAGATGTAGCCCAAAATTCTGCCTCCTTTTTCCCATGTAAGTTCATAAAAGCCACAAGAATGGCCATGAAACAAGACTAAAATGATTCTTCAGTCCAAAGGGTCGTAACAGTCTACAAGGAAATAATCCACTGAGTAAGGCAGAGTTGGTCAAAGAGTGAGAAAAAACCAAAACACATTGATTTTTAAATCTAACAGGCCCTGATTCAGCAAACCATCCCTATTCAGCAAAGCATTTGAGCACATGCTTAACTTGAAGCATTTGCTTGAAGCTGAATGGGGTTCCCAGATGTGTACCCCTTCTTCTTTCTTGACACTTTGCTATTTGGGATCAGCAACTTTTAGAGCCTTCTTTCAAAACTCATGATCCTACATCAAGCTATCATGCAGATTGGTCTCTCTGAGGTCCATTGATAGCTGGTCTATGTACAGAGTCTTTGGTCTCCCCCTTGTTCGTCTTCCATCCATAATCATTGCAAGAGCCACCCTGCTGATATAGTGCTCAGGTGTCCTCTGGATATGCCTGTCCTAACATGGCCTTGCCTCCCTCAACTTGTCTTCAGCTGTAGCAACCAACATTAGGCCTTGACAACCTCATATCATTTTCTGTCATGGAGTGTCCAGTGACTGACCATCTCAACAGCTTCATTTTCATACTGGAGTTCACCACCCATTTCTTTTCTTGAGGCTGGCCAAGTCTCTGTGCTGTACATTAAGATGGGTGAAATGACAGTTTAATTTAATAATTGGAGATATACCTATCTCCTAGAACTAGAAAGGACCTTGAAAGGTCATTGAGTCCAGCCTCCTGCCTTCGCTAGCAGGACCAAGTACTGATTTTTGCCCCAGATCCCTGAGTGGCTCCCTTAAGGATTGAGCTCACAACTCTGGGTTTAGTAGGCCAATGCTCAAACCACTGAGCTATCCCTCCCCCCACTTTGTACACTAAAACTTGTGTTTACATACTTTGTTGAATTGGTGGCTGGAGACCATATTTTCAAAGGTATTTAGGCACCTAAAGACACAGTTAGGTGCTAAATGGCATTTTCAAATGCTTCTAAGCACTTTGATTTCAGTGGGAGTTTGGCACCTCTCCTGCTTAAGCACTTTTGAAAATCCCACCAGGCACCTATCTTCATCTTTAAATGCCTAAATAGCTTTGAAAATCTGGCCTATAGTGAATTAAAACAATCAGTTTAATGAAGTATGATTCACAGAGTCACATTATTCATTATTCTTTAGTATTTGGACAGCTGCAGAGAATGTATCAAAATATTTGCAAATATTGAATGTTTCACCCGTGTTAGTACGAAGATTTATGTAAGAAGGTATGTTATCCATGTTTTGTCAATCATTTTTGACTCCTGTTTAAAAAGCTTCAGGAAGCAAAAACATACCATGTGAGATGCTTGACCAATCATACAAAATTAATAATGTTTGAGGAGCAAATACTGCAAAGCAAAGAGCCCAACCCGTTTGGTGAATACTTACACATAATAAATCCATTCATATAAAAGCATGATAGGTTCATGAACAATTTACTAACCAGACTAAGGCTCTGATTTAGGAAAGCTGCAGCTCTGTTGAAGTCAATGGGATTTAAGCATGTGCTTATAGTTAAGTGGTTAAAAAGGTTAAGGGATTCCCTGAAACAGCATAAATTCCTGATGAAAATTATTCATAACCAATAGTTCCACAAGTATTAGTAAGGACAATCATCAATATTTCACCTCTGACATCAAAGGAAGGAGAATAACAGAAAAAGAATGTAAGGTTTCAACATTTTTTTCTCTACAAATAAGACAAGGGATACAATAGCTGCTCAGGAATCCACTATCTTCCTGCACGAAAATTGTGCATGGCAATAACAGAGGTAGTCAGGATTAAGTTTCCTACCCAGTTCATTTTGTAACACAGGTTGAAACTCATAGAACATCTCTTTGAACTGGTTAAACATGGAAGTGATATTGTTTAGCCCAGAGACTCAGAAACCACGATCCTGGGAATACAATGCTTGAGTTCTGTAGGGTGGTTGCCCCTGGAAAGTGGGCTGAATACTCAATAGATGAATCCATTAACTCTGCTGGAACTGGTGACTGAAAGAAAATCCTCCAGATGCTTAATTAATCCATTCTGGACTCAGTCTTCCAATATACTGAGAATCTGGCCCTGATCCATCACTTAGCCCCAAACTGTCTGAAGTGTTTTCCTGATTTTTCATTCTGCATATTTTCCAATATTTTTTTAATGTTATTTTTGACATTGGAAAATGTTGAAAAGGAAAATTTTTCCTTTTACAAAAAAATCATCCTACCATGTGGCTAAGCTGACCAATCAAAACTGGTAACAGACAGGCAGAAAGAAAGAACAGCAAAAGTGCTAAACTTTTCATTAAACATTATGACTTTTTAAAAAACTTTTCATTATATATTATGACTTTTTTAAAAGGAAATGTGTTCACAAAATATCCATTTTTGAAAAATTGTCAAATTTTAATATTTTTTAAAAGAAAAACGTTGACCAGCTTTGTCAATTAATTGTGATGTACAGATTCCTCTGTGAATCTATGTGCTTAAGAATGTCTGAATTTTATTTATTCCTCTGTGAGAAACCAATTTTCCCAAAAAGGCCAGTCAGGCTCCTGGTAGAGTTACTCCACTTTCTAAACTGTGGACATTTAGACCTTTGCTTTCCAAATTCTGGGAAAAACAGTCATTCATCTGGACCAAATGTTATAACATCAAGTCCCGCATTTGATATCAGGACCCCTACAGAAAGATCTAAACAGCTTCTTTGGATGCCAATCTGGACTTATCATGAGATCTTGGGTATAACAATGTGCCAGAAATTCCTAATGCAGCTCCAGATATTCTTCCATACCAAGGGAACCTGATCAAATGTCCCTGTCAACAGTTCAGAAGAAAACACATATTTTATTAAAATTTCTCTCCAATAAGAAATTTACATTACAAAAGCAGTTATAAAACCCTGCAAAAAAACAACAACATCATCTCCCCCACTGCTCCTGAAGGCCTTTCAACAAACTAGTGACAACAAGCAAGCCCAGACAAAGCAAGAGTGTCCATTGGGACTAGTGTGAGGTCTGTAACCAAGCCAGGGTGAGCCACTGAAGCAGAGGGAGAAATCCAAAGAGAAACACGTGCCCTTGTGAAGCAGTGATTAATCATTCAACATCATTGAATGGAAAATAATAAGAATAAGCCCTCTTCCTCTTGCTTTCTGTTTCTGCTTAAAGATGAAACCCTTTAATGGCAACTAGAATACTTCATTAGTCCTTTGGTGATGGGCCATCTTCTTCTCAAATTAAAGGGAAATATGAGATAGGTTTTGTTTATAATAAAATAATGGTTTTACATGTGGCTAAAGCTAAGCAGGCTACTAAAGGCCCCTCTCAAGCTGAACGGATCTTCTTGATCATAAAAGAAATGTCTACCCAGCTCGTGCCCATGGGACATTCTGTTTACCTAGGAATGCAATAACAGAAGCATGTGGATGGCAGCCTGAGAAATCCTGTGCCAATGTGGCAGCATGAACTCTACTGCCCCTGCTGTCTGCTAGCCAAACACTAACATAAGAACGGCCACACTGGGTCAGACCAAGGCCATCTAGCCCAGTGTCCTGTCTTCCAACAGTGACCAGTGCCAGGTGCCCCAGAGGGAATGGACAGAACAGGTGATCATCAAGTGATCCATCCTCCGTCACCCATTCCCAACTTCTGGCAAACACAGGCTAGCGACACCATCCCTGCCCATCCTGGCTAATAGCCATTGATGGAATTTATCCAGTTTTTTTTAACCCTGTTATAGTCTTGACCTTCACAACATCCTCTGGCAAGGTGTTCCACAGGATGACTGTGCATTGTGTGAAATAAATACTTCCTTTTGTTTGTTTTAAACCTGCTGTCCCAGTTTTATTAAGTTCTCCTCATATGGCAGACGCTCCATACCTCTAATCATTTTTGTTGCCCTTTTCTCAATCTTTTCCAGTTCCAAAAAAGGCCAACTAGAGGTGAGTGCAACCAACCTCCGCTCTTCATCCAGTGGCTGAAATTGCTGCAAGTGTCTTTTGTGCATAGCAATGAAGGAGACACTCAATCCAGGGCCCTTTGTGGTCCCTCAGAACCAGTTCTATTGAGGAAGCTAAGGGGCTAAGTTGCCAGATGGTGTTCCATGCTCATCTTAGCTGGAAGATCACCTCTTATATAGACAGCAAGCTCCTTCTCCTGCAAGAAGTAGGCCTGTAAAAGGTCCCTGGCCCTCAGGAGCAGCAGAAGTCAGAAAGTGAAGCTTGCCTGCCACTCTCATCTGCTCATCCCAATACCAGCACTGGCACCAGTTAGGATACCCAGCTCCAGAGTTCTCTCCCCACAGCAGCCACCTGGAACAAGAGTTCCACCAACTTTCTCCAAGCAGCATCCTATGAAAGACCTTTATTCCTTTGGCAGTGGAAGTAGAAGGTCCTTTCCTGATGCACCACCCTGGTGGCATGAGCTGACCAAACAAGTAAACTCTTAAGCAGCCCTCATGGGACTTGGAAAGCAGGAGAGGAAGAGTCAGTGGTGACTACTGAGAGGGCACAAGGTGACAAGAACAGGCACTAATTGTGCAATTGGCACCATTCAGAGATAGGTGTCCCTAGAATGTTGTGACTTTACAAATCAGGGTCTTGGACAGTAATATCTTTTGGGAAGGGACTATATCTTACTATTAGCATGTACATAGAGTGACCAGATAGCAAGTGCGAAAAATCAGGACAGTGATTGGGGGGTGGGGTAATAGGCACCTATATAAGAAAAAGCCCCAAATATTGAGACTGTTCCTGTAAAATCAGGACATCTGGTCATCCTATATGTACAGCACCACACACAGTGGAACCCTGTTCTCAGCTGGGACACATTGGTGCTACAGTAATAGGAATAATAACAACATACAGCTGTGAGACACAGGTGGGCAGAGCTGGATTTCAGGTTTTCACTAGCTTTGTCTCTGAAAAGCCTCCAGGAGTCTGGGCTTGGCTACAGTTCTCAACAAGGATCATTGCTTAGTTGGAGACTCACACATGTGAGAGAACCAGCTCAGCCAGCCACGTGGAAATGCTCATTAGGGCCCAGAGCATTTGTGGATGCCGGCCCAGGTCATAGCCCCTCCACTAAAAACCAGCTTCTCTTTAGGCATAAGCAAGATGCTCCCATGCTGAAATGGAATTTCATCCCCTTGGGTGTAAATATAGTCTCCAGGAGCACCACTGCACAAACTGACACGAGGACTAGGCTACAGGGGAGGAGACTACAATGGCAGTGCACCCCTTATGGAAATAAATCATCCCCTGGAGGAAGTCTCCTTGTAGTAGCTTGAGCAATTCTCCTGCCTTCACCAGCCTTGGGTGGTGTTCTAGGGCACACAAACGATTGAACATTCAAGGAAAGGTCTGAGGAAGCCAAAGTATTCTCTGATCAATAGAACAGTAGGGCTGATAATGAAGACCAGCTGAACCTCATTCAGGCATGAGCTGGGGCAAGGAGGGGCCATAAATGCAGACAGCTGAGAGAAGGGAGGGCCTTGAACAGTATATAAGCTCCCAGTAGGTGCTTCTCTCTTTTCTGTGGGGGATTTAAACTGGAGTTATATTGTAGATGATTTAGTAGGGAGATGATTTAAAATAGTGGCTGAGGCAAAACAGGGATTTGCCTTTATGCTCTCTTGGCATACTTTGGGATAAGAGAATTTTGAGAAGGGACAGAAAGGAAAAGTAATAGCTTCCCAAATCCTGGGGCCTTTGCTTGAACAGGAGCAGTAAAGTTGTGTTCCTGGGCTGGGTCAATAGGGTGAAAGCTAGCTGGTTACCTGTTTTGCTAGTGAAATCAATTCTGTATATGGATTGGAAAGACATTGAGTCAGGAACTGTCTCTGAGTATCCAGTACAATGGGATCCTGACTGGGGTCTCTGCCTGTTTCTAGTGCAGTAGCAGCCAATGAGGAAAAAGCTTTTGTTATTTCAGTAGCTTTCTAACAAATATGCTTACTTCTGATATTTTTTTTTTAAGTGCTACAAACCAAATTATCCTCTTCCTTTTACCGTAATAAAGATAATTCAGTGGTTTGGGCATTGTCCTGCTAAACCCAGGGTTGTGAGCTCAATCCTTGAAGGGGGCTGTTTAGAGAACTGGGGTAAAAATCTGTCTGGGGATTGAGCCTGCTTTGAGTAAGGGGTTAGACTAGATGACCTTCTGAGGTCCCTTCCAACCCTGATAGTCTCTGATTCTATGACTCTATAGCTCCACAGAAGAGAAATGAATTAACTTTGCTTTCTGGAGTAAATAAAATCCAAATCTGACCTGGTATTACTCTTCTGGTGTGCTAAAAATGGAGTTACACAGAGATGACTCTAGGATACTGCTGAAAGCACTGTCAATCAAGTGAATCACCATGAAACAATTTACATGTTCCTGTGTTTAACCCTTTGTGTTTGTGTAACTGTGCCTTAGTGGGTCAGAACTGAGGATGCCAAATTCAGGATGAACTGCTGAGAAATCGGGCAAACACAACCCCAAACTAGTGTTTATTCTTTTATAAGATACACCAAACCAGACACAAAAGTAAATTGTTTCACTATACTGGCTAATAAGAAAACATACAGGCAGTTTCCTCAGGTATTCCAGTTCTTATGTCCTCACCAAAAACACTGGATGTAGAGATGAGTGGGTCTTTACAACCAGTCTCATCAAAGAATAGGTTCTTCTGATCCCAAAGGTCAATATTTAACTTAAATCTTACTAAAAAATCACGCTGATGCCAATCTTTTAGTATCTAAATTCTAAATCTTTTATTTAGTAAAAGAAAGATGAGTTAAAATTGGTTAAAGGAATCAATTGCAGATAATAATGGCAAAGTTCTTGGTTCAGGCTTGTAGTAATGATGGAATAAACTGCTGGCCTAAATTAAGTTTCTGGAGCACATCCACAGCTTGGATGGGCCATCTAGGCCTTTGTTCAGAGCTTCAGGTTGCAGCAAGGTTCCTCCAGAGATGAGAAGCAGGATTGAAGACAAAATAGAGGTATTTCCATGACCTTTTATAGCTTTTGCCATGTGGAGGGCATCCCATTGTTCTTACTGTGGGGAAATTACAGCAACAAGATGGAGTTTGGAGTCACATGGGCAAGTCACCTGTTCATACCCAATTTTCCTCAGTCATTGCAGGAAGCCATTACCTACACTCCAGCACATTAACATGACAGGCCACTCATTATAGATGGGTGTCTCCCATGGTCCACTGTGAACCAAGTGTTCCTTGATGAACCACTTAATAGGAACAGTTCCTCCAAGATGTGCTGGCTAGCCACCTTGTGGGTGTTATCCCAGGAGCAAACATTTGAAATCCAAGTATAGAGCCAATACTTAACTTCACATACAAAAATGATACATGCATACAGACAGCATGATGATAACCAGCAAAACATAACCTTTCCATAGACCCCTCACTCAACAACTTTTGTACAATATTTGCTGCAAATATGTAACAGTGGTTGCAACAATGATATGGTTATGCTTCTATTAGATAACATCACTGTTTTGCTTTCAGTAGTTCCCTTTAATGATGATTTTCCTGTGAGACAGCCAGTTTTCAAACTTTTTTCTTCCATCTAGTTAACTTTTTTAAAACCAAGAAGAGGTAATTCTGTTGGATGCTCTAACAGAAATGCAGGAGGTGAACGAACATACAGTAAATAAAATTACTCCTGGCTGATTGAAAAGCAAACAAAACACCAATTGTGATCATTTCAACACCACCTGCTAGGAGCCAAATAAATCAGTTGAATAATGATCTGATCGAGTGATAAAGGAGAGTAAGGGAAGTTTATTTACACGCAAACTATGAAAGATGCCTATCTATGGCTCTAGGAGCCCTAGCAAGACTGTCCCAGCAGCACTGAAGTAACCATTTCATAGGGTCTCAGCCTGGTCCATGCCCACAGAGCCTCCTTTCTGCCCCTTCCTTGGTGCATGGTAGTGCAATGCTGATAGTCCAAATTTTAGCTTTGAATGTGGACTGAGAGCAAAAGATACAGAGGAGGTTGGGCTTGGAGGCAGGGAAGTAGATTGCTTTCCCACGACCCATTCTGGTCTACGTGTAGAGAGTGCTGAGTAACACATGGAGGTGGGAGTGTTTACTCAACAGTGCCAGAGCATCTGCAGAATGAGGGAAAGTACCAAAAAATGGTGAACATTCGAATGAGCTGTGGCCTGCCAGATTTTATAGGGGAGACCCTGGTACAATAAAGATCTCCCTCCCTGTTAGCAAGAATGGTGCAGACCCATCTATGTGTCCATGCTCTGAGTTCAACCATGAGGGCTCGTCACCACCACCATCCGAGATTGCCTTCTGTACAAACCAGGGGAGCGGGAATCTGGGACAGTAATCCCAGATATGGCGTATGTTCCTCAGCTGGGAAAAACTCTTTTTTGCAGGAGGGCAGAGGAAAAGGGCCATCTCATGCAGGGACTCGTGGTGAAGCTGTGACACCCCAATCCTATCCCATCCTTCCCCAAGATAGTTATTGACGCCAGTTGACTTTAAGAACGTGAGCGGAAGGGTTGCAATAATTGGTTTGGCAGGGAAGTGCAGGCCCTGGATGTTCGCAGGACTTGTCAGCGTGTCACTTTGCCTCTCGCGCATACTGTTAGAGGCCTGACAGCCAACTCGCCTTTACCGTTGCAGGGCCAATTATCTTGATCACAGAAACAAGACACACACACACTCACCCCTTTGCCCTTCCGCTATGAACGATTTTACACACGCGGATGCCATCTGCACAGTGCAATGGATTGCACAGCAGCCACCTGAGCATGGTAGGGAAAAGATTGAATGTTCTTTGTGACTCATGAGAGATAAAAGGCACAGGCCTTCACCTGGGCTTAATCCTGTCTGAGGAATTTAAATCAGTTCTAATGTACAGCAAAGCTCTGAAGTGCTACAAAAGAGAAGGCAGCTCCATGTAGGAGGAAGAGGCTGTTTCACACTTCCCAGACCTCCCTGTGTCCAATACTGGGAAGGGGCCGACTCTATACCTCATATAAAACAGTCCCAGAGCTTCACAGGGTTTCAGAAAGAATAAGATTATCTAGTCTTATCTCCTGTATATCACAGACCAGTACAGTTCACCCAGATACCCCCTCCTGAGCCCACATCAGGGTTCTCAGAAGAACGTAAGAATGGCCATACCGGGTCAGACCAATGATCCATCTAGCTCAGTATCCTGTAATAAAATCATAGAAGATGAAGGTAGGAAAAGACCTCAGGAGGTCATCTAGTCCAATCCCCTGCTCAAAACAGGACCAACTCCAACTAAATCATCCCAGCCAGGGCTTTGTCAAGCTGGGCCTTAGAGGTTTTTAAGGATGGAGATTCCACCACCTTCCTAGGGAACCCATTCCAGTGCTTCACCACCCTCCTAGTGAAATAGGTTTTTTTCCTAATATCCAACCTAGACCTCCCCCACTGCAACTTGAGACCATTGTTCCTTGTTCTGTCATCTGCCACCACTGAGAACAGCTGAGCTCCATCTTCTTTGGAATCCCCCTTCAGGTTGTTGAACGCTGCTATCAAATCCTCCCTCACTCTTCTCTTCTGCAGACTAAACCCCAGTTCCCTCAGCCTCTCTTCATAAGTCATGTGCCCAAGCTCCCTAATCATTTTCTTTGCCCTCCACTGGATTCCTTTTTGTCCACATCCTTTCTGTAGCAGGAGCCCCCAAAACTGGACAGTACTCCAGATGTGGCCTCACCAGTGCCGAATGGAGGGGAATAATCACTTCGCTCAATCTGTAAAAAGCTACAGAGTGTCCTGTGGCACCTTATAGACTAACAGAAGTATTGGAGCATAAGCTTTTGTGGGTGAATACCCACTTCATCAGACGCATGTGGTGGAAATTTCCAGGGGCAGGTATAAATATGCAGGCAAAAATCAGTCTAGAGATAATGAGGTTAGTTCAATTAGGGAGGATGAGGACCTCTTCTAGCAGCTGAGGTGTGAACACCAACGGAGGAGAAACTGCTTTTGTAGTTGGCTAGCCATTCACAGTCTTTGTTTAATCCTGAGCTGATGGTGTCAAATTTGCAGATGAACTGAAGCTCAGCAGTTTATACTGCCATTCCTAATATCTGACTTGTGTCCATTTATCCTTTTACGCAGGGATTGTCCATCGGCAAAACTGGACAGTACCTATGTAAAAGGATAAATGGGCACAAGTCAGATATTCAGAATGGCAATATACAAAAACCTATAGGAGAACACTTCAACCTCCCTGGACACACAATAGCAGATTTAAAGGTGGCCATCCTGCAGCAAAAAAACTTCAGGATCAGTCTCCAAAGAGAAACTGCTGAGCTTCAGTTCATCTGCAAATTTGACACCATCAGCTCAGGATTAAACAAAGACTGTGAATGGCTAGCCAACTACAAAAGCAGTTTCTCCTCTGTTGGTGTTCACACCTCAGCTGCTAGAAGAGGGCTTCATCCTCCCTAATTGAACTAACCTCATTATCTCTAGACTGATTCTTGCCTGCATATTTATACCTGCCCCTGGAAATTTCCACCACATGCATCTGATGAAGTGGGTATTCACCCACAAAGGCTTATGCTCCAATACATCTGTTAGTCTATAAGGTGCCACAGGACTCAGTCTGGATCTGTAAAAAGTGACAAACACGGCTACCCCTCTGATACTTCCCTCAATCTGCTGGCAATGCCAATATTTATACAGCCCAAAATGCCATTAGCCTTCTTGGCAACAAGGGTACACTGTTGACTCGTATCCAGCTTCTCGTCCATTGCAATCCTCAGGTCCTTTTCTGCAGAACTGCCACTTAGGGCTTGGCTACACTCACACTTTACAGCGCTGCAACTGGGGTATGAAAAAACACCCCCCTGAGCGCTGCAAGATACAGCGCTGTAAAGCGTCAGTGTAATCAGGGCAGCAGTGCTGGAAGCGCGGCTCCCAGCGCTGCACGCTACACCCGTAAGGGATGTGGTTTACGTGCAGCGCTGGGAGAGCTCTCTCCCAGCGCTGCTGCTCTGACTACACTCACACTTCAAAGCACTGCCGTGGCAGCGCTCCGAAATTCCAAATGTAGCCATACCCTTAGTCAGTCAGTCTCCAGCCTGTAACAATGCATGGAATTCTTCCATCCTAAATGCAGGACTCTGCACTTGTCCTTGTTCAACTTCATCAGATTTGTTTTGGCCCAATCCTCCAATTTGTATAGGTCACTCTGAACCCTAACCCTACCCTCCAGCATATCTACCTGTCCCCTACAGTTTAGTGTCATCTGCAAACTTGCAGAGGGTGCAATCCATCCCATCATCCAGCTCATTAATGAAAATGTTGAACAAAACCGGCCCCAGGACTCTGGGGCACTCCGCTTGATACCAACTGCCAACTAGACATTGAGCCTGATGATCTAGCCAGATTTCTATCCAGCTTATAGTCCGTTCATCCAATCCATACTACTTTAACTTGCTGGCAAGAATGCTGTGGGAGACCATATCTCAAGCTTTGCTAAAGTCAAGGTATATCTCATCCACTGCTTTCCTCCTATCCACAGAGCCAGTTATCTCATCATAGAAGGCAATTAGATTGGTCAGGTATGACCTGCCTTTAGTGAATCCATCTTCTGACAGTGGCTAATGTCAGTTACTTCAGAGGGAATGAACAGAACAGGCAGTCACTGCGTGATCCTTCCCCTGATGTCCACTCCCAGGTTCCAGCAATCAGAGGCTAGGGACATCCCAAGCCTGGGGGTGCATCCATGACCAAAATTAAACTATTATTACACTTCTAAATGGCTCCCCAACCCTCCCCCTCCCCATCCCCCATACAGAGGCAGTGGAACAGGCTAATGGAGATTCATCTGTGCCCTTAGAAAGGGGGTGGTTGAAAGAGACCTTCCAATTAAAGCTGGGAGGGAAATGAGGATTGTTGAATATTTTTCCCTTCCCACATTGAGATGAGAAGTCAAAATCTCACATTTTTGCCAACACCTCAAATTCTAGTCAACTAATAATAAAAATAAATAAATAAAGTGAGGTGGAAATCAGGTCAAACAAATGATTGTTACAATGTTGATCTTTAAAACAAACAAATTTACTATACATAAACTAACATTTTGAAACACTTTTTTTTTGTTTGTTTAAAAAATGTCAACAGGCTGTTTTGACAACTTTTAAAGTTTTTTGTCAACTTTTTCCCAGTGGTCATAACCAACCATTTCCTGCAAACAGCTTTGGGTTTAATGAATTGGCATTTGCCATTTTGAAAACCTTTTGTTGGAAAATTCCCAACCAGGTCCACTTGTAACCCCTTCCACTGGGGTAGAGTTCCTAGCCAGGCCATGCAAACCTGCCAGGTTATTACCAAGGCCCATGGGGGGAAATAAAGTGGTGTCAGGTTACTTTTCAGCAGAGGCGATGTGTGTGTGTGTGTGGGGGGGGGGGAGACGGACATACAGGGGCACATGCCCCCCCAGCTTTTCAGCTTGGCTTATACTGCGCATGCTCAATAACATTGCTGATGCCAGGTGCCCTCAATCTGCCCCCTTTCTCCCACTATCGGCAGGCCTGGGTCGTGTCTGCTTTACAGCCCCCTCAGAATTTTTCCCTTTTTTCCTCACAGTGTGGTACAAAAGTGTGCGGATGTGGTAGGGACCTGGATGTTGCAAGCTTAGATTTGGGAAGAGCTCTTCATCCCACTGCAAACATTTCATACTGTTCTAGCATCTGCTGCAGCTTCTTCCTCACTGTGTGAGTCTGGGTTTGCTGTTATTCCTCCATTTCTTCTAGCTGGTGGGTGATAGAGCAACACAAATGCTGAATAACGTTCAGTGCTTGCCCTCTCCTTGGGAAGGGTGGGCTTCTACCCATGACTGATGGCATCCAACATGGTTCAGTGGGCCCTGTCCAAGTTACTCAGCAGGCTGCATCTACTACTCAGCTTATCAGGGTTGCCCGTACCAGCTTCTTTCCAAGTGAGTATGTGTTGCTAGTGGACCTGAGGGAGACCGCTCTTTTTAAAAGAGCAGAACATTACCAGAGGGATTATATAAACAAGCTCTAGGACTACTGAAAGCAGCAGGTGTGCACCTCCTAGACAGATTGGTGAGGGACTGGCTTGATGAGAGAGAGAAATTATTGCTTGTCCTTCTAATCAGCTGCCTTCTGACAGCACCCCTGGCCTTCTCCCAGACCCTGCCCTTCCTTGTGATGACGTTTGTTTGTTTTTTTGTTTGTTTTTTTGCAACAGTGCTGGTTCAACAACCTCTATCTACGCTCAGTCATTAGGGGCCCTGTGAAATGTGAGTGAAATGTTCTGAAATTCTCATCCCCTGAGCACACTGGAATCCACGCACCTAGGGACTAGTACCAGGATTTCATAGAGTTTAAGGCCAGAAGGGCCCAACTGGATCATCTAGTCTGACCTCTTGTATGTCACAGACCATTAATTTTCACCCAGCTACCTATATTAACCCCAAAGATTTTAGTCAGCCCAAAGCATTTCAGTCTTTAGGAGGGTGAACGGGGTGCTGTAGGGTTGAGAACAGGAGAGACCGAAGTGCCACCAATGCCTGAAGCCCCTGCAATGGCAGTGAATTGATTACAAGAGATACACCCATATGATCCCAGCAGGTGACCTCCATGCTGCAGAGGAAGGCAAAACAACTAGGTTCCAGTGTGGGGGAGAAATTCCTCCCCAACCCAAATCTGGCAGCTCGGAGAAGACACTCCAGCCAGGCATCTAGAAAGAGGATTCTCTGGACCACAGGTCCCCTCCATCTCCAGCAATAGTCAAACTGGCTGGGTTCGGACTCCCAGGTTCTGTGAGAACCTGGATCTGCTCACCTGAACACTAGGGTCAAGGGTCTGACTCCCCAAATCACTGAGCACAGCAGAATCCACTCACCAGGGCATTGGTACCATGGATCCAATTCCCACTCACTGAGCACTGCAGGATCCACACGAGTGCAAGGAATCAGTCCCTCTCCATTGGTGGTGGGATTCCAACCCTGGGGCACCAGCACCTGAATTCCACTGTTCGGGGGCACACCTGCAGTGAACTGCTGTAACAATTCAGGACCTTGCCATAACCCTTTCCCCCACCCACCCAGGACCGTTATTCAGATAGCTAGCCCCCTGGGAATCTGAGCCAGACTACCTCTCCTTCACCCCTGTGCAGCAGCAACCTCTCTCTCTCTCTCTCTCTCTCTCTCACTTTTTTTTCCTTGCCACTTCTGTAAAACAACTTAAATGTCATCTTCCTGCAATTACCCACAGAAGAGGGAAATGAATAGGAACATTCCCACAGGGGTCCCTGTCGTAAATGAGGCTTTTGTTGTTATAAATTGTTACTCAAAGCAGTACAAGCCCTTGGAATCACTCACATGTTCCTAGTAACTTGATTCATGGGGCTTTGAATTCAGAGAGCTTGTTTGGAGTCTGCCAGCCTTCTGTAGGTGTGAAATCTGAACGCATAATTCATAGTAGTAGCCCCATCCCCCGCCCCCCCCCCTCCTTCTTGCCTAACGCTCTCGGCCACCTTGCAAGGCACAGAACATGTAGGGTAGGGCCTGCCCTATCCTTCTTGTCTTGTCCTCCCACAGGCTCCATTCAGGGCATCTTCCACCCACATTCACTGCTCCCTAGGGTTTGCCTGCAAGCCACAGAGTTGCAGGAAGAGATGGAATTGCCACATCCCCCAATTTTTGCTGCTGATGCCTCCTCGCCCCCTCCCCCCCAAACCAGAATCTGATTGGCTGCAGGTGCTAGGACAAAGCTGGAAATAGACATGTGGAAGCTGCAGCTTGGCTCCCCCAAGAAGGTGAGACAGTGCTGCCTAGTGGTTAGGACATGGGACTGGGAGCCAAGGACCCTGGGGTCCATTCTCAGCTCTGCTAATGATTCTCCGTGTGACCTTGAGCAAGTTATTTCATCACCTTGTGTCTCAGTTTCCCCATCTGTATATAAGGATAATGCTCCAACCCCCATGCATGGGAGCACTGGGAGACATAATGTAGTAGTGAGTGAAATCCACCCCTGTGCAAAGACCCAGCAGGGGGCCTATGTGTCACACAAACGCTATGGGCTGGTGCTATCCTGTGTGGTCCTTGGATGGAAAATGCTGCAGGAGGGCAACATCTTTTTTTCTTTTTTCTTTTCTTTTCCAATGTCTGCAGAAATGGGCTTCTCAGTGTTTTTTGCAAGATTTAGAGGCTGGTTGCCAGGCGGCAAGCTGGGTTGGGGGCAGCCATCTGTACTAACAGCCCTGCACCACTGAGATCTGTTTCCCTCTGCCCCTCGCTGACTGTTGGGCCTGCAGGCTGCCATCGCGGGGAAAGACAGCCTGGTTGAGCTCATTTCTCAGTGGCGAGGGCTTGAGATGCCCCTGGAAACTGGGGAGGGCAAAACTGCCCACAAGCACCTTGTCCTTATCCTCCGGAGGAAGGAATTGGCTGGGGCCCGGGTGCAAAGTGCTGATATAGCCAGGGTTGCGGTGGCAAAGCTAAGCTTCCAGGCTGAAATTCAACAGTATAATGAGGGTGTCAGTCATTTTACAAGCTTAGGGCTGCTAGAAAGAGGGAATGCAGCCTGGTTTCATCATTAGCTGCCATCACAAACCATCCCTCCTCTCCCTCCTCTGTCCCAGCACCCTCACCCCACTGCAGAGTGAAAGCACGTTGCATTTTCCCAAAACAGTTCACACAATCAGCGTTCTTTGAAAAGGGGCTAAAAAAAGATATTAAATTTTAAATACCATTTCTTTCCATGCTGCTAAGCAGCTTATTTATCACAGCGTGAGCCCACCTTAAGAGCTGTGACGAGAGAAAACTCCGCTGGTAATTACCGCAGGGAGCCAGGAGGCGTGGGTGAGTCACTGCAGTGTCGGTGCACTGCAGATGGGGTAGGGAGAGACAGACAGACAGATGGAGGTTGACGAGGGCCAGGAGAACCAAGAGGGGAAATGGAAAAGAAGGACCTTGTTTGGAGGAACTATGCGTTAGCAAATCCTATTTGTCCCTTGAGAGGACAAAGTAAGCTGGGACTGCCTCCTCAGCCAATTGCCATAGATGCACGGAGCTGGGTGCGGATCTCCAGCCATGTCGCCCTGACTTAGAAGAACGAGGCATTCCCAAAGCAGGACCCAAACAGATACAGCTGGAGTCGTTCAGCTCTAGGATTCTGGCAGAGAGAAACAGGCATGAAAAGCTGGGCCTTTCAGAGGAGTGACAGAACTGGAGCTGAGTGAAGATACCCTTGGTTCTTGCTGGCTGTCCTTCCTGTTCTGTCTCTGCTGAGAAACGTTGGCCTCATCCTCGAACTCCCTTCTCCCAGTCCTGCACGTCAGGAGGAATTCAGGCACGTTGGTTAAGTGAGTGACAACGGAGAGAATCTAAGATGACAAGCTGGAGCCTACCGGGGATGGGCAAGCAGCGTAGCACCAAGGAACCCTGACAAACTCTATCCACGCTTCAGACCCTATCTACTGCTATATGCGGGGCTGGATCTGAGAGCAGGGTCAGCACTTGCTTTGATCTTGCAGTAGAAGCGGCAGCTCCAGGATGCAAAGAGGTCATCTTGCAGGGATCCTGAGAGATGATGGCTGTCTGCTATGGTCTTTCCACCATTCCCTTGGCTGGAAATAAATGTCAGCGTCCTCTCTAAATGAAAACCCATTTTCGCCCTCCACTCAGAGGTGCCTGGCATTTTAACCTTCCCATTGTTAGGATCAGGATTATCACACCTTATGATGTCAACAGAGATCAGGGCCCATTGCAGTAGGTGCTATACATACACAGAGAGAGAGATTCCTGTCCCACACAGCTTATAATTTAAATAGAAATGACAAATACAGGGGAAACTGGGGAAATGATTTGCCCAAGGTCAAAGACCAGGTCAGTGGCAGAGCTGGGCATAGAACCCACATGCCCTGCTCTAGTGCCATATCACAGAATATCAGGGTTGGAAGGGATCTCAGGAGGTCACCTAGTCCAACCTCCTGCTCAAAGCAGGACAAGTTCCCACTAAGTTTCCTGGATTTGGGTCCACCAAAGGCAATGGGAGATTTCTCTTAGATGTCACTGGGAGCAGGCTCAGAGCCTTTTCTGATTTAGCATCATACCACAACTCAGTCTCACCTACACAAGAACATTCCCTGTTACCGCACTCTGATTCATCAAATGCGGTCTTAATGGAGTAGTGAGCGTCTGACCCAGTTCCTCTGGCATTTCCCTGTAGAGACCGTTTCCTTCTAATCACCACTAAATAACCATGTTGTTCTTCTACTTGACCCTGTACAGACATTCATTTCTCGTAAGAACAGCCATACTGAGTCAGACCAATGGTCCATCGAACCCAGTGTCCTGTCTTCCGACCATGGCCAGTGCCAGAGGGAATGAACAGAACAGGTCATCACTGAGTGATCCTTCCCCTGTCGTCCACTCCTAGGCTCTGGCAGTCAGTGTTTTTAGGGACACCCAGAGCATGGGGTTGCATCCCTGACCATCTTGACTCACAGCCATTGATGGACCTATTTGCCATGAAGTTATCTAAATCTTTTTTGAACCCCCATTATAGTGCTGGCCTTCTCACCCTCCCTTAGCAATGAGTTCCACAGGTTGACTGCATATTGTGTGAAGAAATACGTCCCTTAGTTTGTTTTAAACCTGCTGCCTATTAATTTCATTGGGTGACCCCTAGTTCTCGTGTTACATGAAGGATTAAATAACACATCCTTATTCACTTTTTCCACAGCGGTCATGATTGTATAGACCTCTGTTATATCCCCTCTTAGTCGTCTCTCTCTCAAGCTGAAAAATCCCAGTCTTTTTATTCTGTCCTCATGCAGAAGCTGTTCCATTCCCTTAATTATTTTTTGTTGCCCTTTTCTCTACCTTTTCCAATTCTAATATCTTTTTTTTTTTTGAGATGGTGTGAGCAGAACTGCACACAGTATTCAAGGTGTGGGTGTACCATGGATTTATATAGTGGCATTATGATATTTTCTGTCTTATTATCTATCCCTGTCTAATGGTTCCTTACATTATTAGCTAGCTTTTTTTTTTTTACTGCTGCTGCACATTGAGCAGATGTTTTCAGAGAACTATCCACAATGACTCCCAGATCTTTCTTGAGTGGCAACAGTTAATTTAGACCCCATCATTTTGTGTGTGTGTGATATATATATATATATATATAGTTGGGATTATATTCTCCGATGTGCATTATGCATCCTCTGCAAATTTTTGCCACCTCACTATTTACCCCTTTTTCCAAATCATTAATGAATCTGTTGAACAGCACTGGTCCTGTAAACCTTTCACTGTACTGCTGTACCCCTTCTCTTCCCACTGCCCCAAGCCCCTTTTCCAGCCACCTCTTTTCATTTCAGGACCTAACTTGCAACCAGATGAGTCTGTTTCTGCCATGTATGTGTCACTGAGCAGGTTCCCAGGGTGTGGGACTGCGGATCATGGCAGCCTCCATATAGCCTGCTACAGGATGGGCAGTGGCTAAATAGGAGGAGAAAGTAAGATAGTTAAAGGTGGAAGGAAGCCTATGTGCTGGCAGCCCAGTGAGAAAGCGGGAACATATTGTCCTTACTTGTCCCATTCTCTTTCATGCTGGGCTCCGGCTTCGGCTTCGGCTTCCTGGACTGCTGTTTAAGGTCATGTTATGCAAGAAACAGGGTACTCTGTTCACTACGCAGCCCTATCCCTGTGTATGGTATTGCTCCCTCTCAAAGTGACCAGAACCCTGTCACATCAAACCAAACCTATTAAAGAAAGGAACACCGGGGTGCAGATCAGTATGCAGTAGGTTTGAGCAAGAGGTCAACTGCATGTGAACTTGATACAGAACAAGGGATGGCTCCAGGCACCAGCGCAGCAAGCATATGCCTGGGGTGGCAGGCCTTGGGGGGCAGCCTGCCGGTCGCCCTGAGGGCGGCAGTCAGGTAGCCTTCAGTGGCATGCCTGCGGGAGGTCCACTGGTCCTGAGGTTCGGCGTACCCGCCGCAGAAGCCGGTGTTACCAGCGCACATCCCTCAGGCATGCCACTGAAAGTCACCTGATTGCCATGCTGGGGGCGGCAAAATACATAGAGCCGCCCCTGCACAGAACAATAGAGAGAGAAGCCAGATCCATCAAGCTGACACTCAGAAACCTGAGCAGACCAGCACAAGACCAAAATAACAGGCAGAAACTGGTGGATGCCCATGCACCTGAGGGCGTGGGAGGATGATGAAGAAGAAAGGTGACCAGATCATTGCAGTGTATTGTCCTGAGCAGCTGGTAGAGCTGTCAAGTGCATTCCTTTTCAGTATGCTCTCCAGAGACCCTGTGTTTCGCCTAGGAAACAGCTGCTGCCAGCTGTGTTCTTCACCGAGGAGCGACCTTCAGGAGGTTTAGATGCTCAGCTGGACTTGTTAGAGACCCTCCTTTTTTAAATAGAGATGCCTGGGGGTAGGGGTCAACTATCCTGCAGCAGGGAGAGGACTATAGCCAGAGAAAGTCAGCTATCGATACCATGTGGACTGGCCAGTCTAACATCATGGGGTCATGCCTAAGGCCATCCGGAAGTCCCTGCAAGAATGATCAAGGCTGGTAGCTCCATCAGTCACATGCAGTGGGCTCCTCAGCAAACAGTTCTAGCATGAGAGAGGACACTTGCTTGAAGCCATGAGGGTGACATGCTGGGGGCGGGAGGATCCGACACCTCCCATGGCTTATGCTCTGGAGGGTGCCTGCAGTGATGCGTGGACTGTACCTTTCCACTGTTCCCACCAGAGGGCAGCCTAAAGGAGCAAGCCACATCAGAAAGTTTTTCATAAAAGAGAGATGATAGGGGGCACAGCAGGGCAGGGCATTGTGCAGAGATGGGGTCCCATTTAGTGTGAGGTCAGGAGCGGAATGGGAGTCACTGGAATTGCTGGAGGAAGCTCCGTGATGGAGCTAGAAGTGCGCAGCCTGAAACACCTCAGATTGCTATTAGCGAATGCAATTTATATATGTGCAACAAGGAAAACAATTAGAATCATGATTTAATCAGTACATTTTAGTGAGAGCAGTAACAGTTGGATATGGCCTCAATAAAGAGAAAAACAAGCTTCAGTGGAGTCCAACGTTTTAAAGCCACTTCCTAAATAAACAGTATTAGGAGCCGCTAGCCAATTTGGGGTCAAAGTGCTGAGAGTGCGATTGGCTACTGCTGAAGCAAATTGGCTTTGCAGAGGCTGAGTGACTCTGACATCCAGCATGCTTAAAAGCCATGGGCTGAGTCCTGGCCCCATTGAGGTCAATGGGAACTTTACGATTGATTTTAGGTAAGGCCAGTATTTCATGCTGGGAATGTTGTGCCGGTGACCTGCTCCTCTCTACTCGAGGAGGGTTTGACACAAAGCTCTAGGCCCAAATTTTCATAAACGACTACTAATTATTGCTACTGTTTATCTGAATTGGTGTAGCACCTAGGAGTCCCAGTTATGGACCCCTCTGTGCTAGGCACTTTACAAACGCAGAACGAAAGACAGCCCCTGCCCCAAATTGCTTACATTTTGGAAGGATTTTGGTTCCTTCCATTTCCTGGGTGCCTCCTTTAAGATCTTTCAAGCTGGGCACAAAAACTCAAAGCCCCTCAGAATTATGGCTCCCTTTTTGAAACGTAGACCCTACTATCATGCCCCAGGGATAAGGATTCAGAGGGAGTGGGCAAATTAGCATGGTAGCAGCCTCCAGTGTCACGAGACCATAGAAACCAGGGGAATATCCAGCTTCACAAGCCCAGATACTTGGTGATGAGTGTGGCCTAGGAACCTATGTGGACCTACAGAAAATGGGCCAGATGCTGAGTTCTTTGCTTGGCCAAATTCCCATTGAAGTCAGTGACATTTGTCTGCATGAGCGCTGAGGAAAAACTGAATATGTGGCTCAGGATTTGGCCCAGCGTAACTCACTTTTAACCCACATTTTTCCACTGTTGTCATTATTACTAAATACTGTAAACGCGTGTGTTTGTGTGTATCCTCCTCCACCACCTCTTTTACTCTTGGTGTCAAAGTTCTAATCTCTGTGACTTCATCATCACTTCCATGATGATGAATCATACCGGGCATCCAACCCCAGGCTGTGGTCACAGCTGCTTTTCTAAGATAAGGAGGGATGGGGCTTAGATAAGAAACCTCCACAGAATACACAAGGTGCTCATTTGTGGACAAATTGGAGAGAGTCCAGAGAAGAGCGACAAAAATGATTAAAGGTCTAGAAAACATGACCTATGAGGGAAGATTGAAAAAACTGGGTTTGTTTAGTCTGGAAAAGAGAAGACTGAGAGGGGACATGATAACAGTTTTCATGTATGTAAAAGGTTATTACAAGATGGAGGAAGAAAAATGTTTTTCTTAACATCTGAGGATAGGAGAAGCAGCAATGGACTTAAATTGCAGCAAGGGAGATTTAGGTTGGACATTAGGAAAAACTTCCTAACAGTCAGGGTGATTAAGCACTGGAATAAATTGCCTAGGGAGGTTGTGGAGTCTCCATCATTGGAGATTTTTAAGAGCAGGTTAGACAAACACCTGTCAGGGATAGTATAGATAATACTTGATCCTTCCAAGAGTGCAGGGGACTGGACTGCACTAGATGACCTCTTGAGGTCCCTTCCAGTTCTATGGTTTCCTTTTCCAGTCAGGATTGAACTAATGACACATTATGAACATCGGGCATGGTAAGGTGAGGTTTTGGAGTGAGATGGAAAACAGACCCAAATCACTTGTGATCATTCTAAAATCTTATGGTACCTTTTTTTTTTGTTTGTTTTCTATGAGTAGAAAATTAAGGCCAATGTCTGCTGTGGACTGCATTTCTCCTGCTTCAATCCTACCCACCCTTCAGTTTCACCCAAAAATCATTCCTCTCCACCCACCCAAAAATCTCAGTTGTGTAGGTGCAAACTGTCTGCTGCCTCTCTCCCCAAAGGTTGCTGCATTTCAGAATAAGTTGGAACTGATCCTTTCATACACCATCTGCAAAGTGCTGGGGGATCTGGCAGCAGGAAAGGCACTACGTGAAAGTAAAGTATTATGGCATAAGTAGAAAAAAGAGTGCTTTGTGGTTTAGACAGACTCTGAGAAGACACTTTCTTCCTGGGAGAGACTGTGTCTCAATTTAACTATTGTGGGGAGAAGAGCTGTATCTCACTGTGGCTTGAAGAGCCAAATATCATTTGTTTGCAATGATATCTTCATGGAGAGGTTTTTACTGATATGCGCCAGAGTGCACAGAAAAAAAGAGAGACTGAAAGTGGTCAAATAAAAAGATACATGACTTTTGTCCCAGAGATAGAATGTCTCAGTGGTTAGGGTGCCCGCATGGGACTTAGGAGACTCTGGTTTAATTCCATGATATGCCACTGATTTCTGTGTGACTTTGGGCAAGTCACTTGGTGTCTCTGTGCCTCAGTTCCCAGCTGTAAAATGGGGATAAACAGCACTGTGCTGCCTCTCAGGAGTATGGTGAGATTAAAGACTGAGAAATGCTCAGAAACTACAATAAGAGGATCCTGTAAGCATCTAAAAGAGATTCTTGTGACCAAATAGCCAGATGTGCCGAAACTATTCTAATACTGACACTGACTACTGTAGCACTGTTTAGGGAGGTGACTGCAACCCAACTGTAACCTCGTCCACGCAATCCATTCCCGCTTCAGATTCTGCTCCCTGGGCATCTAAGTCCGTCCTTGTCAGCAATCGCTAGTATCTAACAGTACCCAAATTTCCTTTGGGACAGTGCAGAATTGATTGGCAGATTCTCAATGCATCAGGGAACATCCCAAAATAAAAGATCACTGGAAATAAGTCTGCCTAGTTGAGTAGCATCCAAACCACTGGTTGGCTGACACACAACTTGCATTGGAAAATAAGTGAATCTTGCCTATATCATGGCAGAACAAAAGGTCTTTAGCCCAAAGGTTGTTTACCAGTGCCCCTGTTTTCCATATGTCCCAAGAAAAATGGGTCTCTCCCTGTTTCTGCCTTTGGGCACACAAGTCTACAGGGTTCACCACCTTTCATAACCAGAGCAGAGTAGTAAAGCCGGGCTGATACCAGCTTATGCTAACCAGGGGTAGCTGGGTTGCCTGTGTGATTCACAAAGTCAGACTGGATGATCTAATTGTCCCCTCTGGCCTTCATCTAGCCTCTCATGAACATCTCTAAGCAATATAGTATCAAATTCATCCTTTGGGGTGACTCCAGCATCATCAGTGGATTTTCACCTGATAGGAGTTTGGCTCATTCTCTTTCAGCATCTGCTTCAAATGTCACATGTTTAGTCATTTCAATCTTGGTTCAACTTAACTCTGGATAACTCTGTCTGAAGTATGATGAGGCATATTCCTGGCCGGTCTGGGATACACAGATAAGTAATACAATGTCTTCCAAAAAGACATTCCGATCCCCATGGCTCATAAGATCATAAACCAGGCACCCCGGTATTGCTATATGTCACAATCATATGAACAGATTCTGCTGTCAGCTACGCTTGCCAACCCCTCCTTCCAGCAGAGCCCAGATCTGGTCCCTTTCTGGACATGTTGGCAAAATCCCCATTTCTTTTTCTCTGGTACTTTTGGAAAGGAGCTGACTAAAGGCGATGGGGGTAGAGATCTAATGCTCGCTATGGCTGATAGAGCACTGTGCAGTATAAGGATTTAGCTCACTTATAGGCAAAATAAGACCCATACCAATACATCGGAAGCAGAGAGCAATGTAACAGCCGTGTCCTACATGCTCACAACCAAATGCAAACATGGTAAAGAACAAAGCCCATCTGTTTGTCCAGCTCTTGAAAGGACATGGCCCAGGGGCAGGTCAGCACAAGCTCGGTGGCTGTTGGAACAGCTCCAGGAGGCTGTGGTGGGAGGAAGGGGATTTCAAAGGGGTCAGCAGAGCTCCTCGATCGTGGTGGGTGCATTTTTCAGCTGCTGATTCAGCCCGTTCCTGGCTTGCCTGCCATTCCGTCTTTCAAGCAATTTACATCCAAATGCAAGTGGAGAAATCATTTGACAAGCTTCATCCCTAGATGTTGGCAGACTCCCAAGAATGACTTTGCTACTCAAAGATTATGTTTACAGTGAAATGATTGAGGGATTATCCACCATGGGCCCACAGCCCAACACCTCCATAAGTACCAAATGTCTAATGATTCCTGACAGCAGGAATCAATCACCAGAGCTGGAGGGTTTTTGTTGTTTTTCCCCCCCCCCCTCCTCTTTCTCTCTTTCATTTTTTCTTGGGTGAAACAAAACTGTTCTGGTTCCACTGCTCAGGCTCAAATAATACTGTCTACAAATCATTAATAAAAGCAATTGGCTGACTTACATTCGGCATTATAAGGGCCAGAGCAATAAAACAAGGCTTTATTTTGTGAATAATACACACACGATGCTATCTTTTATCGATACAGCGTCTGTGGTAATTTGTCTACATATGAGCCATACAAATTGTGGCTGGATGCACTTCAATGTATCATTACAAAATGAAATCCCTCTGCCCTACCACGCCGTCCTAGACCACCACCAGCTGGGTCATTCCACCAGTAAGACCAGTGCATGAAACACAGGAGTGAGGAAATGTCTGCAGGCCAAATGATCAGTGTCAGCCTGAGGGCAGAATCTCAAAGGATCTCCGCATGCACCGTGCTGAGCACTTTTGAAAATCTGGCCCTAAATCACCACTTTTGAGCCAAGAGCTTTTAAGGATGGGAACTAACAGTCGGTGAAGGCTCCAACCCTTGTAAGCAGAGTCACACCCCCAGCACTCCAACTGATTTCTAAAGAAAGCAAAGCCCTCATGCTAATTATTGACTTGGATTGATAGGCACACAAATAGTGCCTCGAATTCATCGACTATAAGACCAGAAGGGGCTCTGACCTCCAGAGTAGCCTGCTGGTTATTTAAAATTAAAGCTCATGAATACACAAATGAGCTCCACTGTTATGAAATAACATACTCAAACCCCCAAACCAGGCCCCTCCCTGCTAACCCTCTTCAGCCCCCGCCCCAAAAATGTGCATCAAAGACACTGTCATGACTATTTCCTTTCTCAACCAGCTCTCTGCATGAAGCTGCTCGCACAAAACTTATTTCTCTTATTTAAATATTGATAAACTATTAGCCAAATGATCCAGGTATATTTCCAGGCATTCCGGTCTGAGTCTGAAACAGTCACTTGATTACAGGAGCCATAGGAGTTACATGAGCACAAGCCTGGAAGTCAAGAGTTCTAGGTTCCATTCCCAGCTCTGCCACTGACTTCCTATGAGACCTGAAAGTCATTTCACCTCTCCGTGCCTCAGCTTACTCACACTGTACCATGGAGTCACAATATCCACCAGATAGGTGGTGATTTGAGAAATGTAAAGTGCTGCATGAGGGCCAAACATTATACAGTATTTGCAAATCACACTGTGGGGGCAGGTGCTGTAGAAGAAATGAGGTTTATTGCAATAAACAAAACAGGAGCAATGGACAGACTGGAAAAGCAGACCCCTTTGACTGGGTTCAGCCAGTGGTATTCGTTCAAAGTCATTGAATGCTATGGAAACTCTCCTTCCCGTGTGTCACCTGGATCAAAACCGTAGTCAAACCCCTGGGGCAGATCAGAGCGGATGTTCTTTTTAATTCCAGTGCTTTTCAGAATCCTGAATCCGACAGGTCCTCATGTCCATCCCTCCTGCTGGTGGGATTCTTCCCTTAATTACCATATTGAGTTGATATGTTTAGTATCCCTCTAACACTGGTAGGAATCCTTCCCTGGTATCCAGCCTGAATTTCCCTGTGCTTAATTTCATCTTGTTGTTGTCCTCTTCCATGGACCACCCTAAGCAATTCCTCTCCCTGTGGTGTCCTCACTTTACCAGTACTGTACAACCCTAACCCTAATCCCTTTTTCTACTTCAGGCTCATTAGCCAGTGCTTGGTAGGCTGGGGGAACAAGCAAGGAGCTCTTTGGATGGCTAACCCAATGGCCTGCCACATTTGCATCCCCTGCCCGTGGGAGTGCTGTGCCTGCTTCCTACACAATCCCCTCCTCCCGGGGTCATACAGCATCCCAAAGAAGATAGGGAGGAAGCAGTGCTGTGGCCTCTTTTCAGCAGTCTGTGGGATTACCGGGCTCAAACCTCCACCTTCCTAAGGGATACTGCCATATGTGCAATCCCCCAGGGTGCCAAGATCATGCCAACATGGTTTCTTCATCCCTGAGAAACTAACTCCCCCAGATCAGGCTAATAGGTAGGGCCCTACCAAATTCCCAGCCATGAAAAACATGTCATGGAGTGCGAAATCTGGTCTCCCCTGTGAAATCTGTATAGTAGACGGTAAAAGTACACAAAAGACCAGATTTCACAGGGGAGACCAGCGTTTCTCATATTGGGGGGTCCTGACCCAAAAGGGAGTTGGAGGGGGTCACAAGGTTATTTTAGGGGGTTGCAATACTGCCACCCTTACTTCTGCACTTCCTGCAGAGCTGGGTGGCTGGAGAGCGGTGGCTGTTGGCCGAGTGCCCAGCTCTGAAGGCAGCGCCTTACCACCAGCAGCACAGAAGTAAGGGTGGCAATACCACACCAGGCCACCCCTACTTCTGCGCTGCTGCTGGTGGCGGCTCTGCCTTCACAGCTGGGCTCTCAGACAGCAGTCACCGATCTCCAGCTGCCCAGCTCTGAAGGCAGCAGCAGAGAAGTACCACAACCCCCCTCCCTTCAATTACCTTGTGACGTGTGTGCGTGGACGCACACGCGAGCGTGCGCGCGCACACACACACACACACACACACACACACCTCTATTTTAGGTCAGGACCCCTACAATTGCAACACCAAGAAATTTCAGACTTAAACAGGTGAAATCATGAAATTTACAATTTTTAAAATCCCATGACAGCGAAATTGGTAGGGCCTTACTAATAGGGTTCCTATTACATCTTGCTCATCCTATTACTACATGCTACAGTCTGGGCATTAGTCATCCTTCAGCCACGCTGTATGTATTTACTGCTTCACCCATTTGTAGGTTTAATCCTTATGCCCACTCCTACTGGTGCTGGAGCCCTTAACCACCTGCATTAGAGAGAATATCAGGGAGCTGTGACTGGTGGTCGGCATGTGGAGGAAGGATCGAAGCTACATTGCATGGTACATGGATGCCATGCTCTCATATGTTTCCAAACCCACACAGAACCCACTCCTTAGTTTTTTTCCTTAGATGGATACAGGAGTAAAAAGGTGGCTGGAATAATAGCCCAAGAAAGGGAGCTGTGGAGAATGATTGGAAAGAGAAGAGCAAGGTCTCTTGATGCTCAGAAAGAGGGAGGCAAAATAAAAACACCCAACCTCATGTCATGAGAATGAGGAAACAAAAAGAGGAGCAAGCAGAGCATAGGGCATGGGAAAGGCAGAGCTGAGATGCAGGCAGGAAGAGCACTCTGGAAGATGAGGACTTAGATGAGCCTGAATGTGATGCAGAAAGAAAGAGGAAGCAGGGTCAGAAGGGACCATTATGATCACGTCAGGTGTTCTGCAGAACACAGTCCATAGAACGTCCCCCAGTCAGGGCTCTACCATTTTTGATGCCCCAAGCAAAAAAAACCAAAAAAACGCCGATTGGACTGTGCCTCGCCAAGAATGGACCAAATGCTGCCCCAGGCACGTGCTTCCTCCTCTGGTGCCTTGGGCCAGCCCTGCACCCAGTGACTCCAGCAACAGTCTCAGCAACTTATGCTTTAGCTCAAACACACATCTCTTGTAAAGAGGGCCAGCCAGCTAGTCGTGAGCTGCAGAATCCACCATACCCTTTGAAACGTTGTTCTGAGGATTAATTGCCCTGTTAAAAATGTGCATCTCATTTCCCATTTCAACTTTTGATTTCGACCTCTAGCCTCTGGAGCATGTAACGCCATGGCTGGGTAGAAGGGTCTGCTGAGAAACGTGCAGTAAGCGGAGCTACTGAGGCATGCGGCTGGCACTTCAGTAGAAGAGAGGAAAGTGATGGGTTTTGAGGAGTGATGGTGGAGTTAAGCATGTGGGGAAAAGAAAAGGTGTCGATGAAGAGGTGGAAAGTGGAGCTTTTCAGAAAGCCATGCTACATACAGGGGTTGAGAAGCAGAGCCAAGACTGGACAGAAGGGAAGAGATCCAATTAGGGAGGTAATTTGTGAGCCATTAGCTAATAAAAGCATGGGAGCTGCTGAGGTCACCTTAATGAAGAAGAAAGTAAGGACAGACTGCTCAGGAGCATCAAGGTGGAGGTGGGGGGGAGAGCCTGCTGACGATTATGTTGAAGCAAGATAGGAAGAGAACCAGGAAAGTCCAGATGCTTTATCTAGTTCTAATTTCTAACAATTAAGGAAAAACACAAAGTATGACAAGATGGGAGCCATCAGGCACGAATCTGGAAGACGCATTTGAGAGCACTGGGTTTAACAGCTTTACACAAACGTGGCAGAGAAATGTGACTTAGGCAAATGTGACTTTTCCAAATATTAACCAATCAGGCCCAATTTAAAATCCCAAAGCTAACCATGGCACACACAGAGAGATTTTGTCCTTCTGAGAAGCTCATTACTCCAAGGCACAGAAACACCTCTACTAATGAAAGACAAATTGCCCAGATACACTCATTCTTGGCTGACTAACTCCAAGGACATAAAGAATCTATTAAGTACAAAACTTGGGAACAAGAAACATCAACAGGGAATCCCTGGAAAGACCCACAAAAATCTACACAAACTACGACAACTTCACCACCTTGGCAAGAATTTTCAGTGGCAAACTATGACTGGATCCTTCTACAGTCCCTTAATCAGGCAGAGAGTGTAAATCAGGCATCCTGAATGTATCAATGGTCAGCAAGATTTGAACTCCTTGCTGACTACTGGGATGTGAAGTTCATGCCCTGGGTCATTTACAAGGTAATTTCCCCTAACTTTGCAATCAACTCTCACCTTTGGTCTACGACTTCAATTCCGTGAGTGGTTAATAGTGTCCATAAAAAGTAATATGAGGGTAAAAAATAATATCTGAATATGAGTAGATTTACTGGAATTTTATTAATTTATAAATGTTGAAGGTTATACCATATGTCACTGGAAAGTAATTTTCTCTGGATGTGCAATAAGGGCTCAGATTTGATTTATGACCTAAATATTGCAAGATATTAATAAAATCTCCATACCAGCTGGCAATATACCGGTGAACAAATGTACCTTTTTCATGGTAGCTTTGCTAGAATTTTCTTTTAATTTACATGGATAAAGTCAATCAGTGGCACCCATTAATTTTCAAACTATAAATTACTTATATGGACTATACCCATTCTTCAAGCAGCAAGCTGTGTTATTTCAATATAAAATGGATTTGAAATGTTATCAAAACCTGTTGGGGAGATCGTAAGCGATGTAGTGCTTATACCTATATCTGTTAAGGATGTCCAGCGATGACATGTTTGTAGAAGAAGATGCTGTTTTGGATCCCATGGGATCCAATTTATATGTTGTTGGGAAAATGCCTGAGATCTGCAAACAAACAAAGGGAAAATGTATATTCCAAATTCTAGTTATCGAAGCTAACAAATGTATCCCTTCACACTGGCTAGAGAGAGGGTTCTTTTACAATTGCAGGGAGGAAATGCAAAATGAAAAGCGAATAGCAACCACTACATTAAAATTTTATCTGAAACATAGCAGTCCCCAAAACTTTTTTCTGCAGTTGGCACATTCAGTTGGAGTTGATGATTCCCTTGTGACTATGTTAAGTTTAATGACTCTCCAGGTGTCCTGACGATTCCTTCAGAGAGGTTATATACTGGATAAAACAACACCTGCATTCTTACCTCTGATATGAGAGTTATACACAAAACTTATGCCTGGCTATCAGCGTATCAAATCTCTACTCCAATTACTTTTGGGGCCCATCAGTACGTACCAAGTAGTAGAGCAGGTCACAAATCAGAATTTCCATCCTGCAGGAAATTCCAGTATTTTGAAGAGGTTTTTCACCCTGACTTAGGAGGTACCACAGTCATATGACTCCCCGTTGCTCCCCATCAGCTCAACCGCAGGGGAGACCATAGTGCATCGCGGAAGATAAAGTCCAGCAAGGGAGTCCAACCCCTGGAGAAAGACTGGGGCATATGTGGTACCCGAACCACCACTCCCACATGACCTGCAGCAGCTCAGGCAGATTAACATCGACCTGACATAGAACAGAATATATCATTTTGATTTTCCTGACACAATTTTTTGGGAGGAAGGGGTCAATTTAAGGGCCCTTTATACAGCCAGTGCAATATAAAGTGGTCTTAGTGTAAACGAGACTCAGGTGCACTGTAGTAGTCAAGCAGATAAGCAGCCTTTAAAGGCACAGGAACATACACTTTGCTTCATTGTTCCAAAATGTTCTTGGCTTTCTGTTGTTGCTAGAGAGAAAATCAGGGATCGATACCA
Organism: Gopherus evgoodei; assembly: GCF_007399415.2. NCBI lineage: Eukaryota > Metazoa > Chordata > Testudines > Testudinidae > Gopherus > Gopherus evgoodei. The sequence goes on from NC_044337.1 coordinate 11,420,896, forward strand.
CACCCAAGAGTGTGTTCAGAATACATTCTGGTTGCTTTGAATCACTGCATAGACAAATCTGACCTTTGGGTCCATCACGCCTTTGCATTTCTACCGGCCCTTCCCCCTAGAATGGGTGTAGAAAGCCATGCAGGAGTACGTCCACCTTTCTGAGTTTTGAGAACACTTTGTGCAGGTGAGGTTGATACCATAGTTTTGGAAGACTGAACCAATCACCCACCCACCCAACACAACCCTCCAATGGTCTTGTGTTAGCCTGGCTGGAAGGGGATGGGCCTAGGAGTAGCAGCTCCCCAGTGTAGGGCCAGAAAGATGGATTAGCACTGCCTCCACCTTTCCTTGCCATCCCAGGCTTGTTATTTCAGGGTAAAGCAGCAGATAGAGGAAACACGGTCTGACTCTCTGGGTCTGTTACTATCTCAGAAATAAGACACCAAGCTGTTGGACTGACAGAAGGCTGTCACAAGCTGAAATGTTTGCTGACTTGGATGAGAAATAACAGACCAGTAAAAGTTTCCTCTGGAAGAAGCTGTCTCTGGCCATTTAGGGGAGTCTGATATGGATTGGCAGTGGAATTCATTCTTCAGTCACAAATCATCTTTCCAGTTATGCTAAGGACAGAGGCATACAGCACAGGACAGGGCCTGAGAGCCCAGCACGAGATGCTGTCCAGCTAACATTAAATGCAGAAGTAGGAACAGGGTGAAGGTGATCAGTGGCCAGGCGGATTGCTCTGAATGCTGATATCCCTACAAATTCTTTCCTTTTTCCCTCATTCCTGCTATATTGTGAATGAATCTGGTCACTCAGCCAATAGGTTGTCAGTATTCTTGTCAGCTGATAAATGTCATGAAAGATGCAAAAAAGCAATTGTATTTGGGAGTATGAGGAATCCAAGATGGAATTATTTCTGGGTACCCCCACAAGGAGGATCTTGCGTATCCCAGAAGAAGAATCCCAATAGCTCACTTTGTTGGGCCTTGAGATTTAAGAGTATGACCCTAAAAGCCCCTTTATGCTAACTGGGAAAGGGTGCTCTCAACACAATATTGTCAGAATATTTAGCCAAACAGTGTCTTGTAAGGTATTGTATGTAAACTGGGGACACACTAGTCATGAATATCATTGTGTGATGTATGTATGGATTGTGTGTAAGAAGTTATGTGTGTATGCTGAAAATATGTTCAGCCCAAGCCAGCTGAGTGGATAATCAAGTTTGTCCTAGACAAAGGAATGTCTAAGGTCCTCCTTTGAGCTGGGGTTTGGACTAGATGACCTCTTGAGGTCTCTTCCAAACCTAATCTTCTATGATTCTGTGTGGTTTTGTCTGTTTGCCTATCCCCACTGTAAATTGAGCAAAGTGAGGCCAGGGACAATGGAAATACATTTGCATCGAAGGTAAGCAAAGTAATCAAGCCAATCAAGAAAGCAAATTGACAAGAGGTTGAAAAAGTGGGTTGGTGCCTGCACCCTGACAAACAAACAGAAGGAGGAGGGGAACTTTAGGTTCACTTTTCAAAGAATACATTTCAAAGGTTTTCTGAACTACAAACAAAGAAGAAAAGGGACTCCTTTGCTCTCCACTATTTAAGAGACAAAAGAGGCCAGTGCTTTTGGAATCTGAAAGGTGGATCCTTCAGCAATGTGGTTGAGGATAAGTGAGAAATTGCCTGAGTCCAAACTGCAAACTGTTAGTTTCTAGCATCAGAAACTTATCTTGACCTTTGTTTTGTTTGTAACCATATCTGTCTCCTTTTCTCTTGCTCAATATCTCTTAAATCTCTGATCTTTATTAATAAAACTACGCTTAGGTTTACTATGAACCTTCTCAGTACTGTGTATTAATAAAGTATCCTCGGTGAGCCAACACATGGGTGTGTATTCTGCGTCTTTGGAAACAGCTGGCATAATCAGTTCTGTGAGCTCTGTATGAGAGGGACTGGATTCTCTGCGGAACCGGGGTTCACTGAATGTTGCCTGCGAGGCAAGGTTAAAATTGGCATGGCTTCAGGCAGTTTGCTGGTGAGGGCGACACAATGGCTGTGGCCAGGCACCGAGCGAGTGCCTGGGGTGGCAAGCCACAGGGGGCGGCCTGCTGGTCACTGTGAGGGCGGCAGTCAGGCTGCCTTAGGAGGCATTTCTGAGGAGGTCTGCCGGTCCCACGATTTCAGCAGCAATTCGGCAGTTGTTACGCCGAAGGCGCGGGACCAGCGGACCTCCTGCAAGCGCGCCGTGGAAAGCCACCTGACTGTCGTGCTTGGGGCAGCAAAATACATAGAGCTGCCCCTGGCTGTGGCCAGGATCTAACACACTGTTTAAGCACCAATAAATTTCTCCTTTGCTGAGGCAGAGCAAGGCTGTGGTAATACAGCCCCCTGCTGTTCTGGGCTCCCTGCAGAGAGCATCACAAAGGGATTTGAGGGGTTTCCCTTTACTTTTGGAAGTAGGCCTGGGGCTTTTGGCAAATAGGCCAGATAAGTATATAGTGTGAGCACAAACTACACGCATAGGTATAAGTCTTAACAGTTGTAGTTTTAAAGAGAACAGGAGTACTTGAGCATAAGCTTTCGTGGGCTAGAACCCACTTCATCCGATGCACAGAATGGAACATATAATATGGATGTGTGTATATATACACATACAGAACGTGAAAAGGTGGGAGTAGCCATATCAACTCTAAGCGGCTAATTAATTAAGATTAAGTTGATATGGCTACTTGTTATACCAAGGTAAGAAGTCAGGTGTTGTTTATCCAGTGTCCAAATGAGAGAGTGACATTTTTCTAGATACAGCACAGTGTCAATGTCTCGGTATTGAAACTGTTTCGTGTGCACTACAAGTTACTCATTGGCTGAATCCCAGGACTCCTCAAACTAGTTTTGGCATGGTCTCATCCGAGCTGTGATCCGTTCCATATTTTGTGTGTCTTGGGTTTCATTCAGACACATGGTGAGTGTAGGGTTTTGTTTTGCAAGCCCGTGCTGTATTGGTAGTAAGGTGTGACACACAGGAATATTTTTAGGAGGCTTTACTGCCTAGCCCCAGTCATGTAACCTCGATCAGGGGTGCAGAGGTGAATATGTCTATCCCACAGAAGGAGTTGCTCTCTGCTGACTCCTGTAATTATGGGTAGGGCTCCACGTTTGTCACAGAGGTCATGAAAGTCACGGAATCGGTGACTTCTGCAGGGGCCAGTGTGACTGATCCCAGGGCTACCCAAACAGCTGGCTCCAGGGCCAGCTGGTCAGGTGGCCCCAGGGACAGCCACTCAGGGATTGCTGCTGGAGCAGCTTCATAGCCAGCCACACTGACCACTGCGGCAACATTACTGCTTGGGCAACCCTGGGCAGCTGGCAGCAGTCCCTGGGAGGCTGGTGCAATCGCTGCTGGTGACCCCCAACAATGGTGCCCGGGTGGCCAGAGTAGCCACTTTCCTGGCCAGTCCCTGGTGTAGTCCCCGGGCAGCTGGTGCAGTCACTTCCGGTGGCCCACAACAGTTGGTGTCATGGCTGGCCCTGCCCCACCCCAGCAGCAGCCCCCTGGAGCAATTGCCCCCCAGGACCAGCCCCACAGGACACCCCGCAACAGCAGCCCCCTGCCTTCAGCCCTAACAGTGGCCCCTCCAGATGTCCCCTCACCAGCAGTGATCCTTGCAACCCCCAGGAGTGACCCCCTTTAAGATTTTATCTGGGGTATTTATAGTATAAGTCATGGTCAGGTGACAGGTCATTAATTTTTGCATATTGCCTGTCACCTGTCCATGACTTTTACTATAAATACGTGTGACTAAATTGTAGCCTTAATTATGATTACAGGAGGTTTTTGCCGGGCTTATTTATCTTTTTTCTGTCTTTTCTTTGGGTCACAATGGGAGTGGAATGAAACATCTTCCAAATCACAGGGAACACAGCCCGCTATCTATTCATGGCACTTATTCTGAACACCTCATCACCTTTAACCTATTTATCCTCATCAGAACCCTGTAAGGTAGGCCAGTGCCATTAACCCCATTTTGTACATGGGGCACACTAAGACTAAGGCCTGGTCTACACCTAAAACTTTGGTCAACCTAGCTACGTCACTCGGGGCTGTGAAAAATGTTATATCCTGTGCAACACTGTTAAGGTGGTCTAATCCCCATAATAGACACAGCTAGGCCAACGGAAGAATTCTAGCTACTGCCTCTCAGAGAGGTGGATTACCTACATCAACAGAAAACTCTCTTCCATCAATATAGGAAGTATCTCCACTACCAAGATGTGGTTGCCATAGCTACAACTCTGCAGTGTAAACGTACACTAAGTTACCTGTGGTGGGGCAGAGAGATGACCTTGGATCTTCTGAGTGTTAAGCTAGTGCCCTAATCACTAAGCCATCTTTCTTGGGGATTATGTCAGAAGTATTTTTTATGCCTTTATTTGTGTGACGAAGAGACTGATTTTAATCTCTGCCATCCAGGAAGTGTCATGGCTCCCTCTCTTTCAACTCCTCTTCCCACTCAGCCCCTCAAAAAAGGCTTTGCAAAGAACACACAGAAATGAGCGAGGAGAAGGGAGAACAACTTTGTTGAGTTCACTGGGTGTAAGGTGTGAGTAAAAGCTTCAGGATGTAGCCACTTATCTGGAATGCTCCATATTCATTAAGCCCTGCCCTTACCTCCATGTTGAGGAGAACTTGTCTTCAGGGCCACCAGCCCAACAATTGTACAGCTAGTACAAAAGACCTCAACGGGTGGGTTTTTGGCCTCCTAGGGTTTGTGACATTTCTTTATAGAGAAGAAAGGGGATCTTGAAATATGTTTTTAGTTGCACACGAGGTCACAGTATAGAATAGTCTGAAAACAGAACTGGTAGGAAAATACAGAGTGGTGGGGTTGCTGTGGTTTTTGTTTTGTTTTTTAATGGAAAATTTGAACTTTTGTCAAGAAACCAAAAATCTCGACTGTATTTGGCAACCACAAGCCAAAAATCCTTAACCAAAACCGAGATAATTTTCACCAAAACCTGAAAATATTTTGGCCAAGATGGACGGAAAACTCAAACATTTTCTGACTTGGGGATTTCCATTGACAACTGAAAATAGTGAGGTAATCTGACACTTTCTGTGACCCTTTTTTTTAATAAAAAAAAAATTCCACCTGAAAAATCTGACAGAATGGTTTTGACCAGCCCTGGTCAGGAACCAATGAACTAGTGACCACACAGCTACCGGGCGCTGAGTCCTCAAGGCATCCCATTGCATTGATTCTGAGTCATTAAATCATGCTGAGCCTTCCAAGTGGCACAGTAAAACTCCTCCTCTTTGTGTTAGTAGCTGAGATCCAAGAGGCGCTATCAGTAACAGCAACTTCAGTGTTACAATTGAACAGCGCTGCCTTTTGCAGGGCTCTGATACGGATGAACGACTGCTTGATTTTAGGGGTGAGCGGGAGGATTGGAAAGGGTAAAATCCTCCAGCATTTCAGACTTGGTCTCTTTGATGGTAGAAGTTGCCGTTGACCTGTGATTACTGTGGGGTGTGAGTGTGTTCTCACCGTAATTCTTCTTCAGGCTTGAATCAATCATGCCAGTGAAATTGGCGCCTCTTTGATCAGCACAGTTCAATGTCCCGCATGGCTGGAGGTATAAAATCACCGGCCCTCCAGTTTGAAACAGAATGGGCATTCATAAATCAGTCTGTCAGACCATAAATTGGCGACACAGTCAAAAATAACTTGATGGGCTTTTAAAGGTCCATGTACGATGCTGGGAATAAACTGGGAGGAATGGGGTGCGTTTTATCCTCCACTTAGTGCTAGAGGCTCAGAGAGAGGTAGCTGGAGGTTATGGATGAGGTTTTCAAAGCCACCGAATGGATTTGGAGACTCCGTTCCCATTCATTTCACTCTATTTCTGTCTTAGGACACTTGAACCCTGGTGCGTATTCCGTAATGAAGGCAATCACAGGGCTGTTTGTGCGTGGTAGAAGCTGAGCTGTAGGCATGATGCCCAAAGAAACTGGTACAGAAATATAAAATCCGTTCTACAAAGCTCAGGAGGAAGCCTGCCCAACCCCAGTGAAAGCTGAGTCTGAGACCCAGGAACACACAATGGGGGGTTGCTGATCAGACACAGGTGCATTGGCCCTACTTTTCTGTCAAGAGCCAGTCACCCTGTGACAGGCAGTATCAGGGCAGAAGGAAGCACTCTGTTATTATGATGGGGTGGGGACACCCAGACAGGGTGAGCAATTCAGGAGAAGCAATGCAAGGCTATGAAATAGCCTGTGGCTTAATATGGGCATCCACAGAGCTTTATCATGTTCATTTCTTCTCATTGCCAGGGCAGGAGAGTAACTGCTTCATCCTCCAGCAGAAGCAGTGAGCAAGATCTCCAAGTGACTGCTGTGTGACCTGGCCAGTAGCAGCTACTCTCTCACATCTGCCTCTGCTGGTCACTGGCAGAACCAGCGTCTGTAATAAGCTCATAGCTGTGGCTCAGCAATGTTTCTCATCCTTTCACTCATTGCAGCGAGGGGGAAGGAGCAGACAGACATCAGAGACTGCCCAGGCCGAGCAGTGATTGTGAACTCTTTCAGACACTGCTTGCTGCTTCTGCCAGGCAGTGACAGATGTTCACAGCTGCACACGCTGCAGTTGGTGGGCGTATGCGGACAGGGAGGTTGTTAAACATCCAAACACCAGCTCTAACCAAGTCTATAAAAACAGAGTCTTTTTAAAAGCTCTCATCCAGTCAGGCAAAACCCAGCAAATGAAACCTTTCCAGTGCATCGGAGCAAACTCTGGACATGATGCCTTCACTGCCGTTTGATTTCGTCTGCTGTGAGATATTACCAACAAAATCCCAACAACCCTGCCAGTTTCTCCTAATAAAACAGTTCTGGTGGAATAATGCAGTGTCTGAGAGATTGGGTGTAATATGGTTAAATGCTTTTACAATCTCCTATTAAAATAAATGGATGAAAATTCATAAAATATTTATAGCATTTGAAAAGTGTTTGTTCCTAGAGTCATCTGGAATGCCAAGCAGGAGGAAGGCAGCTCGCACTAGAGAGAGATTTGATATCAAGTCCTTCTCCACTTCAGGAGGGAGAGAATGGGCTTGTGGCTAAGGCTCAGACCTACAAAGGAGAGCCCCTGGGTTCTGTTCCAGGCTTTGCTGTGATTTTTAGATAAGCTACTTAACCTCTTTGTGATTTGGTTTCCTGATTAATAAAGAGTGGATAATAATTCCATCCTCGCAGAAACGTTTGAGGCTAAATTCAATGATCCCTGGATACTGTGAGGATGCATGCCCTGGAGACAGATAGGGAAGTTCAAACAGAGCTGGCTTTAAACCCAAGCAATGCAAGTATGTGCATGGAGCCCCACGCTTTTGGGCAGCAAGCGGCCTGGTCTGATCTCCCACTCCTGCCCTGGCACTGGAGGAGAGGGAAAAAGCAGATTGCTGCATGGTCTCCCTTTTTGACAGCGGGACCAGAGGTTAATGCAAACCTAGCTAGAGCCTTCCCTTCACTCAAGCTCAGGGTCCTGTGTGCTTTTAAGTATAGCTACTCCAGAGGAAGGGCTTTTAATGCAAAAATAGTCACTGTGACCCTAAGAGCCTTTTACACCAACTCCCAAAGGGCACAGTCTGTATTCTGTTGTCAGAACAGATAGCCAATCAGTGCCTTGTAAGATATCCTATCAACCTGGTGACAAGCTGGTCTTGGATATCACTGTGTGATGTATGCATGGGTTATGTATAAAGAGCTACCTATGTGTGCTGGAAATATGTTCCTCACGTGTAGGGTGACCAGATGTCCTTATTTTATAGGGACCATCCAGTTTTTGGGTCTTTTTCTTATATAGGCTCCTATTACCCACCCCACCCCCAGGCAACCCGATTTTTCACACTTGCTGTCTGGTCACCCTACTAATGTGTTCGGGAGGTGGTGATAAACAAGCCTGCCTTAGACAAAGGAACGTATATTTACCTGTCTGCCTGGCCCGATTGCAGGCAGAGGACAATGAAAGCACATTTATATATAAGGTAAACAAAGCCACCAAGCTAACAGTTGATAGAGGGATGATCTTGGAGAGCACACCGGAGCCTGGACCCCCAGAAGGTCTTCCTGCTCTTGAGGCAAAGACAACGGACTTTGGGAAATAAGAGGATCAAAAAGACATTCTAGTTATCCATCATCTGAGAGATGGGGAAACACCCTCTGCTTCTGTGAATATTGGATCCTCTTAACTGGAGTTGCTGGTAGAGTGATATAAAAGGGAACCTGTTAAGCAAAGACAGAGCTAGTTAGAATTAAGTTAAGCTCTAGAGAGCAAGTTTATTTTTGTTTTGCTTTTAGCCCTTTTCTATCATGCCTGGTATTGTCTATATCCGTGTTCTTTATTAACAAACTTATTTTGTTTTATTACAAAACCATCTCAGTTCTGTACATTAATGTGAGACCTCAGCTAAACCAACAGACGGTGTATGCATTGCTTTGGAGGAAGCAAACTACATTTTTGTGACTGCCCAGTGAGAAGGATTGGACACGGCAGAGATGTCTCTGGGGAATTTGGTAACTGGGGATCATTGATTGTTACCTGCCAGGCAAGGTTATGACTGGCAGAGTCTCTAGAAGTTTGATGGTGAGGCAGACGGACTGATGTGGCAGGGAGATGCCTCATAGTCTGAGGTCCAGCTAAGCTCTCTTGCTAAGGCAGAAAGATAACATGGTGGCTTAAGGTTCTGGATGCCCAGAGCACAGTGTCACAGTTACGTCTTTGAGATGTGTCCTACTTGATCAAAAATGGTACATCATCCTTGGAAACAGGGAGGGATCTGGAAGGCTTAAGGACTAAGGGCCATGGTGGCATTAAAAAGAGGTGGTTCTGGAAGGGATCAGGGAAAAGTTGCCTGAGTTGATCTTGGTTTTTAAGAGTCAGGGCCTGGTGTTTGACCAGCAGTCTCAGATTCAGAGCTGCCTTGAACCCGTCAACCAAGCTGTGGAGGAGGCTTTGGCAAGTTTAATCTGCTACTGCAGATGAATAAAGTCAATTCAACAGCCAATGGGGTGGGGAGGGGAAGGAGGAGATGAGTTATTGTCACCAAGAATGCCAGAAAAAGAACTGGAATGATCAATTTAGCACAGGTGAAGGGCAACCCAGCTGAATATTGGAAGAGGTTGAGCATTGGCTCCGTCCTAGGGATTGCTCTTTAATATTGCTCAGAAGAGTCTGGTGCCCCCTTCTCCAACCTCCCAGCCTGATCCCTGATGCAGCAATTTAGAGGAAGGGACAGATGGCTGTTTGGAGAGAAAAGGAGAGGCAGATACTTCCTTAGAGGGAATGCTCCTTGGGTAATTGGGGTGGGGAACAAAGAGCAGACTTTCTCCTTGGGCTGTGTTCTGGGGTTGAGGGCCTGGTGCATGGAGGGCATTTTTGCCAAACTTTGGGGTAAACACCCAGAGTTCTCCAGGTGTTTCCATGCCTAGCTGGGATGGTGATTCAGAGGCAGTGGCACTCCAGTCCATGATGAACTTTGTAGGTGGTAACCAGTATGTTGAATTTCACCCAGAAGTTTACTGGCACTCAGCACAGAGTACAGCGTTTAGATGTGAGAAGTTCTTGCTGTTCCACCTTACTCAAAATGTGGAAACCTCATTCCATCCAAGCTGCTGTTTCAAGGTGACCTTTGTGGCTCGAGAGTGTTATGGAAATTGCATGTTATGAGTGGCCTTCCAGGTGAAACACATTGCAAAAATGCCAGTCTACGGGTAACATAGTGAGGTCAGCATCAGATGAGCTAAGATGCGCCTAGTAGAAGTGGACATCTTGGCCAGTGGGTGGGCAGAGGTCTTCAACTGAGAGAGCAACCCTCTTCAGAGACACCCTGAAAACAGCCTAGAGACAACACACACGATCTCGGAGAAGTTCTTTGTGCCCCATGGTCATAAGCAGCGAGAGCATAATAAAAATCTTTCCTCTTCAAGAAGGTCTGCACTTACCCTGGGAGTCCTAGACTTCCTTGTTGCTTGTCTGTTTTGATCTCTTTTTAGGACCATACACTTTCATTCAATGGCAAGAAAAGGAAGCCTTTATTTAAGACCACTTATTGCATTTGCTCACGGCTGTTGCTGGACAGTTTGGGAAGTATACTAAAAACTAGCATAATAACAGGGCAACTGTTACTCACAGCACTGGCTCCAGAATATCCAGAATCCACAGTGCAGAAAGATGGAATTGGTAACTTTTTTGGTTGTAAAAATGGCAAAAATAGAGTGGCAGGAGGAATGTTGCGACTTTGAGATATTCTTGGACCTTTCTGGCTTCTGTAGTGAAACTTTAACTGGCTTAGTTTTGAGCATGATCCACAGACCTTTGAGAGCTTCCTTGCAAAAAATCTTAGAGTAGCATGCACTAACTGGGCTTCCTAACCAGGGCCGGTGCAAGGAAGTTTCACGCCGTAGGCGAAACTTCCACCTTGTGCCCCCCACAGCTAACCCCCACCCCTATGGCAGCTAACCCTGCCTGGGGAGCCTGCCCCAGCTCTCTTCCGCTGAGCATGCCGGCGCCACTCTAATTCTCCTCCCCTCCCAGGCTTGCGGCACCGATTGGAGGAGACTTAGAGCGGGGGCTGCGTGCTCAGCAGAGGAGGCAGAGTGGAGGTGAGCTGGGGAGGGGAACATTCCCCCTTGTGCCCCCCCCGTTACAGCAGGCAGCCCGCCCCACGCCCTAGCTCACCTCTACTCCACCTCCTCGCCTGAGTAGGCTTTTAGATGCCCCCAACCACTAGGCGCCCTAAATGGTTGCACCAGTCCTATTCCTAACCCTCCTTCCCTTGAATGTAGAATGTTCACCCCCATTTTACAGGCACAGATTGGTTCTGGCTTGCCCCAAATCACACCGTGAAACAGTGGCAGAATCAGGAACTAGAACCCAGGAATCCTGATCTTCCCACTCCTAATGCCATGACGCTCCCAGGCTACACGACGCCACAGGGACCAACTTTATCTGATGATCTATCTTTCAATCCAGGGAAAGGCGAGTTTGCAGACAGATTTGCCCTAACACTAAGAAAATGTGCATGGGAGCCAACCAGTTGCCATGAAGGAGGAAGGTGGCAGGCCAATGCCGGTAATTCTAATTCCCAGATCTGATGAATGTCACACGTTCCCTTTCGACGAGCCCAATATGAATTTCCTTCCCAGCAAATGCAGGATCATCATTTTCCCCCCCTCCTCTCCATTATGAATGCTGGATGCACAGCTGGTAAAATAGATAGTTCTTTCTAATCCTCTCATGCGTGCGCCGTGAGTCCAGGTAGTTTTATAAATATGGTAATGGTTTCTAGAGCATGTCTGGACTGGATATAAGGTTGTGACTTGGAGGCTGGACTTGGAGAGATAACTGTGGAAACAACCCTGCTGCAGGAGACACTAAATCCACACTCCGGGTCAAATTAACTCCCTGCGCCACCACCATTACTATGAGTGACAGTCCTTTGCTCACCTGTTTGCTGATTACATCCATGAAGAAAGCAGCCGCTCTTGTTTCGTTTATTACCAAAAGGCCTGGGCTTGTGATAAAAAGCATTGATTTATACAATAGGGAATCCTGCCTAGCACTTCAATGAAGTTATCCTGCTGAGAAAATTACAGATAAACTCTTAATTTATTCTTCCTTTATATATATATATATATATATATATATATATACACACACACAAAATGTGCTTTTGAAGAAGGTTAGTTTTTTGTGCTGCTTCCCCAGGTCTCCGGTCAGTGCTGATTCCACTGAGACTGTGCATATGGCCACTCACTGCACATATGCTGGTGGCGGTCACCACTGGGGGCTGTGCTTCCTCTAGGGGGAGTCATGCCTGAGACCCATTCATTGCACTCCTTCCGGCAGGAGAGACTGTCCATGGGACATATCCAGAACTCTTTAGGTGGAATCCCTGGAAGGGATCTCACCTTGGGAGGGGTGGGACTATCTCTAGAGCTCCCTCTGGCAGGAATCGCATCCAGGGACTACTTCCAGGACTCCCGCTGCTCTTGATGTGTCCAGCAGGGCCGTTTACAATGCTGTCTCCCTTTATACATTCAGAACTATGTCTGGGAGTTAAGCCTCATCGGAAGGAAGAGAAGACAGAGTGGTGGTATGGGAAGGGATGGTTCCAGCATTGGCTTAGGAGATTCCTGGGCCAAGATCTGGAGTAAACCAAAGGCCAAGAGATGGGGAAGCATGACTAGCAGGAGGAAGAGGTTAAATCCCTGCTCTGGCACTGATTTTCGACAGATGTTTTCAGTGTCTCATCATCACCTTAAAATATTAATATTGCTCCTAGCCCCTGGGTAAAGCCAGGCAATTCGTCTACGGCACAGCAAGTGTGTTGTACGCTCCTCCCCTCCGGTGCCCTGTTTGTGCTGGGAGTTGGCAGCAGAGAGCCCATGGGGAATGATTTGAAAAGCAAGAGTCTCACGCAATGAGGGAGACTTCCACCGTCCTGGGTTCCCTTTCAGCTTCTGCTGGAACCTCGGCCCATATCTAGCCAAAGAAGGCCTCACAGTTCACCTAGACTCTGCTAATGAGCAGTGGAGAGGACCGAGGAGGGGCTGAAGCAACAGGCTGCAGCTGGGCCAGATGTTGGTAAGCCCTCCTGCTACTGAGATAAGAGGCAAAGACGCACACATACCAACTGGGGGCCAGCGAGGCATGGACTCAGACTGCAGTTTGCATTCCTGCCAGGGAGAGCTTGAGGACTGCACATCATTATATATGGGAGTGTTCCGGCCTAGAGTTAGTACGTTAATTAAGACATATGGTGGAAGGGTTGTCCATTCTCATGACTTTGTGAATACCGATATATCCCTATTAGTAATGCTGCAGCTGATACTTTTCTGTCTGTCTATGTCATGGCTGAATTCTCTATGGTTTTGTTTCCAGCATATGGTGGCTGAGCATACGAGATGGGTATGGATTATGTTAAGTCCATACACAAGATGGCTATGAGTCATGTGGGATATAAGGCTGTGGCTGATCCATATGTGAATTAAAGAAGTGGAGACTTCATCCTTCTAGAATTCAGGGCAGGGAGATTCAACCCAAGGGACATCCAGAAACAACAAGTAGCAGATCCCCTAAAGCTTCATCTCTCCCAAATTCATGCCATCAGGCTGCCGGAAAACAGCCCATGAATTGTATGACTCGGGGCACAGGATACCCGAATGTAATAAGAGGCCTGGACTTGACATGACTCACAGCCATCTTGTGTATGGACTTAGCATAACCTCCAGCCATCTTGTATGCTTGGCCACCATAAGTTGGCAACAAAACTATAGGGTCAGGAAAATTGGGCCTTGGCATAGGTAGACAGATAGAAAAGTATCGGCTGCAGCTGATACTTTTCTAACAGGGATAGATAGATAGTCACAAAATCATGAGAATGAGAGAGACTGGACAAGCTAACCTAGAATTTCTGCAGCTTCTTCTTGATTAAAGAAAAACGACAAGGTTTTGCTGTTGCAAGTGTATCCCACTAGCGAAGCACAAAGATATGTAGACCTTGAGAAGTTTTTACTAACTTTGATCAATGCAAAAGCTAATGAGTAGGCGATCTTAGGAATGTGAACCTTTGAATAGCGGAAATGATTGGTTAGTGGGTTTTTTGCATAGCTACATTTTAAGTAAAATTATTGGTTAAGGCATAGATAAGAGAAATCCTCATTTTAACGATATAATGAGGTCAGAAGACAAGCTTGTTGGAACTTAACTCCAGGATACAGCTCAAGGCTAAAGCTGTTAGCATTTTGAACCCTTGCACAACCAGACTGTGTAGAAGCCGGAGCCCCAGATGAAATTGGATCCTGACTGGCCATCAGGAGACATTGTCTACTTTATTGGGAGTGATGAGCATTAGATGCTTGGCGTTTGTATTCTATTGGTTGATTGTTAATTGCTAATAAAATATTTACTGTGCGATAAAGACTCCTTCACTGGGATAAGATCTCATTGACCTATAGAGGGCCACTGGGGGTGGGACCTCCGAACTGTGCAGATAACACACAAATCAGGTGAAGTTTCATAAGTGAAGGGCAGATTGTCGGACGGAAAGGACCTGATCCTAGAGCCTCTCCCCATGCAGAAGTGGTACTGAAATCAATAGGAATTCCACACTTGGAGCAGCTTCAGCCCTGGTCACATGGACGCCTTCAGGGGTGTTAGAATCCGTCCCCTCTTCTGGGATCCCCAAATACTATTTTCACCTTCATGGCCTTTTCGCTATTGCAGAATTCGCCTCTCAGCACCACACAGAGGAACTCCACACCAAAACTCTCCTCTCCCCTTGATGTCAGGGCTGTGTGGACTTGAGAGAAGAATCTTGTCCTTGGAGAGGAGCCAAAGTTCAGTTGACACATTGACCTGAATCACAACCTTCCACCACAGTCCAGGGGCCATCAGCACAGTTTGAACCCAGAGATTCCAGAACCATGGCAGTAAGCTCTACCGATTGAGCTGCAGGACCGCAAGTGTTAGCAGGCTTCATGGATTGGCCAGCGAGGAGGATGAGTATCAAATGTGCACTTGTGCAAGGATTTTATACAAATTTGCCTCTAAACCTTTGTGAGCTTTGGGTTCGGTTCTGAGCTCTGCAGCTCAAGAACCTTGCCAGTTTAAATCTAACCATTAGCTGCACCTGCCTCTTGCACTATTTTCTTCTTGTGTACAGTTAGATATTCTCCTAGCGTCTCTCCTCTGGCTTTTCCGTTCAGAATTTCTCAGACTTCAAATAACTTCCCTCTCATACTCCTCTTTTCCAGAGAAACAGACCTTGTTTCTCTGACCTTTCTGAACAGCTAAGATCCTGTTTCATGCTGTTTGCCCTAACCCTCTGCTGGGCTCTCTCGATTTCCATTGCATCCTTTGTGCATGAAGGTGACCAGACTTGCAAACGTTATTTCTGTTCTGCCAACAGCTACAAGTGGAAAGCAAAAACTTGGCATGCCTGGCCTTCTTCAAGGCATGGAAAAGCAGCCCTCATGTGCATGAAGTGTCCTGCCATTCAAGGAAACTGAGTTCCTCCCCACGATAGGTTTTAAAGACGCAGCAGAGTATTTTGCAGGAATTAAGTTTCATTGCTGTAGGAAATGCACACAATTGTGTTTCCCAGCTCCCTGAATTCATGGCGTAAAGGGTGTGTGGGGAGCGTGGGGGGAATCATGCAGTCCCCCAGAAGAGAAAGGATATACAGAAGAATAAAGCTAGTACTCATCTTCCAGGAGTATTCCCCTCCAAGCACAGGGGGGTGAGGGCAGTGCAGTCTCTGTGGTTTTAGACTCAGTCCCAGAGAGGACTGCTGGGCATCCTGCTGTGTGCAGCATTCCTTCATCCTCTTGGTGCTTTGTGACCTTTTGTGTTGCCTAAATCTTGTCCTCCCAGCCTGCTCTAGCTAAGGGCAAGGAGAAAAACAAGCCGACAGACCTTGCCCATCGTCATCTGTATCTCTTGATCAGATTCAAACATTTCCTTGGCATCGGACCCTTTTGTAAGGGAAAAAGCATCCATCCACAACCCCCTTTCGGTTGTTAACTTGCAGTTATAGCTCTTGTTTAATGACATTGTCATATTAGGGCCGTGTTAAGGAGACAAGTTGAACACAAACAAAGGGGAACTGGTTAGTTACATCTCCTCCCGACAGGCTGCATTTGGGCTGTTTCCTTCCTCACCTTATTAGTACTGAATCTCAACTCAGCGATGACTGCTCCCTCAGCTCTGCTGCGTCCTATTTTGGTGATGCCAGCAAATTCATTTGTGGCTAAATTTGCACCAAAGAAACACCCAGCAAAGAGTTAGTCATTTCTCTGTGTTCTGGCCTTTTGAGGAGACCAGTCTCAGCACTCCCTATGCAAGTTCTTACCCAGGAAACTATTTGCAGTGTCCCCTCCATAGGAATCATCCCCCTATGAAGGGGAGGACATTCCCAGTCTTCCCTTTGCAGGGATCTTGCCTGGGGACCCTTAACTGTCTAGCAGAATATGTCAGTGCTTGAAAAGTGACAGATCCTTTGCAACACTGACAGAAGCGGCTCAATGGATCATCTGGACATGCCCCATGCACCACAGGTTGAGAACCAATGGGTTCAGAATGCAGAAAGCCATTCATTCAACGTGCAGCAGCCCCACGAAAGAATAAAAGAGAATGTTCCTGGAGGCACTAAGCAGGAAACAGGGTATCCCGGCCAGACCTTGTTCAGGAATGCAAGTGAGGGTGCCCTCCTTGCACTGCCACGCAGAAGCCAGCCCTGCCACAGTTTCTCCCGTTGTCTCACTCCCAAGCCTGTACTCGCGGATCTAGGAGAGATTGCTCAGCTGATTTAGCACGGGGCAGATGCACAGCTTGCCTAATGCCAACGTTAACAATGTTCCCTTCCTCAACTCCTTTTGTTGCTCCCTCAAAAGAATTTGCTTCGATTTGTTAGACCTCTTTCCCCTTTGTGAATCCACACTGAGTATCTTTAATTAAATCACAGTCCCTCGGTGCTCCCCTGTTCTGTCACTGATAACCAGAGCCAGCAGCTATACCCCCTACTGCTTGAAATCAGGCTTTACCGGGCTCACATTTCCCAAATCTTCCCACGATTTATCACTAAAAGAAAGTGTTCCCGTTAATGAGGATAATAGCGTCTTCGAGAGCCTTTCAGCCCAAAGGAACTGAAGGATCTTTGCAAAACCATACAGTAAGGTAACACTGTCATCTCGTCACCTTTGAAAGGCAGAAGCCTCTGGGCAGAAATGTGGCATTTGTCCTGTGTTAGCACTATCCAACAGTTGGTCCGGTCAGGTGGAGGTGCCATGCAGAACCAACTTACCAGTACAGCAAAAGATCATGAGGTGTGTGAACATTAAGAAGAGAAGCTCCAGGCACTCTGCCTGCTGCATCTTCCTTAGTTGGAAGTGCAGGGGTGATTACTCAAGAGGGGATTGGCAGGGGCCCCCAGGCTAACGCAACCACTAGCAATTCTCTCATGAACAGCATCCTAGGGTCTTGATTGAACATAACCTACAGTTTAGATTTCCCCTGGCAGGCAGCTGCTTTTCCAACACAGCAACCTCTTAACCCACTGAAAGTATTTGCTCAAAGCTGCTTCTGCGGGAAGAGCACCAATTACTGCATCACTAACCTTGCAGTACCTGTGGCTTTCTGGGTGGCTTCCCATTCAAATGCCAACCAAGATCAATGCTGTTTTTTAAAGGATACCTGACAAGGTCATAGGGCAAGGCATCATAGGAGGAGGCCAACAGTCTGTTTCAATCTCATCAGCATGTCTCATTCATAGGGAGGACAATTTTCTTTTCCTCTTCATTAGGCCTTCTATATCTCAGACTAATCTCACGTGACCCTAGAATGTTTTCATCTTCAGACACATTGCACTGCTTTGCCATGATCCGATTTTCCTGCAGAATTGTTTTCCACGTCCATCACTAAAAAAAACCAAAACAACCCACTCACTAACTTTAAAAAACCCCATTAAAATGGCCATAAGGCTTTTGGGCCAAAATATCAAAGCAGACACACCCCTGATGTTTTTGCTTGAAGAACTTCATTTGTTTATCTCTGTTATAGAACACAAGCACCTCGGGGCCCTGATGTACCTAGCACTGTCCCACACATATTAACCTCCAGCCTATGCTCCACAGAGCTTACAGTCTCCGTAGGCAATACTGACAAATGGTGGGAGAAAGGAAATATTGTCCTTTATTTTCTAGACGGAGAACTGACACTAGGTGGCTTGCCCAAATTCAGTAGTAGAGCTGGGAACTGACCCGAGATTTCCTGAAGTCAAAACTACTGCCTTAAACCGCATGGCCATCCTTCCTCTTCTATTTGTTTCTGACTCACCTATACCTCGGGGAAGTTGCTGTGCCTCAGTTTCTCTGTGTAAAATGGAGGTAATGTGGCCCCGCCTCCCTCTGAAATGACTCAGATCTGTGGATGAAAATTGCTGTATAAAAGGATCTATTTATGTTATTTCAAAGCAGATCTCACTGTGGTAGTAGTGTCAAAGGAGCCCAGATGCTCTTGGCTATTATCATATATCCCCTTTGGGCTCCATGCCCTTCCTTACTCCGTAGAGAACGAGGGCCTGAATGTACAGATCACCCTGCATCAATGTTTACAGTATCACTTGTGTAAACAGTTCCCTCCTGCTGTATCCCAGAGGCCTGGCTAGCTCCTTTGCTGACATCTTGATCTTTGTGTGCTTGAAACATTTCTTGTCAATTTAGCTTAATGTTTTATACAGTCTTTTCCTTCTCTGCCTTTGCTTCCCCTGCCCCTTATGTTTCATGTTCTTTACTTCATTGTCATTTTTCCAGTCCTCCTCTTCAACTCATGATTTAATATCTTACCCCAGGACCCTTATTCATTTGTCCTTGGCTCTTCCTTGTTTATTCATGTGGATGAACGACATCCATGCATGGGAGCAAATATCATCCAGAATGACCCCACGGTTCTTTGTGATCTGTCGTTGTGATTTTGCCTTGGTTTTTCTTAGCCCAGTGAATACACCTTTTCAAGGTGACCTTGAAATCGAGGCTGGGCAAATGGCCCTGAGCTCCAGCTCCGTTTGAATGCAGATTGACTAATGCAAAGCTTCTCTGAACCTCCTGATCTTCGAAAACAAGCACAGCCCTATTTATGAGGCTCCCAGTACACCTGATTCCAAGTCCCATCTGGAAACTAAGTGGGAGGAAAAAACGGAACTTTCAGAAACTCAAAAAAAAACCAACCAAAGTTCTTGTTCTAAAAAGGCATTAAGGTTTGCCATTTTAAATACCACAGCAGTAGCCACCTTAGAAATACTAGCGATGCACAAGGAATTAGATGACCCTGAGCTCATATCTCTCTGGAGATATTTAAGAGTAGGTTAGATAAATGTCTATCAGGGATGGTCTAGACAGTATTTGGTCCTGCCATGAAGGCAAAGGACTGGACTCGATGACCTCTTGTGGTCCCTTGCAGTCCTAGAATCTATGAGCTGCAAAATTTTGACCCACAGCATGAATATCAACTTAAGTTCTGATCTGACACAGGGTTTGGATTCAGGCTGGTCTCTAGGTCTAGTTCTCTCTTCCTCCATGATCCCTGATTTTTCCTGAGTTCCCCTGGGTTTAATTGTGAACGTTAATTAAGTGGTTTCACCCACAGGAGGAGGGATCATGGAGGAAAGTGAGGCAACTCCCACTGTTAAATGTTTGATGGTTGTGCTCTGGGGAGAAAGGAATTCCTAAGGCAAGCTCACCGTGACTACTTCAATTTGTCTGCTTTCCTGACTTCAACAGCAGTGTTGTCAATGGCCCTTTCCATGAAAGGCCAGGACTTCAGGAGTCCCTGTGTGGTGGAACTGTATTAGTCTGGGAGTTAAAGTCTGTGTCCACCTGCCTCGGTAAAGAATCCTCTTTATTTTCATTACAACTGAGTCTTGCATATTTTCTACCCGCAGGGGATGTTACACATCTTATGGTCTCTCTCTGGGTAGATATCTCACCTTAGCATACTCCCTTCCCTCCTGCTTGCTCTTCCCTCATATAATTTCATGGACCATGAGTGCTCCCCAAACCCCCAATAGGAAATGCTCCCTTCGGATGGCTCTGTGGGACTGCTCTCCACCACCCTTCCCATTTCCCTTCCCATTAAGTTCCACTGTCTCCTGGGATTTGCAGGCACCTGGAGGCATGTCAGGGCAGCTGGAAGGGTTAAGGTGTCAGGCTGCGGTGTCTGTGCAGTTGCGTGATTTATGGCAGCAAGTGGATGCTCCTAGGGAGAAGGATATCAATCCCGGGAAGTGAGCTGTACGTGAAAATTGAAACTGTCAGACTGTGTGCGCTCCCTGCTCTGTCTCTGGCTTTTTTCTCCTGGTTTTAATTAAAAGTTTTTGTCTGTGGATGTAAAAGTTGAATAAATCACTAGTGAACTGAAAACACACAGCCTTATATCTGTCTGCTCCAACTTCTCTCCAGCTGGTCACCTTGCAGGGGCTATCTAGACCCTGTTTCATGGGGGCTTGCTGAATTTTTGACCTGCCCTCTTAGGAAGGGTTCTGTCCCAACAGCTGGCACTGACTGGTGAGGTTGAACTGTGTTTGCACAACTGCAGACAAAGCTTTTACCCCGATCTTGAAGTCTGAGCATGAATCGTGCTCCTGCACGAGAAAGGGGCACACGGCAGTGGGGGACTGTAAGAGGGGAGGGTGGTTTGACTCAGGACTTCGCTATATTGAGCCCCACAAATGCTACCTACCCAGGCTCATTGTTCCAGGTTTCCACCATTGAAGTTGAGCTGTGATGTCTCTCAGAACCAGGAGTCATGGTGCTTCTCTTGCAGTGCAGTTTTGCTTGATGGCCGGGGGTACCAGCCAGAAGACAGCAGAAAGCTGGTGAGCCAAGCTAAGCGAATGAGCCAGCCTTGCTGTGCCACTGTTCCATCTTGTAGGCACTTGCCTATATATCCTGCCTCCAGGGGTCCTAATTTGTCAGGCAAATGGGAATGCAAACAGTGTGACCTCTCCAGGACTTTTGGCAGATACTACCATCCCAGTCCAACAGGGAGACTTCAATCTTCCTTTGATGGGGTACCATAGGGGCACAGCACATTCCCCAGAACTTGCAACGCTGTTTGTATCCAACAACCAGAGTCCCAGCCGGAGAAGTTTCACCCTCTGACTGATTACTTTTGCTCTGTGTTGTCATGATAGATAGATAGTATGGCCTGGCAGGGAAGATGCACTGTTTATTTAAGTATTTTCTTTGTTTTAAAAGTAATATGCATTTTATGGAATGCCTCTGACTTGGGGTTTTTATGTATATATTTTATGTCCATGTATTTTATGGAGTGATTTGACAAAACAGGTTAATAAATTCTGCCAAGAATAAGAAACTGGGGAATGAGGCGAAACAGAGAGCACAAGAAGCAACCAGGCTGCCTCAGACTGCCTCTGGGTTATGATATAGATCTTCTTACAGGAAGGTCATGGGGAAATGAAATTATTTTGATGACCCCTGAAATTATTTGTAATAGAGCCAGAGTTGCTGGAATAAAATAACTATAAAGGGAGAAGCCTCACCACAGTTTTGGGAATTTGGAATGGCTTTGTATAATTATTATTTCTAGCTCTGGTGCAATTAGTAAGTACCCATCTTTTGCATTAAAGGTGCTTCTTGTTTCTAGATGGGTTTAATATATAAAAGAGGCAGGACTTCACTGCAGCAGATAATAATATCTAGCTTTTGTATAGCGCTTTTCATCCATCAATCTTGAACCATGTTTTACGGCAAGAACTGTGGATGGCATCACTGTTGAAGTGTGAAGATGAGACAAATGACAAATCAGATCAATATTATTATCATCCCTGTTTTTACAGAAGGGGAAACTGAGGCATAGAGCCATGAGGTGACTTGCTTAAGGCTGTCCAACAGGTAAGCCAGGACTAGCACTCAGATTTCTTGAAACCCAGTCCAGTACTCTGGCCCGTAAGCCACACTGCCTAATGCAGACCATTTTGTCTAGCTACCAGTGGCCTAAAATCTTATGCCACAGGATTCTCCCTTGTTCTAACAGCACAAGGTGTCTAGTGTCATCATACAGAGGCTTGTCTGGAGCATGCCACACATTCCATGCCTGCTAACTCCACCAGAAGTCCACTGAGTGAGCAAGACAGAGACAGAGCTAAAGAGAGAGACACAAAATTAGGAACATCTCTGAAGTCCCCTTGCCTTTCTGTGGAGCGAGTCATCCTACTTTTGCTTTTTCACTTCCCATTAAACCTCCACAGCCTTTTATTAAAGTTTATTTTTACCTCAGTGCAAGAGGTTAGGAGCACGTTGCTCTTGCCTTGACTGCTTGGCATTTTCTGAAGACTCTGTCACATGGTATTTCATACCCAGCTGAAAATAACCTCTGAATGCTGGGGCTGGTTACCTCCCTGCAGTGGCCATTTATTCCCAGATTGTTTTTTCATGGGCTTGGAGTCTGATAAAAGGGGAAACCTGTTTGACAGCCTTGTGCTAGTTTGGTCAGAAGAAGCTGGTATTTTCCTTCCCCTTCTGGGTGGGGACAAAAATAGCAGGGAAAGGGTGAAAACGTTAGCACCAGACAGCCTCCCGTTGGCTGCTGACTGCAGCTTGTTAAAAAAAAATGCCTCACTCAGCGATCAGCCATCATCGTAGGGTGTCGGGAGCATCCCACTGAAAAGCAAACTGATTTCCTCTGCTTTCTCTTCACTGGTCCAGGAAGCCTCTCGACAGCCACCACTGCCTCGTCATTTGCAGGAAGGAAGGATGGGACTGACGGCCTTGCTGCTGCCTTTTTCCATTTGGAAATGGTGCAAGTATAAGCAAGGAGGAGGAAATACAGGTGTCATGTTGTGTCTGCTGCCTCTGTGGTTATAGACATGGGGCTGACAGCCCCAGAGCCTGCAATCCCCTCTTTCTCCTCAGAAAAGGGACAATACAGGCAGCAGTAACCCCAATGCTGCCCTTCCCATTTGCTTCTATCCTACCTAGAGTTTGTCATCCTGGCAAAGGAGGTTAGACCTTGGCCTTCCTGCTCTGACCAACAACCAAGTTTCTAGCTAGAGCTGATTGTGATGTTGGGGTCAGCAATGTGGGCACTTGGAAGCAGAGTGGTAATTATCAGGCCAACAAACCTCTGTGAGAAGATAATGACTCTTAGCAGCCATTGTCCTGCTCTCAGTTGGAGCCAATGATCTAAAGGTGAAAGATGTTTCCTTGTGTTTTATTCTGTATTGTTTTAATGCAAATGCTACTGCATCATCATCATCACACTCTGCTCTAATGTGCTCAGCCATGTTGCAGTGTGCTTGCTGGCCAAGTGTTGTGGCTTCTCAACCAAAAGCCATTCAGGGAGAGATTCCCAGAAGGAACTATAGAGTCAGCAGTCCAGGGTCACTGAACACAGCACACTGTCTTTAGCAAGAACTGAAATACAGCAAGCAATCCAGTACCTTTTTTACTATAGTTTACTGGCACCCATCTAGGCTTTTCAAGGATCAGGCAAATGTTGCTCCAGTCTCTTCCTTTTCCTTTAGGACTTGTGTCCAAATCTCACCATAGGTCTGGCTGAAGAAGACTCTTAATGGAGAAACTTGTGAGTGTCCGCATCTTAGCACATTTTCATACATAAGGTGAGGAGCACCCAGGATCGTTGGAGTGTAGTGACTGCACTCAGACTTGAATAATTGGTCCTTCTGGAGCAAACTCTGTTGATGGAGCACTGGGGATGGGTAGGGAAGGAAGTCTGGAAATGAAAGAGCATGGAGAGTAACTTCTCCTGCAAACCTAGCAGAGGTCAGATCCCAGCAGCACAAAGAATACATTGGTTGAGTGGTTTGTTGGAAATCCAGAATTAAAAAGATGGAAAATGATGACTTCTGTTACTCCAGGTAAGAGTCATACCTTCTGGTCATGGAACTCCAGAATGGGATGAATAGGGATGATAAATCCCCTTCTTTACCCCAAGAGAGAGTGCCTCATCTAGAATGGACATGAGTTGCATATGAGGCATATTAAGTAGAGCTGGGCAAGAAATGGTTTTCCTGTCCCAAGAGAATTTTCCAAGTTTTGAAGCTTTTTCCCACCCAAATCAGGACAGAAGGTCAAAAATCTCAGAGTTTTGTGACCCTGCCAGAAAATGTTGGGGTTGGGTTAGTCAAAGTGTTTTGCTATGTTCATTTTGAAACATTTTGTTTCAGGTTTGACTTTTTTAATTTTTTAAGCCTTTAAGTAAAAATTACTAAACATTTCCAAAATAAGACATCTAAAACCAAACCACAAAACTCTTAATTTGAAAAATGTCAAAAATAGGACTGCAGTGGGTTCTTTGAGCACCCACGACAACTCTTCCCCCCCCCCCCCCGACGTCCAGGAATGTTGCTGCCACTTTCCTTAGCTCCCATGGAGCTGCTGTGCTCTACCAGGAACTGCAGTGGTGAAAGCAGCATGTCAGGCCACCGCTCACAGGAACCAGTGCCCAACATGGGCAGTTCCTCTGGCATGGCTGTTCCACCCCCAGTCGCATTAGTGTGGGCAAGTCCTTGGTTGTACTAGTGTCCGGGAGCATGTGACCCACTTTCACACACTAGCATGACCAGGGACAGGTGCTAGTGAGCCTGGTGCCTACCCCAGTGGGCAGGGCTGGGGGCAGCACAGCTACGCCCAAGAAGCTACCCAGGTTGGGTGCTGGCTCCTGCGAGCGGCAGCCTGACATGCTGCTGCTTTCACCACTGTGGTTCCTGGTAGAGTCGTGCCGATCCGCAGATATCTGCTTTATATCTATGAATATCCACATCCGCGGATATACATTTTGTATCCATGCAGTGCTCTACAGGTCTGCTGTAGCTCAGCCCTCTGGCTGGGTCTCACAGTTCAAACTCCCTCTTGAGTACAACAAAGTCAAATAGAAGGTCCTTGACTTTCAGGGCCAGTTATTAATTAAATGGCTTCTTACCCTTCTGGGGCTTGATTCCTGTGGCCAGCAATAGGTCCTGGCCTGACCTTCTTCTTTTGGCTGTAGCCAAGGAAGCATCTGTCCTCACTCCACAGGGTCCTGCCAGGGCAGGTACCTCCTTTTATTTCAGCCTGCTGGGTCTTGATTAGTTGTTGCTGATCCCCAGCCCTTCTAGTTACTGTAGAACCAGCTCTCAATGGTTCCCAAAATGGCCGCTCCCGGGATGCTTCTCTAGGCAAGCCTAGAGGTCTAATACTCTTATTTTTTCCTTTCCAAAAACTGTTTCCTGGGACACGGTGCAGCAGAGAAGTGGGACCTCCAGCAGAGGGCTGCAAGGCCTGGTACACCCCATCACAGAGATGTTTTGATCATTTAAAAACTTTTCAAAAAAATTTTTTTCATATCAGGAGACTCATCTAAACTGACCCTTTCTCAGAACCAGTTTCAGTTTTGACAAACTGGCATTTTCCAATTAAAAAATTAAAAATGGTGTTGGAAAATTCCCGACCAGCTCTCGTGTGGAGGCAGTGCGCTGTATCTGTACTGTTTTCTCTGTTGGTGTTTCATCAGGATCCCATTTCTCACCAGTCTCCAGGAGGGTCTGAGCTGCATGTTGCCACCGATTTGATAGCCTCGTAGTGTAACATCTCGTAAGCGGGTCCTATAATGGCTGAATGAGAGGCTCTGGGTGCACTGGCTGGCATGTGTGTGTCAGTATCTCTGAATGCATTCACTGGAACAGCTAGAGCGACAATGCTGGAGGTAATATAGCTCTAAATAGAGAGCCAGGGGATTCTTTTTCTATATTAAACTATTGATTTTTCATAAACTAAGAGCACAAAAGGCCACGGAAAACAATCGAATCCCAGTGAAGGAAGCTGAAAAATTAGACACTGCTTTGTGCCCTGATGGCCGTGCTTCGTGCAGAGACTTTCAGTTACAAAAAGCTTAATTTATGGGTAGCGAACCTCAAAAGGTTGAGAGGTGCAGTTCAGAGAAGCACGGAAAAGTTTGCTTCTCCTTAATTCAGACACTATGGGCTTCTTTAGCCTGCAAAAACCCAATAGGGAATAGCAAGAGAATAGGCCTGTCTTATGAAATTTCCAGTATGTTTTGCTTACGATTCTGCCAAACAGACTCCAAGAACAGCCATTTGTGTGGTATTTCCACTGTTGTGCTGCCTAGCCCAAGCTTGGCCCAGGACGCGCAGAGACACTGAAATGAGAAACCATTATACAGCTATATCTCAGTTGGAAACTGGAGCTTGAAAAAAATCAGACTGGAAATCAGGCCCATGTTTTTTAACAATGAAGGCAATTAACCATTAGAACAGCTTCCTACCGAGCATGATTGTATTCTCCATCATCTGAATTGTTTAAAGTAAGACTTGATGTCTTTCTGAAAGAGAAATGCTTTTGTTCATATATAAGCTGTTAGGCAGAATGGAGGATTCTCCAGGTGAAATTCTCTGTCCTGCGTTTTGCAGGAGGTCAGACTACAAGATCCAAATTCTGTCTTCTGTCCTTGGTACCAAGTATCAGAGGGATAGCCATGGGTTAGTCTGTATCTACAAAACCAATGAGGGGTCCGGTGGCACCTTAAAGACTAAAAGATTTATTGGGGCATAACTTTTGTTGGTAAACCCCCCCACTTCTTCAGATGCATGGAAGAAGTGGGGGATTTACCTACGAAAGCTTATGCCCAAATAAATCTGTTTGTCTTTTTAAGGTGCCACTGGATCCCTCATTGGTTTTGTGGATACAGACTAACCCATGGCTACCCCTCTGATACTTGATACCAAGGGCAGAAGACAGAATTTGGATTGTTCTCCTGCCCTTGAAAATCCATGACATTATTTACAGGTTGCATTTGAGTTTTGAACTAAGAGTCTGCTCATATCTTATTTTCTATCAAGTAAAAATGGGCCAGCACCAACCCCCTCACCCCCATCCCTATCCCCCCCCCCCTAAAAAAAAACAGAAAAAAACCCAGCATCTAAACATATTCCCCAACTGTGGTGGAGTTCAGATCTGGACCTGAATGTCCTGGATGGCCCCATTTCAATAACAAACCTGAACATGAAGCCTGGATTCACACACATAAGAATTTAGGAGATATTCACATAGGAATCTGAATCCCAAGTCTTGCTCCTAGCTATGAAGCCCCCACTATGAACCATCCCCCAAATTTTGGGAAAAATTCTAATCTAGATTTAGATCTGGACTTTTGTCTCTGTTTTTTTTCCAATCGGAACCATAGAAACCAAAAAAACAATGTCTTTCTTTATTAGAGAACAGTGCATCTATCCCATATTAATAGTAATTCCTGTGTGTTATATAGCATATTGTCATTGGCAGGTCGGTCAAAGCGCTTCACAATCTTTAATGTATTTGTTTTCTCAACGCCTGGGAGGAAGGACAATGCTGTTAACCCCATTGTACTGAGGGGGAACTGAGGCCCAGAGAGATGAAGTGGCTTACCCAATGTCCCACTGAAAGTTTGTACCAAGTCTCCCAAGTCTTAGGCTTCTATAAGTCTGCACTGAACTGACCACAAAATGGCTGCCTGTCTCTGACACTTGACGTCATAGCTACTTTAAGATGTATGGGGTGGGATATCCACCCCACACAAGGCACAGCTGGCAAATTAGGATAATTAACCTGATAGCCTACACCTGGGGAAGAGCCAGCTGGGGAGGAACAGGTATAAAGCCAGGAAGTTGGTAGCAGAAAGGGGCTTCAAGGGAAGTAGGCCACTGTCACTTCCTAGGAGTAGGAAGGTCTGTTTGAGGTTGAGTTCAGTAGTCTGCAGTTACTCCCCAGGAGGAGGGAGATTAAGCTGGTGCACCCAGAGAGGAAGAGCCGGAAACTGTGGGAAGGAGTCCAGGGAAAGAGCAACAAGGTCAGAGGAAAAGCAGACCACAGTTTCCAGAGATAGGGTCCTTGGACTGGAATTTGGAGTAGAGGGTGGGCTCAGGTTCCCCTACCAGCCTCTGGGAAAGTGGCACTGAACCTGGCCTTGGACTTGAAGGCTGACTAGAGTGGCAAGTGGGCCATTGATCCAGTGGGACTTTGATGCACACCGGAAGCAGGAAAAGCTACACAGTGACCTAGCTGGAGAGCCAAGCCAAGAAGACAGAGCTCTTGGTAACTTTTACTCTATGCGAGGTAGAGTCAGGAAATAAATCAGGGGAGACACGGCCGTCCGACCAATAGATGGCTGGCACAAACAGGACAACACAAGTACTTTCGCGTAAAGCTAAATCTTACTTAGTCTCAAGCACTTACACACGTCTGCAACAGGTTAGTAAAACACCCCCAACCCTCGATAATTACTGAAGCTGAGCGTGGTTCTCGAGTGCCACAGCACAGCCCATCTGCCACTGGGGAACACAGGATGCATCGAAAGGGAGAGTCCAGTCCTGAAGAGTCCAACTACCTCAAACTTTCCTCCCTTATTTTATACATTAGTAAATTAATGACATGTCCCTTAAAGAAAACTTGTTAAGCAAGCAGTTTCAATGGTCAAGCAAGAGGTTTTCTTCTGATTATTGATTAATCAGATGTGTTTTTTTCCCAGAGTTTGCAGCCTTGAGAACCTGTTAGACACATTCCTGAGGGCACATCCTGCTCTTCTAAAATGCGTCTATCAGCAACTTCAACACAATTCTTATCAGGAAGGACGTGGGGTCAAGCCACCCTTTCTGTGGCACCAAAACCCCCTCCTCTCCTTCCTTGGTTAAGCTAAGCCTGCTGCATGGCCACCTTACGGCCTGTTGACTTGGCTGCTTTTAACAATGGGCAACAGTGGTTTCAGGCACTTTACTAGTTTGCCAAAATCTCCCCCTACACAGAGAGACAGAAAGCTGTGGCAGGGCATGCAGCGAGCAGCAGAAAGGGACCATTGGCCCCAGAAGGAGTTAGTTACAAGAGCAGCCAGAAGAAGGTGCCCTAGCACTGAGTGGGCGTATGGCCATCACAATGTGATACACAGAACACAAAGGCATAACTGTTACACAGCTAAATACACCACATAGCCAGTTCTGGAGGCAGAATATCAGCCTCTGATGGGACTTCTTATATCATCAGCAAAACTTATGGGGCTACAATAAAGCTCCCATTTGTATGGAGATGTTTTGCTCAGCTGAGGAAAACTGAGGCACATCTGAGACCAAAGAAAGAAGGTGCAGGTAGTAAAACCAGTGACCCCCTGCGAACTTTCACTTGCAGGCCTTATGGACATGTCTTTTTCCATTTGCTGTAATTTTAAATAAACATGAAAGGACCAGACAGTCCACAAATGCAGGTTTCTAAGCAACACAAATAAATTCACGTCTGCAGTAGTAGGTGCAGGCAGAAGTCTGAATGTTTAGTGCTTTGCTGCCAGGGATGTATTTTTAAACATGTGCCCCCAGAAATACTTTAAAATAGATCCCATGTTGAGAAATGAATATTGCAGAGGATGGTGCGTGTCAGCTGTCCAACACAGCTGCCTGGTACTGCCAGGTATGGGATGGGTGGTAAGGAAGGGGCTCCATCCTATCCCAGCATATCCTTCCTTCTTGTTACACAGCCATTCCCAGCTGAGGCGATGACCTGATTTAATTGCACATCTCACTTATGCACTCTCATCTCTGCACATGTTTTCACCCACCATTGCTTCCACGGCCAGAGATTCGTGGCTAAACATGGAAAAGACGGAGCTGCAACAGTGCTGCAGTGGAAAGAGATGGGCCTAAAACAGGCCCGTGGCAACTTACATGAGCCTAAACAAACATGACCACAAAGATCAGGAAGGAGGAGAGAGACCCAGAAGTATGAAGGACACTTGTGCAGAGGATAACTGGTGAAAAGAGGAGGTGGGAGATATCATTCCAAGATAGCATAGAAACAGAAGATATTCATGGCAGAGGATCAAAGATGTCAGCTTACACTTATTCAGGGTATAAATACTGCCTTCCGCTGCTCTAGGACCACCTCTTTGTGTGTTAGTCTCCCTCGTGTTCACACAGATACTCACTCAGATGTCTCGGGAGCCTTAACTCTGTGCAGATAGGGGAAAGGATGTTCAAACTGCCTGTTTGTGAGTTAGCTTTAAAATGACAGTGCTACTGTCGCTTCTTTTGTTTGAAACACCCAATGAGACCGACTGTTTACACCTTCCCGCCACATGCCTTCCTCACAGCTGAAAAGAAGGAAGTGTCAAATAAGGCCTGGTGCAGAAAATGTGGTACATTTGGGAAGACTTGCAAACTCCACTCGCTCTAGGGGGAAGGAAGTAAAGAGCTGAAGGGCCGTCTCGAGTATTTCCTCCTTTCTTCCTCCTAGAAGCAATAGCACAGACAAGGATGCAGCTATCAGACCCAAGTGACATCACAGCTGCTACAACTTTTAGAAAGGCATGTAACCTCCCTCCACCAATGGGCACCCAATAGATAAAAAACTGCACCCTGCCACCTCACAGCATGATTCAGTGGGACTCCTAACCCCTCTTCCGGGATCTACTCACGAACTGCTTCCTGTCGCAGGGATTCAAAGCTCTCAGATTCAGGAAATACATCTTATTGTCTTCTCCCTAGGGTCAGCACAGTGTGGGAGGGGGACCTTCCCCCCTCTAAACTGAGCAGCATCAAGCAGATTTCCATGAGATGTTGATGGAAAAAAATGAGAACTATCTATGCTAACTGCGTAGCCCTGGTGCAGCTGCACCATTGCAGGCTTGCTGCTGAAATACAGGTACTAATTTTTCTACAATAGCTAAATACTGTGGGTGAGAAGGGACTCAATTCTGTTAAGTATCAGAGTGGTAGCCGTGTTAGTCTGGATCTGTAAAAGCAGCAGAGTCCTGTGGCACCTTATAGACTAACAGACGTATTGGAGCACGA
Organism: Gopherus evgoodei; assembly: GCF_007399415.2. Lineage (NCBI taxonomy): Eukaryota > Metazoa > Chordata > Testudines > Testudinidae > Gopherus > Gopherus evgoodei. The sequence goes on from NC_044337.1 coordinate 11,451,285, forward strand.
GCTTTCTTGGGTGAATACCCACTTCATCATGCATCCAGCGAAGTGGGTTTTCACCACAAAAGCTCATGCTCCAATACATCTGTGAGGCCTCGTCCAGACTAGGGGAGGAAAATCGACCTTAGATACGCAACTTCAGCTACGTGAATAACGTAGCTGAAGTCGAATATCTAAGATCGAATTACTCACCCGTCCAGACGGCGCGGGATCGATGTCCGCAGCTCTCCGTGTCGATTCCAGAACTCCGTTCGGGTTGATGGAGTTCCGGAATCGATGTAAGCGCGCTCGGGGATCGATATATCGCGTCTAGACTAGACGCGATATATCGATCCCTGAGCAATCGATTTTAACCCGCCAAAACGGCGGGGTAGTCTGGACGTGGGCTGAGTCTATAAGGTGCTGCAGGACTCTTTGTTGCTTTCAGGCCATGTCTACATCTAAAATTTTGCAGTGCTGGTTGTTACAGCTGTATTAGTACAGCTGTATAGGGCCAGCGCTGCAGAGTGGCCACACTTACAGCAACCAGCGCTGCAAGTGGTGTTAGATGTGGCCACACTGCAGCGCTGTTGGGCGGCTTCAAGGGGGGTTCCGGGACGAGAGAGCAAACCGGGAAAGGAAACCAGCTTCGCCGCGGTTTGCTCTCTCGGTCCCGGAGCCAGCCAGCAAACCGCAGGGAAGGAGACCTGCTTGCTCGGGGTTCCGGGACCGAGAGAGCAAACCGGGAACGCCGCGGTTTGCTCTCTCGGTCCCGGAGCCAGCCAGCAAACCGCAGGGAAGGAGACCTGCTTGCTCGGGGTTCCGGGACCGAGAGAGCAAACCGCGGCGAAGCTGGTTTCCTTTCCCGATTTGCTCTCTTGGTCCCGGAACCCCGAGCAAGCAGGTCTCCTTCCCTGCGGTTTGCTGGCTGGCTCCGGGACCGAGAGAGCAAACCGCGGCGTTCCCGGTTTGCTCTCTCGGTCCCGGAACCCCGAGCAAGCAGGTCTCCTTCCCTGCGGTTTGCTGGCTGGCTCCGGGACCGAGAGAGCAAACCGCGGCGTTCCCGGTTTGCTCTCTCGGTCCCGGAACCCCGAGCAAGCAGGTCTCCTTCCCTGCGGTTTGCTGGCTGGCTCCGGGACCGAGAGAGCAAACCGCGGCGAAGCTGGTCTCCTTTCCCGGTTTGCTCTCTCGGTCCCGGAACCCCGAGCAAGCAGGTCTCCTTCCCTGCGGTTTGCTGGGTGGCTCCGGGACCGAGAGAGCAAACCGGGAAAGGAAACCAGCTTGATTACCAGAGGCTTCCTCCTTCCACGGAGGTCAAGAAAAGCGCTGGTAACTGTCTACATTGGATTACCAGCGCTGGATCACCAGCGCTGGATTCTCTACACCCGAGACAAAACGGGAGTACGGCCAGCGCTGCAAACAGGGAGTTGCAGCGCTGGTGGTGCCCTGCAGATGTGTACACCTTCAAAGTTGCAGCGCTGTAACTCCCTCACCAGCGCTGCAACTTTCTGATGTAGACAAGCCCCTTATTCTCTTAGTGGATAAACAGTCCTGGACCTCTCTCCTTAGATAGTCAGCAAAGGAAGCCAGTTCTTGCCTGTTGTGTGGGTAGCTTTCTGAGGTAGATAGTTGGCCTCTAGGACCACATGATCATGGATGCTACAAACACTTCTTTAGGGAAGCTACTGCAGTTCAGGCTTCATGCTCAGCACTGGTTTGAAGCCTTGGACAGAGATAAAGCTTAGCAGCAAATGCAGGAACACATTCAGGGGAAAGACTGGACCACAGGCTTCCAGCCTAACCCTAGGACCTCTTGCACATCTGTAGGTGGTAAGGATCAGAGATGTTCTCTGATCCTGGGGCTGCATGAAGCTGATTAGGTTTGATTGCATGTTGCATGGGTATTATTGATCTGCTGGATGATTGATGCGCCGGTCGCTGTCAGCGCCTTGTCTTTGCTGTAATTGCATGATTTATTTGCCGGGGACGTGCACTACATTCTCAAATGCATTAACAATATTTTTTTTTAAAAGTATGCCAGCTTGACAGAGATTGACTCATTTCTAAAGGTTCTATACGTCTCACTCAAAATGCAGTGAAATATGAGTCCATAAATCAATGAATTGATGCAGATGAAAACCTGAATGGTGGAACGGCAAGCCATGAATCCTGTTTCCCATGATAAGTCTTTCCTGATGTTGGGACTAGCAGAAGCTATGATGGTGATGAATCGGTCAGCCACCAACATGGTAGATCTTGGTCCTGGGAGGCAGAGGAATTGCAAACATAGCTCTTGTGTGCGTCTTTTGAGATGCTCCATTGCAATGTCTAGCCATGTGCATTGCAGCAGTAATATATAATATAATATTATTTCTGAAGAGGCACCAGATGGATAATTGTAGCCCCTGAGTGCCTAATCTGCTCTCCAGGACACGGGCAGATTTCTGAGCCAACAAAACTTAATTGAACTTTCCGTTCCAGCTGGAAAAGGTTATGGATCTAGCAAGTGCAAACGGAAGGCAGGCTGAAAAGGTCAGCTGTTCTGTTCTTTCCGTAATGGATTGACCAGGGGCATGTTTTTATCTTTCTCACAACCACTGGATTGTAAAACTTAATTAGCAAAGTCACTTCTCTCCCCTCTCTGAAGGCATGTGTGTGATGATTACACATAGATCACATTTTATGGACATGTCATGTTTTCATTTGAGACCAGCAGCCAACACAAGGGACTTCTCTGACACCTGTTTACAGCACCGCTCTGGAGAAGGCCAATAGGAAAAAAAAACACACAAGGGCCAGATTCAGCACTGGAAGAAGTTAGTCTAACTCCCCAATGAAATCAGTTGTGCTGCAGCTGCTTATAACTGAGCTGAATTTGTCCACAGACCCTGACCCTCTGCGAAAAGAGTGAGAAACGGGAATAACAGATACAGAGAGACATGCATGCAGGTCTGAAAATGGGGAGGAATAGAGAAAGGGGAAGAGAAATGAGCAGAGAAAGGAACACACGCACACCCCTACACCTGAATTCAGAGTGCAGAACCACTTCCCACAGGCCCTGAGTGGCATAATGATACTTTCACTCCTGAAAAGTGAAATCTTAATCTCTGAAACCACAGGTAGAATGAAAGAAATATGGAGATCTGTTAACCTCACCTTCCTGTGGGCCCTTTCTTCATTCAAACCATAACAGTTAGGAGAGAATTGCTGTAAGTTGAAATTAGAGCTGGCTGAAAAATGCCAAAATTCAAATGATGGATGAAATTGTTCCTCAACAATTTGAAATTTTGACACACAAAAAATTATCTTGTTTGTAAATATTTCATGTCATTTTTTTTTACCAACTTTGTTTGGACCATAGAGCTCCTGTCCACTGGCGCATTCCTGGCTACTGAAGGCCTGGAAGTACAGGTCCCTGAATGGCCTGCAAGAAACTCTGGTGTTCTCCTGGGAGATGCTGGTAACTGAGTTGAGGGCTGATGAGGGAGCTGTATGTTACATTTAAAATTATAGCAAAGAATGAAGTAGCATTGGGAGAAATCACTTTGAGCCTGTCTAGTTATGGGAGCTGGGGACTCTAGCTCTGTTAGATGCTCATCCGTATACCATCTGGATCTTCAGCTTCTAGGGCAAAGTGAGGCCAAGTTCTTTCTCTCTCTCTCTCTCTCTCTCTCTCTTTTCTATTGCTCTAACCCTCTCCCAGGCCCCAAATATCATTGCAGCAACGGGCTTTAGTTTCAGAATTCATGTATGGATGGAGATTTCCAGCATTCTAGATTTTTGGATTCTTCAGAGCCGAGGCGATAGATCCCGAGCAGGGGCCGAGATTTTGACAACCCCAAAGTTCAGAGGGTTGGGGATCTGGGTCTTTCATCTGAGCCCGTCCCTTAAGCTACATCTACACTAGGCGCTAGGGGTGAGGTTCCCAGCTTAAGTAGACATATTCACACTAATTCTCCTCTAGCTAGCACACTAAAAACAGTAGTGTAGCCATAGTAACAGCGAGTGGCAGCACGGGCTAGCCATCCTGAGTAGAACCCTCCCCAGATCCCATAGATACATGCTTGGGACAGCTAGGCCCTGCCACTGTTTGCCGCTACTGCGGCTACACAGCTAGCCCAAGTGAGTCTACTCAAGCTTGGAATCGCACTCCCAACACAGTGTAAACGTAACCTCAGTCACAAGGGGGAGCAAGGTAATGGTTGCAGGCAGAGATGGGTTTTAAGGATTAGGAGCAATACCTTCCTAAGGGAAACGACCATTTCACAAGAGGCAGAGAGAATCCAGATCCCTTGCCAGAAACATCCGCTGCTGGGTAGCACCGCATCTGCGTGTGTCTGATGCTGCTAAGGAAAGAGTGTGAGGCCATCAGTGTAACTGCTCGGGAGAGATAAAGCGAGAGGAGAACCTACTTACAGCACATCAAACGACACCCAGTCAATCAGTCATTAATCGATTGGATTATGAACCTACCACTCTGATGCTGCCAGCTTCTTCGGTCCAGGGCCAGCGATGGAAAGCTATGTAGCAAGCAGTGGTCTCCAGACACAACAAAATGAGAAGCCCTGACTGTTCAACTCCCACTGTAATCTCTACACAGAGTCCATTAGATTTAGGCTACCAAAGGGAATTTCATCAAGAGGATTTTAGCAATTAATGACTGTGCCAAGCTGCCTGCAGAAATCAAGCAAGAAACAGATACACCATTACACTGATGGGCATCACTCCCACCCACCTACTCACTATTCAGAAGCAAACTGAGTTGTGCGGGTCTTTTTCCCAGTGTTTTTCGTTTGGACAGCAAACTGAAAAATCAGCTGTTTGCACAGCTTTAGAAATGACTGGGTGATGTTCTGTGGCCCATGTTGTGCAGGAGGTCAGACTAGATGGTTGTAATGGTCTTGGCTTGCCTTAAAATCTATGAATGGAATCCCATTTTAAACATTGGATTATTTAAAAACTATGTGGCCTGGTAAATTTCCTTGTTGGGAAGAAAGTGTATCTCCTTCTAGAGTCTGATATTTTCTAACAGACACAGGTGCTCAGACACCATGTTGCAGAGATACACCGACATGCTGTTAAGGGCCATACCAAATTTATCCGAAGCAAGGAGACGGGTTCTTGTTTTCTGATTTCTAATAAAGGGTATTTCAGCCATGCAATATTTCTGGTTCTAATCACTTTGCTGTCTAGTGGCTAGACCTGGGCCCAGGGATGTCAGGACTCCGGGGTTCTATTCACAACTCTAGAAGGACGGTGTGAGTCAAGAGGACTCCTGGGTTTAATCCCTATCTCTGCAACAGGCACATTATGTGACCTTGGGCAAATTATTTCATCTTTGTGCCAACGTTTCTTATGATTTCTTGTGTTTTAAGATGGGGCTAATGATACTTAACCTGCCTCCATAGGGGTGTTCAGCTAACATGCTTTGAGATCCTTAATGAAAGCCACTGCATAAATGAACAGTTTTATTGTTGGAGAGCCAAGTGTTACTATTATTATAGAAAATCAGGTACTCAGGTAGAAAATAGCCTATTTCCATATTTATCAAACCCTGGTTCTCCATAAATGCAGATGTTCCGTAATCCTCACTGGAGCTGTTGGTTATTTATCTACATTTGAATTTGAATTATTACAAAAAAATTGTTACCGTTCTTACAGCCCTGTGTCCCTACAAATTCCTCTTTTCCATTTAAAAGAATTTATTTCAGTGACTTCTGTTCTGTGGCTGCATTGACAGCCCTGCAGACTGAAACCCTCTATTTATCCACAGAACAAGAACTACGTGGCTGGGAGCAGGGCAAACTGACCTTCACTCTCTCCCACCAATGTGCCTCATCCCTGACCTGGAGGAAAGAGAGTCTCTGTAACTCGTTCAAGCTTTGGCATCTCTGATAAGACTCTCATTGAGAGAGCCAGTCAGCTGAAAGCTGTATTCCGGCACCGACACTTGTCCACTAGGATGTGGACTGAGACCACCTTCTGTGAAAAAGAGTAGATGGGGCACTGTACTGGACCTCATGAGACCAGGGGTTCAGCTCTTGGTTCTGCCACAGGCTTCCTGTCTGACCTTGGGCAAGTCACTTAAGCCCCATTTGACCTGAGATTCCCATCTGTCAAAATGAGACTAATATGCCCTGACTCACAGTGGGTGTTGTGGCATAAAACCCATTGATTGTAAAAGGCTCAGACATCACAACAGGGTCTGGCATGTCAGTACTTAGATCACACTAAGTAGACATATAATAAGATCAGAGCTGGAAAAGAATTTCAAAGAATCAATGTGACTGGAATATGGACAAGTTTTTGCCATCTAGCTGTGTAATTTATATGGTATAACTGCTAAAGACCTGGCAGCTGATTATCCAAGGCCTTGCTTCATGATTGGTCATTTCTGTCTGCTCAAAGTGGGTGTCAAAAGCCTAACAAATCAGAACTGTAGCATTTTTGCAGTTATTTTGCTCTGAACTAAAGGACCATATGAAGTGAAAGGTGGTAGAGAATTAGGCTCAAACAGTTTGGATAACTGCATATTGAGGACCAGGTCATTCACCATGTAAACAAGTGTTGTGACAAATCGAAGACTTTGGAAGCATAGGGAGCTCTTCAAAAGACTATTGTATTGAGATGTGCCAGATGCTGTCGTCCTAGGGATTAGTCATAAATTTATGTATCCATAAATGCATATTTGTGAGCAAGAGATTATCTTCTAGCTCCATGGGAGAGATCCAGTGAGCTTCCCTCAGGGACTAAAATCAGTGGAGGTGTAAATTACTGCAGACTGTGGGACACATAAACAGCTCCAGGGAAGTACCACTCTGGGGGAGAAACTGCACAGATTGGTTCAGACCATGTTCAAGAGGCCCAGCAGACAGAAAAAGAGCTCATGATATAAAGTCTCAGCTTGAACTGGCTTGAATGATCCTCATTTTGATCCAATAACTGTCTTGAGATTGTAACCAAGAGGGCTGGAAGGGTACGTAGGACTGGAACCTGCCAGGATCTCCAGGTGGAAGATGGGCGAAGCTTAGCATGCCAGTAGATTGTTTGTTTGTTTATTTTTCTCTGTGCGCTCTGTGAAAGCTGGCAGGGTGCTGGTGACCCTTATCTAATCCCTAGGAGAGAGCCAACTGCAGGTGATGGACTAAGGTCAGACTTGCTGGGATAAGCACAGCAAGTTGAATGAAATCTCGAAGCCTAAATCCATGGTGTGGAGGGAGACCATTGCCTGTTTGTTTCAATAGAGAGGCGATGGCTGGAGGTCTGAGATCATGGGGAGGGGAGGGGGCAGAGATGCAGTTAACCTTGGAACTGTTCTGGGGGTAACAGTCTCAAAGTCACTGGGGCTACGGCAATTTACACCAAATGAGGATTTGCCTCAGCAAAGTGGGACAGGCACGATTCAAATGTTAAATACAATTCTGCCCTCCTCATTGGCTCTAGTAATATTCTTTAGCACGACAGATCCATAACTTCTCCAGCAACATTTCCTAATGAAGCTTTACAATGCCCCTGTGGAACAGGAGTATTATCCCCATTATACAGATGAGGGAGGCAAGTACAGAGAGGTGAAATGACGTGCCCTAAGTCCCACAGAGAGTCACTGTCAAAGTCAGGATTAGAATCCACGTCTCCTGGCTCCCAGTGCTGTGTTCTAACAGCCAAAGCGCTCCATTGGTTACAGCAGAATTGATTGCAACCCAGTGACTGGTTCAAATGTTGCCTCTGAGATGAGAGAGAGAGACTATATCGATTAGCAGTTCACCGAGACACCAAGCCCCTTTCCATGGGCTTCATTTGAGTCCAGTGCTCTAGAATAAACATAGACCAAGCTGATGAGGTCTGGATAAACGAGGCAACCTCCATCCACTATCAGAAGTTTAGCTTCTTGGGGGGAGGTGTTGCTCGTTTCCTGTCTCAAGATCTTTACAGAAGCAGTGCCAGGCTGGTTTGCTTTTCCTCCTCACTTCTGTTCAAGCGACAATGCAGTTTGACTGGCAAAGCTACAGGTTTATAAGAAAACACTCCTCAAACCTGGAGGAATGCAGCAAAAGTTGATGGGTTTTTTTCAGATATTGCTGATGACTGAACGCAGGTTTAATATGTGACAGTTCTACTTACACAGCAGCTCTGCCGGGAGCAAGAAGGGATTCTCTGCAATTGATTTTTTTTCCCTTATGAAAGAGAACAAACACTAAGCAGAGGGAAAAAAATTGTGGTGAACATTCAGATTTGTGGTGCAGAAATTGAGGCTGGAATTAACCCTGGAGGAAGGATGTGGCTGGAAACTCCCTCTCAGGCAATGCAAACAAAAATGCCCAGCGCTGAAAAAGCACACTGCATCTTCCTTTGGGTCCCTCACCCTGTGGCTCTGTTGGGTTTAAAGGGCCTTGCAGGTGCCTTTATTGATATGAACAGGGTCACCTCGAGGCCTCCATTGAAGATTACAGCCCCATTATTTTAAGTGTTGTACGCACACAGTAAAAAGCTGGTCTCTGCCTTCAAAAAGTCTATAGACATAAGTATAAGCTACAGGTGTATCAATCGATCAATAAATGTGGAGGACGGACACAGTATAGTGAAACTACCCAGATAAGATGAATAAGTCTATACATTCAAAGTGGTGGATATGATGCAGATCTAAATTTCAAACATGGGGATCCTACTTAGCCAGTCCCATCTTGTGGTCCATGATATGAGCACTGGATGATCAGAGCTGCCAGGGAGGGCACCTGGACAGCTCAGTGTGTTACTTGCTTTTACATATTGAGCCTGTGCATTCAGAGGGGGTGATGCACCAGTTGTATGGTACAGGGACCCAAAAGAAGGTCTCTCAAAGGAGATGGAGACAGTCTCATAGGGCACTTTGTGCAATGTGTTACCCAGGCCAAAATATGTACGTGTACTTTTATGACACCTCATCAACATCATCATGTTCCCATCACGCCTCTGGCATTTAGGGCAGCAATGAAGCTCCTCAACTCCTGTCAGTTTTGGGCAAGTCTTTCCAGGGCCACCCAGAGGATTCCGGGGTCCCGGGGCCATCGGTGGCAGGCGGCTCCGGTGGACCTCCCGCATGTGTGCCTGCGGAGGGTCCGCTGGTCCTGCAGCTCCGGTGGAGCATCCGCAGGCACGCCTGTGGGAGGTCCACCGGAGCTGCGGGACCGGCAAGCGGCAGGGGCCCCCCGAGCAGCGAAATGTCTAGAGCCAGCCCTGTTCGGCGGTGGGGGTCCCTTCCATTCTGGGACCCGCCGCTGAAGTGCCCCGAAGACTCGCAGCGGGGGCTCCCCACCGGCGAATTACCACCAAAGCGGGACCTGCCACTGAAGTGCAGCCCGCTCTTCGGTGGTAATTTGGTGGCGGGGGGCCCCCGCCGTGGGTCTTTGGGGCACTTTGGTGGTGGGTCCCTGAACGGAAGGGCCCCCCGCCACCGAATTACCGCCAAAGACCGGGTTGCACTTCGGCGGCAGGTCCTGCTTCGGCAGTAATGCAATGGCGGGGGGTCCTTCCACCCCGGAGCGGAAGGACTCCCCCGCCAGCAAAGACCGGGAGCAGAAGAAGCTCTGGGGCCTGGCCCCACAAGAGTTTTCTGGGGCCCCCGAGCGAGTGAAGGACCCCGCTCCAGGGGCCCCGAAAAACTCTCTTGGGGGCCCCTGCGGAGCCCAGGACCTGGGGCAAATTGCCCCTCTTCCCCCCCCCCCCCGGGTGGCCCTGAGTCTTTCAATGGTTTCCCAGCTGTGCCCTGAGTTTTTCAGCTTGGATTCCACAGCTCTTTGCCATGTTGCATTCGGGCAGCCTCGTTTTCACTTACCTTCAGAAGTCCCTCTTATTGCCATGCTGATGATGGAATCAGTTTTTGTCCAAAGCACATGGCCAATCCATCTCCCACGCCTCCTGGAAAGGGTGGTGCTCAGATCCTCTTGGCTGCACTGTGTCAATAGATCTTGGTTTGAGATTCTTCTGGGCCAAAAGATACAGAGGATTTTTTCTGAGGTAGGTTATACGGAATGAAGACAGTTTGGACGTGTCATACTTTCTCATTCGCCAGCATTCTGTGCCACAAAGTAGTGTTGAAAGTACGCAGCTCTGATAACTCTTTAGTTTGGTGTTGGATTTTCCAGACTGCGTTTAAGCTCCTGAAGGTGTTCCTGGCTTTATTGATTTTATTCCGGATGTCCTGGCTTGTTCCACCATCCTGGCTGATGGTGCTGCCCAAGTCTGTGAATGTTTCTATATTGGTGAGAACATAATCCTCTATCCATACTGGTGATGGTGAGGTAATATTAAAGGTCATGATATTTGTCTTACTGTAGTTGATTTTCAATCCAATTTGCTGGTTGAATACATTGAGATGAGTTGTTTTTTCTTGTATATGGCATTGGGTATGTGATAGGAGAGCGAGATCATCTGCAAAGTCCAGGTCTTCAAGGGATGAGAAGGGCATGTCTTCTGTTGTACGCTGCATTGCCCAGTCCATGGCAATGTTGAAAAGGATTGCAGACATGACACACCCCTGACGTACTCCTGTTTTCACTTCAAAACTGAGCTCACTGCGAACGACACTGCATGTAAAGTTGAAATAGAAGCTTTTGATGATGTTGATTATACTGAGAGGGATTCCATATACACCTCATAAGGCAACCTGATATTAACACAAATTTGGATATAACGCGGTAAAGCAGTGCCCCGGGGGGGGGGGGCTGCACACTCCGGCAGATCAAAGCAAGTGCGCTATAACGCAGTTTCACCTATAAAGCGGTAAGATTTTTTGGCTACCGAGGACAGCGTTATATCGAGATAGAGGTATACCTGCAGAATGCACCATAGTCTGGTCCTGGGAATGCTATCAAAAGCCTTCTCAAAGGCTTTGAAGTGTATGTAGAGTTGCTGTTGCCATTCTAAACATTGTTCTATTATGTTTTTTGGAGTGAAGATCTGGTCTGTGCACCCACACCCTTTCCAAAAACTGCCTGCTCTTTTCTGAGAATGCTATCAACTGCCTCTGATATACGCTGGACTATGATCTTACACAACACTTTGCTTGGCACAAAGAAAAGTGTGATACCACGCCAGTTATTACAATCATTGAGAGTTCCTTTCTTTCGTATCTCCACTTTAAACCCATCGGTCCACTCATCTGGCACTTTTCCCCTTCCCAGACTGATGTAAATAGAGGGTCCAGGATAGATGCTGCAAACTTAGGATTTATCTTATTACACCTACACTGGGATTAATCCTTAGCCCAGCACACAACTTAAACAGCAGGCTGAGGAATTTTGGGGGGAAATCACCCTTGTCCCAGACTGCAGAATGCCAGCAGAGCTATTCCTGCACACCGGCTGCTCAGGAGAAATGGCCAGTGAAGGATTTATGGGATCCCATCCAGGCTTCAGTTCCCAGTTTGCCCCACAAGAAGCCAGCCCAAGGCACAGTTTTATGGTGATGGTGGTGCAGCCCCTCTGCATGACTCCTCCTACAGCAAAAGTGCTCCAGTTCTTCAGGGTCATGTCCGTCCACAGCAGAAGAGAGGGGAGGGAGTGGGGCAGGATCTGCTCCAAAAGATTTTTGTCATTGACGCACAATGGGAAGAATGTGATGCAGGAGCAGGATGTGCCTCTCTGCCTGCCCAGCTCCCTCAACACCTGGACTCTCACTCTTATGTAATGATGATAACTCAAATCTAGGCCACTCCAGTGTGGAGAAGGGCTCAAGGGTGGTAGTATGGTCCAGTAGATAGTGCATCGGTGTAAGATTCAGGTGACTTGAGTTCTATTCCGAGCTTTGTCACTGACCTGCTGTGTGACCATGGGCAAGTCCTGTCCCCACTCTGTACCTTTGTTTCCCTTTCTATCTTTTGAATTTAGACTGTCAGTTGTTTGGGGCAGGGACTGTCTCTTACTAATTGTTCGTACATCACCTTGTACAAAGGGGACTTGATCTCAACTGGGGCTTGTAGGTACTACCATAATTTAAGAATAACTTTCTAACTCTAAGGATAGCTAAGCCCTGGAACAGGTTACTTAGGGAGTTTGTAGAATCCTCATCTTTTTTTAAGAACAGGTTAGACAAACACTTGTCAGGGATGCTCTGGTTATACGTAATCCTGCCTCAGCATGGCCAGTTAGACTAGCTCAATAATTTTTAACCTTTTTGATACCAGGGACCGGCTTGCTGCCTTCCTAAATCATATTCAGGAGATCTCAGGGACCAGCACTAGTCCACTGACTGGTCATTGAGAAACACTAGACTAGATGACCTCTTGAGATCCCTTCCAGCCGTACATTTCTATGATTCTGTGATAACACAAATAATAATAAAAGGTGCCCTTCAAGATCCCAGAGTTTTGCAGTAGCTACTGCAGCCAGCCTTTCAGATGCTTCTGATGAATAATAGGTGATTACTCTCTTGGAAAGGCTGGGCTTGCTTTGGGTTTAATCAGTAAACAGCTTTTGACTGTATAATGTCATTTCTTTCTTTAAATATGCCCCATAACATTGAGATGACCATGGCCTCCTGCCTCTTTCGCACCACAGACTCTGTCAAATGCATAACATACACCCCATTGCACACGCCCACTCAATTACTCCGCAGAATAAATGCAACAAACATTACCTTGCAATTCAGGACCTATCAAGTGCAAGTGACCAATGGCTCCTTGAGTGTGCTGGACAGAGGTGGGATTTGTCCTTCAGGGATGATGACCTTTCTTTTATGGTGAAGAATTGATAATATATTTAGAAGATTGTTGGGTTGCAGAGCTGTGGTAACCAGACATCCGTGTGTGCGTGCACACACACAAAGTGATAAACCCTGATATTTAGAAGCACACACATACTCACAATTTTGTGGTTTAGCTTGGATAAACACTCACAAATTTGGCCACTAATCTGAACCACTTAAGCTCCCTAACTATGCAAAATTGAGCCAAAATACTTCAGCCCTAGCTGGGCATTTCCAGTCCTGACTGGTCCCAGGAACCCAAGACTGATGTGAAACTGAAAAATATTTACTGGTATCTAAATTTGCTCATACCTCCAAAAAGTGATTGAAGTTTAGTCATAGTTTTGAGTGATGTTTCATGGCAATTCTTATTTGATTAGAGTCAGTTTACACATTCCTACTATGAGCCACTTGAGCTTGTGACAACATGCAAATTTTGCCCACTCACCTACGTGCTCAGATACTATGGTGATGGGCAGCATATAAAAACCGAAATAGACTAGAACATAAGCATAGGCATGCACAGGCACACAGAGCTCCTTTGTATGCACACATCACAGTCCACATATGCTATTCCAGATATAGCCAAGTACACATAAAAATAAATCCTATAAAACCAAGGTGCAAACCACTGAAAAGTCACCATCTGACTCTGTGCACCCTGCACCTCCATTACACAAATAGTCCTAGATTTCACACATCAAAGGGATAAGAGTGGCCATACTAGGTCAGGCCAATTATCCCTGTAGCCCAGTATCCTGTCTTCTGACAGTGGCCAATGCCAGATGCCTCAGCGGGAATGAACAGAACAAGGCAATTTCAAATGTTCCATCCCCTGTTGTCCATTCCTGATTTCTGGCAGTTAGAGGTTTAGGGATGCCCAGAGCCTGGGCTTGCATCCCTGACCATCTTGGCTAATAGCCACTGATGGATCCATCCTCCGTGATTTTTGCTAATTGTTTTTTGTTATGCTTCTGGGCTTCACAGCATCCCCTGGCAATGAGTTCTGCAGGTTGACTGTGTGGCATATAAAGAAATACTCCCTTTTATTTTATCTTAAAATCTGCTGCCTACGGTGCTTTTATTGTGTGATAGACCGGCCCTTTACCAGGTACCACTTACATGCTTTCAGAATCTCTTCCTCATCTGAAGTCTTCTCCCCCTTTGGGAATGTTACTCTAGACTTTCCAGATTCACACATAGGCGGAACATCCAGTTAAGGAGACTTTCAGTCTCAGAGTTTTCCTTTAAAAAATCTATAGAGATCTGACTTGTTTATGGTGGCTAGGTACCATGAAACCCAGGGTCAGAGTTTATCTTCAATCTCTCTCTGTGGCAATCGGCCTGTACCTGGTCTAGTCAATGCTTGTACATGGCAGAGGTTTATAACCTGTCATCCTCCTGGTGACTGCTGCTAGAGTCAGCTAACAGTGAGGTCCAGTATCTGTCATCCTGCTCCTTTCTGTGACCGTGACAAGTTCTCCCTTTTAAGCATGGTTCTTCCAAGTGGAGCAGGATCCGTGGGTGGGCCTATAGTTGAGCCCAGAGGAGCTCGTTAACCTTCACCTAATTGGCAAGGGGCATGCCTCATCACAATGGGACAAAAGCATATGAAAGTTGGACCTTTCTTGCAATGAGCCTGTGACATATCACCAGACGCATGTTTGTGGATAATCCCTCAATGGGCATCCCGTGGGATTTGGTGGCAGGCTCCCAGCTGTGGAATGTGCTCTCCCTGGTGATCCACCAGGGCTTGACTCTGGTGGCCTTCTGACTACAGTGCAAGACACATCCTTTTGGCCAAGGCTTTGCATGAATCCAAACCATTTGTGGGTTATTTATGGCTGCTGAAGGCAACATAAGAAGGAGGCCTGTTTCTGCTGTCTACTGTGGACAGTTTGATTTAGTGTCTGATTGCATTTCATTTTTGGCATAAGTCCAGATGATATGGCCATGGATGCCTAGAAAAGCATTTTAAAAAATGCATTAAAAGACACACAGGGACCTGCCTTTCAATCCTGAGACATTATCTTTAGCTCCAGGGCACCCGTATCCTGAGGTTTGTATATTATAGCTCTGGGGTACCCGAATGCTGAGTCTTTATTCCATGATCATGAGCTTTTAACAAACAGTCAGAGAGGGCCCAGTGGTTTGCAGAGGGAACACACACTCACTCTCTGTTTAGGAAATTAGCCTATTTTTATGCTAGGATCCCACCTCGTCCCTGAGTCGAAGCATAAGTTGTGTGTTTTTATACTTTGCAGAGAAAGATTAGCAACCTGAAAGCTGGGCTTTCCATGAAGGGCAGGTGGAACTGACCTACAGCTTCAGGGCCAAGTCCTGATGTCCTTACATCTTAGCCCATGGAGGTTCCCACTGATTTTCAATGGGCCTTCCTACAGGGTAGGACACTACTCAGTGTGCATAATGGTGGCACAATCAGGGACCTAATGGATAGATTCACAAAGATCCATTCTTACTATGAAGTACCCTTGCAAGGTCACTCATTCAAGGCATCTTTACCTGCTTGGAAGTAGAGGCACTGGGCCTTTTGGGTCCTAGTCTTACGTCAACAGTCTCCAACTCCAGGGAGCCTGCATTCTTTGGATGATGCATTCTTTCTTATTGAAGAGGAGTAGGAAACTGAACTGTTAAACAAGTATCATTCCATGGAGATAAGGTGGTGGAGTAGAATGAGATGGACCTCTATAATGATGTGAAGAAAGAACCTTTGTATACAAATTATTGTGATGGCTCTGTGCCTGAAATTCACCTCAGCCCATGGGCAGCTATCTGCTGTGTGTGCTTGGCCTGTCCTCTCCTCAGGTGTGAGTGATCCAGGGCTAGCCCTGAACACCAGGCTCCTGAAGGGATACCCAATATCCCTTGTTTGCCCAGTCTGGAATCAGAGCATTACAAGGCAGTGGAGGGAAAACAATTTTGATGAGAGAGACTCCACGTTTCTGCAGGCCAAGCCATTTGGGTCTGCAAATGTAGGCTAGAAATCTCCCGAAAACAGCCTCTCTTCTGGTATTGTCACTTCTGCTTCCAGTCCGGCCCTATAACCCAAAGCATCAGCCTGGAACTGAAAAATAATGTGAAGTTAACCCAACTCTTTCTAAAGTGTTGTTTCCAGTTGGGAAGGCTCATTTGGATGAAGTAAGAAAACCTTGCAAATCTTCATTCCCATCTCTTGAAACAAATAATTGGGCCTTTATCAATTAGAGAGATGCCGGAGTCAAGGGGAGAGAGAAACCATAGATTTCCATTTTAATTCATTAATGCTCCATTTGTTCTCAATGTCTTTAGCCCAGCTGCCTTCAGGGTATCTCAGAAACCCACATGTGCCCAAAATAATTACTCTTTTATGCATGGGAGGCATCCATGACAGCATGCGCAGCTCACAGGCCAAGCCAGTCAGTGCTGTGCCAGCATAGTTTCACACCTTTGGCGCACTTCCATGCTGCATATGGACCATGCCACATGCTGCATTGGACAAATGTGATTTGTCCATGATGGCAAATTGCATGTTCCAACACATGCTCTTTGGGTATCCCATATTGACACAGACGTGAAGACACATGCAACCCCCTTGCACAGCCATTGACAAAGCATCACTAAGGTAACCAGATGGGGTGATACACAACTTTGTTTCAAAGGAGCTTAAACTGCTTGGAATAAACCCATTCCTGCAGTGAAGGCACATACACCAACAACAGTCTCCCTGCTACTCCTTTAAGGTTTAGAGGGCAATGGCTACACTGTGCATGATATTCCTGGCTTGCATGAAAAGCTGCCACATGCATTCTACCCTGCTGGATAAAGAGCAAGATGGGCCAGGCCAGCGAAAGAGTTAAGATTGTTGGGCTGCCATTGTCAGCAGTAGCAGAGCTGGAGTTAAATCTCTCTGCTTAGAGAAAGAGCATTAGGAACTGCTGCAGAGACAATATAACAGCTCCTGTTGTCCGTTCTCAATCTCTCTTTAATGTAACCAGAGACTTAAATACGATTAACTCAAATCTTTGAGGAAACCAGAAAATACTGTAACAATAAAGGCTGTAACATGGTTACAAATGAGAGCTACTGCTCCCCTCTGCATTTTAAATTCCAAGGATAATTCTACGGAGCTTCATTACCGGAGTATAATTGTGTTATAGAACTCTAAATCACCCTGCTACACTTAACTGGCAATAACATTAAGATAGCGCAGATATTCATTTTAATTAAAACATAGCCTCAAACTATTTCCTCTCTTTAGAAGCCAAAACTTTTTCTTTCTTTTCTTTTTTTTAAACCAGGAAACTTTCATTTGTTCCTAGTGTGTCGCTGGTCATCAGAGGGCCCAGAACTCAAAAGCAATGAGAAGCTACATTGCCACAAACAGATTCCTTCCCATAAGAAGTTAACTTTAGGTGGCTGTATGGCTAAGCTGAAAGGGAAGTAGGCTGGCTTCATTGGCTTTCCTTGGTGACCCACCTCTGGGGGACTTTATCAGGATGGGACAATGCTAGTGGAAATCCCAGTTAGATATGTGCAACTGGCTCTTTCTGGTTCCAGTTAGTCACTAGGTTTTGGACCAGAGCAACTGGTCCTTCAAATTAAGCCAACAGAATCCAGTCTAAAACTAACGAAGGCAAGATACTGGATACTAATAGAATCTAATGGAGTATAGGGTGGGACTTGTATCCTCCTTGCAGCAGACCTTCTCCTAGGGATGTGTCCTTACAACTCTGTTAGCACAGATGGGACCCCACAGCCATATTAACCAAACAGCCACCTTGAAACGTGGGCTTAGGAAGTAGCAATTATGGTGGTCTCTTTTGGAAGATATATCCAGGTGAGCAGGAGCAGCAAGTAGAGTTGAACTGGCAAAATGAGATGCCACATTGGCAGGCATGCTTGGAATACATAGGCAGAGCCAGCAGGTGTTTGCATGCTTAGCCGAACTACAGAAGCCCCCACCAGATCTGTAGCTCTCCTCATCCACACAAACATCCTTCCCTGACAGGCTCCAGTATGGGCCCTCCAGTCTTCCTCCTAATGCACCTTCTTGCAGGATAGATGCAGCTCAACACTGGCCCTTGTGCACAATATGCTGGAGTAAAGTGCAACCTGATACTATTTAGCTGCAACTTCTCCCAACATGTGACCCCATACATGACCCAGAGCTGGCTCAGCCAGGGTGCACCTGTTAAAGTAATCAAGGACTGGGTTAAGGTCATCAAAGGCTGTGGACACACCCATAAGGGATTCCCCCCCTCCCAATGGCCACCATCACTGCCAAGGTGGGAGTGGAAACAGTACCCCCTTGGAGCAACGGCAGCCTGGCACCCCCAGAGCCTTGGCAGCACATTGTTTTCTCTGGTGGAATGAGACAGCTGCTGCTGCTCTTTGTGCTACAGGCTGGCTGCAGATTCAGGAAGATATTTCAAGCTTTACCTTACATCTATATAGGCTGGATATGTATTTTTTTTAAGCCAAAGCTTAGATTCTGCCATTGTCACATGCCTCTGGGAGAAGAGACCCTGGGTATTGGTCTATTCCTTCATCCAGCCCCGTGTGAAGATCCTCTGTAGGTAGAAAACAGAAGACATGGAAATTACGATCAGACACTTTTGCCACCAGTGGAAATGCTTTTAAATTAGCAGCTTTGAAATGTACAGAAAATGAAACAGTTGGCAAATCTTGGGAGAGAGCAAGGTACGCGGGTTGTGTTCTCAGTCCCAGAATGAATGAGATTGAACATGAGCAATGACAGTTACGATGTCTCAAGGCTTCTAAGCCACGACTTTAAATATTTTTCATTTCTCCAAATTTAACTTAATTTAAATTTTACTTAGAGGTAATTTGAATGAATTAATATAGTTACTGTTATGCAAAAATCAATCCATGAATGTCTGGAAATTCTTGTGAATATGGCAGCAATTTCATGGCTACAAAACAAAAATCTACCGTCTTAAAATTGAGATGGAGTTCGGTTTATGATTGTAATAATAAAAAAGTACTTTTCATTTACAGCGTAGATAAATATGTAACACCTTGTATCCAGGAATTTAATTAATCCCCAGAACAGTCTCTGAGGTAGTTCTTATTGTTTATTGACATTTGTATTACAAAATCTTCTACAGGTCTCAGTAAGCTTTTGGTGCCAGATCTTTGTGTTTGGTGTTTGCCTAGCAGGGCCTGCTCTAGCCATTTTGCCACCCCAAGCACGGCAGCATGCCGTGGGGGGCACTCTGCCACTCGCCGGTCCTGAGGCTCCGGTGGGTCTCCCTCAGGCTTCCCTGCTGGGGGTCCGGTAGTCCCGCGGCTCCGGTGGAGCTCCCGCAGGCGTGCCTGCGGATGCTTCACTGGAGCCACGGGGCCAGCGGACCCTCCACAGGCACGCCTGCGGGAGGTCCACCGGAGCCACCTGCCGCCCTCCCGGCAACCGGCAGAGCACCTCCAGCAGCATGCCGCCCCAAGCACGCCCTTGGCGCGCTGTGGCCTGGAGCCGGCCCTGTTGCCTAGCACAACATGGCCTGCTCCATAAGTGGAGTTCTTCCTAGTTGCGATCACAATATAGATAAATAAAGAATAATAACACTCAAGGCCCCATTGCACTAGACTCTTACAATGCATTTGTGTAGCGACTGCCTCCATTTTATTGCATTCATTTTGCAGATGATGGAGAGGACCAAATTCCTCGCTGGTATATGTTGGTTTCCTTCCATTGAAGTGATGGGAGTTATGCCCATTTGGATCAGGTCTAGGTTTTTCTCTTCAACTCCCTTTCCTAATGCCTGTGAAGAAGTTACTACATCTCAGGTCACAGCTGGTTGCAGTTTGGGAATAACTTTAGTGGCAAATAAGCCTCCAAAAATATATTATGCTGATTGTTAAAGAAATTGCAAATTGGAAAGTAGAGAGTGAGTGAGAATTTACCTTATGGACTGGAAGTGATTGGATTGTCTGACTCTGAGCGGACCGTTTTTATGAAGATGAAAACTCGGTTGACTGCTCAAGGGTAAAGATGCGGTAATGTGTTAAAAATATTAATGAAAATCTTAGAATATATGTTGGGTCGAATTAGGTTAATAATGCATGGAAAGTTATCAGAAATGCAAGTCTTAACAAGAGGCCTTGCAATGGAGAGATTTTACTCCAAAGAAACTTATAAAAAGTGCTGGAAATGTAACCTGGCTTTGTTTGAAAGGCCCATCAAATGGATTTCAACGGCAAGAAGTAGAAATGGTTTTGTGACATGCTGGCTATATCCATCTTAGTCAGGCCTGGCACTTTTCACATTTGAAAAGCAATACCGGGGAAGACTGATTAAATGGATGATTATCTGAAATGTATCCAAACTATCTGAACCTCTTAGATGTAACAATGAGCTAGGGAACTTCTCAAAACATTTCTTGCATGATACCCGATGCTTTCAGCCAAGATGCAAAGAGTACAACAAAGATCCTTTCTTTGACAGTAGTTAAGCACTTCCTTTCCAGGAAGCACCCAGGTGTTCAGAAAGGAAACACAGTAGGGAAGAGTGATCTTAACTTTTCCAAACTTCAGTGCAAGTTTAAGGTGAAGATTTGGATGAGTTATGCAAAGTGGTTCTCAAATTTCTAAAGAAAGGACAAGGCTCCCAACCCATGGATGGGAACCCACCAGCACTCCAATAATCCCATCCAGAAATGACACTTGGAGAAGTGCCTGGAATTATTTGGAATTCTGGTACGCGGTATTTGTGTGCAAGAGATGGGGGAAATACAATATGGTTTTGAAATGTATACAGGCAGGAAACTGAGTAATTTTATTTATTTTAAAAAAACAAACCTTTGCCATTTCATAAGAGCGTAGTAGGCTCACAAGTTGCATAAAAGCACGTGGGATGGACTTTCTGTTCAGTGTCACAGTTCTTAATATTATGTTTAAATTTTGTCATTTAAACATATTCCTACTCTCTCGGAGACTCATGGATCGTAGAGAGTGAATAGGATGAACCTCCAACACGCTACTCTAAACCTACCTGGGAGGGATCACAGGCATCATGGTCCCTCTGAATTTGTGGAGGAAGCTCTTGGAGTGTTATCTTCTCCCAAATTCTATTGTACCAGCTCCTAATGTGACCTTAGGCTCAGCTACTCTCTGCTTCCTCCGATGGCATGAGCTCTTCCAGCTTCCTGTCTTTAGCAGCTCTCCATTGCTTCAAAACCTTGGAGCTGATCAAGTTCTCCGGTGAATCAGAAGGAGGATGGAATTTCAGCTCTACTTGCTTTACGATGCTTGTATTAGGCCTGTTAAGAACATAAGAATGGCCGTACTGGGTCAGATAAAAGGTCCATCCAGCCCAGTGTCCTGTATACCGACAATGGACAATGCCAGGTGCCCCAGAGGGAGTGAACCCAATAGGTAATGATCAAGTGATCTCTCTCCTGCCATCCATCTCCACCCTCTGACAAACAGAGGCTAGGGACACCATTCCTTACCCATCCTGGCTAATAGCCATTAATGGACTTAACCTTCATGAATTTATCCAGTTCTCTTTTAAACCCTGTTATAGTTCTAGCCTTCACAACCCCCTCAGGCAAGGAGTTCCACAAGTTGACTGTGCGCTGTATGAAGAAGAACTTCCTTTTATTTGTTTTAAACCTGCTGCCCATTAATTTCATTTGGTGGCCCCTAGTTCTTATACTATGGGAACAAGTAAATAACTTTTTCTTATTCACTTTCTCCACAGCACTAATGATTTTATATACCTCTTTGTTATATCCCCTCTTAGTCTCCTCTTTTCCAGGCTGAAAAGTCCTAGCCTCTTTAATCTCTCCTCATATGAGACCCGTTTCAAACTCCCAATCATTTTAGTTATCCGTTTCGGAACCTTTTCTAATGCCAGTATATTTTTTTTGAGATGAGGAGACCACATCTGTACGCAGTATTCAAGATGAGGGCGTACCATGGATTTATATAAGGACAATAAGATATTCTCCGTCTTATTGTCTATCCCCTTTTTAATGATTCCTAACATCCTGTTTGCTTTTTTGACTGCCCTGCATACTGCGTGGATGTCTTCAGAGAACTATCCACGATGACTCCAAGATCTTTTTCGTGATTAGTTGTAGCTAAATTAACCCAGAGGAAAATAACATGTACACAACAGGATTTGGGATGGAACTGCCAGGATAGGCTGAGCTGGAGGACTCAGCTGATTCACAAAATTTTTCTAAGTGCAATGTCACAGTAGAGACCGAGACAAAACACATGTAGGAAGGGGTGTGTGTGTGTGTGTTTTTGTTTTTGTGTGCCCAGCTGTAAGTGTTTACCATTTTGGACACAAAAGAACACTATATAAATAGTTTGTGCCTTCCTGTAGCCTGCATACGCAGTGAAATATGAGCATTGAGATTTGTTTCTCTTTTCTTCTGGAAAGAACAATATGGCCATTTGGATGCACTATTAATCAATAACTAATTTCATAGTCCGACAACTGTTTCTAATGACTTTGTACTTTTGATGCATTGTTACAAAAGGCTTCGGATCATTCCCATAAGAACTTGTCAGGGAAAGGGCAAATTCATTTACTTGTCATTATATGGGAGCCAAAAGGCTCATTAGGCTAATTAGGGAGAAAGTCATCTGGGTTTTCCCTCATTCAAATGCCACAAATACCTCTTGCTTCTGAGTCCAGAAAGGGAATGTGCCATAGCTATCAAAATAAGGCTACTATGAATGGAACTAAGGCAGGTCCAAGCTGCCAGACACAGTGGTCCCCAGATCTTATGCTTGAGATTGGATAACTCCTTGCTGCTATATGCCCAGTGAGTCTAAGTGACCTATTGCACCATAGGAAATCCTCAGACTCTGGGTAGAATTAACCTGCTTTTGAACTCGTGCTCCTTCTGAGAAATCGCAAACCTTTTCTTGGACAGCTGTGACTCCACTGGATGGGAGCTAAATACTGACCTCTAATCTCTTGAGCGCAGCTGCTACCCAGGACTGGCAGCTCAGTATTCAACCCTGAGCAAGGACCGCAGAGGTGGACCGGGGAGCACTTCTGGATGGACAGCCAGTTAGAATGTCTAGCTGTGAACATGAGTCACTTTATTAATCTAAATAGGAGGAGTTCTTTGTGTAAAGAAAGAGCATCTCAATGCACCTGTCCACCCAATTGCAACTGCACCTTCCACTCAAATAAGCCAGGGTAGGACCAGATCAGTACTTTAGCTGCTCTTTGGAAGACTCCCAGTCAGATGCTGCAAGAAATGATGGTGATAGAGTCAGTGGCATTTTTCCCTTTAAGTCAGTACAAATCCAGTGCCGTAGCATGATGTAGTGTCAGGGACCAATGCCCTGCTTTAGCATGAGATGACAAACTGAAGTCAGAATGGGTCCCATGGTACTTATAGTTATAAAAGGGGAGCTAACACTGGTGTCAGATTTTGGTAACTTCTCACTGTATACCCCTGCACTTTCAACCGGATATGGTATTCTTCACTTCATGCTCTAAACTTATATAGTTTACTACTAACTGCTGTCATGTTACTGCCCAGAGGTGGCTGCATTTCAGTGATTCCAGTGCAATCCTGTCACTGAAGCTGATCTTGTTATTCAAATGACCAACAAGGTGTTTATCAACAGCAGACAGCACCGCACAGTGCTCATAATGTCAAGAGCAAGTAATATCTGAACAACACAGATTTTAACTGTAGTCATCTTTTATTGTCATGGGGCTCCCATGGGCTATTTTTTCCCTTTCTGTCTCCTTTTGGAATTTGGGCTCCATTGTAATACATAGCCAGCCTTTTAGTCATCCATTAACACCTGCGCAAAGCTATTGAATGGGATCACAAGAATGGGGGAAGGCATATTATTTTTAACATGCATGATTTGGGGTGCATGGGGGGTGGGAGAGAAGCTTGCATTGCTCCTGGCCATGCTGGTCCTGTTTTGTTGATAACCTTGTATCAATCCAGCACAAGTAGCCAGGTTTTCAGTTGTCCCCACTGAGTGCAGAAACCTCCTTGTCTGTATCCTCCTGGCACTGGCTAAGCATACCCCAGGAGGGGGAAACTTAGTCACCAGGAGGCTATCAGTGGCATTGGAGAGTGTGTTTCTTGCTTGCATCTCCTGCTGAGCATCCTCTGATCTCCTCTTGTGGTCCAGCATTCTCTGCTCAGTGTCCCCATGGGCCACACTTGACCCAGATGCCTTAACTCTGCACTTTTTGTCTTTGCCTGGTTTTCTTTTTTGCCCCTTTCCCTCTTCTGATGAGGCCATTGCTGCCTATGGTAGTGGCCTGTCTCTGGTGGTTGGAAGTAGGCTGGCACTAAATTCACTGGAATAATAGAGGAACTTTAAATTATACTTGGTCCTCCACACCAATAGTGGGTGGCTCCGTGTCTCTCTCTAGTGGCTAGACTTCACATAGAGGTTTGAGTCTACTGTTGTCTCTGTGCTAACCTAGAACTGGTCCCTTTGCTTCTGCTTTTAGACCCTTAGTAGAAGTATTTGGAAAAATTCCAGGGACACATTTTTTCCTTGGAATTTGCTGCTTCATCAAAATTGAAATGTTTCATGGAAATGGGTTGGTTTTGACAAAGTTCTAATGGAACCCAGGCAGGGATCTATTGGGATCCTGCCTGCTTTCTGCCAGCCAGCCCACCCACTGGGCTAATGGGGATCCAGGAGCCTGGTAGTCCTGGCCCCAAGATCATGAGTCCTTGACAGCCTGAACTCTGTGTTGCTCCAGGCAGCCCACTAGGCGCGCTGCCCTGAACTGGAGAATTTTGAAGCTTTGAGGTTTCATTCCAAATTAGAATGAAATCACATTTTTAAATATTGAAATCCTCTGTGAATTTTGCATTTGCTTTCTCCACCCAGTTCTAGTACTTAGTTCAACCTCTGCACCAGACCTAATCAAGGGCAGAATAATAATATAATGTACTGCATAGAGAGTACACTTATAAAGTTTGCGGACGATACCGAGCTGGGAGGGGTCGCAAGTGCTTTGGAGAATAGGATTAAAATTCAAAATGATCTGAACAAACTGGAGAAATGGTCTAAAGTAAATAGGATGAAATTTAATAAAGACATGCAAAGTACTCCACTTAGGAAGGACCCATCAGTTGCACACATACAAAATGGGATATGATTGCCTAGGAAGAAGCACTGTGGAAAGAGATCTGGGGGTCATAGTGGATCACAAACTAAATATGAGTTAACAGTGTAACACTGTTGCAAAAAAAGTGAACATCTTTCTGCGATGTATTAGCAGGAGTGTTGTAAGCAAGACATAAGAAGTAATTCTTCACTCTACTCCACAATGATTAGGCCTCAGCTGGAGTATTGTGTTCAGTTCTGGGCACCACATTTCAGGAAAGATGTGGACAAATTAGAGAAAGTCTGGAGAAGAGAGACAAAAATGATTAAAGGTCTAGATAACATGACTTATGAGGGAAGATTTAAAAAACTGGGTGTGTTTAGTCTGGAGAAGAGAAGACTGAGAGGG
This sequence comes from Gopherus evgoodei, assembly GCF_007399415.2. Taxonomy (NCBI): domain Eukaryota; kingdom Metazoa; phylum Chordata; order Testudines; family Testudinidae; genus Gopherus; species Gopherus evgoodei. The sequence goes on from NC_044337.1 coordinate 11,476,468, forward strand.
GACATGATAACAGTTTTCAAGTACATAAAAGGTTGTTACAAGGTGGAGGGAGAAAAATTGTGCTGCTTAACCTCTGAGGATAGGACAAGAAGCAATGCATTTACATTGCAGCCAGGGAGGTGTAGGTTGGACATTAGGAAAAAATTCCTAACCGTCAGAGTAGTTAACACTGGAATAAATTGCCTACGGAGGTTGTGGAATCTCCATCATCGAGGATTTTTAAGAGCAGGTTAGACAAACACCTGTCAGAAATGGTCTAGATCAGTGATTCTCAACCTTTTCCAGGTGGCGGTTGCTTGACGACGAGCCACCGAGGACCGTAGCTTTTCAGCGGCATTTTGGCGGATGTTTGTCCGCCAGCCAGTACACGGGTGCACATAGATGCCCTGGCAGGTGCCATGGCGCCCGCGAGCACCAAGCTGGGGACCACTGGTCTAGATAATACTTAGTCCTTCCTTGAGTTCAGGGGACTGAACTAGATGACCTCTCGAGGTCCCTTTCAGTTCTATGATTCTGTGATCCCGTACCAGGAGCCATGAGCGCTGTCACACTTGTTTATTGGCAGCTGATATGGGATACTTGGGAATAGCTAGAACTCCAATCTTTCCACCAGGGCCTAACTACCCTCAGCAATGGCACATCAGTGCACTGAATGTTGTTACTAGAAGCAGCAGGGGTGCAGGAGTTATGAAGAGCTGATGGAACTTTACAAAAGCCCAGCACTAGCAAACAGGGGCAGGAAGGCTCAGCTGGTCCCATGACTCCTTTGTCTATAAGGAATCTACTTGTGTCCCTCATATCTTGCTGTGACTGGTACTATACAAGCAAGAGCTGACATTGATTATCATATCAGGGACACCATTATCCATCAGATTTTTTTTTTTTTAAAAAGCTTTCTCTCCTCTTTTTACCCCTCCTCCCCCCATTGTCTAAAATGAATGAAATTAACTACACAGCTTTACTGTCTGCAGCCAAGAAAAGTTAATGGAAGCACAAGAGCTGAGACTGATAAATGCCTTTGTTGCTGGGTTACCCTCCAAAGCATTGCAAAGAGAGACGCTGAGAGTCTGGCTCAGCAGAATGCCAGGCTGGGTGGGGCGGCAGCCAGCTGACCCTTCCAAACACAGCAGCTTCCATTGCAGCAGCGACACTCGCCGTGTTATCAGCACGGCACAGCAGCGGCATTGTCATTAGACCCCTCTACTTTCCTAGCGTCCCAGAATGGTGTCAGCCGACTGTCTAAAATCGTTCCTCACTCTGGACCCGCTTCTTTGCTCATCTCTAGGTGGGGATCGTAATAGCATTTACAAAACGGCTTAGCAGGTCTCAGACCAGTGGCGATCAGACAGGTGTGACCCCATTACAAACCCCACATCATTAACTGGCCTGCTGTGGCTTGTGACCTTAGCAACTGCTAAAGGATAGGACACGCCATGGTGGTTAAACATTGGCCTCACGCCTGTCAGGTGGTGCACAGGGTTGAGTCACATTGGCGGGAGAATGTTGGGCCGTTTACACAGCGATGTCCAAACATCACTCTTTCTGTGGACAGAGGAATTCAGTCTCCAAGACTGTCAGTCTGGCACTGTTTTCCAGCACTACATTTTCATACATTTCTTTCTTTTATAAATGGAGAGAAATGCTCCTGTCTCTGCTTTCCACATCCAAATTCTGCTTCTTTTGATGTTTTATTCTTCTTTTTTGCAAGTGTATGTGTATTAAGAAGACGTTAGAAAGATCAGACAAAAAATAAACTCTATTTTTGCAAGGGTTTCTAACATGATCATAAAAATTCCCTGCTGGCTGAAACGTGGGTGTAGAAAGCCTAGGTAGATAGAGAAGTAAAACTACCCACTACATCTTGTCTCTCCTGATTTTTTATAAACTGTTGTATTGGTGATACACTGAACAATAAAGCTTGTAACGAAGTAATCAATATGCATTATTCGGTGTGAGTTAGACATCCTATTGGAGATGCAGTGGTGTAGCCATGTCGGTCTCAAGATATTAGAGATACAAGCTTTCAAGCTACACAAAGCTCTTCTTCTGGTCTGGGAAAGGTACTAAGAGTATCACAGCTAAATAAGTACACTGAACTATCTGTTCATTTTGGTTTTTAGCTGTGACATTCTTAGTACCTTTTCCAGACCTGAAGACGAGCTCTGTGTAGCTTGAAAGCTCATCTCTCTCACCAACAGAAGGCATCTAAACATAGCAATAAAAGATATTACCTCACCCACCTTGTCTTTCATCATGTTGGAGAATTCACAATCATGAGAGGCAGGGAATAGTTTTGTTCTTTTTCTTTTTGGGGGTGGAATTCAAAACCAGAATCCATATCACCTTCTTTTTCTCTGTGTTTTACTTTCAGCAATTTTCTAGGATCCAGAATTTCCTCATGAGAGTATGCTGTTTAGGAATAGGGTAGTATCTCTTTTAAAATTTTGTGATCCCTGCAGTTGTGCTTACTGTGTTCTATGTTTTAGAAGCGGCCAGAGACCAGTCAAAGCAGGTGTATGTATGCAGTCAGGCTGGATATGTTTGAGTATATTAACTAAACATCGTTATCGGGGACCCAACTATGACTGTGGAGTTTCTTCATACTGCTTTGTAGTATAAAGAGCCAGACACACAACAATGGCCACAGGAAATGTCTTATTGGGTCAGATCAATCATGCTTATAGTCTCAAACAGTGGCCAGCACCAGATGTGGTGGTCAACAGGGCCAGATTAAGGCCTAAGCACTTATCTAAGCCCCAGTTCCTGGAATCAAGTGGTGATGACAAAGTCTGTTTTTCATTAAAAAGAAGTATTCCTAGGCCTAGCAACGGTGAAGGAAAGCTTGAAAGTATGATCTGAGTATGGTGGCATCAGCCTGAGTCTGCAGAGAGCCTGGAAAAATCTCTCTGAGAGGTGGGAACTGCCCCATTCATGTTAATTGGTTGTTACCTCTGCAACCTAATGCTGTTGGCATGCCTCCTCCCTTCATTAGCCCATCATAGGCCTCTGTGCACAAGAGGTCTTCGCTGCAGCCAGACTGTCAGTAAGGACGGCCACACCTACAGTCCTCTGCTTGGTTGAGTGAGGTGACGCTTTGCTTCTCTGGATGGACTTCAGCCTACCTGAAGGCAGAGATCAGTAGTCCAGTGATGGGGGGGACCCCAGCAGATAGCTCTTGTATGAGTAGACTCTTCATTTCCACCCCAGGATGGGCATCAGCATGGGGTTGGATCTATGTGGGATGTGCCCAGAGTATCAGATTGCCTTAATCCAGCTCTAGTGGCCAGTATTAAGTGCAATCCATGGGTAAACCACCTCTGTTTCCCCACCCACCTTTAGCATGTAAGCTCTTTGGGGCAGGGACTGTCTCTCACTATGTGTTTGTACAGCTTCTAGCACAATAGGCCTCGATCTCCAGGCAATTGTAGGATTTAGCCCAAATTTAGGATCACAGCTTCACTTGTGTTAAACTCAGATGATGAGAAGGGCTTTAGTTTCTGAAAAGGCTGCACCTTTGGCTATTTCTGACATGCAAGAATAGCTGAATGCCCACCAGAGTGTGTTGTGTTGAGCAGGTCTGGTGGCTTGTATGTGTGTGCGCGTGCGTGCGTGTCAGGGCGGGAGAGGCTGCTGTCAATGTACAATAACTATGTCAACAGCATTCCCTAAAGGTATTTTTAGTTTGCAGATCCAGTGTCTCTGTGGGCTACAGTCAGACTGATACAATAGACTTAATGATTTCTTGGGCCCTTTATTGTCTCCTTCTATATACTGCTTATTAATGTGCCCTCTATGCTACTCGTGGATGCAAGCGCCTACTTCAGAGGGGTCATTGTAGTCCAAAGCATCTGTATGTAAGAATCAAGAATAAACTGAATAAATACGTCCCAACTAGGGCCTGACACAATAGATCATAATCACTCTAGCAGGGTGAGGAGTGTGTATTTTGTATTGTATCTTTACATCCAAGGCACACTGTGGATGTTAGGAACTGATTATCTTAGATCCAGCTGCGATGTTTGGCAGGATTGAGAGGAGCAGAAGGAGAACTGAGCAAATAATTGAGGTTTTGGTTTAGTGACTGAACAGAAAAATCTAGAGGGGGAAATCAAGTTGACCCAAAACAGATTTTTTTTCTTGCCAAAATGAAATACCACCCTTCCCTCCTTTCCCCCACAAAAAATATTTTGGGTCAAACTACATGTTTCATTCAACCCACAACAATTTTTGGTTGGTTGGGTGGTTTTGTTTCATTTTGTTTAGTTACACTTTGAAGAGATTGTATCCTTTTATAAATCTAGCTACATTTCAAAACAAAATGTCAGTTTGAAATGAAAAGTCAAAATATTTTGTTCCAAAAACATCAAAACTAAACTGATTTCTCTGGGGAGGAGAAAAAAATCTTTTTTCTTTCAGCCAAAATAATTCACCAAATATGACCTAAATTCACAAAAGTTTTAGTCAACTCAAAACTTCATTTTTCTGGCTAACTGCTTGTGAGAAAAAAATCCCAAGTGGCTACCCCAGCACTTGGCAGGTGGCAGACATGACAGGCTGAAAGGATCAACCTTTCTATTATTATTTATGTTGCAGTATAGTTAGCCTTGGTTTCCTCCACCCCATATCCCCCACCCCAGCCTTGGGAAATGACTATGCTCTCCAGTGACTGACTGGGACAAGACTTCTGCTGAAGCCAAACTAGTCCAGAAAAGATTGGTGCATCTGGGGACTATCAGTTCTGAGTCCAAGGCCTGCCCCTGCCTGATTCAGCCTTGAGTGTGAACCCAGAACCCAGGCCTCATTGCAATCTGAATCCACCTGTGAATATAGTGGGTGAAATCCCAACCCTATTGAAGTCAAGGAAGCCAGGATTTCATCTCATGTGCTTAGCTAACTTTCTTCTAAACAGGTCTCATCCATCTCTAATTCCATGATTGTATGACTCTGAGCTGCATAGGGAAAACCTTCACCAACACCTTTCCTAGGTGAGATCCAGGGATCCCATTCCACCAATACATTCATCTCTCCCTTCATCACCCCACAGTCTGCTCCATCAATTCCCAGCCTATCTCATCCCCTTCCTTAAAATGTGTTTTTTCTCGAGGAATGGGCTGACACAATGAGCAAGAGAATGGAGTGTGCAGAAAATCAAACCACAGAGTGTCTGTCCATCTTCCTCCTGCTCCCCCCACACCCATCAACTAACCCTCAGCATAACTTCTATACTTAATTTGGTGTCCAAACTGCTTTTGTAAAAATTGCAGACAGTCCCGTAAAAACAGAGCACGTCTCACCCCTGCTGAGTGAATCAGAAGGGACCGCATCACAAAAAGTCAATGTTTTTCCCTAGGCAATGGTTTTCTCCAGGCAACTGTACTGCACAAGAGCACAGCAGTGTCCCTGAGCTCTCATCTTAAATACCATTGCAAATCAATTACCTTTCAGGCCATAAACTTTGCTTAAAGAGACACAACATAAGCAGACGTCTCCGAGTAACAATAGCAATTATATTGAAGGTTGAGCGTCTTGAGTACTTGCTTTGTAGGAGTTTGGGGGCAGGCGGGAGAAATTGTCTTAAACTGTAGGGTTTGTAAACAAAACACAAACATATTGATGACAGAGTTAATCTCCACAGCACAGGCAGCCAGCCACAGAAGGGAAAAGGGTGTCTGAAGGACAGGCAGTAAAGTGCTGCCACAAAGGAGGCCTGCAGTGAAAAATCAGCAACTCCCCCGTCCTGTAAAAACCAGACATTTTCAACTCCAAGACAATTTGTAGAAACCAAATACAAATCATCTGATTCCTTCTCTCATGCCAATAAATATTTAATGCCCCAATAATGAATCTTGCAATAAATATTTAATGCACAGACACCAAGGTATACGGCAGGAGGAGCAGGGCACTGGTAATTTAAGACAATTGAGTTTGTACAATAGTGGCGATGAGAAGACTGGATGATGGAGATCCATATAGTCAGGAAGAAATAGACCCCGGGCACTGATTGTGTGTCAAGTTCTTGTAAGTTTTTTATAAGGGAAGGAACGATTTCCAATAAAGATGTGCTTAGCACAGCTTCTACCAGCTTAGTCCTTTTTGCTTCGCCTGGTATACTTACTACCTGCAGATCAGGATTTTGGCAACACGTCTATCATGTCCAACCACCACATGCAAGAATGACCGGTTAAGTCTGCAGCAGTGTCAGGCCACTAGCTGGCAGACTCAGCATTGAACAGCACCCTTTCTGAAGCAGAACTGAAAGCTTTGTTGCACTGGTGGCATCTCACGTGTTCTGGTGACCAAAATGTTAATAGCTTTTCTAACCTCTCTGCTGCTGCTGAAATGTCATGACCCAAAAAGAGTTTTCTGCAGTCTCCTGTCTAGATGAATGATGCTTCAAGCCTTCTCAGCTAATGCTCTGTAAACGTTCTCCTCCGGCAAAAGGGCATTGCACTGCGATCGGGTGATATCTGCACTAGTGATGGGTGTTCAGATAACATGACTTCATTAAAAACAAATGGAGAAGTCACAGCATCTGTCATTCTCACTATCTCCTGATGGAGCATGTCCATTGTTTATCAAGGAAGCTGGCAATCTTAGGATGCTTTGGGAACCCAACTGCTCTTGGATTCCCAAGTAGCAATGCTTCTGCCACTGCTCTACTTCCTTCTGTAGTTAGCTAAGAAGTGGTAGCCCTTCCTTGATGATGTAGACCTTGAGGGATATCTAACCATCTCCAGATTGAAGCACTGCAATATTCCTTACATGGAGCAACCTTTTGAAGAAGCTTCGTCTAGTGCAGAATGTGGCGGTCAACCTGCGCTTGGGAATAGGTTCAGAAGAGTACATAGTAAGTTAATTGTTAGTGACTTAGGCACTCAAGTCCCATTGAAAGTTGCTCCAAAGTCACTTAGCGGCTATTGAAAACTGCCCCAACACATCTGTCTTTTGTGGACAGTTTAATCTAGTGTGTCATGTTTAAGCAAGGCCATTGGCCCAGAAGTACACCAGACCCAGCCAAAGTTTGATAAGGAAGGGTTTACCTGCTTTCTCTCTGGCCAGAGGAAAGATGGTAATTGCCTGCTCTGAGAGCAGAAATTTGCAGGGCAGGCAGAGCAATGGGTTAGCTGTGGGGAAATAACAATTCCCCAGACCCGCTTTCTAAAAGGGATGTTATAGGAGCAGCCAGAGTCAGGAAGGAAGGGGCTGAAGATGAGAAGAGAACTAGGGGAGAGGTAGCAGCTGGCAGCTCTTTTCCTTCCTCTTGGGCTGATCTTGTGAGAGATCCTCACATCTCACATGAGATTTCAGTGCTGTCAAATCTCAGTCCAAATCTGAATCCACTTAGGGAACCTCCTCCAGAGCAGAACATTTACTCCTTGGTCCATTTAGGCTTAAAGCCTTGAGGTCACAAGCAGCTCCAGGGCCCAAGGCTACAGGCTGGCTAGCAGTACCACGTGGCCCAGGGACATCAGCTAGTCAGCAGGAGGACCATGTGACTCTGTTATTCTGTGTCCTGAAAACATTGTGGTTCCTGGAACACAGCACCATGCCTCATGCATAGCCAGAGGCAGCTGACGTGTCCCCATTTTCTAGGAGGTGTTGCACTGTTTTTCTAATGCCACCCCATGCATTCTCGCGCTAGTTTCTCCCTGTGGAGAATTTACTTTCCTTCCGTTCTTTGCCACCCAGAGCATCGCATAATGAGATGCCAAGGAAATTGCAAAGAAACACCTTGCTGGGTTGACTCCCCAGTCGCTGAAGTGGGAACACTGCACGTGCTCCCCTTGTTTGGGAGGGGGCTAAGCAGAGGCTGACTTTGCCACAAAACAGACAGGGATTCACTCTCTGAATAAGATAATGCAGGTGATTAGGAGGTTAAATGAAACAAACCGGCTCAGGGCTTATCTTCAGGGCAGCTGCCCAGAAGATCTGCCCAGCTCCTGCTTAAGCAAAGGTCTGCTAGAGGCCTTCAGGTCAGTTAAACGAGCACCCCAAGGAGGAACGCCATTTATCCCCAGTAGTAGACAATTGCTACCCTCCCAAGGGATGAACAAGAGGCTCCATTTCTCCGTGCTATTTTCCCCTAATCCTTTTATCAGCCTGGTTCTGCCTGCACTGTCTCTGTCCTCTGGTGAGACAGGGAACTTCAGTTTTCAGTGCTGTCAGCTCCGCTCCCATTTTATTAGTATCTGCCCATACTGCTCTGGTCTGTTAGGAGGACAGAGGCACTTGTATCTGCTGTCCCTGTGTTGTGCATAAACAGTGGCTACAGATGCTCAGTGTGCCATCCATCCCTTCCCTTTTTCACTAGCTCTCTGCCTGCTTCATTGTCCCTGTCCTATAGACAGACAGCTGTGGTCTCCCAGCAGACAGTCCCTCCTCTTTCCGCAGGTAGTGGAGGATCCTGCATGCAGTGACTGTGTCCTGAGGATATTCTCCAGTAGCCACTGGAGATGGGTCTGAGATGCAGAAACTCAACTGCTACGAATTGGAGCTTGGATGGACTATGCTGGTTTACACCAGCTGAGGATCTAGTCATGAGTTTGAATCCAGCTACAACCCTCCAAAAATGAACATCTCCTTAGATCCTGGATTTTGGTTCATCCCATGAAGTGGAGGCCAAATCACAAACTCTGGATCTAAGTCCAGATCCACTCTTAGGGGGCTCTTTGGACCTCGGTGCACACGTGGCTTAGGCCTGGGTTTTTTTTTTTTTTTTTTTTTTGCCTTCAGCCCCTTTTCTACAACTTAGTCTCCCATAAGAACTGGAGACATAAATGACTCTATTTTCTGGCTCCCAAAACTCATGTCATGCAACAGCCTTGGTGGGAATTATCTTCAGAGGTAGAAAGGGACAATTACCCAGCTAATGAAGCACATTTTCCCTTTCTTCTCCTCCATAAACCCGCCTGACTCTGGAATCTCCATCCAGCTGCATACAAAGGAGCATCGAGTAATTCAGAAATGAGCCCCCAGTCAGCAGTGGCGATGCACTTAGGAAAATGAAATGACTGATACCATGTAATTAGACCTTAATTATTTACCATTTTGGGGTTTAATTACTGCCACTTGCAAGTTAACAGGTTATAAAACTCTTGGGCTGTGTTTATTAAATGTTGGAAGATCATTAGCAAGTAAGTGTCATCTTCGAATGTTAATGAAATATCCATAAAAAGCCCATGGCCAAAGGCATTGCTACACTATGCCGTCAGAGCAAAGGACAGCTGCAGGAATTTGTGGCTAATTATACCTCAAAGACAGAGCCACCGATAGCAAGACAAAGGGAATAGAATCGAAATCTGAACCAGACCCACTGTTTTGCACACAGCATGATTCTGTGTTGCTCTGACCTGGGATAGTCGTTTGCACCATGGCATATGGGCTGGAAAGGCTAGCAGATCAGAACGGAAGGCCTTGATTCTTGGCTTGGCTCTGCTGCTGCATTTTCATGCTGACTAGCAACGTGGGGAGGGGCTGTGCCCTATCTGTGAGGGGCTGTCCCATCAAAATAATTTGCCTGGCAAAAAAAATGCTGAGGGAGAAAAAAAGCTTTGCTCAAAATGCCGTGGGAAAGTTTCCAACAGAAACGAAGCTTAAACTTTAGGTTGGTTTCATTTAAAAAAAAAATGCATCTGAAAAATGCAATTCCAGACAAACCAAAACCCCAAAGCATGTTTCTTTTGCTTTGAACTTTCCCATTAAGCAATTTTTATTGAAAAGAGCATTTTCCGGAGGGGGGGAAAATCATGGTTGACAAACTCCAGATTTTTGATGGGGAAAATGTGTTGGTTGAAAAACATCCACTACATCTAAAAGCTGGCATCACTAGGCACTGGGGAATTCCCCTGATGTAGGGGGATTCCCCCTGGCATAGGGCCAGCAGAATGACCCTTTGCCACCTCCCCCAGGATAGCCCCTGATCAGAGGTACATGTCAGGCATGACCAGGGGAAAGCTTGCCTAGAAACTCTGCTAAACTATAGCTACTCTCGTTACAACTATGACAGACATGGCAATTTCCTGCCATATCTTTGGGAGATCTTACTGTATTAAATTGATGTATCACTGTGGGCCAGGGATTGTATGTAATTCCATGGGGGAGAGTGAACACAGCCCTCCAGGAACTAAGAACAGTTAGGCAAATTCATGCAGGTTGTAACACTTCCAGAAAGATGCCACCACCAGGAGAGACTGGTGCGTGTACTGGTTCAAATTGGATTCTCCAGAAACTGATGGACAAAGAAAGGACTCTTTGGCTAAACAGTCTGCTTTCTGATCCAGCAAATGGACAGTACTTTCTGTCCAAGGGCGGCCCCAATCCTTCCTCTGACAGCTGCCTAAGCCCCTCATTGGATCTTGGAAAGATTTCTGGTAAGCTTTTAGCAGGCAGATAGGAACTTTTATTGTTTTTATGTGGTTTCTCTGTAATGCTTTCACTTTAAGAATACGTGTGCTTGCTTAGAAAGAGCTGTGTGGAAACTTGCGACTGTGGGCAATCACAACTGTTCATAGCCTTCAAAGAGAAAGCAAAGTGCAGACAGGTCACACAACGCTAATCCACATGCTCCTGTCCAGGCGGGGGAGAAGAGATGCTTATCTCACTTTGTGAGCAAACTGAGTATTGTATCATTCATAATTGACAGTTTACAGCCTGAGCAAAGTGCTAATCAATAGATTACAGGGCTGGATGGAAAAATAACAGGCAGGATTATCCTGTTTTGGGGTAAAACAATGAACTTTTGAAACTATATCTGGGGCACAAATGAATCCCCAGGTATTCTTTCAGTCTGTGAGGACAAGCGAGTCTTATCTTATGAGAAGGGATGTCACAAGGCACCTTGCTTTCTACTCATTGTACCACACTACCTAGCCAGTTCATGTGGCCTTACAGACACAAACACACACCAGCTTGTTACCCTTTCACCAAGTGTGTATTTATTCTGTCTTTAGTAATTACATGGCCCCCATTACTTTAATATCTGAGCACCTTACATTCTTCAATGCATTTACCCTCCCAACACCCCTGTGAGGTAAGCAGTACCAGTGTCCCCATTTTATGGGTGAGGAATGGAGGCCCAGAGAGGATGAATGTCCAAGATTACAAAGGAAGTTTCTGGTGGAGCAAGGATTTTAACTCATATTTACAAGGCTAGTGCTTCTAGCTATTGGGCCAGTCTGCTTCTCCTGTGCCTTCCTACACATGAGGATGGTGATGATAATACCTAGTTCTTCACATGTGGATCTCAAGGCACTTTACAAAGAAAGGCAATAGCATTATCCCCATTTTACAGAAGGGGAAACTGAGGCACGGGATTGAAAAGTAACTTACCAAAGGTCACCCACCCAGCAGGCTAGTGACAGAGGCGGGAATTGCACCTTGGTCTCCTGAGACCCAGTCCAGTGCCCTATCCATTAGGAAACAGTGCCTTCCTCATGTGGACGAGCAGCACTATATTCTCCCTTGATATGCAGGAATGAGCTTGTCATCCTTGTCCTGTTTACCTGGTGACAGTGGATAACTTGTTCTACGCGGTGAGAGCTGCCATCCTTCCTACTGTTGCACTGGAGGTGGTTTCCCATTCCCATCCCACAGGGAAGTCATAACGCAGGACAGACATGGGTAGGGTTTCCTCTGACTGCTTTTGTCCTCACTTCTTCCCGAGCCATCTCCTCCCACGACCTGGGAGGAAGCTAACCCAGCGGGATCTGCCTGCAGATGCCCGCACTTCACCTCTGCTACCACTACCAGCTGCCAGTTCCTAAATTATGAATGGAAGGATATTTCATCAGAGCATTAAAGGGCACGGAGTGTCATTTTGCACTAACCGAAACTTTCCGGAGGAATACAGCCATAAATTTTTTAGGGAGAAAGTCACATTTTATTCAGCTGGAGAGTGTAATAGGGGGAAAATGCACATTTCCTTCCCTCTCTCTGCCTAGTGCTGCGGGGGGAGGAGGAAGGCAGATGAGCAAGATTTCTTGTTTATAAAAACAGCTTCCTTCTCAAATCCCTTTTCCACTCCGGTTCTCTCTTCCCGCAAGGGCTCTCCCTGGGATGGGATGAGAGACTGTGAATCTGGCCCTCAGCTCCCTTGGGCTAGTCACCTGGCATTAAATCTTGCCCTATGTCATACTGGTGCACAAGATGGAGTCGTAAGGAAACTAGGACGCTTCACCCACACACAAACATACCCCTTCCTTTATGTAAGCAACAGAGCAAGGTCTCTCCCTGGTGCACAACAGCCTGTTAGGAGAGACATCTAGCTAATAGGTTGGCCTACTCACCAGAGCTGTATGGGAAAGGATCAGCCTGTGGGTTTGGGGATGGCTTCGTCTCCCTCAGGCAGCTAGGAGATGCCCTTGTATCTGAGTAGCCTGGGTGATCTTCAGGGGCATTTTCTGCCAGCTCACACAGAAGCATCCCACCTGGGTTGGTATCTTTTCTCTAGCAGAGCATGCAACATCTCTGCTCCCATTGGCTTCACAAGCTAGGGCAGAATTTTGCCTTTCACCGCTTTGTGCCTCAGTTTCCCCCAATCTGTTAAATGGCCATAATCCTTCCCTTCCTCAGAGGAGTGTGGTGAGACTTACTCCATGCTTGTGTGCAAAACACACCAAAATCCTTGGCTGGAGGCTGAGATGGGAATGCTAAAGCCTTTCTCTATTTCCTCCCCTCCATCCCTTTAAATACATGTTGGGAGGTCTGAGTATTATTTTTGAAGTCTACAAGGAGATTAGCATCTCAAGTCAGCACTTCCGCTCTGCCTGCGAAAGACGGGCTGGGGAAAATGCTGCGTTTTCCCCATTTCAGCCCCACATCAGGCTAATTAAGAAGTGGCAGTTTAAAAGCCCGTAATAAATGGAATGAGTTCCAACCCAGTGTTATTAGGATGCCAGGGCTTCATTGACTTAGGCAGGATTAGCTCTTGTGAAATGGAAACTATGCCATTAGAGGCAGCTCTCCCCTCCGCCACATACACACACATGCTCCCCCTCCTCTTGCTGAGATTGGCTGCCATGCTGAGGACAGACACAAAGCCAGTTCATTTCATTATGGAGAGTTTAAGCAAAAGAGCCAATCAGCTTTTCTTCAACTGGCTGCAGCTGGAGTCATCTCATCAAACAAATTAACAGGATCCTCGTGGAAGGCTTTGGCCAACATGCCATGTTCACTTGAAGATGACTAAACAAATCTTAGCTGTGTTGCACCAGAGGAGATGGCGGGTGGAGGGGCTGGATGGCTCAGGGGAGTGGTGACAGGGAAGTGAAACCTTCTGTGTGCCTCTGAGCCCAACGTAGGGGAAGGTCAAGTGTCATTCCTCCCTCCCCCCCCCCCCCGAATCTATGTGAAGCAGGAGAGGGGTGTTAGGTGGTCTTGCTCTTCTCGTTGACCAGTTTGGCTGCCAGGGGGTGAAAGGAAGTGGTTGGCAAGCTTGGCTCCTCTGGCTCACCAGCAGCAGCCCAAGCATCTCCAAGTGATGGAGAGGGATCCAGCAATCTGAACTGTGACCTGTAAGAACATCCCTGCTTATATCTCCTCTCACTTTATACTCCTCTTCCTCCTCCCCTCTTCCCAGCTCATCCCTTCCTCTTTCCTCTTCCTAGAGGGCACAGCCTTTGGGCTTTGCTGAGCACAAAAGGCTCTTCTCCCCACTCAGCACGGCTACTTCTTTCTCTGCAGCCCTGCTGCGTTTCTTACCACAGATGCGGGCAGTAGCAGGAGAAGGGATATAGGGCTGGCAGCTGGTGGAGGCAGAGTAGGAGCCGCAGGCAGAGAGTTTACTGTAGACAGGGCCAAAGAATTGCCATCTCTCAGACAGATGGGAGAATGGGGGCAGGGGGAGGCGAATGAGTTGGGGGGGGTTGTCCTGAGAAGGCATGAAGAGAACATGGGAAGGATGAGCTTTGAGGGAGGGAAGAAGAGGATCAGGTGCAGGCTGGATTATAGGACAGAAACAGAGGAGAGAAGGGGCTGTATTTCATGTGACAATTCTCCCTCAGTCCACAGGATGGTGGGTGGAAAAGCCTCCTCCAGAATGAAATCGAAGCCCTGGCCCACCTGCAACACAATTAGTACTACCCAGCTAGCCAGTGCCTGCTTCACCAAAATGGCAAGTCTCAACAGAGAGGCCAAGGACTGAATGGGCCATGAAGACTGAGCTTGACCCTAGATGGGGACCCCAGCAGGTCAGGGTTGGCAGTGCAGAGTGGGGAGAGCTTGCACTCATGCAGCCTGTGATGTGATGAGCCGAGGGTTTCCGTCATCACTCTGCACGTGTACTGGAAGCCAGAAGAGGATAAAAAGGCAGTGAAGTGTCTAAAAGAGATGAGAGAGATCTGAGCTTCGATAACCCCTCTCTGTAGCTATATTTAACTGCAGCCAAATGTATGTGCCAGATAAAGCAAAACACACTTCCAGTGCCAGCCCTTGTATCACATATGGCACCTTTGAACTGCTCAATTCCCTTTGGAACCACATGGTCTAGTGGTCAAAGCAGCGTTAGGAAAATAGCTTGTTCTCTACTATGCCACTGACCTGCTGTAGGGCCTTGAGTAAGTTGCTTTGCCTCTCAATGCCTTGGTGGGTTTAGCACAACTGCACGTTGGGACTTTGAGAGGAAATATACTGTGTACATGGAAGGTGTTAATTATTATTACTACTGCATTTCCCCAGTGAGCTCCATGGCACATGTGCTGAAATCCAGGACCAGCACCAAAGAAATCAATGAAACCAAGAACTGAGGCTGTGATTGGATTGTTGGGAACAATTCAGCCTTGTCAGGAGAGTTGGATGTGATGACCTAGACCTTTTTCAACTCTAAGCCTGACTGAGCCGAACCATCTAAGACATCTAATCTGTTGGTGGCTGCTAGAGCGTTCCCATCACCAGAGTGTCTAGGTATAGTATTAAAGCTCACTAAAAGTCTTTGATTCAATTGCTCTTCAGATCTTTCCATGCTAAATTCCCCATGAGGAACTAATGGCCACAGTTCCCCATGTTAAATGGCCATTGGGACAATGACCAAGAATGAGTCTTGGCTGAACTGTAGCAAATTGATCCCTCCTGAGCAGTAACAACTTACAGAAGGTGAACGCTCCCACTGGTATCAATTATCCTTGACCAGTTATTTCAGGGGCTCATTTCACACAAGCCCCTTCAGCTGAAACTGATCAGACCTGCTCTTTTCCATCATTCAGCACTAGAACATGGGAGCAATTAGTGAAATGAAAAGGCAGACACACATGCACACAGCATAGAGTTGATGTTCAGGATTCACTGACTGAGAAGGTCATTGATCCAAAGAAGTGACCAAGGTTGCCTTTTTCAAACGGTAGTTACTTTCCTGTTCATTAATACCACAGCTGCTCTGTAAATCAGCACGCAAGAGGGAGAGCTAAACACATGTTTAAGAGCTAAGGCTGCAGGGGCTAGGAATGAGATTTCCTTTCCCATACTGAGCAATGTATGATAGTTTAGTGCATTACGTAGCCGTTGGGAGGGTTCAGCCAACTTGACTTCCTCTATCCTACTGGATTATTGGCTACAGGAAAATATCAGAGTACATGGACCAATGGTCTTCGCTGGTATAGCACATTCAAAGAGACAGATTCAATCTTTGTGTAGCTCAGTTGACTTTAGAGGGCTCACACTGGGGAAGACGTTAGAGCAGAGATGAATCCTAATCTCTTACAAAACGAGCCTGGAGCAGAGACCTTCACCTTCCCTCGTCCTAGTTCTGAGACAATGATGAGCCTCGTTCCCTGGTGTCTGAGCCTCTGCTCTATGGAGGTTTCTTTTCTGTGCCTCTAGAAATAAATTCTCCATTGATGTGCAACTGTATCTTCCAAGAGTCTGTTTTCGAAGATATTTTCTTCTGTCCCATTTTCCTTTTCTGAATATCTTTTGGTGTTAATTCAGTTTAAAAAAAAAACGTTAAAGATCCAGCTCCATCAATGTCTTTTCCCAGATCCAGACTTCTTAAAACATGACAAGATTCTCTTAAACGATGCCCCTTCTTGTTTTATAACCTGGGTCATGAAGGGCACTTTTGTGTAATGATTTGACATCTCTTCTTCTAATATGCTACTTCCTGTGAGTGTGGCAATATGGTCTAGAAGCTAGCATGTGGGAAAATAGTCAAGAGGTCTGAGCTCTATTCTTGGCTCTGACACTGACCTGTGATGTGATGTAATGTGAAGTTGGGCAAGTCACCATGTCTCTTCTTCCCCTCCAACTCGCTATCTGCCTTGTTATTTAGACCCTAAGCTCTTTAGGTCAGGGATCGCATATTACTATGTGTGTGCACAGTGCCTAGCACAATGAAGTCCTGACCTTTGCAGTGACCTCTATGCAGCCCCATATGACAAAGGCATGCGTGAAAATTTTCTTAAAGTAAATGCTTGAAATGAAATATACACAGGTTGAGAGGGAAAGTACTGTACATCTGGAGTCAGGCTTGGGTTATGGGGGGTTACAGATACCGTTTGCAAGGATGAAACATACATATCGCATAACCGGCATAGACCCAGATTGGGGTGCAAGGGTTTTTTTTTCAAGTGTCAGTGAATAAGTGGGCTCGGGTTCGCCCCCCATGGAATGAATAAGGGGTCCAAGTCAGTATAAGTGGAGTGGATAGGTACATGGGTGGGGTGCGTCCCTTGGTCCCTCAGGGAAGGAAATGGGTTATTTCCCTGGTTGGCTGTCTCAATTACTCAGTGTGGTATATGATCATCTGAGTCCTGAAGAACAACTCTGTCTTGGCCCATTAAATGCAGCGCTTTGGTATTCTTTGAGAGAAAGTTCCTCCTTGAGGAGTAACCTCCTTGTGATAATTTAATAATTTGTCAATAATCGACAGCCAATTAATAGCCAATAATTGACACATCTTGATTATGATATTGCATTTAGCTGACAACATTCTTTGAATTTAAATTCATTCAATAACAACAAACCTTGGATAAGTTAGTTTTGATGGAATGTATTAATCTCACAGTTAGTAAAGGCAGCACATACACAGAGAGGCATACAGATACCAACAGCTGAGGAAGACCTTCCCTGTAGTTTCTGATAGCCTGCACCCAGTCCGCCAATCATCTTACTTCCTCACGATTTCTTAGGAAATAACCTAAGACAAGAAGAAGCATATAGTGAAGGGGTGAAATGATAAGCATTGAAGGGTAACCAGGGTATAAGTACGCTAAGTTCCCTGTTCCTTGTAACTTTTCAACTACCACAACACCTTATGGTTAGTCTTTGTTCATTCCCCTTTTTTGGACAATATTATTTTTTATTTCCCGTGCACACATTTTGCCATTAACATTGCTGAAATACCTGCTCCAGCCATTTCAAAATACGCTAATGGTTATTGCTTAGTAAAATTCCACTCCTTAAAGTTAGCTTAACTGCAAAGAATCATGGGACTTTTGCTTGCAGGCACACCTTAGATTCTTCCTCTGATTGGTTTTAAGCGTCAACACTCCCCACTTCCCTAGTAGAAGAGAGAGACTGAGGGAAGATTAAACCCAGGGAATTACCTCCAGTCCTGCTCCACTCATGCACATATGAAAGACAAAGCCTGTTCTCTTTATTTTATTGGTCCATTCTGGTGCATGCTCAATCTTTTACTCTCCTTTCCCCCATCCCTACATTCTAAACAAACAAGACTCCTGAAGGGGAATAATCTCCTGGAAATCAAAGCTGAGAGTAACCTGACTATTTCTTGTAGAGAAGTAGTAATTAAGGCACTAGAAGGATGCAATCTGCATACATTATTGCAAGTTATGCCAACAGAATGTCAACATTTGTGTCATAAAGTAATCTTGAGTAGCAATTATTCTGGGCACTGGCCTGGAATCCCGAGTGTCAGTTGTGCTAACGGTAGGGGAGGTTATCCCTCCTCGCAGGATGGACGAAGGATTACAAGAAAGGATCTCTGGGCACCGCCAACCTTGAAGGTCAGCTCTGACCATGCTGCTATGAACAAGGGACCAAGGGAGGTCTTAGCGTCACAGAAAGGGTTTCACCAGCCTCTTGCTACTGGAGATCTGGGCTTCAGTAAGCAAGCAAGATTAATTCCTTGTTCTTGACTTGGTCTGCAAGGACTGTTTTCCACAAAAAGCATCACACAGCTCAGCCATTAGTGGTTTCTGTTTGGGAGGGGGCCACGACTGGATACCCAAGCGGTGCTACTAGTCAGGACTCAGGAACACTGCATCCTTACTACTGGGAGAGCAAGGAGTGCTGAAGGGCAGGCCAAGAGTTGCATTTATAGAGCTGTGTTGTGCTGAAAGAGCCAAATAATATGTTACAAGGATTTAGATACATTGGAAGGGGGTCTGAGGAGCCATTACTAGCATAGCCGATGTCGTTTGTCAAGCGGGAAGCCCTGCCTTGCGCAATCACTCTCCACACATGCTAACTTTTACATAAGGTGTCTAGTTACCATAACAGTGGGTGCTGTATACAGCCCAAAAGACTAATTTAAATGGGAGATAACCCCAGAGTTCATGTCATAGGCAGATGGCATCTCCTCAACACTATCACTGATACAAAGTGAACAGCTCCAGACTGTGAGATGCTCAGAAGGTTTATAGCAGTAATTTCCCCTCCATCATCTCTCCCTCAAAAAGACCTATTGAAAGGAAGAGAGACAAGGTGGTTGGTCCAATAGAAGATATTACCTTACTCATCTTCTCTCTCTAATATCCTGGAATGGACACGGCTACAGCTTACTGCAAGGAAGGATTTTCTATACCGAGGGAAGGGAGAGGAGCTGAAAATCCCATGAAAGTCACTAGTGGTCTTGCTATGTCTCACCTTGGAGCTGTATTGATTTACCCTGGAAGGTGCACAGATACCATGACGATGGATATCAGTTCAAACCCCTAGGCCTTGCCTGCCCTACCCCTGCCTTGTAGCTGAACTAAAGTCTTCAGCCATTAGCTGCAGTCATCAGGCCTGTGTTTGCCTTTCTTGCTGTGGAGGAACAGAGATCTCCACAGCCCCGTTAACACCTCTCCTGGACTGGAGCCATGTTAGAGTCCTAGATTTCTCACAGTCCCTTGACAACACACCCCTCACTATACATCCAGAGCCACTGAGGAGACACCTCACTCCCACTGAAGTCAAAGACCAAATTCGCCTTCGTGACTAAACTCTCACTTCTCCTCAGTGGGGCAGGATCAAGCTCCAGATGAAGCACCTCACAGAGACTGGGGACATGTCTGTGGGATGTTCCCCATGCTCGCTTCCTGCATCCATCTCAGACCCAGCTCGGCAAGCCGAACCCATTCTGTCTCTCACACATGCCTGTATGCTGGAGCCTGCCTGCCAGGTACAGCCATGCTCCGAGGCCTACACGCCTCCCCAGCGCCTGGGGTTCACCAAAGTTGCATTTTGTCTTAATACCGTGTCATTAAGTGGAGTTAAAAATAAAGCCTGTCAGAGCCTCACAGCCTGCAGGGGAAAGGATATTAATTACGGCAGACAGAGAGTGGAGAGGAGCTACCGCGAGTGAGCGGTCCTCCTGCTGAGCTGTAACCTTCTCCATGTCACTGGAGCTGCTCTTCTCGATTCTCACACAGAGGAAGGGGTTGGGGAACTGCAGGACAAGGATGAACCAGCAAAAGGGTTTTGGCTCTGGCTCTGATGTGCTCAGTGGCAGCAGAGTCACGGACTGCAAAACAACGTGTTCTGCTGCTCACCAAGAGTAAGGGGAGCAACAAGGGGGGAAGACCAAGTGGCTCAGCAGGGGGAGGAACTGCTGCTGGGACAGCTGGGATTCAGGGACCAGAATGAAGAGCAGCACTCTTCAGATTTCTCAGAGAGGAGCCAGGCTCATGTAGTAGATGTTATGGAGTGGGGAGCCAGGCTGAGGTGCGGTAGAGAGTCAAGCGGGTTGGGTTGAGTGGGAATGCCATGGTAGCACTGGTTCTGCCCTTCCTGCCGAATGCCTTCCATTCTTGGGAATGTATCAACGTTCACGCAGAGTCCTGCTTCCCTAGGCAGAAGGGCTGCTTTGTGCACAAAGCAAATCCCCAGACGTGCCATCTTGCTCTTGCACACATGTGACGTGCTCATCTCAAACTAGACACGTGTGCACGTAGGCATGTGATCCTGGCATTGCACAAGCAGATGCACACACATGCACAGTATTGGCCTCACACAAGCAGACACACCACACACAGACTCGGAGCTTGAAATTCCTCCTCCCCAAGACAACAATCACAGAGCAAGAGCTCCACTTTGGTGTTCAAGGCTATAAGGGTATTGACTAAACATTCACCTTGCCTCTGGAGTGTGGATCTCCGGATGGCATTGCCTCTTGGTAGAGATCTCCCCTTATTCCTGCCCTCCTTGTTACCTCATCCAAGTGGGATGCATTTGTATCTTCCATGCACTTGACACCTTGATGCTGCATTGACATTTGGTCTCAAGCCAGGGACAAGGATGCAATGAGCTGGAACTGGCTTCCCTAGGGTTGGTTGTGCAATTCTCACTGTATGACTTTCTACATGAAGCTGGCAGATGCTCATTGGCTTGGGGCCCTCTCTGCCTTGTTATGGTGGTGTCTGCACTGGGGAAATGGTGCTTGCTGTAGTTCCCCTCCCCGCTTGTTCTTTTCAACTACAGGCTTTGCCATAGCAGCTTAGACCATCAGTCTGTATAATCAGGAATGCTGCTTAGCCGTTTCTCTGCCACTGTGGAGGCCTTGAGCACTGGTGCACCTCGGTCCCTCCTATTCTCTGCCTATGACACATAATAGTCTAGTCTCCAATCAACTGTATCACTTTGGTCTCATTCCCATTGCTGGGTTTAGTGTGTGGCTGCTGGGTGGCATTGGTGACCTGTGATATACAGGAGGTCAGACTGGTCCCTTCTGGCCTTAAACTCTGTGACTCCACCCCAGCAATACAACTGTTCAATGAAACGCACAAAGAATCCTTCCTGAGCCCTGCAGTGACCATCTAACTACCTGCAGCAGGGTGTTTTTTTACCGTGTGCAACTATAAATTGGGTCATTTGTCATATAATTATCCAGCCCTTAATTCTCTTTCTCAGCTGCCCCAGCACCTCTTGGACGAGTACTTGCATTTTGTAATGTTTGCATTCTATTCCATATAGGTTCTTATACCATGCTCACCACCACCACCATCATCATCATCATCATCATCATCATCATCACATCTGAGTGCCTTCCGGTAGTGTATTAAGTAATGTGACTAATATCTGTCCCATGTCCTTTGTTCTCTCATCTTCTACCAGAGGGAGAAATGTGTATAGTGGAGTGTCTTGTTTTGGAAGGGCAGTTTTGTTTTGTGTTTTAGGGGGAAGTTTATTTGTCTTTTTGTTTGTTTCTTCGTGTGATTGTTTTGGGCAGGTTATATGTTGCTATATGTTTATGCTAGAGAAGGGAGGTTGAAGAAATGTGCCTTGTACCTGAAGCAGAAGGTGGTGAGATTTGTTCTGATCCTTGGTTCCCATAGGAGTTCATTCCATAGCTTCAGACCACCCCCCAAGAATGCTGTGTCTCCTGAACAGAAGAGCTTCACCTTTGTTGTAGAGAGTGCCATTGTGTCAGAGGAGCAGAGCCTTCATTACAGAGATTTAGGTGGTCTTTTAGATATCCTTGGCTCATGAATATCTAAAGAGCCACAGAGCAGATTGAAGATAAGGACCAAGACCTTCAACTTGATTTGATGGTCTATGTAGACAGTGGAGGACAGGGAGTTGCTGTGATGTACAGCTAGACCTGTGTTGCTGAGAAGACATGCTGAAGTGGTCTATATAGTAGGAGTTTCCTAAACACTGATGGCCTGATGGCCACATATAACACATTGCTGTAGTGCAGCTGAAAGGTGACAGACATGCATAAAAGAAACCAGGTCATTATCCACGAGGATAGGACAGAGTCTCCTGGCCACCAAAGAGGATAAAAACTGTTACTCATGAATGCTTCTATCTGAGAGATTAGCATCAACGAGGAATCCAAGAGTCCTCCTAAACTATGCTTTGAATTGACCAACCATGGGTGTTTACGTGCAACCAAAGAAGACTGCACATTAGTTATCAGCTCTTAAATTCTTTCATCTGCCCACCACCATCTTCAGCTCTGCTTTGTTTTGGTTCAGCTTCAGCCAGCTGTTCTTCATCTATGAGCTGATTTTATCCAAGCACTAGGACATCTTCATGTGGCTGGATGCGGTGAAGGATAGGTAGAACTATTTGTCACTGCATATTGCTGGAATCTGAGTCCTTGTTTCCTGACTAGTTCACCCACTGGCTGCAGGTAGATGTTGGAAAAAGTCCGGAGAAATAATTGATCGTTGTGGGACTCCACAAGGGAGGTGTCTAGTGGTGGAGGTGCTTTTTCCCATCACTACTCTTTGAGTGTATCTTTTCAGGAAGGACTCACACCATTTTAGCACATTACCCTGGACCTCTGCCAGGTCTCTCAAGTATCTCATGGTTGAAAGTGTCATGCTGCAGAGAGATCCAAGAGGATGAGAATGAATCATCCTGTTAAGTGACAAGAGGTGACATTCCATCATTGCTACTAAACCCGTTTCAATTTAATGTCCTGGCCTGACTCCAGATTGTGCTGAGTCTCGAATACTAGCTTCAGTTGTATGAGTTGGCCTTGGGCTAGCTCCTCAAAGGGCTTGCTCAGGAATGAGAGGTTTGATACTGGGCAGAAGTCCGCTAGAACCAGAGTATATCCAGGGAGTGTTTCTTCTGCATTGGTCAGACTATTGCATGTTTGAAGAAGGAAGGGAAGATTCCTTTTTGGAATGAAGTGTTTGCTGTTTCAGGCAGGAGTGGTACCAGCTCTCCACATCTCTCTTTCCAAGCCAGGAGAGGCGCAGGTCAGATTCACAAGTCTTGGGCGGAGACTCCTTGAGGATGCCCAGAAATTGACATCTAGGCTGAAGATCAGGTCTAGGGTGTGACAGGCTGCCTGGTTGACCTGTGAAAGTCCTAGAAAGGCAAATGAGGAGATGAGTCTGGGGGGTTTTGTGTTTGCAGCCTTGTCAATATGCACAGTGAAATCTCCCAGGACAAGCCTGGGGTATTTGACCTCCATCAATCCGCAACATGTTGGACAAAATGGCGGCCACCAGAACTGCACACATGTAGACCCTGCAGGCTTTGGGGACTGGTCCTCCAGTTTCACCTCTCCCTCCCTCCATCCCTTATGGCCTAGTTCTGAGTCACACTGAATAGTATTTTATTCCCATTGGTTGGAATGAGGGCGACTGGAGGGAGGGGGTGTATGGACTCCTCCCATTCAATTGCTGAGGCTGTGACTGTGGCATTAGATTAGCTTAAGCTTCACAGGAGGTGAAAGCACATCTGACTGAACAGGCAGCAGCAGAGATAGGCCATCCAGAATCACGTCTTGGTCTGGTGAATTGGTTCCAGAGCAGGTGTGAGGCACAGGCTGACAATGGCCCTAGTCTTCCTCAGAAAGAGACTCCATTGTTGATATTCTCTTGCAAGCCTCCCCTGGAGAGCACGGCACTTAAATCTCTCCCCCAAAAATAAAAAGAACACCAAGAACCAAATATTCCAAACAGCTGCTTGGCTCATTACCCAGGGAATCAATCAAGTTGTCAGCTCACACTCTTCTAATGGGAAAGCTCCCAGAGCTACCAGCTGAAGGTAGTGGCAGCGGGGAAAGCTGCATGATTGCTCTGGTGCCAGCCTCATTCAGCCCAAAAAATACATTAACAGAGAACCGCTCTGTCCGCTGACAGCCAAGGGATGTGGCATGATTCTCCCTCCTGCCTTCCTCTGAGGAGGATTTCAGGGTTCAGTTGAGGGGAAGGAAGCCATTCTGCTCACACTCTGCCAAAGAATAAACAGCCTCTTGTTTCACGTGGGAGAAAGGGGCAAGGAGGGTGGAGATGGAAGAGGCGAAGAGTAAAGTTGCACTTTCTGGAAACCAGCAAGAAAGAGGCAGTGAAAGAGCCTTAATGAATGGCACATCAGTGTCCCCTTAGATGTGTGTCTAATGAGGCTCTTGCATGGGAGAAGTTGGCGCAGGCAAAAGACAAGCAAAAAGATGTGTAAGAACCAGGGCCGGCTCCAGGCACCAGTGCAGCAAACAGGTGCTTGGGGCAGCCAACGGAAAGGGGCGGCACATTCGGGTCTTTGGCGGCAATTTGGCGGTGGGTCTCTAGGTCCCTCTCAGAGGGAAGGACCTGCCCCCAAAGAATGAAGCGGTGGCGGTAGAGCTGCTGCCGATGGCGGCTTTTTTTTTTTCCACTGCTTGGGGCAACAAAAATGCTGAGCCAGCCCTGATAAGAACAGGAGAAGACAGAACAAGGAGTAATGGTCTCAAGTTGCAATGGGGGAGGTTTAAGTTGGATATTAGGAAAAACTTTTTCACTAGAAGGATGGTGAAGCACTGGAATGGGTTACCTAGGGAGGTGGTGGAATCTCCTTCCTTAGAGATTTTTAAGGTCAGGCTTGACAAAGCCCTGGCTGGGATGATTTAATTGGTGTTGGTCCTGCTTTGAGCAGGGGGTTGGACTAGATGACCTCCTGAAGTCCCTTCCAGCTCTGATATTCTATGATTCTAGGAGTCAGCGAGAGCAGATATGTTTTGATTTAATTCTGTCCTTTGCATGCAAGCTGTCCCTCCCCACCTCTCTCCACTCCCTCTTCTCAGGAACGCACTGAGAACAGCTATTTCAACGTGAGAACCAACTGGCCTGTGTGTGTGTGTGTGTGTGTGTGTGTGTGTGTGTGTGTGTGTGTGTGTGTGTGTGTGTGTGTGTGTGTGTGTGTGTGTATAATGCCATTTTATCACATCAGCGAATGAATAAAGCAGGGTCAGAATGTTGACTTAGAAAATTACTATGTTCCTGGCGCCTGAATAAATCCAGACATGGGAACCCTGTGCCGCTCAGCTTTCACAGAATTTAATTTAGAACAAGTGATTTATTCGCTGTGGACAGGTGGACTCTATAAAGAATTTTTAGGGCAGGATTTATGGTAGGTTTTATGGTGCAGTGAGTCAGAAAGCAACAGGAGCTGCCAGGCCTTGTCCGATACCCCTGAGATCCATCCCAGACGGGCGATGCTAACGAAAATGGAAAATGCAGCCAGCAACCCCTGGCAGTGGTAAGGAAGTAAAAAGATTGGCCATGATGAGGCTAGAGCTGCACAGAGGTATTTGAGGGCCTCAGCGTCCTTCATCCTTCCAAAGAAATTCCTCTTCTTCAACTCTTCCATCTCCATGGTAGAGGAGACAAGAGGTCCCAGGCCTGAGGATGGGGGGATTTTCACTGTCTGTGGGTGAGCAGCTATTCCGGGTCCTCCCTGTCCCTCACCTTGCTTCTGCCTCTGGGCTCTCAGCCTGGCAGGTCACCTCAGGTCCGGCGCAATGATTCCAATGATGGGATCTGGGCCCGGCCTGGGCAAGCAAGTCACACCCAGCACTATTGATGGTGGGCACCAAATCTGAGTGGCAATGCACCATCTCACAATGCTACTCTCTCAAATTTGGCCTGGCTGTCCCTCCATTTCGGGCGGTCCTTTCAAATGGATGGGTACCTAGACAAGGTAGGAAGAAGGCTTCACAGGACAGTATATCTATCAGGTCTGTGGCCAGGGTGGCTCTTTGCACCTATCCAGGAGGGTAGCAGCATACAGACCTCACTGCAGAGGTCAGTGTCTGTCATCTTGAGATTAGCCACACGCTGGTTGGGGCTAGATATTGAGAGTGGCGTTTCCAGAGAGAAAAGTTAGGCAAAGAATGCTCACTGCATTTCAGTGAGATTTAGGTGCCTAAACCCCCTAGTCACTTCTGAAAATACCAACCTGCAGAAGCTGGAGACAAGGTATCTCACCAGGAACATATTATGCTGGTTTTTTGTGGCCTGTGCTGGAGATCCGGTTCTGATCTATAAATGGTCATGGCCTGGGATCTTCTATCTGTGAGATGTCCCTTGCCTGTGCCACACTACTGCAGATGGGATCAGCAGGGACCCCCTTGATATCAAAGAGAGGGAGATGATGGCAAGACACTCCCTGTGGGAAGCCCCCTTGGGTTTGGAATCCACCAGCAAAGCCCCACCAGGCTTTGGGGAAGGGAATGGTGCCCGAGGGTCACTCAGGCACCTTGCAAGAGCATGTGTCTTTCATCTCTTGTCTCTAAGGGATTTGCTGATTCTTTCTGGCACCTGGTGGGGCTTTGCTGGTGGATTAGGGAGCTTTTGATAGGCTCCATGTTGTAAAGACTTGCTGGGTGTCTGGACTATGACACAATGCCCTTTCGGATCCTTATCAACTGAAAGGAAGATTCACAATAATTAATAAACAATTATACCTTGAGCTATGAATTTGACTGACTTCATTTAGCACGTGCTTGGAGGCGAAGCAGTGAAGGAAGTGGTGGTGGTGACTATTTCATCTGAGTCAGTGCCCAGCCTGGTGGTAGGGAGGTGCTGTACTGGAGGAACAGCAGTTGTTTGGGTGAGATATGAAACAGAGGCCCTGACCCCTTGTAGTCACTGAGGGCCCATGGGATGTTTTGGGATGTTAACCCTGGTGTCCTGGGCAATCTACATTCTGCCTGTTTAAATTACCTGTGTAGTTTTGATGACGGCATCCTTCACTTCCTGTCCTAAACTGTTGTGTAGTAGCAATAATAATACCCAGCTCTTAGCTATTGATACATCTCAGAGAGATTTACAAAGGAAGGCAATATCATTATTCCCATTTTACACATGGGACAAATGAGGTACCGAAGGGGAAAGTGACTTGCCCAGCAGAACAGGAAGAGAACCCAGGCTGTTCTGCCATCCTCTAAGCCACATGGCTCCTAACCCAGACGTGGCTGCAGCAATTCATACCGATAACATAACAAGCTGTGGGTGTCTCTGTACAGGACAGAATCAGAACTGTTCTATGGTATGCCATGTGCCCTCTACTGCTAAAGAAGATTCTCTTCCTGCTTCAGAAGATACAGGCTTTTTATATCATCAGGCTTCTGGCCCCCCTGCTGGTGTGATGTTCCATGTGGCCAAGCATACTGGCAACCATAAAGTCCTAAACAACTGCATGTGTCTTGCAATACTTGATAGTGTGCATAGTTCGAAAGTTTCCAGTCCAAATACTGACCAGATCCCAATCTTGCTTAGTTTGGGGAAGAAACAGCCCTCACTTACTGCCAGAGGCCGTATGGTCATAAGATACAGGCATGTGTGAGCTCAGCATGCTATGGTGGGGAAATAGGGTAATGCCACGTATGAGGACTGAGCAGACATAGAAAATGCAAAGCACCCGTGTGAGTGCCTCTGGAACGTAACAAAGTGAAATCGAGGCATAAATGTGTCCCAAGTACAGATTACTCCTGGGCATTTTTCTATTATAATAAACTCTTAGAAAAGGACAATGTTCTCTTATTTACAATAAATTCCATCCATTTATAAATCTTTCCCTGATTTAAGAAAAACAAACAATACAATACAAAACCTCATCTATCTCTGGTTAGTCTCTAGGCCTTTGTGTTTGTACAGCCAGAAGCCATCAATTATTGCGTGAAGACCAAGAGGTTTCAAGGCCCTGGACAAAGGAAATGAAAAGGGGTTGAGGAAGGAAGAGGGGGTGGGGGGATTGGGACAACAAGAGCCTTGAAAGAGTTTTAATTAGTTGTGCAGTGAATGACCAACCTGGGGATTATAAAGAGTAGCACCATAGTACTTCGCTGGCTCCATTGCAAAGCCGGGGCTGTGGTGACAGCCAGAGGAAAAGGAAAGAGATAGAGTGTGTGTTGGGGTATCATGGGTGTTACCTCTTGCATTTGGGAGTGTGTAGGGTGACCAGATGTCCTGACTTTATAGGGACAGTCCTGATATTTGGGTTTTTTTTCTTATATAGGCACCTATGACCACCCCACTCCCTGTCCCAATTTTCACACTTGCTGTCTGGTCGCCCTAAGTGTCTATGAAATGTCACCCTTAAGCAGACACACCCTGCTCAAAGGAGACATCATAAAACCACAGACCCCTAATAAAGGAGATTGGCATACATTTCTAATTCAGGGGCCCTGTAGGTAACATCCTTCCCTCCCCAGAAGCATGTAAAAGGCCTGCCAGGTTCCTGATGGGGAGTGGAAAGACAGAAGCTACTGAAAAGGTCAGACAGAGAGCAATGGCGGGAGGCATTATGCAATTTAGACGTTCAAACCTAGGCGCATCTTGGAGGTACCATTTTCAGCCTCTACTCAGTCAAGAGGAGCGGCCCTAAGAGATGCTCTAATCAAGCACCAGACACTAGATCGCATCTGAAAGAGGAGGCACTGATGATTCGTGGAAGGTGAATTAAAAAGGGAATCATAGGAAGGACTGTGAGTTCTGATGTCTTGCTAAAGGCAGGCTCAACTCAAGCACAGACCACGCCACATCTCCCTCTAGTAGCTGGTCCATTAAAGGAAAACTACTGCTGCCAGCTAATGAAGTTCGTCCATTAGTTCATGCAGAAGAGGTCTGTGCTGTGAAGGTCCACGGTCCAGCTTATGATTCATACAAAAGGGGAGGGTTATTATATCAATAAACCAAGCCTGCAGACAGTTGTTTTAAGAACTGGTTATTCTCTCATTGCCAGCAGTGGGGGTTCAAAGCAGACTTTACCACTATCTGGAAAGAAACAAGGTTACCTGCTGTAGGCACACATGGCCATCTTAGCTAGGCAAAACAGGTATCTACCCTGCCAGGTGCACATCAGATGAGGCAGGATTCCACAGGGGAGTGGGGGTGTTAGTGTGGTCAGTGTCAACAGCAGATTCCTTTAGTTTTAATAAGTAATCCGGGGAGTCATCCATCCCACTTTTTTAACACTTGGAGAAAAAAATATATGGGCCAAATCCTCAACAGGGGTAAATCTGCATGGCTCGTATGCTGACCCAGTATTTTCAATCACCTAAGCAAAATGTTAAAAAAATAAAAAGTGTTTTCTAAAAGCAAACAAACCCAAAACACCCTTGAAACGCTAGCACCAAAAACGTTTCATTTCCACGATCAGTTAACATCGCAAAGAGGCAAAAGAGACATACTGCCCCCACTTACAAAAGCCAAGCACTTAAAAGCAAGGAAACGAATGGTTAAGGAAATTATTTGTATATTTATTTGTATTGTGGTAGCGCCTAAGAGATCCAATCGTGGAGCAGAACCTCATTGGACAAACAGAATAAAAAGACAGTCCCTGCCCCAAAGATTTTACAATCCAAGTATTATTGCTTTGTTGTAATAAAAAAAAATCATTCTAATTGTACAGCTAATAACAATATTGTCAGTCTTCCATGGCCCATATCATAAACAAACACTTTATTCTTTTTGAATATATACAACTGTATATGTCAGTACAATCCAACAACCTTAGCTCTGATCCGTGGATTGCTGTGTATTTCTCAATGTATTTTTTGTTATCTTCGCGTTAGTACTCAAATATTTTCTTTGTGGTTCCAGGGGGAAGCATCAGTGGATGTCTTTATCAACTGGAATTACAAGGTTTTGCAAAGTATTTAAAGCTGCTGTCCTGTTGAACGTTAAAGCTCAATGTCCCTGTTAAGCTGCTGTTTTGTCCCTGATTCTGAGCTGTGGTTCGATGGTTTAGTTCCATTCAGGACCATCTATCAACCCTTAAACATTGCAGTAAAGGCACCTGATGTCTGGATTACATTTTATGTGGCTGTGCAGTTAGCAGTAGCTGCTTTGAGCTGTCACCGCCACTGGCGACACCTACGTTAATATCCGGTCATTGCAGCAGAGGAAATCTCCACTTCCTCTTTGCAGATAGATTCTCAAGCATGAGTGAGGTGGCAGAGGGTGAATGGGAATCTATATAGTCTCTTCAGCTCCAGGTTTCATGCTCATCCTTCAGACCACTGCAGGCCAATCCCAGAGCTGTTCCAGACCCAGAAACCAAATACCTGTCTGCTGTTTGAGGAATGGGACTTTGATCGATGCAAAGTCTACTCAGGTGCAATTTTTGCCTCCTTTTCTAAACCCAGCATGGCAATTACTCGATCTGGATGAAATTCACACCTGCCCAGCCAGCTGCACTTCTTAAATCCTTCTTCACTCATACAAACAGGGCCTAGGAATGACATAGCCTTCAGCTGGCCCCTCTGTGGAGAGGGTGAAATTCACACTCTGTTAGCATTCTCATCCACTGGGGAATCCACTTCCATCTGCCACCAACATGCTTCCAGGAGCAGGCCAATGAGTTCAACACTCCAGTCTCAGAGTACAGGTGAAAGGGTGAGCTGGGCTGTGCAAAATTCCCCACGTGTATCTCAATTACAGACACACCTGTGCTAAATTACCCTGTGCGGATCCACAGTGAAAATGTGCTGTGATCAGCCAAGGTCAGGGGCAAGCGGGGGCACATTGCTGTGCTAGCTATAGAAAAGGGCACTGGTTTAAGACCTCTATGAGGGGAAGGATTTTTTCAATTATCTACACACCAGAGCCATACAAGCAATTCTTTCTTTGACAATGTATTATTGCCTCCTTATTTTGACTATAAAAAGAGGATTCAGAAGATTATGTACAGCATGAGCTGAAGAAATAAAAAGCAAAGCAATACATTAGCTATGTTAAGTAGATCAGGGGATGGGAGTCGTTCCAATAAATAATCAAAAGGGGGGAAAAACCATAAGGACAGCCATGCTGCGTCAGACCAATGATCCACCTAACCTAATATCTTGTCTCTCACAGTGGCTGGTGCCAAATACTTCAGAGGGGTGAACAGAACAGTGCAATTTTGAATGAGCCATCTTCTACCATCCAGTCCCAGCTTCTGGCAGATGGAGGTTTAGGGATACCCAGAGCATGGGGTTGCATCCCAACCATCTTGGCTAATACCCACTGATGGACCTATCCTCCATGGACTTATCTAATCCTTATCTAATACAAGGTGAGAGTTAAGCCTTGGAGCAGTAGGTACTCAGCCTGTGGCTCTAGAGACAGATCGACTCCATGGGTAAGATCCCCTCACTTAACCTGGCCTGATATAAGACATGGGGAGTACTCAGGGAACTGACTGGGAACTGTTAGGAACTGCATGTGGTCAGGAAGGGTAGGAGAAAGCAGAGGAGAAAGGAAAAGCATCTTCTTCCCCTTCCCACCCAGTGGCATGGCTAGAGCGTAGAACGGGATCTAGAAGGGCTCCATTCTAGTCTTAGCTCTGTTATTGACTTTTTTCCAGAGCAGAGGTGATGACGCAGAAAGCCACAGATGGCGTTACCTCCTGACATTGCTTGGCAACATTCTCATTGTGTCAGGACATTGTAACACTGACTCACGCCATAATGGGAAGTCCACCCCAGTGACATCACACTGCAAAGTCAAGGCATTGTGTGGTGCTATTGAGTGGTCATTCAGTAGCAAAGCAGCTCTGCAAACATGGGGACCTCTGCTTTGGAGCCTGCTATACTGTAACTAAGTGAAGTTACTGTGAGCACATGACTAGAACACGCGTTAAAATAAGTGATCAAAATTGATACATGGAGTGGTCTATTTGTTGTCGCTATGAATCCACACAAAGGACTTACCTTGGGAAGCTGAGTGTCCTGCTGCTGCCTTGGGAAAGCTCAGCCTTGGGGCAGAACCAGGAATAGAGTTGTTACTGCAGGGTTTTGTTCAGTGGTCTAATGGCTTTGTTCCTGTTAGATTCTAACCTTGATTCATTGAGGTGCCCAGGTCAAGTCCGACTCAAACTGGCAGTAAAAGCACTGGGCAAGCACTGTGGTAGCAAGATGAACAGTGAGAAAAAGATGGTATGTTGTTTATACAGTGCCCTTTCAAAGCAGATCATGTGGTCACATAACGTCTTACCAGGAAGATGTTCCAGTCTGGAGCGAAAGCTGGCAGGGCTATAAATGAAGTCCCCATTCAGAGAGAACTCCATTTAGGAAAGGCTTCTGTGGAGAAAGGGTCCTTGTTACATTCTTTTGAAGCCAAATTCTGCTTGCAATTACATCCATGTAAGTCCACTGACTTCGGCAAAGTCAGGCTGGAATTGCCTGGGCACAACTGAGAGCAAGAATTTGGCCCTTTGGCTTTCGAGCACACATCGACCAGTGAGAGGTGAAACCCACCTGCCAAGTCTCTGTTATAAATGTTGATCTAAAGTCTGTTTCTATACAGCATTTGGATTCTGCCTCATTTGCTTCCCCTTGTAGATGAGTTATATAGTAGCCTTTAAGTTCTATCTCCGGAACATTTTATTTTATTACCTACACTTCAGGAGATCCCCACTGAGCAGAAAAGAAAAGAATAGTGCAGAATTTGGAACTTCTACCATTCAGTGTGTGAAATTCCATGACCTCCCAATACCTCCCTCTCCCTTTGTGCTGTGACCATTCTTCTCAGCTTTAGAAAGCATCAGTCCCTTAAATTAGTGCCACTATTTTGGGGGGCTGGAACTAAACACAATACCTCCAAGAAGAGAATTTGGTATGAAAACTCTCAGTTCAATCCATTCAGAAACCACTGAGATAATGAATCCCACAAATTGAGGTTTAGAGGCAAAAGCCCAACCCATTTGTAATTATATATTGCAGGTGTTACTGTAATGTTACTAGAGGTGGGTTAAAACTGCATAAAGATAACAGAAATCCAAGAAATGGTGGTCTGGAAGGGACCTCCAGATGTCATCTAGTCCCCAGCCCCTTGCACCGAGGCAGGGATAAGTCTACCTAGACCTCTCTACGTATATTCATTTGAATTCCTGAACACATTTTATTTGACTCTTCTGGTATCCCTTTATGGCTGATTTCCAGGGGTGTCAAGAGAGGAGGAGAGTCGGGGTACTTGCTGCCCTGTCCTTGGCCATAGATTCTGCTGCCCACCAACACAATCAGGGTTCAGGGCAGAGACTACAGTGGGTCCACCCAGCACTATCCAGGCCTATTAGCCACTCCAGAGCTGCTGGAGTGATACAGGCTACTGACCTAGTATGAGGACTGCTGGCGCTGAGATGAGGACCTTAAGTTGGGAGAGGTTGGAGGAGCCAGGGCTGAAGGAGGCTCAAGAAGATGATGTTCCTTAGAAGGGGATGGGGGGGAGCCTCTTTGCAATGGGGGGAGCTTCCATCTGTGCCCCTGGGGATGGGGGTGCCCCCTACATGCCATTGATCCCCCATTCCCAGAACAGAAGGAAAACAGCCACTGCCCCATAGACATGGCACAAAATTCATCTTTGAATGATAATTTCAGGTGGATCTGACAACCACAGGGAGACTCTCACCCACTCTGACACCTCCTTCATGTACTCAGCCCCCGAGAGATTCCCCGCCAAAAGGTCAGCATCCCATTAGGAAAATTCAAGTTGCACCCCTGCTGCTTTCCACAAATATTCTAGCTGATGAGCTACATTAGTTGAACATGCATCAAAACTCAATATGGAGCTCCACTATTTTAATATTTTACACAAGCAAATTTCACACACAAAGATGCAGTCCAAAGTGGATGCTGTTGCTGATGTGATTAGTTACATGTTATCCAATCAGAAAACAGATATATTACATATGACTCATGTAACTGACCATGCAACACAGATTTCAACTACTGAATGCTGGATATTTTCAATGAACTGTTTGTGAACTATTTGCCACTGAAGACTTTCATTCAATGAAGAGATGTGAAAATAATCTTAAACAATGAGTACTATTAGGGAATTTTGAAATTTGTATGTGGACAATATGCAGACTGAAGAAATGATGAAATTCCTCTAACAAACTGTTGGCTATTTAGTTAGCTCTAAACTTTAGGAGATTCAGTATTTCAGCACCATGGACAGAAAAAAAAGGGAGCAAGTCAACGTTTCTACTGAAATTAGCTGAAAATTTGTGGTCATTTTGAGGTGGTGATTGGTGTGTGAAGCAATTTTCGGGTCTTAGATGAGATTGTAAAGCACCCATCTTGCAATGCTTCAAGGATGTGCATAAGTAGAAACTTTTCCATCTCCTCCTCTTCTCTGGTCATCTTGGTACCTGAATAGGCAGTACCATCTCAGGACCGTAGCAGCATTCAGACCCTCTGCTCACACTAATTTTCTCTCAACCCAGAGCCATTGTCCTATAGGTGCATTAACACCAGAGAACAGTGCCAGTAATGAGCAAACAGATCTACCTTAAGGTTCAGTGCCCCTGGCCCAATACTCACTCCCCAGAACAAGTTCCCATCAGTGCTCCCTAGGATGTTATATTTAGTCACATGCACAGGGCCACATGGCATCATGCCCACACATTGCATTGTGTGAAATGAACCTGAATTCCAGCCCAACAGTCAAGTGGCGTCACAGTGACACATTCCTATGCAGGATAATGTCAGTTATGCAAGTTGATTTGAGTTCGAATCCTGAGCTCACTCCCTCATGGTAGGCTGATGGGGGCCTAGGGCAGTGAAGAGTTGAGACATTCAGCTCTGACATCATCCCACAGTGACTTCCTGTGGGGCATTAAGGAGCTCCAGCGGGTGTCACATCAAGACTTTCTCTGCTGAGGAAAGAGTTACAGGGTCTTCTAAATGCAGAACTGTAAATGGGGAAGCTGAGGGGGGCCTGCGCATCCCAAGATCAAAGAGGGTGCCTCAGGGAAAGAGTTTTTAAGCCAGGTCAGAAGGCACTTTGTCCCAGAAAGCCCAGAGTCTATTTTCTGTTAAACCAGCATGGCTTTGCAGAAGCACCAGTGAAGTTAAAACCTGGCCTGAAGTGACAAACTGACCTCGGCTACTGTTTATTAACTATTTTCTGTCTCTCTTTTCTGGGCCAAGACAGGTTAAAACCTTAAAACTTTCCAGGGTTGGCAAACTGTATTTACGTCTTTTGAAACAGCCTGACAGAAAGCATGATCAGCTGAGGTTCCCATTGGATTAAGCTAGTGAGGAAGCAAAGATGTTAGCAACCATGAACTGGTTTTCAGAATGGGATCTTGCATCGTTTACGCTGGGCTGCTGCCCCAGCTACATTAAACACCATTTTGGGGCTATAAAAATGCGGAATAATTTTTTACATGCCGTTTGTGGTGACAGCATACTCCCTCTCCCCAATATATTGCTTAACCGGGTTCTGATTGGTCGGCAGCAGCAGCAGAGAGAGGCTTATGTGCCTCAGTACCAGACACAGTGACTCCAAAGTTTGATTCTGTGTTTATTTCTAGTTTTTCAGTAAAACGTTTCTCCAATTCTTTTATTGTTCTCGAGTAATTTTTTTTCCCCGAGCAATTTCAAATGATGATAAATGCAAGGAGAGACGCTTCTGGGAAAAGGCTGTTAACACACTCTGTGAGAGAGAAACCAATGTAACTTTCCTAAACAAACCTGCAGGGAGCATTGCTGTTCACCCAGCAGGGGCTCTGGGCAAATCAGGTTGGTTATGAAAAAAGCATGCACAATTTTCCCTTCTCTCTCTGTCTGACAAATGCTTGCTGGACTCACCGAATGGGAATGTGAAAATCAACCTCAAGCCCTGATTTTGTACAACTTGAACCCTGAGGGGTAGGGCCAAATATTGCAGTCAATTCCAACAATGTAGTCAGAGTAACTCCAGAAAACTCAATGTATAACGGTGTAGAATGTAGCGGCTTGTTGGTTTCTCTTCTCTTTATTCTTACTTCTCTCCCTGTATCTCAGTCTCTCTCTCTCTCTCTCTCTCTCTCTCTCTCTCTATTTTTTTAGCCTTTGTTTCTGTCTTATCCTTTCCTCACATTGTGGATTTGGTGTGCCAGCTAGTCTAACCCCTGCTTTTCTTAGGAAATAAAAGATTAAAGCTTGTGTTGTGATCTGGTGCTTTTCCACTTTCTGTCCCAAACTGACCTGACAGAGGCTGAAATCTAATTACGAATCTGGAAAACAGTCATACCCCAGTGCCGAGTTATGTCTGTAATGTGTTTACGCAGCTCAAGTGGGGCCTGATGCAAAGCCCGTTGAAGTCAATGGAAAGCCTCCCGGTGGACTTTGGTTCAGGCCTGTGATAATGATTGGACACACTGCCTAGTGGACAGAATATCACTGAGCACTGGCCAGTTAAAGATGATCATTATTTCAGTTATAATGTCCCATCTACATTTCACATGCCCCTCCCCTACATCTCACACACAGTCATGCACATAAAAACTCCCAGGCCTCTCTCCTGAAAACATTCATTTTCCATCTCCCCGGGTATGATTAAAAATAAAATGCCCTGTACTACAAACTATAGGAGGGGAAACCATGAAGCCAACTCTGTGACTTGCTAAGGAAAAAGATGATTTTTATTAAAGAAGCTTGTGTTGGGACCTACAAGACATGTCTTTCTCTCTGAAAATTCAATTTCTAAGCCCTTTGCTGCCTCAGATGACCAAGTGGAAAAGGCAGTAATTGCTGAGAGACTTATTGACTTTTCTTTCTTAATTAATCCTAAGTTGAAGGAAACCTGCAGTTTTTTTGGCCAGACAGATTGTGTATGTGACAGAGGGAGAAAGGAAAATCATAATTAAAATAACTCAGATTAATCTTAGCTCTCCTGCCACCAAAGTGCACGGAGTCTATGGGGAAAGTATGGCTTTGCTGGGTAAGGCCATTAGCTCTGATGCTCAGGGTCAGATGATGGTCCCCTTCAGTCAATAATGGTTTTGCTTGCTTATTGCATCCTGAATTATAGCCTCGCTTCCAAATAGTGCAAGACTCTTTTCCTTTCCCCTGCCATTCTCTGATCTTCTCACAGCCTCAGTCATCACGCAACTTGCGTGTGTGTCACATTCAGCAGGACAAAGCGAACAGTGGGGCCATTGCAAGCAGCAGTTATTTCTAGCAGCCTGATAGCACCTGCTGTAGCCTGATGGATAGTCGGAGGGGTTTGGTGCCAGCACTTGTATCCCCAGCTCTGCCATTAACTTGCTGTGTGACAAATGGGTTGATCTTTCTGAGCCAGTCTCTTTAAAATGGGCTGAATGGGTCCCTACTTCCCAAGGCAGTTTAACTGATGTTTGCTTAGGCCCAGGGTTTTCACATGGAAGATGCCATCGCAGGGCAATATTTCTCCCACCAAAATGACAGCACAGGTCATAACTCTACTTTCCATAGGACCTGCTCCATGCTGTTAGGATAATCCATACGTACAGATACAGTGATATATGTATATATTACTAGATGCCTGCAAGTAGGATGCTGGGTGTCCTAGAAATACTTATTGCAGTTTAGACAGTGAGACGATAGCACGTGAATAGTTGTCAGCAAACTGGACAAAGCTTCCTCTATTGAAGTAATGGGGAGGGAAGCTGAACTAAAACATTAGTATGCAAAAAAAACTCCAGGCTTTGGAGCCTGGGAGAGCCATGTTCCTCACCATAAGGAAAATGGGCCCAATTCCCCATTGCAGCTCCACTGAAGTCTACAGAGTTGCACCCGGTTCTACCCACACTGAATTTGGCTCAGTAACTGATTCAGAACCTCAGTTTAAGAACAAATAGCAACTCAATCCATATCTAACCCCTTTTCACAGAGAAGGGGCCTATTGCTAAGCTTAGCCTCATTGGTAGAAAACACAGAGAAGGGGGTAAAGCAATCCAGAGACTTCATTCTGGAGCCTGCCTCCCCTCTAAGCAGAGTTTGAAAAGCACAGAACTTGATGGCAATTTACATGCATTGCATTGCAATTTTGTTTTGCAAAAACCTGGCTTCATTCGCCCCCTCATGGAGCATCCTGAGCCAACTAGATTCCATAACCAAATAATGTCAGTTGCAGATGAGTGCAAAATGCTTCTGTTTGATCTGGATTCAGAGAAACACTCACCATCTAGTAGTAGAAGCTAATGAAGTCCGACAGCTCAGAAGGTACAAGGAATGCAGCTTTGTAGGGCTGAGACTTCAAGACCACCCCCTGCTTTGGCACTGCCATGAACGTGACTGGACCTTGAATCCAGAACTCCAGATGTGCTGAGCAGAACAAACCTTCAGAGGAAGGAATCATTCCAAAATATCCTCCTCTCCTGCCCCACAATGCTACTCAGTTCTCTCCTAGCATCTTTATTTTGTTTTATATTTCTTCCTGTTGCAAAATAACTAGCTGCTGGGATTAAAAGGCATCAGGAGAATCATCATCAGTATGAAAGAGACATGCTGAGAAAAGAGCAGATTAACCCACTCTGCAGAGAAAACTCCTCATTTCTGGAGTGTTTGTTTTGAAAATGTCACTTCGCTGGGTCACAGAATTCATGAATAAAATCCTGTCCTTATTTCCATTCAAAAAGGAATAAAGATTTATTACCCGCCTCACTAGGAAAGCAGTATTGACCCGCTGGCTATTCAAGGTCCACAGTGTTGTGTGCAGGAATATTTATTGCTTTTAATTACCATAAACTAGCAAGGATCTTGTTTTAATAGCTTTTTTTACTGTAGTTTTCCAAATGTAAGTTCAGAGAAAAGACAGGGGGCTGAATAGCTGGCAGAGCCTTCCAAACACATGATGGTGGATTGAGAGGTGACTTCAGGCTGATGAGCTAAATGGAACTGCCCCTAAGGGTTCTGGGTAACATTTCAGTGACCCGGTTAGTGAGGATCTAGAAAACATATGAACAACCCTGTAGATTATATCCCAAAGGGCTCCAGAAAACACAAAAGGATCCTCTGGCCAGTACTCATGGGATTTAGAAACGCACACGTGAACTTAAGGTTAACATTAGAGATAGTTAAAAAAAATTCTGTCAAAACTGTTTTGTTTTGTGTTTTTTACAGAAAATTGGGTTTTGTCATTAATGGTTTTTTTTTTAAATGAAAAATGTCTGGTTTTGATTTTTTTGTGAAAGAATGGAATGCCCTAAAACTGAAATAAATTCATTTTGGGGAGAATGTTTCTCCACTTAACTCATCTGTGTGTCCCAATCCAGATATCACAATGACTAAATCCTTTTACAGATCCAGGTGCTTATCTGCATCTTTAGACACATAAATATCTTTGAAAATCTGGCCCTTAGTCACTGGCCCAGACCAGGAAAGGTATTTAGGTGTTTAACTCTCATGGAAGTTAGGCACTTTTATTCCTTTGGGGATGTGAGCCCATGTGCCTCATTCCCCTCATCTGTAAAATGGGAATATTACTTCCCTATCTATCAGGGTATTTGGAAGATTATGATGGCCACTGCTCGACGGAAGCATCACCTACTGGTAATCCTCTCAGCCTTATCTCTTCCCAATTCTAGAGAGGTGGGGTACCTGGGGATGCGGGGTCAACAACCAAGCCTAAGTTATTAAGCCTTCCCCTTCTTCCCACCAGGGGACAGTCTAAAATGTACAGGGTTTTGTGTCCCTCTTAATGAGAGAGGGATTGGTAGGGGAGTCTGGGCCCTCCCACTCCATTGGGCTCTGCCTTGTCAGCCCCCATCTGAGCTGTCTGGCTCCCAGGAGCATGTTCTGCAGGCACAGCTGGGTGGGGTCATCTAAGCCCAGAGTTGCTCTTTAAGCCCTTCAGTTCCAATCCAATCCACCCCGTCACAAGGATAAATAAAGATTGAGAGGTTCTGACATAATGGGGGCTAAGTACGTACCAGAGATGGCTAGCTAGTATGAGGTCATGTCCATGGGTATGTGTGTTAGCCAGATAGAAACCTTTCCTGAGAGGCTGTGTTTGAATTCATGTCTGCTTGCGGCGGGAGGAAGTGAGCAGAACAATGCTAGTCATCATGTTACCCGCTCTGATTCCATTCACACTTCACACATCCACCTCTTTCCCTTGGCAACGAGGAGTAGGACCCTTCAGTCCATGAAAAGTATGGCAGATTCAGTGGAATGGTGAGTGATTGACAGGCAGCCTGTGATAATGAAATCTATTTTTATCCCCCTCCCCCTCCGTCTCTTGTAGAGGTACAAGGACTCGGCCAGTGTCCCAGGTAATGAGTGTTCCCTCTCTCTCGGATATGAAAGTGTGGGTAGCCATGTGTAGCTGTGTTAACACTACATTACTAAAACCAATCCCGGGAGCCCATTCCTGCTGCACACCTCACCGACTCTGGCACATCCTCGTGTTGATTTGCATTCTTGCGGTTTGTGTAAACAATGTTGTTAGTGGAATATAAATAACTGCAGCCAAGAATGCAGTTCAGCTGCTCATTCCCAGGAACTCAGCACTGTCACCAACTGCACAGCTGGAGCCTTTCTGCTGATAGAAAAATTCTTCCTCAATCCTAACCACCATCTCCAAATTCAGAGTACGTCATTGATCTCTTACTCCCACCCATGTCCATCTCTAGCCACCCAGGGAGACGACGATGCCACCTTAGAGTCCCAGATTCAAAGGGGCATTTCTAAGGTGACATGAAATGTTTGCAATAGAACCTGAGGCTGTGTTGAAATATGTTCGGTTTTGTTACAAATCTAGAGCTCAGACCACATTCCTCAAAAGATTGGGTCAGGGTCTTGAAACACTGGCCCAGGTCCAGCAAACCTGGCTCCAATTTATGACTAAAATAATAAATAATATTAATAATTAAAATGTGACCTCGAATCAGGAGAAGCTTTGCTTGTTTAAACTGAGCTTTGAGATTCAAGCCAAGCTCATGAGTGTGAAACCATGTGGACTAACTCCCAAGAAAATGTTTACACATACGTCTTTGAAGTGAAGTGGCTACCCGGCCCCCTACCCCAAAGACAACATGCTCATGCTTGACCAGCGTTGCTTCCTGCTGCTGTATGGGCCTGATCCAAAGCCTCCTGTTCTCTGCCTTTTGGACACAAAGGTCTAGTCTCCCAAAGACAGTAATCCTTCAGTCTAATTCTAGTTGTTGGATTTAATGTGCAGGGGTGCTGGGTGGTATTTGAGATACAGAACAAAATGATTGATGGTCCCTTCTGGCCTTAAATCGTATGACACTATGTAAATGGAAAGACTCCCTTTAACTTCTAGGGGCATTGGATGAGGTCCTATGTAAGCACAACCCTTTGTCTGGGAGCTTCATTTTAATGAGATATGAGCTGAAATCAAAAACCTGGATGCAAACCACAGAACCAGATCCTGCCCTGTCCTTTGCATCTCTCTGAATTAAAACAACTCCAGGTTCTGAACGTTTAGAGATTTGAAGATTTGAAATCCAAACTTGTCTAAAGTTGGAACATTTAGACAGAGCACATTCTGGAGCTTCAGATCCAGATGTGGATCAACATACAATGTTTAGAATTGGTCAAAAACAGAGGAATATTTGCATATTTTTTTAGCTGAAATCAACAGTTCAATACAAAATTGGCAGAATTAAAAAAACCAAACAAACTAGCTCCACCAAAGTTTGCATCTTTGGGTCTCTCTCTGTTTTGGAATTGAAGTTAAACTCAGATTAACAGAACACACTGTGGTTCATTGGCTTCATTCGGTTCTCTTTTAACATTCCGATTTGAATCATGTTTCAGAAAATGACAGCTATTCTTTTATTTTTTTTAAACAGATGGTGGAAGATCCACCAACATAGGAAGTGAGTCACAAGTTATACTGTAAATAATAAATAATAATAATAAGCACTCCACTGACAACATAACAAGGGCTCCAATTTGCTATCGCACAGCAGAACTAATAAAGGAGAGTGGAAAACGCCTGAAATCTTTTGTTTTAATTAGTGATGAACAAACTCATCCTGCCAAATGCTGAGCCCGCTGTAATGTTGGTGGCCTCCTACTCTGCCTAGGAAATGCTCAGAAATAAAGAAGAGTTGGGGGAAGGGGCAGGAAACAGGGAAAAAAAAACTCTAATGAAAAATATAGTCAATATATAGAGATCTCCAGCTGTGCTTCCTTTGATGCAGTTTTACAAGCAGTGAACCAAAAAAATACTCAAGAAAAGCAACAATCATTCCTAAATACAGTTCTTATATTTCCCCAGGGCTCTGGCTTCTGCTTAGCACATGCCCCCGATCCCCTTTTCCTCTAACACCCTTATTTGGAAGTGTTGTGTTGAGCCTAAATAGACTCAGCTGTAGCTAATTAACTTCCACCTTGTCAAGGCTCCCTGAGTATGGCTTGGAATTATCCCCAAATCTATTACTGGCTTAGTGGGACACCACAGAGGTGTAGTGGATCCGGCCTCCAGCGTCTTCTTGCAGGGGCACCAAAACCAGCTCACCACAGGAGGTTTGGAGGAGAGAGAAGACAGTCATGCAGAGCTCCTGAGTTCCACCTGAGCAAAGCCCTGCTCCCATAAATCACCACTGGATTCACCACGGCTTGGCCATGTCAGTTAGTGTATACTTTAGGTTTAGAGTAATGAATAGCTCTGGTGATATTTAGATACTGTCATAATCGGCTCCAAGGAAATATAGATGAAGAAATGGATGGTACATACACAAGAGGTTGGCAGGAAATAAAGACTGGCAAAGAGTCACCCCTGTTCCACATGCTACCCTCAATTCCTTTGTGGCTGCACAATTGTGATTGTAGTGAATGAAATTTGCATGAATGTCAGGCACTTTGCTAGCAATGCATGTACCAGAGACATGTGATGCAATCCACTCTATTGTTTATTCATATTGACCCTGCACTGGACAATGGGTTTGCTCTAGGACTGGTTCGGGATAAAATGTGAAAGAATCTTTGTTGGCTGGAAATACTGGCGTTGCTTTTTTAGCTCACATAGCTGATTGATCCTGCAAGAAACGTTGTAGGCCAGAGTTATATCAGCCCTACTGCCAGCTTCTCTCTGCAAATGAATTCTATTAATTGGTGCCCCTGGCTGTTTTTTCAACAAGGTGAGTCACTGACATCTTGTGTTCTCACATGCGTGTAGAGAAATGTAACCATCAAATTGCTTTCATTGCTTAAACCCTTTTGGGCACATCAGGTATCTGAAGAAATACAGATAACTCCACCATATCTATCTCTGGACAATCAGAGCCCACTCCTGGACTCTGTCACGCTGAGTGCCTCGGGCAGAAAAAAAAGCCCTTTATTGAGAGAAAGAGAAGATGACTACCTTAACTCTGAACATGTGTAACAACTCCTCTGGTTAGGTTATCTGCAGGGATTGAACCCTGATCTTCTGCATCTAAAAACACGACATTTCAACTCATCCAGAGGACCAGACTTGCTACTCTGAAAGCAAGTGCAGACTTATAGACCTCCGTATGTGCTCTGGCCACTAGGGTGGGACAAAGAGCCGCTATGTGTTATACTTCAAAAGCAGATAAATGAATGACACCAGTGCAATAAAGAGCAAAATTTGACCCAGTGGCTCTGAGAATTCTCATTAAGCCAGAGATTGCAAAACTTGCCTCTCTCAAGTTAAAGGTCCACCATGTAGCAACACATATTGGCTTGGAAGTCCTTATGGATTTCATTCCACCATGGCTGTGGAGCCAGGAATTGAAAGGGGAGAGTTTCTAGCAGCCATCCCAACTGATTCTAAATCAGGGACATGACTTTCGTGATTAAGAGAGGGGACCCCAATTTATCTTATCCATCATGCTTCATCTACTCCAGATCCTGACCTTCTACCATTGAAGGTAATGGACAAACCCTCCCTTTGACTTTAACTTGTGCAATATCTGAGTTATCAAGAGCGGGGTGTGTACCCAGGAACACTTTGAAAAAAAATTGAATCAAGCTCCAGATCTACATCCCCCTGAAGTCTGAGGAAATTGATACCCAGATCCAGAATCTGCCGTCCAGAAACTTGAGTTTTTCTGCTTAAATGATCATTTTCTGAAAGACCCCTCTGGACGTTTAGACCAATTTATGTCCAAATGGGCTGTGAGCCCAGGATCCTAGCTAGAGACCGACTGAGAAGTTGCATTCTGCCTACCCAAGAATTCACCCTGGTATTTCCAAATAACACAGCACATGGGATATTAAACAGAATATTGTGACATTTCAGTATCAAGTGCAAGTGACACTTGTGTCCTAGTGGGAGGCACTTAGAAATCTGCCTGTAAAGTTTGTCATGTGCTTTGGGATTTTGAAGAAAGGGGTTATATGAACATTCATCGTTATCGTGGCTGTTAAATAATTGGAAGCCTACATCATGGGTGTTATTCATTGTTCAGCTTTACTCACTGGTGATGAAGAGTAACTAACTACTATTATTAATCCTGATTGTCCATCTTCCCAGTCACTGGGAGAGATCTGTGGGTTACCTCTGATGGTTTGGTTTAAGATCTAACCCTCCCCTTCTCCCATGACCTTCATTAACGGATGATGCTTTCCCTCGTCAGATTCAACAGTGCCAACTGGTTCCTGTGCAGGCCCCATGGGGAGCTGTAAGCCTGAATCATTTCACACAGCCAGGAAAACTGTGACCCGAGTGCCACAAATACCCGCAGCCTGCTGTGCCAGCCTGCCAAGCTATGCGTAAGTGCAGCAAGCAGCGACTCCACTCTTAGGAACTGACAGCTCTCTTTGGGGCACTCTCCGTGCTGTCAGAGCCCAGCAGAGGCCTTCCTCTCAGAGCTAAGCTGAGTG
This sequence comes from Gopherus evgoodei, assembly GCF_007399415.2. Taxonomy (NCBI): domain Eukaryota; kingdom Metazoa; phylum Chordata; order Testudines; family Testudinidae; genus Gopherus; species Gopherus evgoodei. Next base: position 11,520,890 of record NC_044337.1, read on the forward strand.
ACATAGACACTGTCACACCTGTCCCCTCACACAACCTTTCACAGCCAGAAGAAACATGAGTGACTTGCTTTTCCTCCCTTCCCTGCATGGAGGCACCTGGCCTAGTCCATCTAGCTGTCTCTGTCTATCTTAGGGTTGATACTGCCACCCATCACTGAAGTATCTGAGTGCCACCCCTGTAAAATCAAGAGCACTAGTGAAGTCCCTATTGGACTGTAGAGTTAAAATCATGCCCAGGAGGAATAGAGCTCACAGCACCCCAGAGCAGGTGTCTGGGAATGTGGAACAAAGCTAGCCGGGGCCCACCATTTCTCAGGTACGCCAAGCACTGCTCTTGGTGCACCAGTGGAATCAAGCCTGACTCCTCTGCAAATCCTGAGGTGATGGGGCATCCTTTGTCGTCTGGGCACAGGCCATCATGTGACTTCTATATAGAAGTGAAGCTTATCCATCACCAGACACCACCCCAAATATTAAGACAGCCAATTTCAGCCATTGCATGAAACATGCCAGCTGATCAGGGCTTGGTCTCTGATGTGCTGGGAGCATTGCCTGCAAAGTGTGGAATACCTGGACCATTCCCACGCTGATGGAGGTGTAACATCCATGCAGTGAATATATAAGCTATGTATTTGACATGGGGCACACTTATGGTAGGGCCATGTGGTATAGGGCTCTAGAGGCCAATTGTCTTTAACCATCCACAAAGTGAAGCAGCTGCCTAGAAAAACATTGCCAGGAATGTGTATTCCTACTTATCATTATTCTTGTAATGTAGTACTGCCAAGGTGCCCCAGCCAAGGGCCAGGACCCCATTGTTCTAGGTGCTGGACAAACACAGAACAAAAGGACCCAAAGAGCTTACATTATGAAATGGAAACCATATATAAGAATATGAGACAAGGACTTAAAACTTTAGAATTCACCGGGCTTTGCTGATGAGCGTGTGACAGCCCCAGAAGCCAATCAGAAAACTCTCAGCTTCTGAAGTCATCTCATAATTAATTCAACACTAATCTTCAATTGCAGTGATTTTAATAATGATTTGCTAGCTCTAATGCCACAGAATTGCCGCCTCGTTGAACTTGAAGCAATATGAAATGAGACAGCTATTTAAATAACAGACTTTTCTGGGTTTGGGAGAGGTAAGTGGTTGTGGGAGTGTTGGAAAGCTGTTTATACCACCTCAAAGTCAAGGTTATTACTAGTGCATGATGTTCCAGTGTGACTGAAGGAACATTTATTTATCTAAAGTTTTGCCAACTACAAGGAGAGCATGCCCATCTAATGCTCTGAGCATGCTGGGCAATCTTTTCTAAACAACACACAAATGGATAGATGCATCCTTAGCCCCGATCATCCAGTGGCTGCATAAACATATCAAGAACCGTCAAGTGACTAAATGTTGGGTTTAAAATTTCTTTGTGCATTGTATGACTAATGCAAGTTCCAAATACCTAAGCTTGCCTTTAACTTAACTGAGCATTGCTGGCCTCAGGTTGTGGATAATACACATTTTATTTGCACTTCACAGATTGTAGATATTGTGTGAAATATGCTCTGTGTAGCTTCTAGCATTTTGCAGCAGCCAAATCTGAAATGAGCCTTCTGCTTTTCCCAAGTTTCTTGAATTTCTTACCATCAGAATGGGTGGCAAACTGCAATGAGTAAGTAAGCAGAGATTTGAAACAAGTAGAGATTAAGGACAGGTCCTTAAAGTGACCTAATAACTGAACTAACGACTAATACACGGTGCATCTGAGAACATAGGGAAATTGAAGTTTCATAGAAGTGTCCTAAATTGCAGCCGCAATATTGGAATACAAAAGCACATGTATATGCAAAACTTCAGATTTGCACATGCAAATTCAGCTTTGCACACACACCTTCATATGAATGTCCATTTGTGTGTGCAAATTAGTGCCAGTGCACAATTTAGGCACTTGGGGGCAAATCAAAGGAATCTCCTTTCAGGATTTCATTGTTATGTATCAAGGAAGAATGAGAGAGATTTAATTTAAAAGCCTCTTGTGTTATGATGATGTGGTTCCTGTAAGGTCATGGTATATCACAGATATATTTGCTGCAATGCAGGATGATGGATCCACCTTTCTTATGGCATCAGTGATATAGTCCAGCAGGCTACCCATATGGGATTTGTGTACCATCTTCTCAGACTCACATTCCTCTTGTTTCCTTTCACATGTCAGATTGACACCCCTTGTCTCCTCTTCCTCTTGTCTGGGTCCCTCTCCTGCTCAGGGCCGACCGCAGGTTTCATGTGTTCCTGTGCATGGTAAGACCATACAGAGTCTCAGAGGATCATCCCTAACCCACATAGCACACACAGGGGTGAGAGAGATTGGCAGCTGGGTTGGCCAAGGCTGCTTGTCACTGGGGGAAGGTTTTAGTAAGTGAGAAAGTCAGGTCAAAGTGCTACTCATTATTGAAACTACCAAGGTGTTTATCTGCAAGTAGGAGGGTGGATTTCTTACCAGCTAGGAGATGTGTTGGCCTAGTGCAGTTCATCTTTCAAAGCAGAGGGAAGAATGGTCACCATTGAATGTGAAAGGCCTTGGTATATGATAGGAAGAAGGGGGACTGTGGAAATGCAGACCTTTTTGCAGCCACACTATGTCTAAACAATACTGCACTGAAAAAATCCCAACTTTTAAACAAATGTGCTTTGAACATATTTGCACCCCTCTGTGACACCAGCAAACAAGGTGCCAGTTTATGCCAAGACCCCATGTGTCCACTGAACATTAACAAATATCTGGCTGGAATCAGTCTGGCTCACCTGTGGGTTAGTAGTGTTAAAATGAGTATTAAAGGTATACAATGTGCTTAGCATTTAGAGTTTATTGAATGTTTGTAAGTTGCTAACTGCACTAATCTCACTTGTAACATCTGTATCACATATTGTAAGGTAAAATTTGAGCATTTGCATTGTAAGCCTTTGTAACTACGTAAATCACCAGACAGGGGAGAAACATTAACTAGTGTGAAATTCTGGTGTCCAACACAAGGGGTTACGTCCGGCCGACTATGCCAGTTAGGGTGACTAGCCAGCAAGTATGAAAAATCAGGACAGGGGTGGGGAGTAATAGGCTCCTATATAACACAGAGTCCCAAATCTCTGGACTTTCCCTATAAAATCAGGATATCTGGTCACCTAATGCCAGTGTCAGGTTGGTCTGCAGTGTCACAAGAGCACGAGGACCAGCCTCAGAGCAGACTGTTCAGAATCAGGGCACAAACCTCAAATTGACTGTGAGTTCTATATTTAGGTTTCACCAACCAAATATCAGATGTAAACCCCTCAGGTACAGTGACGCCCTAACTATGGAGTCACAGACAGTGCCCTTGGGTACCCCGAGGTTCATACCCACACTCTTGAGTCACTGCAGGTCAGCTTGGCACTCTATTCTGTGTCATTGCTCTGTGATTGTGCAATTGATTTTTACTAGAACAAATTCTTATGGAAAGTGAACTTTAAGCTCACTTATTGGAATTTAAATGTTTCTCTCTCATCATTAGCAACTACTAACCTGGTTAAAAGAGATGCTCATCTAGTCAAGGAACAGAAAAAAATAATCATGTGACTTTAGTGACCAATCACAGCTAGGAAACACAACCCACATACTGGATTCGTATTAGCAAATCATAGATTCAATCAAATTTTTAATTTTAAAATAATTTCAAACACCAAGTAAATTAGTGATAATTAGCATCCCTATCCACCTGTTATGCCTTGCAATATGCTAAGACTGTAACCTTTTTGGATCTATCTACTTTGCAGCTGGGAGAAAGCTTCCCAGCTCATGTAGAAAAGATTTGAGCTAGCTCAGCTTAAGCTAGTGCCTTAAAAATAGCAGTGTGGATGTTGCGGCACCAGCAGAGACGTGTGCTAGCCACCTTTTAAGTTCAGCTCCAGGTGCATCTGAGCTCACATGGCAAGCTAAGCACAAATCTGCCTACTCAGGCTGGCACGTTTGCTCCTAACTACAGTGTAGACATACCCTGTAAGGTAGGGGCCATCTCTTTATTCTTGCAAAATGGAGCCTTGTTCTCTGACTGAGACCAACCACAATACAAGTAATAAGTCATCTGTTTGTGGACGTTCCATGGCCATTAAAAGAGCCAAAATGCATAGAATCAATTACTGTTTGCAGTGTTGTAGTAGCCATGTTATTCTCCAGATATTAGAGAGACAAGGTGGGGAAGATAATATCTCTTATTGGACCAATTTCTGTTGGTGAAAGAGAGAAAAGCTTTTGAGGAACACAGAGGTCTTCTTCGGGTCTGGGAAAGGTACTCCACGTACCTGAAGAAGTGCTCTGTGTATCTCAACAGCTTGTCTCTTTCACCCCCAGAAATTTGTCCAGTAAAAGATATTGCCTCACTCACTTTGTCTCTGGGGAATCAGTTATATACTTTGCAATATTTGCTGACCTCCCGTTGGCACATGTGAAGTGCGACTCCTGGTTGGTTTCATTTCTCGATGAACTTTAAACTTCTTTAGAAATAATTTCACATTTTCAGCGTCTCCTCTAGGGCTTGATGCAAAACTGAACGAAGTCAATGGAAAGACTCTTGATAGGGAAACCCCCCCCCGACCCCACCTTACCCAAGGCCCCAGGCTTTTTTCTGAGAATAAAGTAAGACTAGGCCCTTAGCTAGAAGCAAGAGTTTTAACTCCTGCTAAACTTGTTTTTCTGTACAAAGGGCATGCTGAGGCAAAAAAATGTGGTCAGGGCCCCAAAAAGAGGAACTAGAATTGGATAAAGAGGAACCAGAAAATCTGTTAAGTTATAACAGCTTTTAGTTTATTATGGTTTATTAAGTTGCTTATGTGGGCGTAAAATATAACTCATGATCATTTGACCAAAGGTACACCAAGAGGTATTTTTGGACCCAAGTTCCTCAGAAAGGCCTGAGCTACGTGCAATAGCATAACCACAAGTAGGTGGAAAACCAGGTGTCAATGTCCTGACGATCGCGAAACCTGTAAAATGGGGAAGTAACAAAGGAGCAGGCGTGCAAAATAGCTCATAACCGGTATATTAATAGCAGATGGTTAGAAGATGTTATTGTATTAACCAAATAAGGTACCATCGGATGTATGAGTTCATATGATAATTTGCGGTTTTCGGCTTTATAAACCCAGGTATCACTGCTGTAAGGTAGAGCGACTTACCCCTTGATAGGGGATTTGTCGTCTCTCCGTGTGTACACATGTATCTCTGATTGATCAATAAAGGAGCCTCAGGCTGTCTGATCAACTCAACACAGTGGTGGTCACTTTCCACGACACTCTTAATGGCTTCCATGGGCTATTTGGATCAGACCTCTGGTAAACACCTGCTCTCAGGCTCTGCATGAGGGAGTGCAGTCTGTTAAGCCAAGAAGTGATGTCTCATTTCAGCAGGGATTCCATCACCATATAGGGAAAACACAGAGAAATAGGGGGAAAGTTCCCAGTGTAGAAGAAGAAATCACCAGTGTGTCACCCTACATGACCGTTTGTAGAGCCAAAGGGCTTTTCTGATTCCAATTCTTATTGATAAGTGGACATAAGCACTGATTTTTACAGCCCTGTTGAACATAAAATTGATTTTTAAGGCCTAATCGCCTGCTGCAGCTGAACGCCTTCCAAGGATTTCCCCCCTTCCCCCACTGAAATTGATCAGCCAGAGGAGGGAGAGAATATAAAGGAAGCAGTGAAATTACTGTGACTTGGGCTTCCAACGTGCCTGTACAAGGGTAGGACTTTTTCCCTCGGTTATTCACGCAGCTCTCCCTCTGCTTGGATGCTGCAAGCAGTTGAGGATCTGGCATAGAATGGAGCCCTCGTCAGCTGCCCTCCTCACTGGCTTGCTCCCGAGTAGTTCCCATTTAGCTTCCTCCCTGGCTCCTCATAAATATTCACGCTGCACAGTCAGAGAAAGACATTGGTTTTTTTCCCCCTAATTTCCATATTCAGCATGACATCAAAAATGATTCAGAGGCCAATTCAGCAGGGGCCTTGCATTCAGTGGAGAGGATACAAGAGATGGTGTGTGTGTCGGGTGGGAGGTGGTGGGGGTGGACACAGCTAGGACAGAACAGGAAGGAGAGGGAGAGCTTGCCAGAGGTAAAGAGAGAGAGACAGAGATTCACTTGGTTTAACAATCACAATAAACTGAAGCTGTTCCCATTTATAATCTGGGCAATCCATGTCCTCATCGGGAGGTTTTCATAAGTGATTAATGGTTAATTTGTTAAAATTCAATGAAATCTTGTTTCTTCTCTTTAAATTAGAAGTCGGGGCGGGGGGAGAGGGAGAGGGAGAGACAGTCCCAGGCATCTCCTGCTGCTTCTCAATGAAGTATAATTCACCAGCCAGAAGGGGCTATTGCTTGCAGTGGATTACGAATAAAATACAAACAGAGTCCAGGGCAATCAGCATTGAGCTCTGGGAGCCAGAGCTGACTCGAGGGGGCAGAAGGGGAATCTTGAACCCACGAGGAACTTGGCAGCCACTCGCTGGCATGCAGACATGAGCAGCATGATAAAGTTCTGGGCAGTTCTATCCTATATTGAATCCTGATCTCCTGCTGTGGGATGCTTTCCATTGCTTGTGTTTCTTGTGCTGAGGGATGGGTAAGGACAGAATTAATCAGCAAGCATTGAGTATTAGTGAAAACTGAAAATACACTGGAGTATGTTGTAATCTTTTCTATCTACTAAACTTTTAAATGTTTAGCGTCTTCTCTCTGCTAAAGGCAGCTGCCATTTTGTGAAGCAGAGCTGCTGCAGCTTGTTGCAGAGGGGAGACACAGGCTGTGCTCTCTCCCCAGTCGATTTTACTTCTTTTGCTGTTTACTTTTATCTAAAACAAGTGTCACGGAATGTATATGGTTCTGTATAGCACTGGACCTGCACATCCTCAGGGAGCTTATAGCACTGAATGAGACGTTGGTAATTATGCTTCACACAGCAGTTCTTGAATTTGGTAACACCACCCCACAGCAGCTGGGGGCAAAATTGCTACCTAGTGACCAGATGTTGTAAAGTGCAGCTCTATAGTTTTGAAACAGAGAAGAGGCGCAACAGCTCAGCGTGTAGGCAAAGTATGAGATTACTGCAGTGATTCATTTCAGAGTTTTAGGCACCTTTTAATGAACATAAGTACAGAGGTTTAGGCCTTTTTACAATTCAAGAGCTAAGCTTTAATTATGGTGGAGGAAGCATTTCAAGAGCAAGATCCTAATTTTAGGAGATTAATTTTTTTTTCTTCAAAATTCCCCCGAGTGAAATGTGTCAGGATTCTTCTCAGTGAGAGAGTGGGGGTGGGGGGAATGGGGTTTTTTTTGTTTGTTTTCTGTTGGGCTAAAAAAAATACCATAACCAAACTTTGGGCAATTTTGGAGCTGCCTAGCAGGAAATAAAAGGTGATTTTATTCACACGCTGAGAAAATTGTTCTTAGGGGTTGTGTGTGATAGCTCCTGGGATAAAAAAACTCATTTTCCTATGTTCAGAGGTTGGCGATACTTTCTCATTTGCTTTTATGTGGTGCCATTGGTGTAGAAAGGCCTAATGTCTTGAGTCAGTGCAGTGTTTGGACACTGATGCTCTTCCACAGTTGAAAAACATAGAAATCGTTCCCCTTTTAGTAGCTGTACAAAAGTTTACTGTGAAGTGACTGAATGGTGCTTGTATTTGAGGGTATAAATGCCGTGATCTCTTTCATTATGTTGCCCGTGTGACATTATGCTGAATCCTGAAACCACATTTGCCCCTTATATCATGGCTTTATTTATTATTATTTTTATTACTGTAACATCTACAGGCTCAGGATCCCATAGTGCCAGGTGCTGTACAGACACACAGTCCTTTCTCCAAAGAAATTTCAGTCTATATAGACAAGACAGACACAGCACTGAAGGGACAAGTGACTTGCCCAAGGTCATGCACCCAGTCAGTGGCAGAGCCAGAAATAGAAGTCAGTTCTCCTGAATCCCAGGCTAGTGCACTATCCACTAGATCACACTGCCTCCCTCGTATTCTGTATCACAGGTTACCCTACAGTGGGTCCTTTGAAGAGCTTGATCAATGAAACTAAAAACAATTGGTGTGAGTGTTCGGCTCATGTGACTATCATGTACTTAAATGTCTAAAGAAGGAGTTCAGTGCCTAAAGTTAACCCCACAAGTTTGGAAATGTTGGACCTTAACTTGTCAGTGTTTCTGACTTTTGTGTGCCTATTGTATCAATCCTGACATTGTATTAAAACAAATGGGGGGAGGATAGCTCAGTGGTTTGAGCATTGGCCTGCTAAACCCAGGGTTGTGAGTTCAATCCTTGAACACGCCACTTAAGAATCTAGGGCAAAATCAGTACTCAGTCCTGCTAGTGAAGGCAGGGGGCTGGACTTAATGACCTTTCATGGTCCTTTCCAGTTCTATGAGAGAGGTATGTCTCCATTTTTAAATCTTTACATATACAATAATAATACCAAACTGCATACTCTCCCTCTGTCCTCCAATATTCAATTCACTTCTTCAGCAGCATCCACTCAAGCTATTTAATAAAATCTTTAACATTTAATAAGTTTCACAACAACGCTGCGAGATATGTAAATATCACTATCCCCATTTCACTGATGGGTTAACTGAGGTACAGAGACACGTTCTACATTCCCAAAGATCCCACAGCCATGAGCAGCAGAATTGTGAATAAACCTCAGTATTTGTTCCTCTCAGTCCCATGCTAGGCAACACCATCATTCTCCCCAGATATGAATCAGATGCTCAGCTGCTTTAAATGGGCACAAATGCTCTGAAGTCAATGAAGCAATGCTGATTTACGCCAGCTGAGGATCTAGCCTGGTATACTGATTCAAAGTAAAACATTTGTCCCTACTGTGTCATAATTAGAGAGTCACTTCTTCTTTTCTTTAGAGCCTGTAATGAAATGCTTGAACTATTTATTTATTTACTTTATTTATTGTGAATTCTTGTTTTAATCAAGTGATTCTTCAGTGGACCTTGTTTAGCCTTCAAGTAATTTGTTTTACTGGTGTTTCAGCAGAAAGAGATTGGATGGTTCCTGATTAATGACTTATAGGAGATGGGGACACATTTTATCTGGAATAGGTAAATGGTGCCTCTGTCTTTTAAAAACAGCAACTACACACAACCATCCAGGCTGCCAAGCTCTGCAAAAGGATTCCAGTGGTGATGATATTAAGGGCTTGATTATTTTCTCCTTGTTTGGAGTTTGGAGCAGGATCCCGCTGGCACCATAGCTGAGGTGAGCTGTCAGCGAGAATCCTCCTGCTTCCCTTAACGAGCCTTCTCCTCATTAATATTTGCATTATTCAAATGAATGACAGCAAGGTGAGGGGCTTCCCACTGGTCATTGCAACAATTTGGACTGATTGACGAGGGTTTGGCAAGAGAAAGGGAAGGAGAGAACAAGTAAAAAAAAGCAGCGTGGTGGCCTCAGGATGGGCTGGAGGAGAACCTGTGAGGGAAGGCAGGGAGCCCAGCTGCCTGGGGAGGAGAGCACCCAAAGAGGGTTTTAACTGACACAAGGAGCTCAGGAGCTGTGGAATTGCTGTAATCCCGTCTGCTAAAATTTGGAAATCCCAGGGACTCAAGAGACAAAGCAGGGACTCCAAATACAGAAAGGAGGCGCGCTGCCGTGACTGGCTATGCTGAGCCTCAGTCACCTGCGGGGATGGTTCCCTAGTGGTGTGAGAAAAGCATTCAAGAAGGCTGCAAGGGTTTCACCTTTAAACCTGTGATCAAGCTGTTGAGCTGAGGAAGTTGCTGTGGTGCTATTGGCCTTCTCTGTAAATTTCCTGTAGGCGTTGTTCTCCTCCAACACAAGGCTGTTGCAAGCCACCATTCACTGGTCATCCTCCAGGTGTGAGAGTCTGTTGTTGTTTTTTTTCTTCCTGTGGATGGATTTGAAAGTCCTGCTTGGTCCAGCCTCATATAGAGGATGTCAGAGAAGAGTAAATTCCCACTGATCCCATTGGAACCTTTGAAGGTGACTCAACCATCCCAGAATGACCCATTAGATGATTCTTCTTCAGGCTGTTCTGGATGGAAATCCTGGCCCTTGTGTAGCCCCTCCCCTGAGGTGTGGCTTAAACCATCTCTTTGGTTCTTGCTACTTGTAGTGGTTTCTCCCCTCTCTTTGCATAAGTTGTGTCCTGTGTCCTTTTTGGTGACACCTGGTGCCTCCAACCAAGGTGTCTCCCCTCTGTGCCCGAGAGACAAGAGGTGCTGTCCGCTGGAAAAATGAATAATGTTACCACTGCTAGCAAGAGTAGAAAACCCAATCCATAAGAGACAATAAAGTGTATCAACACAAACCCCAGTAAAGGGACAATGCACCCCAAAAATAACCATATAACAAAGGGGGACTTCATTTGCAGCAGGAAAATAGGGTGTGGGGAAGGAAAGGGTTAGGGTAAACTCATAGGTACTAACACATCAACAAATCAACAGACTTTCCACCTCCCAACATTCACAACCCTTCCCAACCCCCAGCTCTCTCCCTGGCCCCTTCTCAGGCAGATGATGTACTAAGGATGAGCCCGGAGATGAGCACTGTAAACATTGTCTGACTTAAACAAAATAAACTAAGGATCCTCTTACAAAATCTTTGTGCCTGGATTTGGCAGGATCCTCTCTCGACTCGTATCAGGTTCCCTAGACTGGAGTCCTGTGGCGGTCTCAGCTGGCTTTTGGTAGCTAGCATTGGATTGGATCTATGCCATGCTGGATGCTGGTTTCTGCAGGGCTTGAACTGCCTGACCCATGCATTAGATCACACAGCAGTTCAAAGACTCCCTTGGTGAGGCAATCAGAGGCTGCCTGAGCTGTTCTGCTTCTCTCCCAGACTCAAGCATGCTGAGAAATAGTGCCAGGGTAGCCATGGCTGTTGTGTATAGGGTAGGCTCCCCTAGGGGCTCAGCCTAGAGTTCCAGGAACTGGGAACTCCAAATGGGGGCTACACTTGTTTCAGAGGTTCATCACTTCTGATGCCCAAATGGAGCATCTACTCGGACCTCCAGCATTGGTTACTAGGTGCAGATTTGATTTCTGGACTGGGTTTATTACTCATCTTAACATCATTGAACCAGAATTGAGGTGAGACAGCCAGCATGGGCAACTGATCTCAGCTCACCTCCACCTGATTCCTGCCTTTCCCTGCTGGAAGATAAGTCCATTCTTGCTTGTCTGGGCTGGGATAGGAGTATCACATTCAGGGGTGGAATCCAGACTAATGAGGGACTGTGTTTGTTAGTTTGTTTGTGTATGTATATGTGTGTGTATGCACCAGTAGTCCCACCTTTAGGCACCTGAATCTTTTACAACAGGAATTTTTGCACAGTTAGATTCAGACAACACCGATCAGCCCCTTCAAGCCAAGCCACAAATAGAGCCTGTGACAGGCATGGCAATTCCCTACAACAGCCTGGAAAGCTCTTATCAAACTAAGTTTATGTATCATTGTGGGCCAGGGTCTGTACATAATTCCATGGTGGTGGGGAAATACAGTCCTCTAGGAACAATGGAGTGGGGGAGAATGATTAGACAAATTCACTCAGGTTGTAACATCTCCCAAGAGGTACCACCACAAGATGACACTCGCAAGTAATCAAACTGGATTCTCCAGAGACCAGCAGACAGTTAAAGGACTTTTGGATAAATAATCTGAGTTTAAACTGACTCAGGGTCTGCCTTGTGATCTAGAAAATGGATAGGCTTTTCGGTCCAAAGAGGACCCCAATCCTTCCTGGGAAGAGTTGGAAAGACTTGACTTATTCATGGAGGTGGCTTGTTCTGACAAAATGATGTTATGAACTTGTAACCACAGAAAACTCTCTCAGCAGGATTTGAAGGACCTGTCAGAGCCCCTGCTAGAGTTGGGGTGATCTCTAGTAATCTTATTAGCATGTTTGTAGGTTCCTTATTGTTTTAATATGCTTTCTCTGTAATGCTTTTACTATGAGAATAAATGTGCTTGCTTAGAAAGGGCTGTGTGGTACCTTATAGCTGTGAGCTATTGTTCTGTTTATAGCTTCCCAGGAGAAGGCAAAGCAGATCTGCTTAGGAAGTAGGAATTGCTGGGGAGTTCACAATGTAGGCAGGGACCAGTGCAGACTGGAAATACTGTGATCAAGAGGGAGACAGATGTTTATCTCTACCCAAGAGAGGAGATGCCTGGGGAGCCAGAAGCCTGAGAGCAGATGCCTTTTCTGGACCACAGAGGGGGAATACAGGAGCAGGTGCTTTGAACCATGCCTAGGCCTTTCTAATATTTCAACAGTAACTGTTCTCACCTACCTCTCTCACCCAAGCAGGTCAGGAGTCTGGCATTTGAGCTAGTCTGACTATGTGTAATGATGATCTGTCCATGGGCTTCAGAACATATTAAAGAGCACAGAAAACAACCAGTAAATGCTGACACTAAAATCCCACCACAGGCCCACATGCAGATTTGGGGTATAGAGATACAGTCTGTTGCAGAAATAAAAGAGAGTCTGTTGACCTCCTAAAGCAGAGCGTTCTCTTGATAGGAGCAGGCTGCACCTCCCCTTATGTTTTCATCCTGACAAATGAGGATTGCTCTGGGTGTGCTGCTCAGACTCCCTTGAATAAGCCAGTATCATTCAAATTTTGTAGCTGCTGTTGCCTGTGGCCTCACCATTTTGAAATGGCTTTAGAAATTCCCTAAGGGTGATAAGAATCATCCCTTGGCATTTTGGCCTAGCCCGCTCTTTCCAGTCCTTTGCACCCTTCCCTCCTGTGGATACAGAGAAAGAGGGGGTGAATACTGGAAATGATACACAGCAAGAGGCTGAGAGATCCATTCGTATGCCTATAGTATTATCACCTTTGCCTGAGCAGATGTGAACCATACAGATCTGTAGCACGGACCCAGGAATATGTTAAGGCCGACCTCCATATCTCTAAAAGAAAAGTACAGAGTCCATCACTTCCTGCCAGTCTGCTAGCCAGCAGGAGAACAGGGAGCAGAAGTAAGCTCAGTCTCCTCACAGCATAGGAAATAACATGGATGGGGATAAAGGAGATTGTTTCTAGCTTCAAAGTGTACAAATGCAACTGATGCTACCTGAGAAGAGAGAGCTAAAGGTGCAGCAAGGCCGAGACAGCACTGTGGCCGAGGCACAGCAAGAGACAGTTAAAGACACAGCGCTGCTGCAACAGCTCAGCTGATACAAAGGAGAGTGAGCTGAAATCACAGTGTCTGGGGAGAAGAGCCTGACTGAAGCAAAGGAGAGCAATCTGAAGACAGGATTCCAAGCTACCAGTTCCACCGAAGCAAAGGAGAACTAGCTAAAAGCATAGTGATTTCAGATCATAATCTCTGCTCCAAGATGGCTGCCTACCAACACGGGGCAAATCCTACTGCCAGGGGAAGGAACTGACGAGCAAGGATCTTTGAAGGCAGTGTGATATGTCCCAGTCAGAGCTGCCCGCCCCATGCCCATCCACTGAGAAGATGATCTTGGGGTCTTCCTTGATAACAGGAATGTTTCCGTGATTTCACTGGAGTCTTTGGTCGTGCTTGCAGGAGGCTCTGGACAGAGGAGCTCTGCTTACATCAGAGCCCTGCTATGATGAAACTCATGCTGGCACAGTTCTAGGCTGGCTGATGTCGAGCACAACAGGGCGATTCTACACCACTGGTGTTCTAGACCTCAGGGATGGAGCACCACAGTAGGGAAGTTCATTCTGTGGGGGCTGAAGGGCTCTGATAACACAACTCACTCCATGCAGCCATCCAGTGCCTGCCTAGCGTAGAGCTCCACTGGCTTCTTGGGGCTCTCCCCATATGAAATGGTTTGCAGAATCAGCAGAGCCTTACTTAGCTCTGAAGGGAAGCTTTGGGGGAGTTTTTGCACTGCTTGGGCAGAGCGCTACTGTGAGGCAGCTCACACTGCTAGAGTCTTAGCTAGCTTGCAGAGAGTAATGCCCATGTTACTGTCATTCTACGGTAGGCAGCAAGGACAGGGCCCAGGGCTCAGTAAATATATGTTGTTGGAATGCTAGACAGCAGAGATGATAGAATCTTAGCTGGCATGGATGGGACACAGCTCTGAGGAAGCTGTGCCTGCCAGAGCCCTAGCGAATGTGGGATTTGGCATGGCAATAGAGGGACACCTGTTAGGTAGCACTGAAGAGTCAGTGTGCACTAGCAGTCATAATAGATGGGGAGTAGTGTGTGGGGGTGGGGAGGGGAATAAGCGAGAGCATACAAATTAAAAAGCAGCATTTGAAATCTAATCAAATATTCTCTCAATTTACTCACCACCCCTGCGGTGCTGTGAGGCTTTATTAGGTTTTTATTCTGTATTCTCTTTTAAAGTGACATTTACATTAATTTACAGTACTAACATGAAATCCTATTTAAAAGCAGAGAGATTTTTATGACTTTATTTTTCAGTGGCTGTCCCTGGGTTTCCAGCCCACTAATAAGGAATCTTTTGTTTTATTTCATGTCTGCGGGAGAGAATCCGAAGTCTCTTCAAGGTTAGTTCCTGATGCATTTGTTAAACACAGTGGGGAGACCATCTTGGTGGGTTCAAACAGTAATTGGCTGTGAAGCAGGAACACTCCATCCCTAAAGCTCTCCTTCCTCCAAAGCGACTTGTGTGCCTGTAATCATCGTCAGAGCCCTTTCCAGCTTCACAACCAGAGACCAGCTGCATTTTCAGGGGATGCACTGCTATCAGAGTCCTACTGAGGGGCTTTCTTCACTTTATAACCTGTAGGATTCTTCTCTGGCCTCCCCAGAAATGAAGCTGGCTGGGAAAGGATGGAGAATCTGCAACAGCACTTGAAAGTTTATTCCCAAACACTTTCTTTTCTCTCCTCCCACCCCCTAAGCCCACTGTACATGTTAATTACTCCATGGATCCGGACAGTGACAGCTCCATGTTCTTTGGGACAGTTCTCTTGGCATGGCTGGGATTGAGCGCAAAAGAGGCCCCGATAGATGATCTTTGGTTGGACAGATGTGGAGTCTGCAAACACAGATTCTCTCTGGTGATCCAATTTGTCCCCTCTCCTACTGAATATTTTTTAAAAAAAACTCTCTATTTAATGCAGGTAATGAATTGCATATGGCCACGGCTTTTACTTCTCTGTGTGAAATCTGTGGCAGCTGCATTGTTTATCAGTTCAATATGTTTACTACAGATGCCATTTCTGTGTGACAATTAAGTTGTTTGAAATCTTCTCTTCCCATCCGCTATCTCTGCCCCCACCTTCCTCCCATCTTCCAACCAGTTCTTACTCTAACCTAGCTCCATCTGCAATGCTGTAACCAGATTCCAGTTACATGACCTGCTTCTCCTTAGCCTTGTGCTGTATGTGGTCATTTACCCCCATGCAAAGAGAGTATAAACGCTTCTCATATCAAAAGAGCTGTTTTCCTTTTAGCCCAGGCATAACTGACCACATAAGGTGGAGAATCAAACCCTATGCCTTTTGTCTGAGACTAACAGTAAATTATTTACCTCCTTTTTTTATGATGTGCTGAGTCTATGCATCTCAGCAGAAAAATTGTGCTCTTCAAACCCCTTCCAGTCTAATGACATCTGAAATATACATACTTCCCCCGTTGCTATTGAGCTGGACTGTGAAATAATCTTTGAACCATGTCAACATGGCAACACACATAGAGGATTGATGATTTACCGAGGCCATAATTAAACCTTGAATTTGCCTCTCCTCTTGGCTCAGCTGCCTTCCCGTCAGCAGCCTGTACAGCAAATTGTTGCAACCTAATGTCCTATATGTTTGGGTTTTCTTAATTTATTTCCTGCACCTCATTTTCCTGGAACAAGCACTGTTATTTATGGCGCAGCAGCAAACACTTCACATTTATTGGGGTTATGAATTTCAAGTAATGGCTTCGGTGGCAATTTAATCTGTCCTCACTATGAGGCATTTTACAATGACAATTAAATTAATATTAAAAAAATAAACCTCAAATGACATTCTTATCACTTATCAACATATCAAAAGTTTCACTGCGTTGCATTTTTAGGTTAGGCCATAAATAGCCCACTGTAGTTTTAAGTGAATCTGAGCTATAACTCTGAGAGAACTTAATTAACTTCCACAGTATGTTTGAAAGGAAAATTCTTTACATATTCCAGTGTCAGTGAATGAAACATTATTTGAAAAGTGGGTTTATTATATGCAAAGGCTGATGCCCATGCTTACTATTTAAAGACTCTTAAATTTGATGTACTATGTTGACTCTAGAAGAGGAAAGCCTCCCTGTGGGGTGGGAGTGGTAAATTTGTGAGTTTCCTTGTCCAAACCTCATGGGGGAGAGAGCTTTTATTTCCATCGGTCAGCATTGTATATAAACATTGATCAAAAGAGTGTCAAGTATGTTAATATACACTCCATTAAATTAATTTTAATGCTGGCCTGCTGAGTAGCTGATTTTCAAAGCCTAAATAGCTGGGCTCTTTCAAAACATTTAATTCTTTCAAAATTCCCAAAAGACGCAGTCCAGTGGGTGGATGTGGACGTAAATTCTCTGCAAGATTGTGTGTGTGTGTGTGTGTGTGTGTGCACGTGTGTTTGAGTTTAAGCTGACTTTTCTACAGACAGTGGCAAATAAGAGCCTTCACTAGAACCAGCCCCCGAAACTCTGACTGAAAAATAGCCGACAATTTATTGTTGTCATGGTAGCACAGAAGGCTTAAATGAGATCAGGCCCCGACTGTGTGAGGCACTGTACATACACATAGTAAGAGACAGTCCTTCCCCCAAACTGCTTACAGTCTGAGTAGACAAGACTAAGCAAAGTAGGGTCAAAGGAGTATTACCATAGAGTAATACCCTTAAGGAGGATTATTTCCTCCAGTTTTCAGACAGGAAGGGTGATCCAGTGGTTAAGCTTGCCTTGTTTGAACTTGGAAAAGCCACAAAGCATCTCTGTGCCTCAGCTCTCCATCTATAAAATGAGGGTAATAGCAGTGTCCTACCTCAAGAATAAAATACATCAGTGCCTTAAGATGCTCAGATACTGCGGTGATGGGGGCATGTAGTTTACTAGGTAAGATGGGGAATGGAGGCCCAAGGAGACTAAATGATTTGTCCCAGGTCACCCAGTCCTCTGCTCTAACCAATGGAACATATGGTTGCATTTTTTGTTAACTCAGCCTGTAAGGAGTTTATGCGAAGGTTCATACAGTTCCATCCCATGAACACTAACATATTGGGATGAATGGGGTTAGAATGACATGCTGACTCCCTGTCACAGCTCAGTAAGAGCCCAGGACCGGATCATCTTTCATCCCCAAAGAGAGTGGAGAGGGGTTCAAGGAACCTGTCTTCCTTCCCTCAACAGCTATGCAACCCAAACTCAAGGGCTAGGAACTATCATGGGCTCTGCATTCTACTGCCTCTCCCGAAAGGGGAAAGAGAGCAGGACCAAGGCCACTTCCTGGCACCACAATAGTTCAATGAGCTGGCTAGGCATGGAAAAGGGTGGTTCAGTGCTCTTGCACACCACAGAGCTTGAGGAGGGATTGTGCTTCTGGAAACATTGCCCCTCCTGGAGTGTCCACTATTATGGCCAAGCTACCAATGCAAGCCAGGGGCTGAATGCTCCAAAATGGGGCACAGTAGGAGCTCATCAATTCAGCACCATGGAGAGCAGCTATTGTAAAATCAAAGTGTTCTGGGATCTGCCATTCCCACAGGAGGCCTAGTGCTGAGAGACACATATGACCTCAGGTAGGGTGACCAGACAGCAAATGTGAAAAATTGGGACAGGTGGTAGGGGTTATAGGAGCCTATATAAGAAAAAGCCCCAAATATCGGGACTGTCCCTATAAAATTGGGACATCTGGTCACCCTAACCTCAGGTGATGATCCACCCTGTACAAATGCGGATATCGAAGCTGATAGGACACTCTATTGGCACTATTTTAGATACTACAAATAGGCCTGGATCCAAACAGTTCATCCAGATCCTTCACCCAGCTGAACTTGGATGAAATGCTGCTCAGCTTCAAACCAAAGCCCAGCATACTCAGCCCATGTCTCTTAGAAATAGGGCAGCCTGAAGCTGATAGTTTACCTGCCACATCAAAAACAGACACAGAAACACTGCTGCCCTCCACAGAGTACGCAACTGGGTCCCTTCCTGAAAACTAACCAAATTCAGAGCCCAAAGCCAAAGCGAATCTGTTTATTGACCTTATTTTGCTCTGAATGAGATCCATGTCCACCAGGAGCCTTTGAATATGTGGCTCTATTTCAGTTTAAACTGCAAAACTCTACCTGTGGGAAAAATGAAAACAGATTCCCCAAGGTAAGGTAACCATCCACCTTGATAAACTGAACTGCTTTCATAACACCCAAAACTCAGGCTGGTAACAAGTAAATCCACTGAAGTTCTGCAGGTCACCCTCACAGAGCCTGCATCCCAGCAGCTGTCATTATGGGAGCTCCTTTCACTGGAGAGCCTTATTTTTTGTACTTAATTAACAGAACTGTTTTTAAGTTGCTTCAACTACTAAAAAGCAAGTAGATACAGAATCATCCTGCAGAGACCAGAAGGCTCTAATTGTTAGTAAGCAAAACCCCAGGTTAAATTCAGCCAGGGAAGCTGTCAGCTGGTGGTGAGAGGAGAATGCCTTCTGAGGAAATATAACTCCCTTGGTTCAAGCTTATGTCTGTTTTCCATGATGCCTTTGAATTTGACTGGATTTTCTGCATCAGAAACATTGTAGGAATAATAACTGAAGCTCTAAAGGAATAAAGCAAAAGTTTATAAATGTTTTGGGTTTGATTGGGAAAGCTGTGGGGCCTACTAGAGCTTTGTTCTCACTTTCATTGCAGTTTTGTTCAACCTTCAGAAGAATAAAATTACCAAGAGAGGGCTTCCCCCCTCAGGCTGCTGAGCGGACGGACTCCTCTTTCAAGACAGCCCCATGCAGCGTGTTAGTGAGAGCTTCAGTGCTTCCAAAAAAGAAGTGTCACTGCATGAAAGTCTGGAAACTTGTGGTACATAATAATTAAAGCCTGTGAAATGGGATTTAAAACAAAAGTTTGTTCTTTTCTGGGATAGGGTGGGGAGGTAGGTGTCACCTGCTGTCAGTTTGCTACCCTCAAGGGCAACTTGATTCTTTTTTTGCCCTCTGAGAAGATTTCATATCCCAAATAACCATTCTGTCATTCCAAGAAGTTGCTTGGGCAAAGTTTCACTCATCCTGATCCCCTCTGGCAGTATGATTAGTCTGGATTAATATAGTGTCTGTCATACACCATAAACAGAAAACAGAAGAGGTGTAAGACAGACATGAGAACCTCTGCCCCGGGGGGCCACACTGTAGTGAGAGGCACCCAATTGGGTGCAAACAAGGATTTGTCACTTGAAATGAGAGAGGGAAAAACTCCTCCTAGAGACGTGTAGTCAGAGCTTGATAATGAGCATATTCTGGGTTGAACTGAATCTCTCACAAATCCATTTTTTGTCGGGAGGACTGGAGCTGCGGCCAATGCATCATCTTTGGATAGGTCCTGAGTCGAGTTCAGAGTGGGAAATCTCACAGAGGACCACGGAGGGGTGAAATGCTAAAGACCCAAGTGTCTCATGTAAGTGCTGTTGTTTTTAACTGGACAGGGGACTCTGCAGAGCTGGCTCTGCAAACCTGACAAGCATTTAATGAAACATGGCACAGAGATGCTCTTTAAAAAGAAATGGGATAGAACCTATGGATGAAGCATCATAATACTGCAAGGATGAGGTTTAAGCTGGTGGACATGGCAGTAGTGGAGTGGGGTGGGGGCTGAAATTTTGCAAGCCACCAAGGGTAGAACAATATATGCATAATAATAGCATGCTACATTATCACAAACTGGCTACATTTTGAGCCCTCTGTGTAATCCTCTAGTCCTATGGCTTCATAGTGAATCCTGGATACAGGTTTAGTTATATTTCTTATTCTAAAATTCCCCTTCACTTAGGCCTTCGGAAAAGTGACTAGTCCCAGGAATTAATCACATATTCTTACTTCCTTAAAATGAAATGATCTCAGTGTCAGAACCTTTATTCTAGTCCCATAGTGGCTGAGTGTTTTTAGTGTAAAATCTTGTGTTCTTGCCCTGTCCATCCCCTCCATGAACCAGAATTATGGTTTCTTGGATATTACTATATCCCTGGCATGAGAGAGATTTCAATTTCACTTATACTGGAGTGAATCTGGTGAAATTCTGTTGACTTCAGTGGCTCTGCTCTGGATTTACATTGTTATCTAGTCTGGGTTTGCATCCTGATATCCTGGAATCTGCATGTGTCAAGTTCCGAGCAACATTCCCAGGTATCCTGAAAGAGAATGATTCAAGGACTGGGACCTCTCTCCCAGTTTCCTTGAGGCATATGCCTCATCTAAATAAGTAAACCAACTTCCTCAAGAGGTGCTCCTTACAAGAGCTTCTTCCTCTGCCTCCAGAAAGTTGAAGACGAATAAGGTTCTAACTCTTGTTTTCTGAAGCTAGCTATACCCAATATAGGATATCTTCCTTCTCTCCTGGAGACTACACTGGAAACACATCCATTGTGAGATCCTGTACTGGGCATGTCTGAAGTTATGACCCTTTGGCCCGTCCCTGGCATATTTCTCCCTGTAAAATGAGGAACTGCCTGTTGTACTATTTAGCTAAAGATGGAGGAGGCCTGATCTAAATCCCACTAAAAGTCAATAGAAAAACTCCCATTGACTTCAGTAGGCTTTGGGCCAGGCCATAAAGCAAGGTGGGGTTCATGTAACATAGATACAATGTATGTCGTGTCCTGGTCACTCAATTCCATGTAACAGAGTGAAGGGTGGGAGCAAGGTAAATGTGTAGAAAGGCCAGGGCCAAGAAATTCTGCAGGTGCCATTGGCAGAATTTCAATCAAAAATCCTTCACATACTGAGGGTGGTGGCGGTGGTGGTGGTGTATTTCCTTTACTTTAAATAATGAAAGAGAACTTCTCACATCATCTTTCAAAAACAAGAATAGTGCATATAGTTAAAGATCTGGTTAATCTAAGAGCAAAGGAGAAGCCCTTTCTACTGCTGAACATTCAGGAAACCCTCCTTAGTCTCCATGATTACTTCAGGAAGCTTATCCTCATCCAGCCACAGTTATTTGGTCAAGTGCATCATATACAGTAAAATCTTGGCCCCTTGAAGACAATGTCAAAACTCTCCTTGACATCAATCGTCAGGATTTCATTCATAATCAGCTATGTTTATGACACTCTGCGCTTGTGAGCCCAGATTTTCCAAAGATTTTGCCAGATTTGCAAATACTCAGCACTCCCAATTAGGGCCAGATTTTAAAATGAACTCAGCTCCTATTGAATAAGGGCCAGGTTCCCAAAAAGGTTCTGGAGCTCACATTGTGACTTTAATGGCCAGGTTTTTGAAAAGATGCAGCCCCCAACATGCACTCGATACCCTGGGTTCTTTGGAAAATCTGGCCAATTATTTAGGTGTATAGATAAGAGCTGAGCGCTTTGGAAAATCCAGACCAGATGGCACACTGCACAGCTTTCAAAGCATTTTATTGCCATTAATTTATTAAGGCCCACAGCAACCCTGAGAGACAGAATATTTACTCTCCTTGTTTTATATATGGATAATCCAAGGCATGGAAAGGTGAACCTAATATGCCCGAGGTCAGAAAGGACTGTCCAGTCAGTATCCAGCCTGGAAGTAAAAACCGGATGTCCCAGTTCCCAGATCCTACTCCAAACACTGGGCTACTAAGTCCTACAAGACCCCTACAAAGTGATTAGAAACCAAGTCTTCCTCAGTCTCTGTTCTGTGATTCATCTCACAGACTGCATGACCTCAGAACTTCATTCTGGGTTTGAAAGAGAATGAATGAAACATTTATTAATAAATAAAAAGAATTTGGAATATTTAATCGGATCAAAGATTACCGATTATAGAGATCTGAGGCTCTTTAATAAATATTAAACATCCATCTTCCCCTCATTTCTAGCCATGTATCAAGCATGGTTTAGAATCACAGGGACAATGAATTCAAAAGTCAGGAGACCTTTATCTTTGTTGCAGGCTCTTCCTAATAAGAAATACTTAAATACCCTTCAGTTGATGCAAATGTGCAGCTACTCTGATTAGCGCGAAGAGTACCAAATGGCAATGGAAATCAGGGAACCTAATTATTTCCAGCAGCCTTTTCATTGATGCTCCACAGAAATGAAAGGCATGTCTCTCCTCTCACCTCTTGGGCCCTATTACGTTCTAAACTTTGCCTAGCCCTGCTGACCCACCACCTGCACTTTGTGTGGATTTGATGAGTCATGAAATCAGCATCATTTATAGTTCAAGGTACTAAAGCAATTTCCCATTGGCACCTTTGATGTCCGTTCTGCTGCAAAATAGAAATTGATGACATTCTCTGTTAAAGGAAAACTCTGATGACTTTTAATCAGCCATTCCATAGGCAAGTATTTTCTTTAGAAATAATCTTTAATTCGCATTCTGAAAGAGCAAAGATGGGCATGCACATGCCTGTACTTATGTGTATGTAGATACCCACATGCACACGTCTGTTCATGGTGTAGAAACATTGGTCCAGATGCTCTCCTGCATTGAGATCTAGAGAAGGGCAGAGAGGCCATTATTTCAGTATTTTATAGCTGTCTGTTGCTCTCATCTTTTAGACCAAGGAGACTGCTGCTTTGTGTAGAGTTACCTTTCCTTTCTCAAGCTGTGTGGCTAGAGCTGAGCTTTTTTTCCCCAAAAGATCCTGAAGACACATTCTTAATTATATCCTGGGACGTTTCACAGCTAAAATATTGCTTCTTGCAACATTTTCACAAGATGGTGGTTGGCCATCAGTATATATGAACTCCAGGTTTCTTTTTTATATGAAAATCGAGTTTTGTCCAAGCAAGCCAATCTGAAATTGTCAAAATATTTTTTGTGATAAAGACCCATTCTTTAGCTAAAAGTTGTGACATTTCCCAGTGCGTCAGGGTGGGTATTAGATCCTGATCTGACCAGCTACACTCATTTCCAGGGCTGATTCCTGAGTATCCCATTCATCAGCCATTCACTGAATTCAAAGCTAGACTAAAGTTCTCCAGTGAGGTGAGGCACAGGCAGCCACAAATTGATGGGAAATGAATGGAGAAAGCTTTACACTTTCTTCTGATAGTTTTAAATCTTCTTTAAACAAAATCCTTGCTAAAGCTGGTTGAAATTCCCCTGATTCAGGGGGAGTTGATCAATTTTTACATCAGAGATTTGATTTTTGACAAAAGGCCTGGATTCTATTCCTGCCTCTGCCACAGACTTCCTGTGTGACCTCGGGCAAATCATGTATTCTCTTTTTGCCATACATCCCCATGTGTACAATGGAATAGTAACACTGTCTTTCACCCACATTTTGTCTATCTTGTTTATTTAGACTACATACTCTTTGACACACTCTCAGTGTGTGTGTGTGTGTGTGTGTGCGCCTGTGCACGCATTCACACACACACAGTGGCTAGAAAAATGGGACCTCTTTTATCTCAGTTGGCTTCTCAAGGTAATATAAATAATAATAATAAATCTGGCCCTATGTTTGAGACATTTTAACAGGCCCCAAACCAGTGCAATCACACTGCTCTTATGAACAGATTGTGTTACAATGTCTGAGAGCAGTTTTACTCATTTTCCCATTAAAACCGATTGCTTTGGATGTATTATTAATATTTCAGTTAAAGACACCGCAGCAAAAAAATACTGCAGGAGCTAGATTCAATCCCCCAGCGTTGCTCTGCTGCTTCAGGCATCTTTGTACAGCACCTAGCGCAATGGGGACTGCTGCATGACGAGGGCTTCTAGAGGCTTCCACAATACCAACAAATAACCAACCTAGGACTGCTCTAGATCTTAAAGTCTTTCTATTACTCTGGAGTTTTAATCTCCATCTTTCCTCTTGGCTTTGGTTCTCCTTCTGATTTATAGTCTTTCAAATCCATATACTTTGGATCTGGAGTGTAGATGTTTCTGAAACTGTGTTGAATATATTTGGGGTTTTTTTTTCTTTCACCCTCCCTGTTCACTTAAAAATAAATTGTATCTTTTCTGTGATTCCAGACAGAACATGGAGTGCTCTCTCTATTACACCACAGCTGAATTCTAAATACACAATTATACAGGGAGGATCTTTAGATAAACCAGCTTGAGGACTTTCGAACATTAAACTCCAAATCAGATAACAGCTTTCATCCTGAGCACTGCAATACATATTATGCTGCAACTAAGTGGAAAGCTTAAAAAAAATAGCTTCCATGGGTAGAAAGATGTCAAGGTAATAAAATAGGCAGATGCAAAATCCTCCAAATAATAGAGAAAAGGAAAGATGAAACAAACGCAGACTATGCTGTCTGCTATCTTCAGCTTACAGGAGTCTCGGAGACTCGGTCCAGCTTCAGCTTCGCCCAGCTTTTCATCTGCTGCCAAGGGTGAAAAAAAGGTACAAATATTCCAAATGAGTGCAGAGTCCCAGATCAAGCCATTAATAGAGTATTATATGCAAAACAAGTCAGGCAATTATTCCACTCCACTCTGGCCCTGGTAAGGCTTTAATTGGAAGGTGGTGTTCAGTTCTGAGCCTTGTACTTTATTTTAAAAAATGAAGATAGGTGAATGGGGAAAAGTTCATTGCATCTCAAATAACAAAAAGAATCAGGCAACTCCGACTGCTGGGAAAAAGATTAAGAGAACTGGACGTGTTTAGTCTAAAGAAATGAAGACCCAGGGTGGGACTGATCACTATATGTGCACCCAGACACACAATGCAAAGGTGTGAGATTGTTCTAATTAGGATGAATTGTATCCCTATACGGGAGCCAGCATACATCCTATGCATCTCATTTATTACAAGCTCATTAGGACTGGAGCCACCTGCTCTGTGTTTGCGCAGTGCCTAGCACACTGAAACCCCATTCTCCCCTGGCCCTTAGGCACAATCCTCAGAAACTTGATTAACAATCACATAAATTGCCTTTGCATCCGGTTTTGAAAACTTAAATGACACTTAAGACAAATCAGGCCAAACCAATCTAATTTCAAGAAGGACACAACAAGAAATAGTCTTAAATTATAACCAGGAAATGCTAAGTTAAATATTGCAACAAGCAATGAGCTGCCAAAAGAGGCTGTGAATTAGCCGTCATTACAGAGTCTTCAAAGCTGGACTTCCATGTAACTAGGGTGCTCATGGTGGGTAATTAAATCTCCCCTTGCCAATGCTCAGGGACAGACTAAGGGTGAGACTTAGACTCATAAACTTTAAGGTCAGAAGGGACCATCATGATCATCTAGTCTGATCTCCTGCATCCCACCGGCTACAGAACCTCGCCCACTCACTCTTCTGATAGACCCCTAACCTCTGGTTGTGTTACTGAAGTCTTCAAATCATGATTTAAAGACTTCAAGTTACAGAGAATCCACCATTTACTCTAGTTTAAACCTACAAGTGACCCATGCCCCATGCTGCAGATGAAAGTGAAACCCCCCCCAAAGGGAAGATTCCTTCCCGACCCCAAATACAGTGATCAGTTAGACCCTGAGTATGTGGGCAAGACCCACCAGCCAGACACCTGGGAAAGAATTCTCTGTAGTAACTCAGAGCCTTCCCCATCTAGCGTCTCATCATTAGACATCACAGATATTTGCTGCTAGCACTAGCAGACTGGCTACATGCCATTGTAGGCAGTCTCATTATACCACCCCCTCCATAAATTTATCAAGCTCAGTCTTGAATCCAGTTAGGTTCTTCTCCCCTCTCTACTCTCTTTGGAAATCTGTTTCAGAACTTCACTCCTCTGATGGTTTGAAACCTTCATCTAACTTCAAGCCTAAACTTGTTGATGTTCATTTTATATCCATTTGTTCTTGTGTCCACATTGGCATTTAACTCAAATAACTCCTCTTCCTCCCTGATATTTCTCCCTCTGATATATTTGTTCAGAGCAATTTTATCTCCCCTTGCATTACAGCCAAAATACCTTAATATAAATCTATAAACCTATTATAACCTATTATAATAAAACAAATAATCAAACCCATAAGAAATCCATAAGAAAAGATATATAGGCAAGCAGGCAAGCTAGCCCTATAGGCTACAATAGCATCCTATGGACAGCAGGTTATCCTATAGATAACTAAAGGCTCTGTGTATGTCAGAAGTCTGAGGACCAGTTCAGAGGAAATAAAAACACTTAAACCTGTGCCCAAATCTCTACCCAAACTCGACCTTTTCCTTTGGCTTGATCAAGTTTGGTTAATTCCCATCCACCTTCATTATTTTTCACTTCACTTCCACTGCTGCCTCTGCGGTTCCTGGCCATGTCGCAGACAATCGTGGAAGTGGGGTCTTAAACCATGGTAAGAAAAGCTCTACCTGTGGCATTTCTGCCCTGGCCAGAAGCAGGAGATCCTGTAAGGAACTGCAATTCTGAAAAATTTGTGTATCCACGGGCTTCGGAAATGATTTGGATAAGCCTCTAGATCTGAATATTGGAAATGGTCTATATCTTTGTAAGAGGGCAAACCAAAGCCCTCAATCCAAACAAAATCTAGAAGTAGTTGTCTAATGACTAGGGTACAGGTCTGGGCCTCAAGACACCTGGGTTCTATTCCTGGCTTTAATATTGAAACCTGCTATGTCAGTGTTTCTCAAACTGGAGCCGCCACTTGTGTAGGGAAACCCCCTAGTGGGCTGGGCCAGTTCGTTTACCTTCCCCATCCTCAGGTCCAGCCAATCGCGGCTCCCACTGGCCACGGTTCGCTGCTCCAGGCCAATGGGAGCTGCTGGAAGCAGCAGCCAGTATGTCCCTGAGCCCATGCCACTTCCAGCAGCCCCCATTGGCCTGGAGTGATGAACCACAGCCAGTGGGGGCCACGATCAGCCAGACCTACAGACAGAGCAGGTAAATAAACCGGCCCGGCCCGCCAGGGGCTTTCCCTACTCAAACAGCAACCCCTGTTTGAGAAACACTGTGCTATGTTACCTTAAGCAATTCACTTCACCTCTCTGTACCTCAGTTTCCTCTCCTATCCCTTGTCTTATCTTTTTGGGGAAGGGATTGTTTCTTGTGTATGTACAACAGCAAGCACCATAGAGCTCTGGTCTTAGCTGGGGCTTGTAGGAAGTGCTGGACTACAAATGATATTAATAGATCTCGAGCCCACCTGTGGTGGAGGGTTGTCTGACCCAATCTTCTGAAGGAAATGAGGCACAAGTATTTGTCCATCACCAATACTCCAGGGTTAAAATCTCCAAGAAGTAGAATTTACCAGAGGCTGCACACATGCTGGGAGTGGAAATTAGTTGGTTTATTGTAACAATAATAAAGTTTCGTGGAAGGGCTTCCATTTCACACTGTCTTTACAACATAAGATGATCTCTCTGGGGAAGGTGAAAAAAAGAATTATAATTACATTTGTGGGACAAAAACAAACCTGGGGAAAAAAACATTTGCCATATGGTGTGTGGAAACTCTTTGGGAACAGAATAAATAATGGGGTTTTCTTTTGTTGTTTGTTGTTCTTTTCATTTATGCTGTTCATGGGTATATTTTCCTTTTTTTAAATGGATATGCCCTGGAAAATGTATTTTCACGACTGTTAATAACACCTGCAGTTGGCAAGCTCAACACTAACGTATAGGTAATCAAATGTCATGCCTCGGGGCATATGTCAATTGCTTCCGGGGTCAGAAAGGAATTTATTACTGCATATTTATCATTGCATAATTAGTTGGGTAGATTATGGAGTTTGATAGGGAAGTGGTTTACCTCCATCATCAGCTAGAGACCACATCCAGCAGCTGCTAGAGACCACAGCTATCACAATGCCAGATTGCATGGCCTAGTAATATGATATTTCCAATGCGAGGGTAGGGAAAGATTGTTAAGTACAATAACTGTGAGATGCTCCTTAAGGTGACATTTTTCTTGCTGCACAGGATATGCATGGACCCCACCACCACCACCACTCAGACTCCATCATGGATTGGTTCCTGATAAATCACAAGTACAGCAGCCGGGCAGGAAGATCAAGGTGCCAAAAGCAAATCCATACATCACCCCTGCTGAGGTGAAGGGCAAAGTGCCAGACAAGTTATGCATATTGACTGGCCCCCAACACCCTGCACAAGGGACATGCACTTACTATCTCTACCCATTGGCAGGAACAGTGGCAACAAGGGAAGGACATGGGGGAAGGGTTGCATTTTTGAAACCCTGACCCCAGATGGGGGGATGTGGATATTGCCTTACAATCTGGGTTATGACTGATTACTCAGATATTACAGAAGTGGATGTTTCCAATATACATCCCCTGTGTCTGCAGCCTTCTAATACTTAGCTGTTATATATTGCTGCTCAAAGGGTGGTAAGTGTCATTATTGCTATTTTTAAAGATGGGGAAATTGAGGCAGAGAGAACAGAAGTGACTTGACTATGGTCATACAGCCAGTCAGTGGCAGAGCAGAGACCAGAGCTGAAGTCTCCTGACTCCCAATCTGTACCCTATTGCCCTAGACCCCTATTGCCTTCACACTGTTCATAAATGGGTAATACAGTTCTGCAATTTCTTCAACATCAGGCTTTTCCTCTGTCTTTTGTCACTGGATCTCCCAACCAATTACAGCAGAACAATTACCAGTATGGTATAATAATGTGTAAGTTTTCATCAAAATTAAAATGTACATAAGAGACCTTCATTTCCCTTGCACTGCATTGCATTCCTCAGGAATACAGCAGAACAAAAGCTAAGCAAACAGCATGAGTTGTTTGCAAATGCTTCAGCTGAAGTAAAATAGAGATTGTCTTTCTGTAAGTCGCTCCTCTCCCTGTCACACAGGGTATTTACAAAGCAAACGCAGGAGTTGGTGGGGTCCCTTTCTGAACTCCAGGAAAAAACTATGTATGAAAGGGCAATATTCCATTTAAGAGTCTTCTGGGTCCACATGAAAACAGTAATTAATATCTATCTAAGGAGGTTTTTGTTTCACATCTCTCCTGTAGTGGATAAGAGTACAACTTAATTAATACTCAGTATATGCTCCAATGTCTAATGCAGAGGACAAAACCATGGAGAGTGAATATCAGCCTATATCTATTTCAATCAAGAATTGGTGTCAGTTAAATAGGCTTGCAAGTAATTTAGACAAAAAGGATAATTCAACAGGTTCCCTAAACCAGCTGACTTGACGAACATTTTCACATCCAACTCCTTGCAAATCTGGGTTTTCTATCTCTGTATAAACAGATAGATGTGTATTTCTGATCTAATGTATGAAACAGGATTGCTATTTTTGCATTAAAGGGATACCATCGAGATAAATTTTATGGACAAGATTCCTTCCTAGAGTTACCCCATGGGTAGCCTGAGTCATATATTCAAATTACGTTATGTCTTTACCAGTAACACCTTGGATTATAACCAGCAAAAGAATGACATGACTGTAGTTTGCATCTTATCCATTTATGCAGTATGCCTCATTTTATTCAGTTCATTCAGCTAGACTGAGTCATCTTGACGTTCTCTTTATTGTTAGCTTCACTTCCTGGTTCTCATCTCTAAGCACAATGCTGTAAGGTTTGGGTTTCCATTATTGCAGGGGAACGTTAACAATAATAATAATTACTAAAAACTTGTAGACAACCTTTCACTGTAGTCAAGGCCCAGATTTTTAAAGGTATGTAGGCATTGCCGCACTCAGCATCGTAATGCCTACTGACTTAAAAGCCTAAATCTCCTTTTCAACATGGATTTAGGCACTTTAGAGTCTAAATCCCATTGACTGTTGATGGAATTTAGATTTCTAAGTGTCTAATTCCCTTTTGAAAACAAGATTTAGGTTCTTCAGTAAGTTAAGTGTTGTGATACTGAGTCCAGGAATGCCTAAATATCTTCAAAAAGCTGGACCCAAATCCTGAGTGGTTCTGAGCACTGGGAGCCAGTGAACAAAATCTCCGACTTGACTTCAGTGGGCTTTGGATCAGGCCCCAAATGGCCTCCAACTGTCCCTTCCCCCGAGACCTTACAGTGTAAGTAGACAAGATAGAAATGAAGTGACATGCCAAGGTCAGACGGTGGGTCACTGGAAGAGCCAGCAATAGAACCCAAGTTTCCAGAGAGCTGATCTAACACTAGGGCAATGTTCCAGGTATTCAGCTGGTGCAGGCTCCAGGATCCAGCCCACAACTGTTTAAAAACAATTCCATGAGCATGTTTCTGTTCATATTACACCAGCTGAGGATCAAGTCCCCAGAAAGTGGCATAGCTCTATGAACGTCAATAGAGATGAGCGGAATCAGACAAGCCGGGATCTGACCCAACCTGCGCAGTCTCCCCTCATGCTCACAAACACCCTCTTCATTTCATTTTGTTTTCCTCCAAAACCTAGATTCTACTTCTAAATTGCCTGACCGTATCTGTGCTGGCCAATAGCCAAACAATATTATTGCAGTGATTTCATCAAAACCAACCAGGGGGGAAAAATCACATTCTGATTAGAAGAATCAATTAGGGTGTGAATAGGGGTGTGGAAATTTCAATTCTCTCTCACTGGACTACATAATAGAGAAAATGCTTTGCTTCTAAAAGGAGTAAAGTGGCTGCATATTTCAATCCTCTATTGTGTAAGAAGACACCTAATAAGATATTAACATTTCCTCAGCCCTGCAGAAAAGTTCTTTTTTTCCCTTTAAAAAAAACAAACATGAGAAATGGAAGCAAATTTGGGAGCCAATTGTGAGCCCCCTACTCTCACTGTTGGCTAACCACTCACACTCATTGTCCCACTCGTGCAATCAGCAACTCACCAATATAAGTAACGGGTTTATAGCATGGCCCTTAATGACTCTAATTTGTTATTTCTATCACAGAATTCCCTAGAGGTCCCAACTACATTGGGCATTCTTCTCACAGGCAGTCCCTGCCCAAAAGAGCTTACAGGCTAAATAGATTGTGGAAGGGGAAACAAAGCCTCAGAGAGGGGAAGTGACACGCCCAACATCACACAGCAGGTCTGTGGCCAGGGCTGGAAAGAGAACCACAGGATCACATTACCACTGAATCTAATGTGCCTACAACACGACCATTGGACGAAAGATGGAATAGACTTGGCTCTTCAGGCCTGTTTCTTATCATACTCACATGAGTGCTCCACTGAAGCCAGCGGAGTCACTGAGATGTAGGTGAGAGGAGACACGAGCCCACTATAGCTGTCTCTCTTTCACCAGAAATATTTATTTGCACATGCAGACAATGAGTACTTAGAGCAGGGGTTCTCAAACTGGGTGTCGGGACCCCTCAGGGGGTCACGAGGTTATTACATGGTGGGTGGCGAGCTGTCAGCCTCTACCTCAAACCCCGCTTATCTCCAGCATTTATAATGGTGTTAAATATATTAAAAAGTGTGTTTAATTTATAAAGGGGGTCGCATTCAGAGGTTTGCTATGTGAAAGGGGTCACCAGTAAAAAAGTTTGAGAGCCACTGATTTACAGTCATCAACAAAGGAAATATTACCCTGTGTTGCTTTGCCTCTGTTTTACCCTTTAGACAAGGTTGGCAGTAAGATGTGGGATTTATCCTGGGATCTTAGTGTCGCTGGGTAAACTTACTTCACCTGTTCATTGGGAGTGGAAGACAGGGAATGCATCACTCAGCGATTGCCTGTTCTGTTCATTCCTTCTGAAGGTCCTGGCACTGGCCCCTGTCAGAAGACAGGATACTGGGCTAGATGGGCCATTGGTCTGACCCAGTATGGCCATTCCTATGTTCTTTTGTTCATTGGAGGAATCCCTTCCTTGCTGTAAGAAATACAAACATCCTTCCACAGAATGGAGGAGGGGAGAGGAGTCACTTCAAGGTGTCAGTGTGTCTCTGAAGGAAGCAATGGCTGATGATTTGAAAGAAATATCCAACTGTGCCTGATAAATTCACACCTGTCTTCATCATACTGAATAAATCGTCTTATACAGGTCAATGGGCTTGAGAAACCACCTCTGATGTGAAGCCTCAGAGCTGGATGATCCACTTAGTCATGGATGTCCCAGCTCCACCCCTACTCCTCCCTCATGCCAAAGCCGCCTTCTGCAGTTGTACACTGCGTAGAAGTGAGTTATATATGGCAATTCCCCTGCACAAGCCCCTCGAATCTACCCCCCATCTCACCGATGTAGTAGGACCAACCCAATCCGACTATGATCAAAGCTCTCCACGGATGTAGAGGAGGGGGCAGGATATGCTTCCCTTAGAGGACCATGTTCTGATGTCAATCTCACCCATGCATGCCCACTAGGGCATCTGATGTTACACCACGCAGAAGAGGGAGAGCACACATGTCCTATATAAGTAACCAGAGCCCCCATTTCCCTGTGGAACAATGACTGCGGCTGCAAGTCATTTCAATCCCGTATGGTGACAGCGCGGAATGATGTTAACAAATTCAGTTGCACGAGAGAACATTTCTGAACTGGCGAAGTGATGGTGTAAATCCCTTTATATTATCAGTATAGACCAGACAATGGCCTTTGCTTATGTAGATCATAATCATCATAATTATCTTTTATGGTGAAGTATTTCAGTATTATGGGACACTGGTACTTTTTCAAGTGGTTACTAACACATTAAAAAAGAAGTTAGAGCTGGAAAGCATTTGATAAATGCCTGGTTTGCGGAGCACTTGTACACGAAATCTGCTTGTGCTAACAACAAGACTGCCCTTTTAAAGGGACAACCTCATCCCCTGACTTCAAACCTGGGCTGAATTTGGTCCTGTAAACAAGGCTACTTTTTATTCACCCCCTTCTCAAGGAAATATCCCTGTAGACCATGAGCCAGCACAATGCTTAAGCATATGGGGAGCATTAAGCATTACATTGACTTCAATGGGGTGACTTGCCCACTTCAAGTTGTGCACATCCCTAAGTGCTTTGCTGGATTAACACCTGCAGAACCGTGTTGGTTTGGGTTCCCTGTAGGTGCAATTCACCCCTGTGCAGAAATCCGGAATGAGGTCTCTGCAGCACTTAAGCCCCTGTTGTTAGTACTTATGTGGGAGTTTTCATAGAATATCAGGGTTCGAAGGGACCTCAGAAGATCATCTAGTCCAACCCCCTGCTCAAAGCAGGACCAATCCCCAACTAAATCCCCAAATCACCTCCTTAAGGATTGGATTCACAACCCTGGGTTTAGCAAGCCAATGCTCAACCACAGAGCTATCCCTCCCTCAAAAGACCCCTGCACAGGGGTTCATGAATTTCACCCACTGAGAACCCAAAATGACATGGATCTCAAAATACTATTTTCACGTGTCCATCCATACAGCAGATTTTGATTCCAAAACTCAGCTCTCCCTGCATTCACAGAACAGAGACAATCCACTGCATGGATCTGAGAGAAGAAATTTGCCCTATTAAATTAGGTGCTTGTGTAAGCAGCATGCCCCCTTTCATTCCTATAAGTGATCACATCTCTTTAGATAGGAGGACTGATGAAATCAAAGTAGCTTCTGTTGTTTCTGGCCCCAAGGTTAATTTTAACAATAATAAAGCTGCATTGACTGCTCTCCACAGAATGGAAAGTAAAGCTCTTTTTATCAGAGGGATACCAACAGAGCCATTTGTCTGACCTCACCAGTACCTCCCTCCACCCAGCACCAAACGATGGGTGGGAGAGGCGTGCTGATAAAATAGGACCTGGTTCAGAATTTGTCCCTGTCTTAAGTGTTGGAGAACCAAAACCAAAATCATGAAACTTCACAAGAACCAAAAAAACCCCTGAATATGACCTTGTGAAATGGAGCAAAACCCCCAAACATTTGTCTGTATCTACCCCCACTTTCCCTATCCTAAACTTTGGGGGTAAATTCATAGATACAAAACCCAGATTCTAACAAGTCCAGAAAGTGTTCTTGGTTCTGCAATTTTAAAACCACCCGCAGATTTGCTCATCTCTAGAAATCAGAGCAGGAGTAAAAGGTCTGATTATTTAGGCCTGGTTGGTGGAGTGGTTCCAAATTACACTCTTCTTCTTTCTTGCATTAATCTCATTAAATCCCTCCTTGGTTTGTCTCTCGTTCCTTTTTCTACAATCTTGATCAGTTGGATTCTCTTACCCACATAGTCAGGACTGTGATTTACCAAACTATCTGAGTCTGCACTCCTTTTGTTTTGTTCTGTTTGTTTATGGATGACGGGTTTCAGTGGTAGCCATGTTAGTCTGCATCAGCAAAAAAACTGAGAAGTCCTTGTGGCACTTTAGAGACTAACAAATTTATTTGGGCAGAAGCTTTCGTGGGCTAAAACCCAACTCCTGTTGCATCCTGCTGTTAATTGATTTATCTCATTAGACTGACTTAACACTTGGTAAAGCAACTCACATCCTTTCATGTATTTATACCTGCTCCTGTATCTTTTACTTCATACATGTGATGAAGTAGGTTCTAGCCCACGAAAGCTTATGCCCCAATAAATGTGTTAGTCTCTAAGGTGCCACAAGGATGCCTCTTTTTGTTGTTGTTGTTGTTGTTGTTGTTGCTTATGGATATTACTTTGAGCGTGTCTCTAACATACACATTCCTCACATGTTTTTTCCTGTTTACATCACTCACCCATCTCAATATTTGCATTTCTTTGGAACAGAGTATTTGCACATGTTTCTTCTTTGTTTCCCAGCACTCTGTGACATACATTAAAACTTGACAAACCATTTCCCTTTTAATTATACTGGTATCTTCCTGTCACATATTAAACCATTTATCTCACTCTATTTGAGCCAGGTATTTATTATCCAAGCTATAATTTTGTCTCCCATTTTCCCAGATTCTGGAGCCCAGATACTTGAAACTCTGTGGGTTTTGGCATTGTCTGCCCATCCGTTTTCAAGGATAATTCTTCAGTGTTCTCATTATTGAAATTACATATCATATACTTTGTTTTTCCTCTGCTTATTTTGAGCCCATGTCTGTTCAACACATCTCTCCATTTACGAAGAACCTCTTCTAGACTACCTTTCTTCTCACGGCATAGAATATCATCTGCAAACAGCATACACTAAGATGCCTCCTTCTGTGAGTTCCTTGTGAGAGTATCCAGGAAGAAGATGAACAAGAAAAGGTTCAATGCTGATCTCCGATGCACTCCCACCCTTCCTGATCGTTTGTCTGTTTCCAAATTACATGGCTAGAATTAAAAAAAGATAATCCCAGTTCTAAAGCATAAACAAGACCAAGAGAAGGTGGAAAACTGGAAATTTGCCAGGTTAAAGATCAGGATCATTGAATCTTCATCAATGCCCACATGTTTCTTCATTCGTTTTGTGATTCCTCTTCCATCGGGGTTGAGAGGAATGAGATCAGGGTGCCAGGAATCAGGATCTGCAGCAGAGCCAATCTCTGGGCAACCTAACAAGCACAGTTGGCCTGTAGTAGGTTGCTTGATTGGCCACACACCCTGATTGGTTGGAAAGGTCAGCAGACCGGCTCTTAAGCCCAGCAGCAGGTTAGTGGCTGCTCAGATTATTTACATATGGCTGTGATAGCTTGTGTGCCTGCTTTTTCTCAGCCTGGAGTCACTCAAAGTCAGGAGTGCTTGAACTA
This sequence comes from Gopherus evgoodei, assembly GCF_007399415.2. Lineage (NCBI taxonomy): Eukaryota > Metazoa > Chordata > Testudines > Testudinidae > Gopherus > Gopherus evgoodei. Next base: position 11,556,585 of record NC_044337.1, read on the forward strand.
GGGGTGCTAGGGGTGCAGTAGCTGTCTCTGGCTTGAAGTAGTAATAACAACCGCTACAATGCCATAGTAGTGTAAACAGTCTTAATGTAAATGAACATCAGGTACTTCATGTCTCTGTGCCTCAGTTCTCCAGCTGTAACATGTAGAATAATCTCTCTCTCTTTGTCTGTTTTCTCTATTAACATGGTAAGCTCTTCAGCACAAGGACTGTCTCTTATAATATGTTCGTACAGCACCTAGCACACTGGGGACCTGATCTTGCTTAAGGCTTCCAGACATTGCTGCAATTTAAATGATAAAGATGAGATAAGAATATGTCTCTCAGAACAACAAAGTGACTCCTTCTGTTATAAGCATAGTGTCTAGATGACTGAGGTTGAGCTGGGAATCTTCAGCCATCCTTTCCCTCTCTTCTCCTCTGGGTTTTTATGACTCTTCTAGGCTCCAGAAGAGACAGCTGAAGCTGAGACATAGAAATTGCTGGCTCACAGGTTGACACCCTGCCAGGAATCATAACAAGCCCTGAAATTGGTATTTTCACCCTCATTTGGATGATCAGGTGTAAATATAAATTTTAATTATTTACTTAATTAAGTCAGTAATTTGCTGCCCATCAGAAATACTTGATGATGTTTCGGAGCCATCTGTTTCCTAATTGAACTTAATCTCTAAAACATGTTACAAAAATATCCACAAAATAATAATAATAAAAACAAAACAATCCCCTCCCCTTTCAGTCCCTTTTAATTGCTGCCATTTGTAGTCATTTTCAGGTGGGGGGAGAGAGGAAAGGTGTGCAGATGTGCCATGGTTTTGTAGCTAGATGCACTATGCAGTAGAAGATGTGCCTAGAAGGTCTGATGAGAATGACAAGATGCACATGGAATGTGAGAAGGCAGATATGCACATGGGTGAAAATCGGAGGGCCAACCAATAGCTTATGTGCCACCTAAGCATGCACATTTCTCTTCTGTCCTGCAAAGAACTATTTCAGGGGAATTCGCAACAGCTGGCACTTTATTTCATTGCAGAAAAGCACTCAGGGATGTGGGTGCTTCACTAAAATTTATCGGAACCTCTGGAGTCCACAAAATGAGCCTGGAACCCTCTTCTAAACAGTGTGGCTCATGAGATTTGTTGTACTTCCCCCTTTGACTGGTCTGGAAATACCATGAGACTAGCCTTTCTCATCCTATGTCAGCATATCCATTTCTAGGCTCATCTTGATCTATCAATGTTATTTTACCATGCCCATGATTGTGGTATCTGAGTGCCCGGATGCAAGGCAATCAACATGTTCTTAAAAATTAATTACTTTATCAAGCCTCATGAAAGATTTAGGTTCAGGTTTAGTTCAAGTTTGACATGAAGGTTTGGGTTGGCTGCTCTCTTATCCTTACCCTGTATGAACCTACCTTTCTCGCTGATTGAGTTATCAGAAGTAAGGCCCGTCTGACAGCTCCCAACAGAATGATATGGAATTGGCGTATTCATGTCAATTGGCTTTGCTGGAAGTGGAAGAACTGGCTGTCTACCACATATGGTGCCCATTTCTTCATGTGGACGGACGCCAGAGTTCACATCAGTGCTGGCAAAGGCTGATTTCTCTTTCCTGGATGGGCTGGGAATTGCATGGGAAAGACTGCTTGTTCTTTAACGGAATCCAATTATCTTCCTTTTTCATTTCTTCCCAAACTCTCTGATGTGAGTGTGTTTTACCGTCACATTATCAAACCATTACCTGAACTTCTTCCATCATACAATAATATTTCGTTGAGCTTTAGCCTCACATGACTACTCAGGTTTTCTTTTATATTTTACGTTTAATCCTACTGCTAACAACATCTTGTCTCTTTCTTTGTCATGCAGCTAATTAGACAGCTTACTTGTTAATTTATCTATTAACAATGTCACCATAAGAGGGAGTTCTTCCACTGACATAGTGAAAAGATGGGTAGAATTGGCGGAATATTCCTAACCCAAGACACTTAGAGGAGGAGGATACATAAAAGCAGGTGTGAGGAAGGGAGAGGGGTGCATTCCACTCCTATTGGTATATTCCAAATCTGTAGGGATTTCTTATAAAGTGCCATTTGATGCAGAAAAATCAGAAGAAAGAAAAATGTTTGTTCTCTTTGCCACTGGGGGTTGGGGACAGGTACTCAGAGAAACCCCCAAATTCAACATTTTCTCTCAAATAAGCTAGACAGGCAGGCATGTTACCATCCACTATACTCAAGGTAATTTTCCAACTTTCTTTTTAATCTCCCTTTTCACTGGTTCAGGATGAAATTTGTCCACTGTAGTCTGAACTCAAAGACTTTAAAAAAAAAAACCAGTGAGGTTAACAGATCTCTAGTTGAGTTATATGAGTTTGGAAATAAATCCCTTTTTCAGATGTTCAGATCAGATATTTTGCACTTGGACTACTCAAACTGCTGAAGCTACATGTCTTCTTTTGAACGTACAGCTGAGACTTAAGAATCAAAGCAAGTTTGAAGAAAATTGGATGAGTAGTTGTAAAATTTAAAAAATATATCATTGACAATTTTGAGTGCAAATTATGGGCATTTTCTGTCTTAATCTTTTCATGCACTTTCATGATCTATTTGTTAAATATGTCCCAGCTAAGCAATTATTTTTAAATTTATTTTAAACTTATTGAAACATTTTTTTTAAACAAGTCTCAGTAAAATCTACCAAACAAGCTAAATTTGAAATTTCAGGTTTTCAACCATTCTAAACTGTAAACTGTGCTAACATGCTATAAGGTTTAATATAATCTAAGCATATTACGATGCTGTGAGCCCTTACAGCAGTTTAAGCAGCGTCCTGTAAACCTTCTAAAACTGTAGAGCAATTTAAGCAGTTAATGAACTGATGCAGATCCATTAATTTCAATAGAACTACATCAATTTACTTCAGCTGAGAATCTGGCCCTAAAACTTTAAAAGACATTACCTACTCTGAGATCTTGTCTGCACTAGAAAATGGGTATTGCAACAAGCCATTGCTTGGAACACCACGAGCTTACAGGACCACTACAACATCTTGATTCCACACACAGCAGATATCCCAGGAATTTTACAAGTGATGGTTGCATCGGTTACTTACATTGTATTGGAGAAGAAATTTAAAGTAGTGCAATCCACAAGAGGTTCTCCTTAATAGGGATGGCAACCCATAAGCATGGCTGCTGCACTCATTCAGTTGTTCCTCCTAACTCTATCACACAATGAAGTTCTTCATCCTTGGTAATTATCTAAAAGCCTCTACTTCCTGCCCCAGTACTGGGCATGATGTGATAGAAGCTCCAGGAGTCCCACCATGCAGTGATACAGTCGCAGCTGTAAGACATGCTATGTGTAGGCAAAACAACATGCTGCTGCTATGGACACACTATGCACATGCAAAGAATCAACCATTTTGCGGGATCAATGCCCCTGCGGTATTTCCCATGGTGTTCAAAGTTTGGTGTCATTGCAAAGAAAGTGTTTAATGCAGCAGTTATGCTGGATGAAGTACAAGTAAAACAAGAAACTGTGGTTCAGATTAATGAAGGGGAAAACATACAGGACTTCCTGCAACCAGATCCTTCCCCTAATACTATGGAGAGATGGGCAACCATCTCAGTTTAGCCTAGAGGAATTGTCTCAGAAACTCTCAGTCCTCCTATCATCTTGTGCTACAGAAAAGATAATTCATTCAACCTGAGCCCAGCCCCATTAGTCTTTCAGATTGTGGGTTCTTTGGGGCCGGGACTGGCATTTACTCTGTGCAGAAAGGGGCTCTGACCCAGTTGAGGCCTCCAAGGCACTACTGCCATGTAAATCTTAAATACTAAGGATCTGCAATTCTCCCTCCTCGGTGCTCATACCATCTAGGCTCCTACAGAAGCTTACGCTACAGAATTCAGATCCTGAGTTCCAACACACAGAACTTCACGGGTGTTCAGATCTAGAGTTTTCTTACGCTCATTATAACCCTCTGCAAAATTCTGATCTCGAGCCCCATATAGCTTTTGGAACCACTGCAATTTGGGTTGAGGGGTGATGTTTCGAACAGGAATTTTTGCAGAAGCTAGTCTCCGGTGCACATGTATAGCTGCCCCCTGCCACTGTGCTGTCATTTAGCCAAGCTCTATATGTATAGTTCTGCTGTTCACAAAAAGACTAATTATTTCCCACCACCTGTTCTTTTTGTTCTCCATTGCCCCTCCACCAGTGAGGTCCCTTCATTGACAGCACACAACTTCAGAAACTTCTGTACTCAGGGAGAGATAGTTAACCCCCCTCCTTGACAGTCTTAGGATGGTGTGAATGCACACTGTTTCACCCTGCCCAAAGCTACTGGTATGAGAGAACTTTAGCAATTAGAGACAAAACTCAGCCAGATCGCTGGACCCACTCCCCACAAACTTTGGTGTGAACGCCGTGATTCTTCAATGAGCCGAACCAGAGCAGCGAGTCCTAAACTTTGGAGCTATTTGGATTGAGATGCAGTCGTGGATTTGGGCTTTGACACTTGGGCCCATCTCTAATATAGACTAGAAATGGGGAACCAAATAAAACCACCTTTCCAAACACCTGGGTCAGGTCTGGGTCTGGATGTGAAATGAACAGGTAGCACATTGGCTTACCCAGTACAGCATGCCTAATCATCTGACTCCATCAGCCTACCTTTACTTGGGTAGAGTTCCCATTTGGTGGCTCACCAGCCCCTCTAATGAAATGAGACCATTGTGATGGGGACCTATTCTGGTTTTGCTGGAGGGAATCTCCAGCGGCGTTAGCAAAAGGCCCTGTTCAGCACATGCTCAGAGGCTGGGTGCCAATTCAATTTCAGTGGAGATCTAGAGTAGTTAGAATAAAATATCTTTCCTTAACATTCTTATTAAACCTTAATCTCAGTCTTATTCATCATTATTAGGCCTTGAAATTGGGCTGAATATGTAAATGAGGTGAAATGAAAAACAGAGAGGTTTTCGGGGTGCGGATGGGGGGAAGAAAGATTTAAAGAGACAGCTTGAATTTGCTTTAAGAAACTGAAGAGTGAGTAATCCCTCCAGATTCCGAAGCTGATGGAAGTAATAGATTTTCCAACTTGGCAAAAAAAAAAAAAAGCCAGTTAGATTCCACACTTATAATATTAATCTTTCAAAGGCTTCTCAGAAATTTAGAAGAAGGTGGGAGGGAATAGAGATATAAAGAAAAGATGAATTAAGGGCTAAAAAGTAGCAAGATGATTTAAGGAGTATTGAAATCTGACTTCACTTAGGCTTGTCTTTGGACTGGGCTAAACGAGCTGCTCAAAGAAACCCTGTATCAGCCAGATCTGTGATGGAGGGTAACCTGCTGTCAGCTGTCTCACATTGCAAATCAAATTCTCTTTTCACACAATTCTTTACATGGACTTGGACAGAGTTACCCTTCAGTTGCCCCAGTGTATGCCAGAGAAGGCTCAGGACTCGTGTTTCCCTCCTCCCAGTGATGGCTTCTATTAAGGGTCGAATTCTGATCTCTGTTACTCAGGCACGGGGTCAGATTCTGATCTCTGTTATCCCAGCATTGTGCCACCAGCATCAGTTTCATTGGTGTAACTGAGGTCAGAATCTGGCTCTAAATATATGGATAGGTTTCAAATCATGTTAAATATATAACTATTAAAATTGGGACCAAGTGGAGGAGTAATTCCTGTTCTCGCCTTCGCTCCCAACCCCTGTCTGCCTGAAATAACTCATCCAACTCATTGGATGTTTGTGCAGACCCACTCTCTATATCCTGAAATGCTAAAACAATCTATTTAACCTTTACGCTAGTTAATGCATACATTAGACCAAGGACCTATATATGATCATAAAAATGTGAGAAATTGAAGCACTCTGACATAAAATCAAACAGCTCAGCCGTAAAAAGTGTCACTTTTATGTGATTATCTTGCCAATATGTCTGTGTTGCTAAACTAAATCAAACTACAATTTTCCCCACATGTATAGCATTTAATGGAGTCCGTTAATGGCAGTGATTCCTTATAGAACTCCTAGTAATGGAAGAACAGCTACACGTGCCATAGCTTCCCATCAGACTCCTTTAGAACAACAGAGAAGCAGCAACCATCACAGTCGTTGCTCTCAACAAAAGGTAAAAATGAAGGAAGATGCCACCTTTCACTTATGATCCTAAGAAAGGGAGGAGATGGCCGTATCACTCATTCCCAGTAGACACGCAATAAGTCGGGATAGATGAGACTTGGAGCTACTGCACCAGATCATTCCTCCCACCGAAGGTTTCATCATTACATGGGTCTGTAAGGCAGGTTTCAGGGCCTGTTAGAAGGCAGGAGAATATGGGGAGGGAAGGTATAATAATGACTTGATAGCTGCATGAAGCCCTGTAAATCACTATGGTGTAGGTGGCTCCTGAAGGCAGGAATATAGCTTATCTACATTCTGCAATGCACCATGTAATTTTACAGTGCTGTATACAAGTTTTATTATAATAATAACAGACTATAATTTAAAAGCTCCATGACCCCTTCTGTCATCTGGCCTCAAGTGCAGCTTGGGTGATTTTCATACTTGTGGGTTTTGCGATGAAAACTTTGCACCACTTTATATAGTTGACAGAGACCATTAAATACAAGAGGCCAGATCCTCAGTTGCTGTAACTGAGCATAGCTCCACTGAAGTCAGATGAGCTCTTCCAGCTTGCACCAGCCGAGGACCTAGCCCAAGAATCTCAGCAAAATTGTGCAGACTCACAGAGATGAAATGTGAAACTCTGACATTATTTACTGTGCCCTGGTAGCTCGGACTGTGTTGTCCTAGTTTTTGTCCTTTGCAATGTTTTTAAAGCCACCCTTGGGTGTTATGAGCAGTTGAACTGGGCAGAGCTATCTAGTAAAAACATCTTTAGTAGATAAATAATTTCAGACACCAGTAGTTTGGTGGTAAGATGGTGAAAGATGTAGGGTAGTTAATTGTCTGAACCCAAATTCTGAGGCTTTATCCAACTTGCAAGAGACGGTCAGGGAAATTCTTTAGTCTCAGTAATGTTTGCCATAGGGCTTTTATTTTTCCATGCACTCCTCTGTGCCACTAAAGTACCATGATGACAACACACATCCTCAAAGTATTATTAGTCTCTGACAATACACTGGAGAGGTCAAGCACCAGCAATGGGTGGCCCCGTACAGAGACTCAGCAGAAGGCATAGGCACAAGTTAAGTCCAAGTTAGGCCCTACTTTGAGGCCTTAAATTGTGCATCAGCCTTTTTGCTGGTCCTCTGCACTGCAGCAAATTTCTCCCATTATGATCATCTAACATTTGTATAAACTCAGCTTCCTGCACTCTAGTACGATGACATTGGCTGGATGAGATGATAACTGGAGAAACTGAGGGTATCTAGCCCTTGATTGTGCATGGGGAGAGCATTCTTCCTACTGGGTTCACACCATTGCAAAGAGCTCTGTATAATAGGGTGACCAGATGTCCCGATTTTATAGGGACAGTCTCGATTTTTGGGTCTTTTTCTTATATAAACTCTTATTCCCCATCCACCCCAATTTTTCACACTTGCTGTCTGGTCACCCTACTATATAAGTCTCCACCTCAACTCTGTGAAAGCTTCTAGACTAAGTTAGCACTAGTCTGAATGAGCCTCTGAAGTAGCTTTGCTTTGTGCAGGTTTGATCCAGTTTTTTTTAGTTCACTTGAAACCTAAAACACATCCCTATGATATCATCATGGAGATTTTTGCCAGTACACACCGTCAAGGCCTTTGACACCTCCTTCACCTCTAGTTGTCTTCAGAGGGAGAAAACCTTGTGTCAACTCCCTCAAGCCCTTTGGGGTCTGCAGCAGATAGCTGGCTGGCCTGCCTCCTCCTGTTAGATCTTCAAGGTGAAGGTAATTGGTCCAACCATCCTCTAAATATTTGTGTCAAGGGGAACCAGCAGGCTGATTGTGACCTAAATCTCCTACTTTAGCCTCTTCAGGAGGTGATCAGGACCAGAAAGGGTCCTTCAATCCTGCTTTAAACACTTGCTCATCCTACTAACTCAAGGCCTGAAAGACACCACACTGGACTTAAAAGGAATTCCTGGTCTCACATGAGAATTGTACAATTTGTAGTGTCCCAGCACCAGAGGGATCTGAAGTACCAGTTGAGTAGTAAAAGCTGGGCCAGAGGAGAAATTTCTGGCCCGGCTGCTGTGCAAAAGGATAGCCTGGCACCTGTAGAGGATTCTGAGATCTGCTGTATGGATCTAAGTGGTAGTGGCCATGTTTTGCTACTTTCCTGTATCACCAGGATGTAGGGGAGTGGACCAGCTGGTCAGCCCTTGAAACTTGAAAAAAGAAATGAACTATCTGGCTTTCCAGTGACTTCACAAGAGTTAGCTTTGGGAAGAAGGCCTCAAGCTGCCCCCAGAAGAATACTAAGCTAAGGAGAGGGAAGCACTGAGGGAAGCTTATTGTTGAGGCAAAGAGATGGGGGTTGAAGTAAACCCTATGCTTTTCAGGTTTAATGTTTCAAGTCTATCCTGAATTTCCCCAAAGTTAGGTAGCAAGTGCGCTGAACGTTGAGCTGAACTTCAGTGGCTTTTGGGTTCATAGCCGTTCAAAACTGGGGGAGAATTAGCTCATTTTGAACATTATTATGAACATTTTGTCCAACTCAAAAGCCACTCTGGTATATACAGCGGCTCAGAAGCTGCATGAGCATGTACATGTATTTCAGTAGAGGTGATTAGTGCTGAAAACTTCGGAAAGCAGAGAAAATGAGGCACTCTGCATTTCCACCTCTGCCCATTGCACCCCTTCATTTCGTCTACTTGAACAACACAAGGAGCAGCCTGACTCTTCACAGCAGAGCAGAGAGTGCACAGGGGCAAAAGACAGTGTGCAGACAGAGACCTTGCTTTAGTTGACTCACTAGAAGACCAAGTACAGTAGAAGCAGAGGGGTGAAATGGCACCAGAAAGTGCAGCGCACAGGGGAAAAGCAGATGGAACTTTGCACTAAGAAAAAGAGCACATGAAGAAAGAATTATGTACCAGAGTACGTGGGGGTAGGTGATGAAAAAGAGGAAAGAATGCGTAGGGCAAGATGCATGAGATTTTCCTGCCAGTGAACAGAATGCTCTGAGAGAGGATACGTGAACAGGTGCACCCAAAGGGACAGTGTTTTCCCGTCTGAGAAAGAACAGTGCTTAAAGCTAAACTACATTCCAGGAGGTGTGGGTTGCTCTGTTTCAATGACTTCTTTATGGCAAATAGTGGCATCATAGAAGCAATTGTAAAATCTGAGCATTGTTCATTTGAACTATAGGCCGGGTACCATCTAAACTTGTGTTATACCAAAGCAAATCCATTGACTTCAGTGGAGATTATTTACACTGATGTGAGGCCATAATCAGGCCTCATATATATCTCTAAAAACCGACTCACCAAGAGGATGGTTATCAGTGACTTGTGCTGGTACAAGCCTAATCATCTTCACCTCTTAGCGTGAAGAATCAGTGCTCAAAAATAGTCCACTCCAGAGTCTTTTGATTGCAAAGTGTTTCAAGAGAGGAACTGTATGTAAAAAGATGCTAGTAAAATGGGGATCACTCTGCATTTGCATTCTCCAGTGAGTTTGTCTCTGTTTTGCATTTACTAAGTATTGTTGCAGTAATTTCCAAAGTGCTGCGTCTCTTACATCAGGCATGATTGACAGTCCGTAAGCACTGTGCCTTGTCAAACAAACCTGCCTCCTCGCTGTGGGGGGGAGGCACGGGAAGCCAGAGGAGGGGTTTGGCACGGTGCAGTAAACAAGGGCATTTCTCAAGGTTCCTGAGATTGAGGCTAAAGGAACATGCAGAGGACAAAGTAAATATTAGTCCAGATTTCAGCAGCTACAAGTTAAATTAAAAAATGAAAGAGGAAAAATTAAATGGGGTGAGAGTTACTACTCCTGAATTTAACGGCACTGAAGCTGCAGGTCTCTTTCTCTCTCTGTGTGTGTCTCTCTCTCTTTGTGGCTCTTCTACAAACAATTCACAGTATAAATGCATTTCTGGCACAAATTGCAGTGTCCTAAGATTCTTGATTATAATCATAATAATGGGTTTCTGAAAGCCTGCAAGTGGTTCCGGGAATTATAATAAGGGTTTAGGACAGACGTGTTGTTTATATGGTGAGGGTTTGTTGCATATTAAACTGAGTTTAGCAGAATCGCTGGCTTGGTACTTACAAGAAATTCCAAAACACACAATTAATTGAAACTTCCATAGAACCGTCCTCCTCTCCGTGAGATACAGAGTGGAACACATAGTCACTTCCAGTCCAAGAGCAAGAATTAGGGCACAGGCAGTTGGCTACAAGTGGTAAGATGGGATTCCATTCTGTTTTTCTTGCTTGCATGCTCATTCCTAAACACCTTCTCTAATTTACCACGGGAAATTATGTATTTGATCCTTTTTAAATTATCCTCACTCCAGGGATGGAAAAGATTCCCAACCAATACAGAATTGTTTCCACCTCTACTATCTTCCTCGAGTTACTTTTTTTAAGGGTCTAATTTTGAAGGGGTCAAGTATAAGCCTTCCCTTAAGAAACTATTTCCCAATCTAATTGATTTTACTGCTAAGAGGGTATGTCCCCTGATTTGTAGCCTAAACCTCTTGGTTCTGATTCTCCCAACACTAGGCCAGAGTAATTCCCATTGGGCTCATCCCTGCAAAGAAATCCAACAGCAGACCCTCAGGGCTGGTTTACACTGGGAAGTTTATTTGAATTAAAGTAAGACATGAATTTAAAATGCAACAGATATTCCTGAATAATTCCATGTGTGGACACCAGTTCTGGAATAAGAGTGTCTTGTCCCTGTTTAACTTAATCCACCTACTGGCATCAGGCTGGAGACACGTTGACTATGGATCCTGTGGCTGGAACAGAGTGCCCCACCGGAAAGAGTGATGTCGCCTCCTCTTTGTTGCTTTGAACCACATGACAGTGACTGATGGAATCAAGGGCACAGAATCATGGCTGTGAATGAAATGACTGGAGACTGCAGGATTCTGCACATGGCTAAACTGAAGGGGTGAGATAGTGAATGGGCCTAGAGAGAGGCTTTTGATGCAGAACTTGCTAGGCCAAGATAGCACCGGGCCTGTGCATTGCTGGAGCAGAGCACTGGCTTTGCTGGTTGGTTGCAGGACCGGCGCTAGGGTTTTGAGCGCCCTAGGCGGACGGCAATTTCGCCACCCCGCGCGCTGGTCCCACGGCTCCGGTGGAGCTGCCGCAGTGGTGTCTGCGGGCGGTCCGGTGGAGCTGCTGCAGTGGTGTCTGGGGGAGGCCCACCGGAGCCGTGCGAGCAGCCGACCGTCCGCAGGTACGACTGTGGCAGTTCCACGGGAGCTGCCTGCCGCCCCCCCAGGTTCAGTGCGCCTCCGCGGCAGCTGGCAGCCCGGGCTTTCCCTGGGCTGCCAGACTCCCTCTCTGTCCCGGCAGCAGCGGCTGCTCAACCATTTCAAAAAAAATTTGGGGGCGCTTTTTGGCACCCTCAAATCTCAGCACCCTAGACAACTGCCTAAATGGTTACACCGGCCCTGGTTGGTTGGGATGACAGGATGAAAGTGTTTAGCCTGGGTTTGAACTCACCTCTGGTACCCTCAAGGTGGATTCTGTGTGCCTCTGAGCCATGACATTTCTATGGTTTGCATCTTTCTCGTGGGGGCATTTACCAAGGCTGTGCCTCAGTGCTCCCATGGCCAGCGGCTGTCAGATACCTCTAGGAGAGAGCCAGCCACAGATATTGCTGTCTTCCAGCTGCTGCAGACTGCATGTTGATCATGTTCCTTTCCTTTGTTAACACAATTGCCTTCACCTTTACATAAATCAGATTTTGAGAACACATTGCGTCTCTGAAGCCTTGGGACACCTCCAGGCCTCTCAGTTCAATGGAGCTCATTATGGAAATCAGCTAAATGCTGAGCAGAGAGATAAGTGCTAACTGTTTACCAAACCCCTCCACCAGAGAGATACAGCAAGAGCTAATGGGAGCTCATTTGCAGCCTTACTCAGTCATTCAACCCTCTTTATCTGCTACTGTGACTAATCTACAGGGAGAGATGTCTGGGTTTGCATAACAGATCTGTCTGTGGAGATCCTCTTCAGGGAAATGGGGGCTTGGTTGTAAGGAGGTGAGATGGGGCGGGGGACAGACAGTCTGAAGCTAAGCAATAAAAAGCAGACAACCAAAACCAATACCCCATCTCCAAGTATCCTTGAAGTTTGCAGGTATTCAGATACAGAGCCAAACTTTGTGGCTGGGGCCCAACTCAATTAAAGAGTCACATGACCGTGCAACAGCTTGGAGTCACTGCAGAAAGCGCATGTCTCCCCTGGAGGGTTATTGGTGTGGGAAAGGGGTTTACAGGTAGGCTCAGAGGAGGGACATTGCAGCACTGAAGGGTGAGTGGCTGGGGTAGCTGATACTCATTATGGTGAAATGCTGGGCCTGAGGCGTCACTGCCTTGCACTTGTGGAGTAACTGATACCTGTGCAAAGTGAGTATGAAATACTACCCACCAATAGGAGAATTCTCATCTGACAGCATTTTACCCTCCCACAGGTCCATACAGAGCCAGGTGGAGGGAATCTAAGGGCTTGTCTACATCAGAAAGTTGCAGCGCTGGTGAGGGAGTTACAGCGCTGCAACTTTGGAGGTGTACACATCTGCAGGGCATCACCAGCGCTGCAACTCCCTGTTTGCAGTGCTGGCCGTACTCCCGTTTTGTCTCGGGTGTAGAGGATCCAGCGCTGGTGATCCAGCGCTGGTAATCCAATGTAAACACTTACCAGCGCTTTTCTTGACCTCCGTGGAAGGAGGAAGCCTCTGGTAATCAAGCTGATCTCCTTTCCCGGTTTGCTCTCTCGTTCCCGGAACCCCGAGCAAGCAGGTCTCCTTCTCTGCGGTTTGCTGGGTGGCTCCGGGAACGCGAGAGCAAACCGCGGTGAAGCTGGTCTCCTTCCCCGGTTTGCTCTCTCGTTCCCGGAACCCCGAGCAAGCAGGTCTCCTTCTCTGCGGTTTGCTGGGTGGCTCCGGGAACGTGAGAGCAAACCGCGGCGAAGCTGGTCTCCTTCCCCGGTTTGCTCTCTCATTCCCGGAACCCCGAGCAAGCAGGTCTCCTTCCCTGCGGTTTGCTGGGTGGCTCCGGGAACGCGAGAGCAAACCGCGGCGAAGCTGGTCTCCTTCCCCGGTTTGCTCTCTCGTTCCCGGAACCCCGAGCAAGCAGGTCTCCTTCCCTGCGGTTTGCTGGGTGGCTCCGGGAACGCGAGAGCAAACCGCGGCGAAGCTGGTCTCCTTCCCCGGTTTGCTCTCTCGGTCCCGGAACCCCGAGCAAGCAGGTCTCCTTCCCTGCTGTTTGCTGGGTGGCTCCGGGAACGTGAGAGCAAACCGCGGCGAAGCTGGTCGCCTTTCCCGGTTTGCTCTCGCGTTCCCGGAACCCCCCTTGAAGCCGCCCAACAGCGCTGCAGTGTGGCCACATCTAACACCACTTGCAGCGCTGGTTGCTGTAAGTGTGGTCACTCTGCAGCGCTGGCCCTATACAGCTGTACTAATACAGCTGTAACAACCAGCGCTGCAAAATTTTAGATGTAGACATGGCCTAAGGAAGCAAGTAGATGAGAAAGGAGAATTCCTGCCAGTTCCTCTCTCTTGTGGATACTTCCCCTGCATGAAGAGGAACACTAAGACCAGCATCCATACTAGCAAACCTGGACACAGCTTGATAGCATGAAGAAGTCTGAGTTCTAGTGCTTGTTGAGAATTTTTCCCTGACAAAATTTTTATTGGAAAATGCCAGTTCGTTAAAACCAAAATTTCATGGAAAAGGGTCAGTTTTGACAAATTTCTTGACTCCAAAATTTTTGAAAAAAAAAAGTCTAAATATTTTGCTCTGACCCTTTCTGAATGAAAAATTCCAGTTTTCTGATTCAAAGTTTACATTTTTTTAAACTAAAAGTTGTTGATTGTGGATCTAACCTGACATTCGAGAGACAAGATGGGTGAGGTAATATCTTTTAGTGGACCCACTTCTGCAATAGAAGTGGGTCCACTAAAAGATATTACCTCACGTACCTGGTGTCTCTAATACCCTGGAACCAACACAACTGCAACAACACTGCATATAACTTGATATCATTAAGACATCATTTCTCTGTGGGCATGATTGGGAAGGGGAATGGAAGATTAAGCTGTCAATAAGGCAATGCCAAGCATTAGGCTGGAGTCAGTCTAGCTAAGATAAGCAAGAATATCCTGGTACTAGAGACAATGGACAACATAAACTATGAATGTAGAGATCAGGTTATACATGAAACAGTGCATAGACAGAGCATGCTGTACAGGGTTTTGTTCCTAGAAGGTAACCAAGCCAAGCATGAAGCGTATGTTAGTAAAGATGTATATCAGGTGTCAAGGCTGATTCCCCACTCAGGCACTTTGAGTGCAGAAGGTGGGGGCCCACAAGGATTCTAAAAATTAATACTGACCACTCCAGGCTGGTATTAAACTCCCAAGGTTACAGCTTCTCTCTGACCTTGGATTGGTAGATGCTGCCACCACCCAAGTGCAGAACCCCTTTGAGAGCCCAGGAAGGCTCACTTGGAAATTCCTTCCTGTAGGGTACCCTCAAGCCCTTTCATCCCCTTCCTTCCCTCTTCCCCACCCCACTCCAGGGAAGAGCTGAAAAACAAAAAGAAAAGGAAATTAGCTGTTTCCACCAGCTAATTAAACAACATGTGAACAAAGCTCTTAGACACAAAAATCCAATTTTGTTCTTTAAAAAGAAAGAAAGAAATAAAGAAAGAGAATATTTCTGGGAACTCAGGCTATTGCTAGATTTTAAAAGAGCAACCACAAGGATTAAGCACCAAGAATAGCTTTCTTGGTCCAGCTTAAAGGTTAGAAGTAAAATAAAAGCACCTGGGGTTTAGCACAGAGGAATCCACAAGCCATAAAGAAATAAAAGGGATAAACCTAACTGCATCTTCCTAGACATTTCCTGATCTACTTACATATCTGGGGGTTTAAATGAGTAGTCTCTAGGTATGATACTGATGATTTTTTCATACCTGGCCCAAGCTTCTTACAGCAGAGCTGCTGCTTTCTTTGCCTCTCCCCATGAGAACAACAACAACAGACAAAAGGAGAGTAGTTTCAATTGTAAAAAGTTCTAGCCTTCCCACTGGCTCTTTTGGGCAGGTGCCCACTCACTTCCTGTTACCTGTGTATTGCAATGAGACTTTTTGTAACCCTTTACAGATAGCGCAATTAGAGAACAGCTACTAAGAGGGATTTTAGAGCTACTGGATGGCTTGCTGTCCATAATTTACCCCCGTCCCCTTCATTTATCACATAAGGAAACGTTTTTCTGTATAACTTTGGATTTGTGATTTACTTTGCATCCAGCCCCTGTATTTGAGCTTTGCCAGTCTCAGCAAAGTGCTGCTATATGGCAAATAAAGATACTTGACTGCTGAATTCTGTCGTCAAATTGAGTTTTGGGGAACCAAGTAAAGCAGACT
Source organism: Gopherus evgoodei (assembly GCF_007399415.2). Lineage (NCBI taxonomy): Eukaryota > Metazoa > Chordata > Testudines > Testudinidae > Gopherus > Gopherus evgoodei. Next base: position 11,572,159 of record NC_044337.1, read on the forward strand.
CCTGAGGCATTCCAAAACCTATGGTAGTAAAATATTAAAATAAAAAAATACTGTTGAAATCAAAATGAAAAGTTCTAAAAGTACTGAAATGAAATATTGTTTATTTCACACGCACACACACAATTTTTGGTTTGCAAAATTTTTCAGATTTCAATTTTTTTGTACCACTACAGGATGGAATGTTTTTAAATTGCTTGTGGGACAGGGAACCATTTTCTGCCCAGCACTAATCATTTCCCTGAATGCATCAGCATTCCCTAGCATGGCCACAGCCTGTTGTCCAGTGATTCAGAAGAGTCAACCAGCATCTGTTGGAGTTATTCATTAACAAGTGTTAATGGATGTAATAATGTCTGTCTGTCTATATCGTGGAGGACTCAGAGGGGGAAGGGAGTGCTGCATCTCTGGCCCAACTGCTGCTGCTAACAGCCTTCACTACAGTTGCCTGCATTTCCAATAGGGTGACCAGATAGCAAGGACAAGGAATGGAGGGTAATAGGCAGAGGCGACTCTAGGCATTTTGCCGCCCCAAGCACGGCAGGCAGGCTGCCTTCGGCAGCTTGCCTGCGGAGGGTCCGCTGGTCCTGTGGCTTCGGAGGACCTCCCGCAGGCGTGCCGCCAAAGGCAGCCTGCCTGCCGCCCTCGCGGCAACCGGCAGAGTGCCCCCAGTGGCTTGCCCCCCCAAGCACATGCTTAGCATGCTGGGGCCTAGAGCCGCCCCTAGTAATAGATGCCTATATAAGAAAAAGCCCCAAATACTGGGACTGTCTCTATAAAATTGGGACAGCTGTCTCTGTAATTTCCAAGAATAACCTCATTTATAATGCCAGCAGCCTTTCCTTACCAAGATCATAATTTCTTCCTATTGTATCCAATACTAATACCCTGCCTCTTTTCAAGAATTCTTCAGGAGAACAATTCACAGTGCCAGGGTGTTTGTTTGAAAGCATCTTCTGGAGGTTGAGCTGCGTCTGTGCCACAGTTCAAAAAGCCCATCTCCTAGCGCTTTCACTGCTGCTGCTAACCCCAACATTTTAAAACTGAACACTTAAAATTCAGGTTGAATAATCTCCTCTCTGCCTAACTAATTTCATATAGATAGAGACAGAGGGGAGAGGATACAGCTTTGCAGCACTGCCTACATTCTCTGAATAGGTTCACCTGGACATCCTCATGTATTAATAATAAAAAAATATGTAAATTTCAATAGCCTTTTCCCTCCTAAAAGATGCAGAAATGCTTTACAGACAAAGTTCAGGAATATGACCACATCTCCACTAAAATGCAGCTGCTTCTTGGGGGGGCTGCAGCAGATGTCAGCGCACAGCACCACTACACATGAGTTTAGGATAGGAAGTGATGAAGGATACCAGGTCCAATTGAAACTGCAGAGGAAATTTGAAAAGGCGGAATAAAGCTACGTGTACTTGAATTTGACCAGGAACCTGGTTCTAGCACATCTATTCTTCTGAAAAGTGCCAGGAGAGCCTCATTAATCCAAGATGGTCAGGGCAGGGGTACATAAGAATGGCCATATTGGGTTAGACCAAAGGTCCACCAAGCCCTGTACCCTATCTACCGACAGTGGCCAACTCCAGGTGCCCCAGAGGGAGTGAACCTAACAGGCAATGATCAAGTGATCTCTCTCCTGCCATCCATCTCCACCCTCTGACAAGCAGAGGCTAGGGACACCATTCTTTACCCATCCTGGCTAATAGCCAGGTACTTTTTTTTTTTTATCTCAACCTCACCTCCAGCTATGCGATGTCTCCTAATATCCCTCTGTGATATTAGTTCAATTCTATTTCAGATGGAATCACACCACTTATTCATTCACCAGCATCTTTACCTGCAGTAGAGTACATATTCCCTAATCACTCTCCCATCCAATTACTGACCTGCCCGATCTTACTCAGCTTGCGAGAACTAATGAGATTCTAAGCCCTGGCAACAGGACATTCCCACAGTGTTCTGGTTTTGCACAGGTGTCCACGCTGATTTTTATTATAAACCAATATTTTAATAACCAAAGTTTTAATATAACAGACCACTTGGCCAACCTCTGCCATCTGCCAGTCCGTGTCTCAGCAACAGCCCCCGGAGCACCAAGATGAGTTTGGAGACCAGCCACATTGCTGCTTGGCCCTACTGTGGTATGCTCTGGTTTGCAAGTGAATTCAGGGAGCTCAGATGTCAGCATCAGGCTCTAAGCAATCCAGACTCCACTGAGCACAATGGTTCCAGGGGGAGGCTCCAGGTCGGGGCATAGCACAGAGCACAACATAGGACTCTATATAATAAAATTCTAGGATTGTCCCTTGGAAGCCTATTATGTCTGTAGCGTCAGTGTGAAGTGATGGAAGCAGCTGCAAACGTGGTTGAGAGTCTTTCTGTTCAGAATATCATCAAGTTTAATCATCACTGGCTGTCACGGTCTGTTACTGTCCAGTGTTTAAGTTCTCAGCCATTTTGACTTTATGAATTACACTTCTGCAACAGCAAGGCATGTATCCCAGACCATTGTGATATCAGAAGTAACTCAACCAATCAATACCCTTACGCTACGGCTAATTTGCATGCAACAGTTTCCGTGGTTGCATGCACAAGATAGTAGATTGCTTGGCCCAGTTGCCACCTACATAAACCAACACAAATCTCCCGGTGCAACTGCCCTCCCCGCCTCGACACAAATCAACACAACCGACACACTGCAGCTCAACTAACAAACACAAGAACTCCAGACACACACGGCCTCTCAACACAGCACACACCTCTCATTCACTACTCACATAAATCAACAAAAATCTACCAGCACTACACATACACTCACCCACCCTCACTCATACCATGAAGCTATACGCCTGAATGGCGATGCACACAGTTTTAATTTCCCAGCCACTTTGAATTTATGAATTACACCCGAGAGGCAGTATGGACTTTCAGTCACTAGTTGTTTCATAAGGAAGGAAGGGTGGGAGGGTCCAGAGGCTGGCATGAAAGATGTTTGGAAAGTTACAGTGAGATTCACAGGGGGGACTTAGATGCTGCAATGTTGAGCCTAGCAGCACTTAACTTTCAGATGTCCTGTTGCCTTGTGGAGTTCATAGCCCGGAGTTAGATGTCCAAGCTCCTTATGAAATGCACGAGGAGAATTAGGCACCTAAAAAAGAGAGTCACAAAAGCCAGCATGCTGAGCACGGAGCCATCTAAGCTAGCCAGCAGGAAATACCAAGGAAAGGGTGCGGTCTTAGCCCTGCCCCTCAAAGGGAGGTAGGTGTTTAACTCTGCTCTCTCGCTAGGCTTCTTAACCAGATTAGTATTTTTGTTGTTGTTGGAAACTGAGAAGGAGGAGGAGCAGCAGCAGCCCTCTTCCCCTCTTTACCCAATAGTCCAATGTTTAGAGCATTCACCCAGGGTGTGGCAGACCTGCTTTCAGATTATTTTTCTGCTTGATGAAGCACAGGGATCTGAATTTTGGTCCACCACATGTTAGGCGCAGGCCCAAGCCTCTGGATTATGGGGCAGCCTCAGACAGGTCTCAGTCAGTCTGCCCTGTTGAAGGTGTTCTATTGTGCATATCTACCTAAATAACCACTGTGCCCGAGACCAGGTGAAAATGATTCTGTTGCCCAGCAGTTAGGGCACTCAGTTGAGAGACCCAGGTTCTAGTTCCCCTGTGCCAATGAATAGGTAAGAATTTATATACAGTGCAGTAGCTTCAGCAATTGAAAAAGACATACTCCAGTGGCTAAGGTACTCTGTGGTGGTTCTTGGGGTACCCAGGACTGGCAGTCACCTTGTTAGCTCCCTGCCTCCAGCAAGAGAGAGATTTGCTTTTGCTTAATGGGGTATCAGCTCCCTGATGCTGCCAGACTTAAGTCACCCCAGCACTCTCCTCCAGGCTATGCCAGCCCTTCCTTTGTTTTGCAGGTTTAAGAATAGGTGCACACCAGTCCCTGAGCCCCATTGATGCATTCCCCCTGTAGTGCCCAGCCCCTTGTCCACTGAACATTCACAAAAATACCAGGTCTGTTGTCCCCAGTAGAACACTGTGCACACCAACTTGTGTGAGTCAGTTCAGGTTAGCCACTGAATATCAAAGCACTTAGATATCTTTATAGTGGAAACAAGGATTAATTTATTACCAAAGATTCAAGATCCGAGCAACACTGAGTATGGATACTGGAAACAAATACAAAATAAGTCATAACATGCATTCTAGAGACTAAACTTAACAAACAGGCTAAACTCTACTCTTAAGAAGTTTATCTCATCCCCAAAGTCCTCTGGGGTGTGTTCAGCCAAGGCTGGCTGAGAACCCATTTTCATGAATGTAAACACACTGCTGTTTACTTCCTAGTTTCAGGATAAAAGGGTGTTTTCCTTACCTTTTATTATACTCACCAAAGTTCATTGTCTATACTCAGAGACAAGATAATCATCCACAGCTTATTTTTTCCTGTGTGCTGCTTCCCTGTTGACTTCAGATCTCTTCTTTGATTTCTTTTGTAAGTGAGCATCCATTGTGTTAGCTTACAATGCTTAATTTACCTCCTACAGAGAGACAGGGGAATAAACATCTCTTGTGCAACAGAACACCTGTGTTTTTCACTTGTGCTTGTGACTCATGCCTTGATACAGACTCTAAGAGCATATTTTCAGTATAAATATATAACCCCTTTTATAGTATCTGTGCATACATTTCACACCAATAGTAGTGATCAGTGTGACCCTGGCTTTCATTTCAGACCTCACATCACACTCTTTGGTGAACCTGAACGAACCTACCAGAATTAGAACATTCTTTTAACCTCCTTGTTGGCTTAGGTCACAACTCTCCTGGGAGCTGGGAGAACCCCCAGTTCAAGTCTCTATTCTTCATCAGGCTGAGGGAGATTCAAACCTGCATCTCCCACATCTTGATTGAATGCTCTAAGCACTGCCTAAGGGTTATAAAGAAGGCACTGCCTCCCTTGATACCCTTTGTGTGGGTTTAGGCATACTCAGAGCAGACCAACCAGCTCAGCCCCCTAACGCAGTTAGGTGGGGAAAGCCTAGTTTGTGAATTCCATTGGGGTTTAGGAGGCAAGCTGCTGGGTAGTGTCAGGACCTAGGCAACTCAGCGCATGCCCAGCTGCTAGCACCTCAGGGAGTTTAACGGTGGAAATGTAAGTACCTATGGGATTACAGCAGCAGGTGAACAGGGGTTTTGTGAATGCCGGTGGCACCTAAATGTTGGTCTTGGTGAAACTAAAGCAGCAGTCAGGTGCCTATGTCCCCTTGAGACTGCCACTCTCAGTGCATGCTGAGAAGAGAGAGGAAGTCAATGAGAGGGCTACCCCCCAGGCCACTCCAAATTCCCAGCTACCTGGGATACTGTATAAATGAAGGTATGTCTAGTCAACAAACCAGGTTGCCCTTTAGGTGAGAAAACAACCACACGCTGTTTTAAAAGGGCTGGGCACTGATTGAATTTGGACAGCCAGTCAGAGAGCTTGACCACCCTACTTCTCTTGCCCATAAGAGCTCTGCAAAACTTTCATCTCAAAACTCGTTACCAAGCGAACCTCACTTGGATGAATGTTCTGTTACAAACATGAAGATTAATTAGGCCACAGCTGCTAGGATTTGTCACCCTTCCACAACACCTAGGGCCAAGTCTCTAGTGAGCTCAGGCATGCTTGTCTCAAGTGGGCACGGGCTAATTCATGCGTCACTTTCCATATTGAGAGGCACTGCTCTGGGAAGCAAAATTTTTATTCTATTCCATCCAATGGCCCACAAGCAGGACATAATTCTTCCTCTCCACCCCAACCCACAGTTCTAATTAGCACTGTGACCAAAACCTTTATAGCAGCAGAATAGGACAAATAGCCACGATGCCATTTAGGATCTGGGCTGGCCTGGGCTAAAACCAATTATCTCTGGCAACAAGACACTCCTGTGAATGCTTTTGCTATTACGAGGAAATGAAGCCACCTGAGAAGCAGGCTGCTTGCAATGAACTAATGTAGGCTAATGAGTCATCTGGATCTCTGGGCGGTGCATGAACAAATCCAGCTTCCTCTGAAAGGGAATATATAAAACAGAGCAAAGAGGGTGCTCAGGGAGGGGTAGATAGATCTGCTTGCTTTGGTGTGGGAGGGCTTTGAATGAAAAATCCCCCTCCCCTCCCCATATATTATAAAAGCCTTTGATAGTTTAGTGACTTGGGTAAAGTGGCCTTGGGAAATAAATGCCCCCATGCCCAGTTTAAAGAAACCACACTTCACTCGTGCTTTAACTCTCCCGAATCATGCAGGCATCTCAGTCTTTATGCTATCACTCCAGCAGCCCCTTCCCAAGCATTGGGAGAGACTAATGTTGCAATTTACTCTTCCCAGCAAGGGGGGGAAACCTGGACTCAATTGTGACAGGTCAATAAGTCAAGGGAGGGGGAAGAAATGGCTCTGAAGAACAAAGCATCCCTTTCAGTAGTGCAGTTTATCCCCATGCTTTTTTACCATGGGGAGATGGGCAAAACAGCATCTCTGATGTGCCGAAGGGGAAAAAATTCCACTCCTTAGTAAAGGAGTGATTTTTAGTGCAATGTAGCTGCAATGAACAATTAAAGCCATTTCCTCTTTTAGATACTTGCAAATATTAGACCCTCTACACCGAGACATCTTGTAGCCCACAAAGCCAGGGCTTCTGCACATTGACTTCAAGTACCAGATCCCTTATATTATCAGTCTTTCCTATTAACCGAGGCACTGTTATCATGCAAAGATAGGTGTTGTGAGCTAGCCATTCTCCCCTCCCCCGAGCCAAGAGTAGCTGCAGACTCAGGAGGCTCAGATAATTTGGGGGATGGTTCAGATAACTGTGAATGTTCATGTGCTTCTATCAATGACACCCAGACTCTGAATTATGTTAAATTTTGGCCATTGCTACATTTGACCGACATTGGGCAGCTGGGAGGGAAAAGCCACATGGAAATTGGTGAGGGTCCAGTGAATTTCTCCAATTGGATTGTGGCGATCAGTACAGTGGAAGTGAAGGATACAAAAGATGATCCAGTGGTTAGCATACTAGCCAGGGTCTCAGGACACCTGGGCTCAGTTCCCTGCTCTGTCATAGATTTTCTCCACGACCTTGGGAAAGTCACTTAGTCTCTTTGTGCATCTGTTCCCCATTTGTAAAATGGGGGTGATAGCATGCCCTCCCTCACGGGGGTATTGAAGGTTGGGAGGTATTCAGACTGTATTGTAACTGGTGCCCTATCAGTACCTAGTTAGGATAGATAAAGTCAGGGTACATCCTTTACCAGGGCCTAGTAGTAAAAATCAAATCCTCACTGACTCTGCAGCTATTCCCTAGGCCAGTGGGTAGCCTGCTGCATCTCAGAAAAACCAACCCTGCCGAGAGTGAGATCTTTGCACTGTTTAGATCTGTTTAGATGAGAACTGACAGATTTTTCCTTCACCCATGCAGCAATGACCCGACCATGGTCGGTGGGGTTTGAGCAGTGCTGCCGAGTGACACAGTGCTCCATATTTACCAGGCATTTATGTGATGTGCATTTTTATGACACATAAAATGCCAGCGCTTCTGCAATGAGCAGAGGTGGGTTCCAGGAAGAAGCAGAATCTGTGCTCATGCCTTGAAGCTTTCCAGTTTCCCCCACAACAGTCGCCTTCCCAGAAGGAGTTCACTGCTTGTCTTTTAGAGCGCATAGAACTCCTCCCCCGTCCTACTCAGTGCCTCTATTCCGCAGTAACTAGCCCCCTATTGGTATCACAGCTAAGGGTATTGGATTATATAGTTATCCCCCTAGAAAACAGAGCACTATTTCCAGGATCTAAATTACATTCATACTAATAGTGTTCAGTATTTCATAGTCGTTTGTCAGCCTTAACTTTTCCACACAACACTCCTTACAGCTAGACATTATTGTTCTCATTTTACTGAGGCACGCAGACTTTAAAGACCAGGTTCTAAAAACACTGAGCCTTCACATTTTGTGTCAGATTTTCAAGAGTTGAGCTCCCATTAAGGCATCAAAATAAGTACCTGGATTTTCGAAAGGTGTCCATGGGAGTCTGTCTATTGACTTCAGTAGGATTTGGACCAGTGCTTGAGTGGTGAGATGATGGCTGAGTCTGCGTGCTCATCTAGTCTCTGGCCTTCTTGATGAGATTGTCAGTTATGTCATTAGTAGTACTTTTCCATGTTGTAGCCATGATGGTTCCAAGATATTAGTGAGATAAGGTGGGTGAGGTAATCTCTTTTATTGGACCAACTTCTGCAGGTGAAAGAGAGAAAAGCTTTCAAGCTTACACGGAGCTCTTCTTAAGGTCTGGGAAAGGTATTCAGAGTGTCACAGTTAAATACAAGGTGGACTAAATAAGGAATTAACACATGTTGCAAGAGATCATTCAAGGCAAAATGGAAAGTTTACAACTCTACAGTCCTAGGACAGAGGAGGGTTAATGGATTACTTACAGATTGTTGTAATGAGCCATATGTCCAGTGTCTTTATTAAGTCCATGATTTTTGGTATCTTGAAGAGATATGAATTTAAGTTCCCAGGTTTGTTTTTTGAAGGTATTATGCAGGTTTCCTTTGACAATGAGGACTCGGAGGTCAGAGATAGTGTGATTGTTTTGTGAAAAGTGTTTGCCCATGGGTAATATAATGTTTTCTTTCTTTATCATTTTTCTGTGTGAGTTCATTCAGGAGCATAGTGATAGTCTGGTTTCACCTACTTGTTGTAACTGGGGCATTTAGTGCACTAGATGAGGTATACCACGTATTGTGATAGGCATGTGGAGCACCCGAGGATCTTGAAAGGTGTGTTGTGGGAGATATTGATAATTGCAGCAATGGAGATATGTCTGCAGGTTTTGGATCTGATGTTATGGAAGGGGGTGGTGTCACTTTGAGTTGGTGGATCTTGGTGTGTGGGGAGATTGTTTGTGATGATGAGCTTGGCTAGGTTGGGGAATTATTTGAAGGCTAGAAGAAGGGGTCAGGAAAGGAGGGGTCCCCATCGAGTACAGGTTGTAATTGTTTAACAATACTCCATGTGGGCTCCAGTGTGGGTTGGTAAGTAACAAGGGTGTGCGATTGGAGGGTTCTCTCAGGGTTTTTGGGTGGCCTGTTCCATGAAGCGACCTACTTCTCTGGTGGATTGTCCTTGTTTGGTGAAGGGGGTTTTAAGTGTCTTAAGGTATGTATCCCAGACATTCTCCTCGCAGCAAATTCTGTGATATCTGAGTGCGTGGCCAAACAACAGATTTCTTGGTGAGCTAGGGGTGGTTACTGGATGTGTGAAGATAAGTGTAGTTATTTGTGGGTTTCTTGTATATAGTTCTTTGTAGGATTCCATTGCTGAAGCTGATTGTGGTGTCCAGGAAGTCGATGCTGGTCTGGGTATGTTCTAGAGAGAGTTTGATGGATGGGTGTTGGTTGTTGAAGTCGTGGTGGAAATCTATGAGGGAGTTTAGGCAGTCTGTCTACTGTATCATCAATGTATCTAGGGTATATCACTTTGTTTTGTGGTGCATTTGTGGTACTGGTATTTTTGTGGTTTTTATGGTATGGACTCAACCACACTTTTTTTATTTAGACTGACCCCCAAACAAGCCCTCTAGGTCACTACCAGTTTGGGCTGGATTTGAACCAACAACCTAGAGGGGAAAACCTCTATAACCTATTACCAATTCTCTAATGTACTCAATCCCACAGACTGGATATTTCTTATTTATATTGCGTAATACAGATATGCCCTGGAGACTGAATTCACATCACAAATGCACTCCACTGACTTTCTGGACATCCATTCATCACCAGCTTCCCAGATTTCTCTGTGGTAGCTTTTGGTGATGTTTACCAAGTTTGTGGCACGCATGTCTACAGTGGGCATTCCCTGCTCAGCCACCAGTGTAGCTAAACCAGTATAACCCCCTCACATACACAGGCAAATTTGCAATTTAAATCAATATAGCTTACTCTGGTCTCAAACAGACCTTTCTAGTCCGGATGGTTGTGTCAGTTGCAGCTACATTTTTCACAGAATAGATAAGGCCTGAGTCTCAATTTACATGCAACTGTTAGAGTTAAAAACAACGTTTCCGGGAATAAACCAGTCAAAAATGTTTAGTGCTAGGCAGCATGGTGAATAGAACAGATGTTTGGGTGAAAGCAACCACTCCATAAAAAAACAGCCACAATTTTAGGGCCTGATCCATGTGACAGAGGTTAGTCACATGGCTTCAGGGACGGTGCAACCATTTAGGTGGACTAGGCAGTTGCCTAGGGCTCCGAGATTTGGGGGCGCCAAAAAGCGCTCCCAATTTTTTTTTAAACGGTTGAGCAGCCGCTGCTGCCGGGACAGAGAAGGAGTCTGAGCTGCCGGCAGCAGCCCGCAGTCCAGGGTGTCCCCTGGGTCAGGGCGCCGCCGCGGAAGCTGGCAGCCCAGGGTGTCCCCTGGGTCAGGGCGCCCCCGGAGGGGGCGGCAGGCAGCTCCCATGGAGCTGCCGCAGTGGTGCCTGCGGGCGGTCCGGTGGTCCGCAGCTCGGGTGGAGCTGCCGCAGTCATGCCTGCGGAAGGTCGGCTGCTCGCAAGGCTCCGGTGGACCTCCCGCAGGCACCACTGCGACAGCTCCACCGGAGCCGCGGGACCAGCACGCGGGCCTAGGGCACTCAAAACCCTAGTGCTGGTCCTGCATGGCTTAATGCACTATGGGAAGGTTCTTAGATACCACTTTGCCGGGTGCACTGTAAGAACTTGCATAGCACAGACTAGAAGGAGTGCTTCCAAGAATGAAGTCTTCATTTCCACAGAGCTGAATGATGACCTTTGGTGCATTTCATGAAGTGATCTCTTTGGAAAGCACTATATTACATCTCAGTTACTCTACAAATAACATCTTGGGATTACAACCCGATGTTAATAAATGCGGTTAATCGTCAATGAGAGAGTCTCAGCCATTATGCACTGACGATGTAATTTTATACCTCGCCAAACCAGAAAAATCAGTTCCATTCGTTTTACATTTGCTGGATAGATTTGGGGCCTTTCAAGGTTAATGTCACTAAATCATCTGGTAATTCTAAGAATCATTTGAGTATCTGGAAAGAACGTGCCCTTTTCATATTTCTAAGAAAGGTTTAAAATACTTAGATATTAATTTCCCCCCTAAACCCAGCCATTTATATAAAGCCAACTATGTCCCTACATTAAAACAAATATGCAGTGACCTTGATAAGTAGTCTACTTTACACGTAAGTTGGATGGGATGCATTAACACCATTAAAGTCATCACTGTCCCAGTCAGTTATATCTTTTCTCATTAATTCCCATTTCACTACCAAGCCAGTTGATACACTTCCCCCACCCCTGAAAAGCTGATGGATGATTTTGTTTGGGAGAAAGAAACCACTGCTTATAAGAAGAGCCACAACATTAAGGCCTGATCCAAAACCCAGTGAAGACTGTGGGAAGCCTGCCATTTACTTCAATAGACTTTGAATCATGCCGTCAGACTGCAGGGTCCTGGCAGTGTCATGTCTCCCTACTTTACTGGACTTGTGGTCCTTAGAGCTGTCTGCTGCTTTCATAGGCCAGCTGAAATGCACTGGATGGCTAAGCAGCCAAATGTATTCAATATTACAGCAGTAGAAAAGATTTGAGTCAATATGATTAGATCAAGGCAAGAGGTGCTAGAATCTCATATCCCTAGAGGCCCTGCTGTCCAAGCCTAGGAGAAGATCTTGAAATGCTGAGGTGATGATTTGGGGCGCCTATGTACCACTTATACATTCTGTTAGATACTGGGGACTCCCTATGCGTATGGGTGTCAGACCACATACTTCATTTTGAATGCCGGGTTTGGTTGCCTTCGCTGTTATCTTTTATCTCCATATTGAGATAGACCTAACTTGCTATTAAAGCACATTCAGCACCAGTTCAACTGCACCCATCACCAACACATGGTGTTTCTCCACGCCTCATCTGTACAATAGCGATAATGCTACTTCCCTGTTTCACAGGGCTGTTATGAGGATAGACTGTTTGGTGTCTGTGCAGTGCTATGATACTGTGCTCAGATAGGTGGATAAACAATATAATTCATGCAAATTGTAAAATTCACGAAGGCTGAGATTTTCACTCTGTTAGATCTTTTTCAAAAATACCAGTCTAAGCTGTCACAATTTCAATTAAGGCTTGAACTTACACAAAGGTATCTAACCATCAGAGAAGTAAAGTTCCAGAACAGCCTTCCAAGAGGAGTAACGGGGGCAAAAAACCTTAACTTGTTTCAAGACTGAGACTGACAAGTTTATGGAGGGGATGGTATGATGAGGTTGCTTACAATGGCATAGGGCCCATCCATGACTGCTATTAGCAAATTTCTCCAATGGCTGGTGATGGGACACTAGATGGGACACTAGATGAGTTACTACAGAGAAATCTTTCCCAGGTGTCTAGTTGGTGGGTCTCACCCACACTCTCAGGGTCTGACTGATCACCATTTTTGGGGTCAAGAGAAATTTTCAGAACAGTGGGGAGAGCTCCCAACAGTTATTCCCAGAAGTATTTGTAAATAACTTTTTGTAATATGCTACCAGCTCTTCTACCCACTCATTTGAACCATTGGTGAAAACCTTTACAGCCTAGCACCACTGTTGTTTGTTATTTGAATTGCAGTAGCATCTGGGGACCCTAGTAATGTAACAGGATTCACTGCGCCAGGCGCTGTACAAATACAGAACAAAAACACAGTTCCTGCCCCCAAAGAGCTTAGAGTCTTTGTAACAGCACTTCCAGTCTCCTGATCTCTTCAACTCCCTTCGTTCGGTGCCTTTCTGGGGGGGTCAGTGAGACTGACTGCACAATTCACTGACTTGTTAGACTGTGGAGTGCTTTCTCCTCCACAGCAGGGTGCAGGATGCAAGTTGTTTCTGTAATTTTCAATTTCTCCACTTCCTAGGGGACCTCCGTTCTCTAAATATTCACCTCATTTAGGAGGCTTTCCTGACAGCTCAGCCAGCAGGGATCAAAACTTTACAATTTCATTAGTATGCTGGAGTGAAGACAGGGTAAATATTTATTTGAAGCTCTTTAAAAATGAGGAAGCAGCAGCTAGAGCAGCTGCAAGGCCCATCATTAATCTACATTAAGGGTGTTATAATGTGGCTGTCCAACAGAAGTGTAGCTCAGGTTAGCAGCAGCAGAGCTGGTTTGAACCTGGAATTTCCATTCTATGGAAAATTCCAAAAACTTTATATTTTTTTCACCACTCTGATTCAAAATAAACGTTTGAAATTTCCTGTGGAATGAGAATTCTGGATTCTGACCAGCTCTACTGCTAACCTGATGAACTGAGCCAAACTTGAGTTGGACAGCCACACTATAATGCCCTTGATAAAGGTTAATGATGGACCAATCCAAATTTTCATTCAGGAAATTGAAATGACATTTTATTTTGACGTTATTGAAACAGTTCATTTTGATAAGGTCAAAATATTTAGTTTCGATTTGATTGAGTCGGCTTATAGGTTATAATCTATATAATAAAAAGTCCAGGTGTTTTGACTGTTATGGTTACAGTAACATAAAAGGTGAAATGAAATATTTCCACTTTATCAAAACAATTCATTTTAATCATTTTCAAAGTTGGACAAAATTGCTATATTCCGGCAGGACATTTCAATTTTGTTGAATCAGCCTTTTCTGACAGAAAAACATTATGTAGGAAAGTTTGTTAGCCCCCGTCCAGTGAGCAATGGAGTTTAGGGTACAGGGCCCTGGACTGGTAGTCAGTGGCTTGGGTTGTCTTTCCAATTCTATCACCGACCTGCTCTGAGACCCTGAGCTAGTCACATCTCCTCCCACCTTTTGTCTGTTTTGTCCAGTCTGGTCTACACCCTCAGTTAAAACACATGTTGCACCAGTCCAGCTGCACCTCTAACCAACTCTTGTTATTAGCATTTCTCTGTGCCTTGGCTTTCCCATCCGTAAAAAGGGGATGATAATTCTACTTTGCTACCTCAGTAATGAGAATAAACTCATTAGTCTACGTCAGGGGTAGGCAACCTATGGCACGTGTGCCAAAGACAGCATGTGAGCTGATTTTCTGCGGCACTCACACTGCCTGGGTCCTGGCCACTGGTCCGGGGGCCTCTGCATTTTTATTTAATTTTAAATGACCTTATTTAATTTTAAAAACCTTATTTACTTTACAGACAACAATAGTTTAGTTTAGGGTCACCGGGCTGGTGCTGCTGGTGGAGCAAAATATTGGGATAAATTGCGTCCTGACCAAAAATCGGTTGGGACATCTGGTCACCCTAGTTTAGTTATATATTATAGACTTAGAGAAAGAGACCTTCTAAAATCTTTAAAATGTATTAGTGGCACATGAAACCTTAAATCAGAGTGAATAAATGAAGATTCAGCGCAGCACTCTGAAAGGCTGCCAACTCCTGGTCTATGTGAAGACTGAAATACCATTCGCATACTCTACATGAGGGTTGGATTTGAACCTGTGATCCATTACCAGTCCCTGGAACCTACCCACAAATATCATCACATCATGTTGTCAGCCCACAAGAACCTCCTGCTCCAAGATCCTTAACTCAGGAGTTTGGAGTCGTATACTCTGAACTTTATGCTTATCATCTGAACTTACACATTAACTCTAATTTGAATGTAGCTTCTCTTAGGTGCTCAGGTAACATGGTGAGGGAGAGCATATATGTTTCGACAGAGAGTTGTTCCGTGTTTTACACAGTGGTTTCCTCTCTGGTTGCTCATAGTAGACAGACCTGTTCAAATCATTAACCATGTCATGAATTAAATAGCTGAGTAAATAAAAATGGGCTTATCAAGGACACAGCAACCATTATATTAAGCTGATCTCCATATGCAGTGAGAACATTGGTGCTAATGAGCCACATGATTTTCCATTTGTTTTCCCATTTGAAGGGAACAGCCATCAATTTTCAGCATGAATGACATTTTGTTTACATTAAGGGAAACGAAAAGCAAGTGTCTACCAGAGCACACGGTGTGCAGAATTGCTATACTTCAGCATGCATTAAACATGAGTCGAGCCCCAAAAAATCATGAGATTGACTTAAAAATAATGATTTTTTTAAATAAATACATTTTTATATGCCTTCTAGTTTCTGAGCCTTTAGGTGGAACTCACTTCACATTCTCAGGTTTTTCTCTGCAATGAGGCAAGCTAGAAACATACTTTTAAGAAAAAACAGTGAAAGCTGAAATTCTCACAGTCACTTGACTCCAGGAGCTGGGGCTTTAAAGGAAAAAAACATGAATTATTGTGAAACTCTCAATGAAATCCCAAAAGCTGGCAATGCTGAGCACATATGTCTGTCCTCCAACATGCCACATCAACTCTGTGTCACAAGAGGGCAGCTGCCTTTCCAGCCATCAGGCACCTAGAAATTTAAAGGTGTATTACAGAGAAAATAAGATAATCATGTTTGCTTTGCTGCATGACTAACAATGCCACACTGGAGCCATGGACACCATTTCTTCCCACTGTGTACCCAGCCATCTCGATTCAACTAGCCTTCACTCATTTTAGCCTCAGACTGGCAAAGTTTGTGAAGTGTTTGTGTTGACAGGAGGAAGGGATTTATCATTAAATATTGAACAGGAGTGTTGCTAGTAAAGTGCTAATGTCCTGTGGCAGATGAAAGGATGAATGGACAGGGACTAATGCTACCTATCTCCAGTTTTACATCAGGTGGCCAATTGGGACTGTCTGCTCACCTGCCTAATTGGCACAAAAGGGAGATAACACTTCAGCCTTACCTCTTCTGTAGCTCTAGGGCTGGGTTTGCCAGGCCTGCAGGTGAAGGGCCTGCAGCTGCCTCCTCTGAACCAACATGTCCTCCCAGTCTCATTTCCTAAGGGTGTTATTTCACTGCTGCATCCCAGATAATGTAACCGAATCATTCAATTGAGCATAAAATAGAAATTTGGCTTCTTATCTGCCGGGAAACCAGCTTTACTATTTTCTTTCTGCAAAATACATTTTTCACTATCTTATCTTCTAATAAACAATCCCAGCTCTGCAGGCTGCAGAAATGTTCTGAACACATTTAAGAGAAATATCCCCCCACCCTTAAAACCTCTGTTTTAAAAGCATATTTAAAGGGAAAAAAAGGATCCAATTTGTATTCCATCTTCCTTTGGTGAAAGTATATATTTTTCATAAGCTGTCTTCTGATTTTGAGGCATCTCTCTACTTCATTTTGATTCTCATCTCTTATTTTTACAGACCAGAATTGAAGTACAAACTATTTTTTCCTTCTACCTCCACA
The DNA here is from genome assembly GCF_007399415.2 of Gopherus evgoodei. Classification (NCBI taxonomy): domain Eukaryota; kingdom Metazoa; phylum Chordata; order Testudines; family Testudinidae; genus Gopherus; species Gopherus evgoodei. The sequence goes on from NC_044337.1 coordinate 11,588,502, forward strand.
ACCTTCTTGTTTTAAGGTAAAGGTATTTCACAGTGAAAACCCTCCCTCCCTCCCTACACCTTCACCCATCATGTAGCACTTGCCTAACAGAAGCTAAACATGTCAGTGAAAGGTCAGCTATGAATTTTTAAACCCTAGTATCTCACTCCAGCTGACATCAAAAGCATTAGCTGCAGCACTAAATCACAGAGAGGGAGAATTAAAATATGCAACAAGGTCTTGCTGCAGAATGTTACATCACACAGGATATTCAAGTGGCTCGCAGGCACTATCAGCTTGTGGGAGCAGAACAAGCTGATGTGACATGACACAATTCAGTGGCAGGGGATGGAATTTGTGCATACACATGTCGTCCTTCCTGGATGATCTAGGCAGCTATCAAAGCTGTAAGGGCTCAAGGAAGATTGCTGGCGATGTGTATGAAATTAAACAAGTATTGCCCCATCTATTGATTGTATTACTGATTTACTTTCCCCAGTTAGCACTCTGAAATTTGGTGGGTTCTTGTCACAGTATCAAGCCCAGTATTATCAGAATTATTGTTTTGGGAGCCCAGTGGGATACGGTAATGGCAGCAACACTCCCATTATGGGAAGACCTATTCCTAGCCCTCTGTCTTATCATCGTCATAACTGCACAGCTACACTGGAGCTTAGAGTACCAAGGGAACTGCCATGTACTGGGGGTATCGCTAGGGATGGAGATTTAGCCCTCGTCCAGACTACCCCGCCGTATCGGCGGGTTAAAATCGATTGCTCGGGGATCGATATATCGCATCTAATCTAGACGCGATATATCGATCCCCGAGCGCGCTTATATCGATTCCGGAACTCCATCAACCCCAACGGAGTTCCGGAATCGACACGGAGAGCCGCGGACATCGATCCCGGGCCGTCTGGATGGGTGAGTAATTCGATCTTAGATATTCGACTTCAGCTACGTTATTCACGTAGCTGAAGTTGTATATCTAAGATCGATTCCCCCCCCCCCTAGTCTGGACGAGCCCTTAGCCTGGGATGAGGCCGCCTGGCCCATCCTTCCAGGTTGTTTTAAGGTTTTCCACTGGAAAATACAATTTCATCTAAATCAAAACATTTCACAGGAATTTGTCAGTTTTGATGTAATGTCATTTCAAAACATTTAGTTTCAACTTTATTGTTTTGAGCAATTTTGTTTTGACTTTTATAGCATATTAACAAATTAATGTCACTATATGTCAATATTATTTTTAATATTACATCATAATGTTTTGACATTAACAAAAAGTGTAGCCAGTATCAAAATGAAAGGATTCAGCATTATTTAAACAAAATATTGCAACATTTCCAAATCAGAATTATTTAGCATTTCTGCTTTGTGGAAAATTTCAATATTTTGACTTTTTTTTCTGATTCAGAATGGAAACAAATTTCAAAATATCATGATTTCCTGTGGAACAGAAATTCAGCTTTCTGTCCATCTCTAGTTTCCAGCTGTCCTCTTGGAATCTTTCAATCAATCAATCCATCCATCTATCAGCCCCCTCCCTCTATGCTCACATCTATCCTCCATCCAGCTGTGTCTCTATGCTTATATCTCTCCATCTGACCAGCCATATATTCCTTGGTATCTCCATTTGCCATTCCAGCTAATTTTACATCAGCAGAATATCTAGGCTATCTTGTTGTCTCTTTAGGCACACAGGTGAATAGGCATAGCTAAATGCCAGATGAAAAAGCTTTGCAGCTTAGATGAAAAGGTAACAGGACAATTAAGCAAGATTACGCCTTGAAATATAAGGATGCCTGGTTATATGCCAGGCACTGCTCAGCAATTCTGTATGGACATCTGGGAATGGGGGATACAGTGATTTTATTGTAGTCAGGATTATGTGGACAATTGTCCATTCCCATCAGCAGCAACCCTGGCTCTCTTCACACTGAAAAAGTGTATTTGTTCTTACTTTTGTTTTATCTGGCTCCCATCCTGCTTGGGTCTGTGGCTCTCCCTTATCAGTAGATTACATTGAGATAATACAGAAATGGCCATAAAGCCATTAGTGTTCCTCATGGTGATCCCTACTTGATGCTTTCATTACATCATTGGTTTACGGGAGTTTTATGGAACATTACAATGTAATGAGTGCTTCCAGAAGGAGATGTTATGACATGATTCTGGCTGCCATTGTGTCAGACTCCTGAAAACACAGCGAGAAAGTTGGCATGTGTGTCCTCCACACCTACCTTAGAGTCGAATCATAGAACAGTAGAGTTAGAAGGGACCACATAGGTCATCTAGTCTAACCCCCACCAAGATGCAGGATTCGTTGTGTCTGCACCATCCAAGGCAGATGGCTCCAGCCTCTTTTTGAAAACCTCCAGTGAAGGAGCTTCCACGAACTCCCTAGGGGTCTGTTCCATTGTCCCCCTGTTCTTACGGTTGGGAAATTTTTCCTGAGATATAATCTAAATCTGCTCTGCTGTGGTTTGAACCCATTGCCTCTTGTCCTGCCCTCTGTGGCAAGAGAGAACAATTGTTCTCCATTGTTTTCATGACAGCATTTCAAGTATTTGAAGACTGCTTTCAAGTATTTGAAGTATCCCCATCTCTGAGCCATGCCTGCCCAAATGAAGAGATCCTCTTCTGGAGACACCGGGTTCTTAATACTTTTCCTGCTGGTGAATTGCCAGGTGTAGGTGAGAAGAGTCATCTTAGGCAATTCAAAGCTATAGTATATGCCTCCTGTTTTTCTATTTGTCTGGAAAGGAAAAGACAGACTAGAGGCACCACAGAGAGTAGAAGAAATTCCAGCTCCAATTAGAACACAATGCCTTCATGATCGAGGCCTTTCTGTCATCCCCAGAAAGGGGTATGTAGGTCCTGCTGTTCTCGCTCACACACAGTTCATGGACAGGCATGTTCCTTTGACATCTGTCTCGGGTCTTTGCACCTCAGGGCTATGTCGCCATGCACTGAGGGCAGAAATTTTGAAGCGTCTCATGTCTCCAATGTTATCGCCGGCAGCATCATGTTATGCTAAATCTGCATTCATCCATCCTAAATCCAGGCCCCACCTGTAATGGTATGTGGTGAAAACTAACATGACCAGATGGGTCCAGCACAATGTCAGCTAGTGAGATATCCCTGCTCTAAGAGGCAGACACTGAAATATCAAGTGAAGAAAAGGAAAAGACCAACAGGATGGGACACTAAAAGAAAAACTGAAGAGGTTTACTCATAGTCTAGTGCATTCACCAATCCATTCCATGGCTGTTAAATTCAGATCAGGATTTAGGGAGACCCTGTGTGGTGATGCTAGATAGCACATGCTGTATCAGTTCACTTGGGCACTAGAGAAAGCAGGGAGAACCGCAGTCTCCAGCAGCCAAAATAAATAAAATCCTTTGGAGGCATTACACCTGGGTTCTAGCTCGTCTCCAGCATTAGGAACAGGACTCACGGGCTAACAAAATGATTCAGCAACAGCAATTTAAAAAAACAACAACCTCAAATCACAGAAGAATGCCATCTCCCCAGCCTGCCACATTTCCCTTTGCATTTCAGGTGTGCCTGACCCAGTGTGTCTGGATGCTGTCACCAAAGTTTTGCAATGCCCTGCTAAATACTGGGCATACTGGGTAACCAGCTCAGCTCTGGCAGTTTTTAAAAGAATACAGCTATTATCAAAAGTCACTGGGCCAGCAATTGTATTATTTATTATTTATAAAGCACCAAGCGTGTGCTAGGGGCTTATGTGATTGTACTCTGAGTTATGCAGGAGTTTCACAGGCTGCTACTGAATTACAATTTCATATTGTTATCTGCAGCCTTTGCAGGGATGATATTTCTCATTTACTCAAGGTAGCCAATCTCAAAAGTGCTTGAGTTTTAATTAATTAATCTGTTAAGACTAATGACCCCACTAGCAGGGGTTCTATTATCCCCACTTTACAGAAGGGACAATTGAAACACAGAGAGGTGAAGAGCTAAGTCCAGCAAAGCGCTGAGCACTGAGGCTTTATCCAACAAAGTGCTTAAGCATAGGCTTAATTTTAAGCATATGAATATTTTAATGTACTTAAATGGGACAACTCTCTTGATCAGGGATCGGCAACCTTTGGCATGTGGCCCATCAGGGAAATCTGCTGGCGGACCGGACCGGTTTGTTTTCCTGCAGTGTCTGCAGGTTTGGCCAATCACGGCTCCCACTGGCTGTGGTTCATCGCTCCAAGCCACTAGGGGCTGCAGGAAGCGACAGCCAACACATCCCTAGGCCCGCACCACTTCCCGCAGCCCTCATTGACCCGGAATGGCAAACTGCGGCCAGTGGGTTGCCGAACCTCGCTCTTGATAATGAATACCAAAGGTCATTGTGTGCTACATGAAAAAATATTCCCTTTTATCTCAATGATCAATTTGCCACCTTTTTGTTTCACCGAATGCCCTGTAGTTCTTGAATTATGAGCTGGGGGTACAGACGTTCCAAGCTACCCTCCGTATTCCCTTCATTATGTGCTATCCTTTTACCTTGTGTTCTCTTTCACAAGTGCTGTCTAAAGTAAATAATCCCAATTATTTCACAGATTTATTCGTAGATTGTAAAGACAGAAGGGACCATTATGATCATCTAGTCTGACCTCCGGCATAACACAGGCCATAGGACTTCTTTGAATTAATTCCTGTTTGAAGTAGAGCAGATCTTTTAGAAAAACAGCCAATCTTGATTAACTAAATAGATTTTTCTTGAGTCTTTCACTGTCAATCATGTTTTCTGACCCTTTAATCATTCTCATGGATCTTCTGAAGACCCTCTCCAATTTATGAACATTATCAACATTTTTCAACCTCTGATTACATGAGTTAGTCCAAATTTTGATTCATGCTAAAATTCCTAAAACTTCTGGGTATTTATAAATGATTTCCCTGCCTAAATGGTCACAGTGACGGAATAACAGAACTTGATAAATATCAGCAAACTGAAGTAGGTATTCTGATCCACAAAAATATTCATGGAGCATATTTTTTATCATACTCTGATCAGCTTTAATATATACACTGAAGGACAAGGACATAACTGAGTCCATAACTCCATTCACAGTTTTAATCAGACAAGAGGCTTCTACTCTCTAGTTTAATGAAGTAAATGAGACCTCTGGTAATATTGCCTGTGTAATTGACATGGTTCTCTGGGAAACATTACACTTTATAATGAAAATACTGTATATAATTAGGATCTAATAGGAAGAAAATAGTAATTAGAAAGAATTAACTGAACAGACACAATCAAGCAAATAAAGGTTATTCTCTGGAGAAAACCCTTCGGGGTTCAAATGTGTACATCCTAAGATTGTAAAAAGCCACAGTAATTAAAGGTTTTTCCATTGCATAGGAACTGCCTAATCATGACTAGTGGAAGGACCCCTGTGAAGACCAGAATGGATTATTTAGAGTCGTATGTGGTCATGGACATTCTAGGGAGGGGGTGGGAGAGGACATATCCTAGCAAAAGTATAATATAATGGATCCTATAATATACCAGGTTAGACTATGGCATTGGGTCTATGTTTGGCACCGGTGGTAAGGAGACCAAAGCCCCAATTCCTGAGTCTGATCCGCCCTTTCCCAGTCCCCAGGGGGGTCCCACTGCTGCTGTTTGACACTAGACTGTGTGTCAAATTCACCTCTGCATGTGCCATGTAAATCCCATTTAAGGTTTTGAACTAGGAATTAAGTGTGTAGGGTTTGTGCTGGTCTTCTGTATAGTGGGGATTGTCACCCTGTTGGAGAAGGATCCCAGCTGTGCGTGGCCATGAGGAATTTAATCATGCATGGCTCTGTGCAAGAAGAAGGAAAGCTCCCAGTGACCTCTCCACCCTGCTATGCTCATAAAGAGAGGCTGTAACTAACCCACACAATAGCAGGAAGGCTATCACATTTTTGCTGTCATGGCTTCGTGTTTCCAAGAAGTGTTTTCCTGATCAGCGTTAGGGTGACCAGACAGCAAGTGTGAAAAATTGAGACAGTGGGTGGGGGGTAATAGGAGCCTATATAAGAAAAAGACCCAAAAAATGGGACTGTCCCTATAAAATCGGGACATCTGGTCACCCTAAGCAGTGGGGATGCAGACTATCACCACACTGAGCAATCTGTGCTATAAACTAACCTCCCTCCCACCCCACCCCCTACAGGTGGTCTATATCATGACTTTATAACATGACTCTCCAACTGCCCCAAAGCGACCTATCACGTCACGGAGAGAAAGCATGCCAGATCCCCGTCACTTACACATGTTTTGTCACTATCTCAACCCCTCTGCCAGAGCAGGCATGGGCTCATGCTCAGGTCATCGCGTCTCAGCAACTCATTCTGAGTGGGGCGAAGAAGCACAGACCATCCCAAGGCTAGAGGGGAGACAATATGCTTCCTTTTTTGCTCTCCCCACCCCATTGGAGCCGTTCTGCGACGAAGGAGAAGTATCTGCTCTGGAAAGCACAAGTGGTTGAGGCAGAAACACCTGAAGAACAGAGAGATGTCAGCAAAGGGGAGTTAAAAGAAGAGTTTAATAGAAGTGGAGCGGCACCCAGCACGTCTTCTAAGCAGAAATGATAACATACAAAGCTGATGAGCTCTAGGCTTGTTTCAGAGCTGCTCCTACTGCTTAACATTACTCCCTCCATTCTGCTCTACTTTACTGATCCATCTATTGATCTACCTGTGCAGGGATTCATAGTCCAATGTGGCATTTAGCATAGATTAATATTGAAAATGGCTGCATGGAATTTTTGTATCCCCACAGATCAAGAGGGATGTTTTCAAGTAGCTCTCAACGTAGGTGACATTTCCATAGCTACTCACACAAACTTTTCCCAATTCACTTCCACAACACATCATCTATGCACAGCACCAGCTGAGATGTCTCCAGTCTCAGGACATCTTTTTTTCTTCTTCATCCTCACTGTGGCGGGCAAGTGATATGGGTTTCTTCACTCCAATCCTTCTGCCATATTTCACCCTGTGACCTCTCTGCCCCAGAAACAACCTTGAGTCTCAATTCACGGTGATTTTACCCTAGTGTGACTCCACTGATTTCCATGGATTCACGCCTGCATAAACCAGCTGTGAGAGAATGGAAACTTAGATTTATCCTTTTTCTCTCTAGCAACTTCCACCTCATTTCATCTTTACCCCGCCTTCCTCCTACAGGTCTGCCTCACCCCAAATGGACAACACTGACCTGTTCAACAGGCACAAAGGAAGGTGTTTTCCAAGGTTAGGAGGCCATTTCTGCAGCTGAAAGATCCCAGCTGTTTCTGCTCAGCTCCTGCTGCCTTTCTCCAGCTCCACCAAAGAGCTGCTTAGTCTTTGTGTGGTAGGAAGCCACAGTTCCAGATCGTGGAAGGAGCTACAGCTCACCAGTAGGTGAGAGGGAATTCACAGTCCTGAACTTCAAAATTAATCATGCAGGGAAACCCTACAGCCACATGGTTTCTCATTGCAATCTATAGGACTCCGCACATTCATATTTAGTGGACCCTATTGCTGGATCAGGGTCTAAAAGACGCTTTGGAAACACCTTGTGGAAGCAATTAATAAGGAAAGATTAAGAAAATGAAGTTGATATCTAGCGCAATTAAGCAGCAGTATGGTAACTATCTAAAGTGTATTAAAATAGTAAATAGCAGGCAGGAGTGGCATTGTCTAGAGTAGTCCAAGTTACTATAGGTAGAAGTGATGAGATGAAGTTGAGTAAAGGAATGGATGTCTTGATGGGAATCCCAGTTCAACAGGTTACTTAAGCTCAAGTCTAACTTTAGGCGTGGAAGTAGTATCATTGGTATCGGTGGATTAGCTCACATGCTTAAAACTAGACACATGCTTAATTCTTTGATTTGTAGATTTTAAGGCCAGAATGAGCCATCAGATCATCTAGTCTGACCTCCCATATATCACAGGCCAGAGAATTCCCCCTGTATTGAGCCCCCTTGATCTGAAGACATCAAGAGATGCAGAATGCACCACCCCCTTTGATAGTTTGCTCCTAAAATTACTCACCCTGTTATAAATGAGTGTCTTATTTCTCATCTGTATTTGTCTGGCTTCAGTTTGCAGCCATTGATTCTCACCTTTCTCCGTTGATTAAAAAGGCCTTTAGTACACGATATTTTCTCCCCATAAAGGTATTTAAGTCTCCTCTCAATTATTTTTTTTTTCCTCTAAGTGCTTTGCAAAATCAAGGCCGAAATAGCCAACAGCAAAGGACATTAGCAGAAATGGTGGATATTTTTTTTTCTAACTTTGAAACTACTATCGGGACCAAAAAAGCAGGAGGGGAACTTTCAACATTTTTGCCAATTTTTTTTTCTTATTCTCTGGAAACTTTGATGAAGGTTCAAATTTTCACCCCCAAAAAGGGGAACAAATTCAAGAATGATTTTTTACCATTTCCTCCCATGCTTTATGACCAGCTTTAACTACTACTGTATGGACTGGTCACCAAAGGGCAATATATGCAGCCGCATCCCAACTAGACTAGAGACAGCACTTAAAGAATATAGTGCTGGAAACAACCACGTATGGGCGGAATGGGTGACTTATTCAGGGTGAAATTGTACGCTGCACCTCTGAGAGTCAGTGCAGAACTCACAGCCCTGGATGTTCTGGGGAAAAGGTGACCAATCCTGGACTGCTCACAACATAGCTTTGACAGTTTTCAGGCCCTCTGCCTGTAAATAGCCTGTAAATAGCCCAGTACTTCTTGGAAGCCCCATAGCACTGAATGATGCAGACCCATCCCTGATACACCCCTCCAGACTGCTGCCCTGCCTTCAACAAGCCTGGTATGGTAAGGCTTGGGAGGGGAGCCTCAGAAGGCAGCCTGATGGACATCTGCCACATTGCCTGCAGGGACAGAACCTGGACTTCTAGGGCCCCTTAGCACATCTCAGGCTCTTTTACTCATGTAAAGGGGCCAGAGCAGAACCTCATTCAGATTTCTATGTGAAGCACCTGCAGTATCGGTTGCACACTAGTATAGCTCGGTGTCTGAGCCATTTAGCCATCCGAGCTACCCAAACCAATTCCAGCAACCACCATTGGTCACTAATGGCACCAAAATAACCCTACCTGCTTCATTTGGATGAGTCCACAAATGGTTGCAAAATCCCTTAGCAATGTTTAACCCCTTTGCTGATCAGTGCACCGTGTGTGGGGCTAAAATGCAACTTGTCCCATGTATCTGCAAAGTGGATTAGTCAGTTATACTCCAGTGTGATCAGAATTAAAGCCAGATTCAACTGATGGCATCACCATGGTTGGTAGAAAGAGAGATTGAGAAACTAAACTGACAGGGAGGCAGTGTGGTGTAGAGGACAGAGCTTGGCCTTGGACTCCTGGCATCTGGATTCTATACCCAGTTTTGCCGCTCGGTGACCTTGGGCAAGTCACTTTAACCACCCTGTGCCTTGGTTTCCCCCTCTGTAAAATAGAGCTAATGATATTGACCTCCTTTGTAAAGGACTTTGAGATCTACTGACTACAAGTGCAATATAAGAGCTAGGTATAATTATTATTATCTGGTAGCACAGGGAAAGAACAATCCAGATGAGTACTTAATAGCCACTTGTGCATACCAAATCCGAGATGAAGAAAAAACCTCAGCAAGTTCAAAGTTTGTAGTCTAATTATGTTCTGTCCTGTGGGTGCTCAATAGGAGGTGAAAGTAATATCCCTCAAACCACTCCAGATTATCTCAATATCTAACAAATCCTATGGCACTCCAGCAAGGAGTTCAAAGAAAAAGCATCGTTAGCTCTGCTAATTACTGTCTATATTAAGTTGTCTAATATTGCAGATAGGAGAACAAGGCAAAGGACAATGTTTCAGAAACCAAGAGCTAGCAAAGTACAACCTGGGGAAGGCCATGGATATCCAAAACATTGTCCCTTTTCCCTGTGCTGCTTACTACAATATTAAACCACTTAATATGTAATTGCTCAAGCTTATGATGCCTCAGCTTTGAAGTCTTTGCAGGGGTGCTATAGGATTTTGTCAGATGTTTCTTTAACAAAATCTACCAGGAGGCCTCTTAGTATCTATGACAATAGTTTAATGGAATATACTTCCAATAAAGGGAACTAATTGAATATTTTCACATATCATGTAAGCAAGGCCCCAGCTGAGCAAAAGAAATGAAAACTAAAGCAAGACACCATCAGGAGGAACATCACTGTAAAATAACACTTTACTGATACACTAAGGTTGCAATACCTTTCCCGTGGTCTTCACTGCTGCTTCAGTAAGCACAGAGTGGTCTAGTGGAGTGTTTAGAACATAAGAATGGCCATACTAGGTCAGACCAATGGTTCACCTAGCCCAGTGTCCTGTCTTCCAACAATGGCCAGTGTCAGCTGCTTCAGAGGGAATGAACAGAACAGGTAATCATCAAGCGATCCATCACTCATTCCCAGCTTCTGGCAGTCAGAGATTTAGAGAGACCCAGATCATGGGGTTGCATCCCTGCCCATCTTGGCTAATAGCTGTTGACAGACCTATCCCTCCATGAATTTATCTAATTCTTCTTTAACCCAGTTATACTTCTGGCCTGCACAACATCCCTGGCAACGAGTGCCACAGGTTGACTGTGTGTAATGGGAAAAAGTACTTCCTTTTATTTCTTCCAACCAGCTGCCTATTCACTTTCTCCACCCCATTCATGATTTTATAAACCGCGCTATCATATCCCCCCATTTAGCCTTTTCTTTTCTAATACTGACAAACCTAGTCTCACCTCGTATAATCTCACCTCATATAGAAGCTGTTCCATGACCCTAATCATTTTTGTTGCCTTCTCTATACCTTTCCCAATTCTAACATACCAGAACTGCACACAATATTCAAGATGTAGGTGTACTATGGATTTGTATAGTGGATTATGATGTTCTGCATCTTATTATCCATACCTTGCCTAATGGTCCCTAACATTTTGTTAGCTTTTTTGATTGCCACTGCACACTGGGCAGATGTTTTCAGAAAGCTATCCACAATGACATCACAATTTCTTTTCTGAGTGGTAACAGCTAATTAAGACCCCATCATTTTGTATGTATAGCTGGGATTATGTTTTCCAATGTGCATTGCTTTGCACTTATCGTCACTAAATTTAATGTCATTTTGTTGCCCAGTTATCCAGTTTTGTGAGCTCCCTTTGTAACTCTTCACAATCTGCTTTGTTCTTAATTATCTTAAATAATTTTGCCACCTTACCATTCACCCCCTCTTCCAGATCATTTAAGAATATGTTGACCAGCACTGGGCCCTGTACAGATTCTTGAGGTTACGCACTATTTACCTCTTTCCACTGTGAAAACTGACCCTTCGTTTTCTACCTTTTAACCAGTTACTGATCCATGAGAGGACCTTCCCTCTTAGCCCATGATTCCTTGCTTTGTTTAAGAGCCTTTGGTGAGAGATCTTGTCAAAGGCTTTCGGAAAGTCCAAGTACAATATTGGCTCGTCCTTGTTTAAATGCTTATTGACGCCCTCAAAGAATTCTAATAGATTGGTGAGGCATGATTTCCCTTTACAAAAGCTGTTTTGATTCTTCCCCAACAACTTATGTTTATCTATGTGTCTGATAATTCTGTTCTTTACTATAGTTTTAACCAATTTGCCGGGTATCGAAGTTAGGCTTACCAGCCTGTAATCGCAAGGGTTGCTTCTCGAGCCTTTTAAAAAGAAAATCATATATTGTTTGCTTGCACCCATCTTACTACAGAACCAGATCACTCTGTATCAGCAACTTGTCTTCTTTATTATTTTTCACTCCCCCAGTTTTTGAGTCATCTGCAGGCTTGACTCTAGCAGGATCAGAAATTAGTCCATAGTTGCCAGAAGGTCCTTCTTGTTTACAGATCACATTCCCAGAGATCTTTGCCATCTTCCAAATCCATGCACTAAGGGGTTGATTCTGATCATATTTACACTGACATAAATCAGGAGTAACCTGAATGAAGCCAATGGTATTAAACAGATTCGGGTTAGGATTCAGGCCCTAAGGTTCGAATTCTGCTCTCACTGAAGTCAAGAACAAAGCCTCCTTTGGTTTCAATGTGAGCAGGATTGGACCCTAAATTCCCACAGGGAGATCTTTGTGGTCTCCCTCTGTATAGACTGGAGTAAATTCCTGCAGGCTTCTCCTTCACCCCCCACCTCCACCCCCACCGCTTCCTTCTGTTCACCTAGTTAGTCTACCAGGGTACATCCAGACTACCTGCCGTATCGGTGGGTAGCGATCGATTTATCGGGGATCGATATATCGTGTCTCATCTAGACGCAATATATCGATCCCCGAACGTGCTCCCATCGACTCCGGAATTCCACCAGAGCGAGCGGAGGTAGTGGAGTCGACACGGGGAGCCACGGACATCGATCCCGAGCCATGAGGACCCGAGCTAAATCGATCTAAGATACTTCAACTTCAGCTATGCTATTCACGTAGCTGAAGTTGTGTATCTTACGTCTATACCCCCCCAGTGTAGACCAGCCCCCAGATTCTAGGAGAGATCTTTTTATTTTTTCAATAGCACATCGGATTCCCAATTTCCTCCTGTCCTTCTCTATGCATTAAATTCCCAGAGGATCTTTCTGTTATTTAGCCTCTTTCTCTGTGTGCTGTATTTTACAAGGGTTCTGTCTCACATTCTTCCTGCTGAAAGCTCTGCAGGGCTCATGCAAGGGGAAGCTCAGGTTGCTTCTGAACTCCATGTGTGACAGAATCAAAAGACTCATTTCATCATCCGTTAATCTCCCACAATCCTCTAAAGCTTCATCTGTTAAGAGTGAAGCAAGCAGGGTCATCTTTATTGTACTTTAGGCTTGTTATTACTTTTCATAATTTTCTCAAAAGAACATGAGAATAAATCAATCTCCCAGCCCTAACATGTCGATAATCATTTTCAAATATTTAAATTCCTCCACTGCAGCTTCCCTTGTGAAAGTTTCACTCAGTTCTCCTTGGGTTTTTCGGGGTCGGGGATGCTCTACTTTGTTGTTTTTCCCCCACATCAGATCTTCTCCTATTGTCTTCTTTTTCCCTTGTCCAGTTGCTTGTTGCCCCCCCACAGCTTCGGGTTCTTAGATTTGGTCTGCAGTTTCATTTCTGCTGTTCCATTTCTCCACCCCCATGTTTACTTTGTTAGATGTTCACAATCCACCTCCAGCTGCCTGATGGTCAGACCACTCTCCGATGTCTTCTGAGACACGGACTGCAAGGAGTTAGTTAAATATCCAGTGCAAATTTCTGACTCTGGAAAAATCCCTCATTTGATGAGCTGGCTTCTTTCCTAGGGCCAGATCCTCACTTAGTGTAAGCGGGCATAACTCCTTTGACCTCAAAGAAGAAAACTGATTAACGCTAGCTGAGGATCTGTCCTCCAAAATTATAGGGTTCATTCTCATTATCCAGGGCCCACTAAGCCTCTTCTTTCATAACTATTGTGCTAGAGCAGGCCCAAAATGGCCCAAGCCATGACAAAGTTGGGGGATGTAGTCCAACCAGGGAGTCTGTCTATAGATTACAATGGGAGCAAGAAGCTCCTAAACTACACTTCCCAAGAAACACTGCAGCAGCATTTCTGAATTAAAATATTTCAGATTTTGGACAACATATTGTGGGGTCTGGAAGAAATATTGAGAATTTAGATTTTTTACTGAAATGTCAAAATTTTCCATGGGGGGGGGGAAATTCCAACCAATTCTACTCAAGAGGCTTGTTTGAGCAGATGTACTATGAGATGCTTAGCCCAAAAGAACTTCTCACTCTTTTTTGCCTGTGGCTTTTTCTGCTCCGTATTCCAAGAAAACTTTGAATTAGATCAGATCGCTCCATGTATTCACAGTTACATGATTCCTTCCTAATGACTGGCTGTCTCAAACCAAGGACCCAATTCACTGTTGACTTGCACCTTGTGTAGCCATTAAGGTCTTGTCTAGACTAGGCAAAAATGCCTCCCCCCACACACACAATCCAGTTAGCTGAGTCTGGCTAGATTAGCGCAATTGAAAACTCTACCTAACAATCAGTGTTAGCAGGTTGAGTTGTATCTGCTTAGGCAATAAGTGCTGAAATCGAGTTAAATGTGTTAAAATGTGGCTATTTCGGCATTAAGTTGGGTCTTCAACTGAGTTAAGCTGGTTCAAAATAGCAGCATTTCACACTCAGTTTGTCCTGATGGAAGGCCTTACGTGGCTGCAAAATGAGTGTAAAATGCTACAATATCAGAATGGTTGCATCTTAACTTACTGTGCACTGGTGCAAATGACTGCACAAGAAGCAAGACAGTGGTGAACTGGGCCCCTCTTATCTGTAGGCCTGATCCTGTGAGATACTAATCTCTCCCATAAGGTAACAGGGACTTCGAGGTGGTCTCAGCACCTGTCATGCACAGCCCCTAAGCCCCTGTGTAGAGTCCACCTGTCTGTAGAGATCTAAACAAGCAAAAAGCAATAGGCCATTTAACAGGGGAATATCTGCATCCCACTGCATACAAGTCAGACACTGGAAATTGATACAATCTGGGGAGGAAAGGGGAATCTCCTGGCAAGACATTGTCGTGTTTCAATCTTTCACCTTCACTGGGTAATGGGATGTGCTGGAACATTAAAACAAACAAACAGCTTTTGGTGTTTACATCAAATGTTTAAGCAGGAGAGCCCGAGCCAGAGGTGCTCCACTGAACATCTGGAGCTCTGGGAAATGATGCGATTACACAGATGTGTCGCATTCATTAGGCTATAAAATCGCCAGTAATGAAGGTACGAAAGAGACTTTCATGCAAATTGTAAATTATCGCCAAAAAATAAAATGAAATGTTACACTTGGCAGTTACCACATTGCTCCCCACCCCCACTTTGGAATGAGATTCCCTGTGTAATTATGGTACTTTGTGACAGGAGCCCAGAATCCATGTCCCTTGCTCATCTTCAATTGCAGACACACGTATTAGCATTTGCTTCAAAGGAGAAGAAAGCACGGATGTGTGTGTGAATGGAGCACTGTTGACAGACTCTGGATTAATCAGCACTGGCAAGAAACTTCAATTATTCCCTCGCCTCAGAAAATGCAAGGCAACAGCAGTGTAAACTTCCTCCCTGTCCAGCCTCCCCTGAACTGTCTCTTGGCTATCAAGCCTCCGACCTGACTTGGTTAGACTGCTTCCAGGGACAAGAGGGTAATGTAATGCCTATCACCCATTCAATCCTCTCTCTTGTCACTACCTACAAGAAAGCCGCAGCGCTGATGGTTTTTCTGTCGCATGGACACCCATCTCTACTGGAAAATGGACTCTACCACCATCTCATTTCATACAGGCCCCCAAACAGATAGAAAAATGGTCAGAAGATGGGGCTACCCCCGGTGTTTAATTTTGGATCAGTTCTCAGGAGGTTGCTCCTTCTTTCTGTGGCTCCGTTGCTGGAGCAGACATCTGGGAATTAGAACTCCCTGGGTCTTATTCCCAGCTCTGGAACTGATTTGATGTGTAACATAAAGTTATTTCACTTAGTGGCTCACCTTTCTTACCTGTAAAAAAGATCACACTGACATGTCGTTAATGGCTGTTAATTAATTTTTACGAAGTGCTCTGGCATAGGGAAGCATGAAATCTGATAACAAAAAGGATGCAAATGCCACACATGTCACAAGAACATGGGTACTCAGCGGCCCACTGGTGGCCAGTCCTGTGAATTCCCAAAGGCAGAACATCACATGTCTGGCTGAGCAGAGAGGCAGTGGTACTGATAGTCATATACAGGCTGGGAGTGGGTGGCTGAAATGTCCAGAAAAGCTCTTATCCTTCATCCAGACCAGAATATTGGAACAAATGAAGTAGAGAAATCTCCTGAAGAACCCATCTCAGTTTTAAATGAGGATGAGTATCAGCAGGGACAGGGCACTTTGCAAGTTTCAGTTAACTATAAGAAGGCAGCCAACCTGGCAGGCTGTTGCCAAAAAAGTTGGCAATCAAACTTTCCCAATTGCACAGGACTAGCAGGACCCTCTCTATAAAGTTTCCTCTTCATGTGTTGTCTCAGAAATTAAGTTTATATTCAGATTTCTGTTTAGAAGAGTCACTCTTCAAATCCATGAACTTCCTTCCTTCCTGCCAGTAACAGACAAGTCAGATCCCCCAGCTTCCCAGGCACTGTCAGCTAATAGACCTGCCAGGAGCCTGATAGGAAGCTGTTTTCTCTGGTTGAACTTGTAATGTTTGAGTTGGAACAGGGCTGGCAAGAGAACATATGTTTATATGATCTCACACACGAGTGGTTTCAAAACATGGACACACCAGTCACTAGCATGGGACAGACAGAACATGAGATCTTTGTTTCCAGAAGCATAGGCACCCTATTTGTGGGTATACAGAAGAATCTCCATTACTAGCAGCTGTAGCTTACCTCCTCTGTAGCCATTCTAAGGTAACAGGATACACTGAGAAGGTCTGATGTTCCAGCCGCTCGAGGAAAGGAGATTACATTCACCCACCCACACATACACTAACCACGGACTAACCCTAATGATGTCGGTGTTCACTAGCACAAGGAAAACAGACTCGGTGGATTTCAGGGTTTTAGGCTTTTGCTTTGATAGAGGCCCAGCTTTTATCTTTGCAAAGTACAGCTTTGTAACCTAAAAATAGCCTGCCCAAACTCCTTCCATTGAGACGGCAGAAGATGAGCTGGTGACTCACAATATTTGGTGCTTCTCTGTCAGCAAGATGAAACATTTCCCCTGTAATCCACCAAAATGGAACGTTTAGGGTTTGAAAGGTCACTGGAAATTTCAGTAGCAGCTGCTCAGGGATATGAACCCGTTAGGGCCTCCTGATGTGGAGGTGAAGCTCTAAGCACAGAGAAATGACAGGGTGTGGGGTGAGAGTGGGAAGGAGGGAAACCCAATAAACCAAGAGCTTTAATCTGTCAAAGTAATGTTCCTTCTTTCAGAGAGAAAGAACGGGAAATTGAATAAAAGGACTTGTGTAACTGCCTCAGGTCTGATTAATGCAGGCCCAAAGTGGCCCTGCTTTCGTTCTGCAAAGTGGAGGGGCCGTCTGAATCCGTTCTTAGAGAATCGAACAGGAAAGCTCCGACAGGGGGCCGTTTTCTCCCCCAGGATAGTAGTTTGCAGTGAGGCCATTGTGCTGAGCATGTGAAAGTCTGTGAGGACCTGAGGGAAGGAACAGGAGAAAGGACAAGTCCCTGCTGGATTCCAGGATTAACATTAACGAGCCAGCTGCTCACTTGGCACCACGTAGTCCAGGAATTGTCCCCAGAGTCAGAGTGTCTGGCTTCTGTTGACAGGAGAAATGGACAAAGAAGCATGTTTTACACCCTCTATTGGTAATCAGTGAAAAGCCTGCAGCACACAATGCACTAAATTGTTAAGGATACCGACGGCATCCCTGAAACCTGGCTGTACAAGATCTTTGAAATGGCAACATTGCCCTGTATTGAATGCAAAGGGCAGGTACTGCAGAGTGGGCCCCACTAAAAAGGGCACATTCACCATCCCAGGCACTTGCAGCAGACGCACTAACTTGCACTTAGAACAGGAGACAGGTCGGACCATGGACCCTACCGAGTAGTGAAATGTCAAGGCTACAATGCTGGTGACAGCATATCAGACAGGAAAACAGCAAGTAACATGTTTGTGTTCCACAACAATTCTTGTACACAAAAGTAGCAGGGACTAATTAGGCTTGAAGAGCATTTGGACTTCAGTATCCACTGTTTAGCATCAAACTTACCCTGGAGCTAGCAAAGCAGCCCTTAGTATTTTAACCAAGTTCACAAGGCACCAAGGCTTCTTTTAGGAGCAACTTTTGCACAAATGCTTCTGCTCTGTGCTTTCCTGCACTAATAGGAGGTCATCTGCCATTTACCATAACTCAAACCTGAGAAGAGGCAAGCTGGGTTCAGATAAAATAAAGTTTGGTTTTCTCCATCACTTTCCCTTTTGACAGCCTCTGACAGCCTCTGACAGCATCTTGTTTTTACTCCCTTAGAAGAGTTCTTCCAGAGGAAATATTTCCCCATGAACCCTCAGGGATGAAGACTGATGCAAAGAAAGTGTAGTTCTACAGTGAAAATGGCATTGAGAGGCAGCGTTGTCTAATGGAAAAGGCACTAATATGGGTATCAAGATATACCTAGGTATTATTCCTAGCTCTGCCACTCAGCTCTGTGACAGTAGTTGAGTCGCTTCCTCTCTCTGTTTCCTCTCCCACCTTTTGTCTGTCTTCTGTAGTTAGCTGCTAAGCTCTTTGGGGCAAGAGAGTGTTTCTTTTGTGCATGTGTACAATGCCTAGCAGAAAGGGGCGCTGATCTCTTTGGGGGCCCCTTGACACTAAGGGTATGTCTACATCTACAATTTTGCAGCGCTGGTTGTTACAGCTGTATTAGTACAGCTGTATAGGGCCAGCGCTGCAGAGTGGCCACACTTACAGCAACCAGCGCTGCAAGTGGTGTTAGATGTGGCCACACTGCAGCGCTGTTGGGTGGCTTCAAGGGGCGTTCGGCGAACGCGAGAGCAAACCGCAGGGAAGGAGACCTGCTTGCACGGGGGTTCGGGGAACGCGAGAGCAAACCAGGGAAGGAGACCTGCTTCCCCACGGTTTGCTCTTGCGTTCCCCGAACCCCTCTGCAAACCGCAGGGAAGGAGACCTGCTTGCACGGGGGTTCGGGGAACGCGAGAGCAAACCAGGGAAGGAGACCTGCTTGCACGGGGGTTCGGGGAACGCGAGAGCAAACCAGGGAAGGAGACCTGCTTGCACGGGGGTTCGGGGAACGCGAGAGCAAACCGGGGAAGGAGACCTGCTTCCCCGCGGTTTGCTCTCGCGTTCCCCGAACCTCCCTGCAAACCGCAGGGAAGGAGACCTGCTTGCATGGGGAACATGAGAGCAAACCGGGGAAGGAGACCTGCTTGATTACCAGAGAGGCTTCCTCAGGTATGCTGCGATACCTGCTTATTCCACGGAGGTCAAGAAAAGCGCTGGTAAGTGTCTACACTTCATTACCAGCGCTAGATCACCAGCACTGGATCCTCTACACCCGAGACAAAATGGGAGTACGGCCAGCGCTGCAAACAGGGAGTTGCAGCGCTGGTGATGCCCTGCAGATGTGTATACCTCCTAAGTTGCAGCGCTGTAACCCCCTCACCAGCGCTGCAACTTTGTGATGTAGACAAGCCCTAAAATAGTGTAATAATTTTAATAGTGGTCATAATTATGGGCTCACTTATGGATGTATCCATGTCTTGCTTACAGCCACAAAAATATCTTTGTGCTGAGACAAAGTTCAGAATTGATCGTACCTGTACTACCAGTATTGGCCTATGGGTCAGAAACCTGGACCTTCTCACAGGCAGACTTGGAGCAGCTAGAGACGTTCCATATGCCCTGTCAGCACCAAATCCTGAGCATGAAGTGGTTTGATTTGTCATAGATTCACAGAAATCTGGCCTTCCTTCAGTGCCTCATTATATTCAAATGTGGCATTGCATGCTCTTCAGCCATGTCACCGGGGATGGACAAAAACACTCCAGTACATTGAGTTTTCAAACTCTCCATCAGAGGAATGTGCCTAGACCCTACTTGGTGCCACCTGTGGGGTTACCCCAGAGATTCTTGTATTCACAGGACTGAGCCAGGGTTGGGAACTTCACTACACATTCTGCTATGACGCCATCAGCCAGGGTCCTCCCATAGTGTCATGATCTTCAGTGGACTGTGTGTGTCTGATCATGATGATTATGGGCCCCGTGTTTGTTGCCTCTGAGTGACTCCAGATCAGATGTGTTCACATCACAAGTTCAAACGTTGCATTTTTCTAACGAGCAAGCCTGCATTGTCTGGCTGGGCTCTGAGAGTCAGAATTCTTTCCTGCTCGTGTATCATCATCCATAATAAAGACCCAGCAGGTTAAATTCTACCCTCAGTTTATACCTGTGCAGCCCCATTGTCGTCAGTGGGGATCCACCACTGTGACTCAGGACAAGATTTGGCCCTACAGTGAGGTCTTGATAAATAATTCTGTTGATCATACATGAGGCAGGAGGGACTCCCTGGTCACACACCCATAGCTGTGCTGGTGCGATGATGCTAACAGACATCAAAAGCAGCATACACGTGTTCCAATCAGCAAAAAAACCAGCTATGTCTCTGAATACACAGAAGGAGCAGATCTACTGAGTTGGGAGAGTCTCTGCATGGTTTCTTTTCAGACCAGAATGCCAATTTAAACAGGAACCACCCTGAAACTAGGCAACAGCTCCAGTTCACTCTGCAGGCTTAAATATCCCCTTCAATGACATGAGGAAGGTGTAAAACATAATGACAAAGTCCCCAGTGTTGGGGAGAGAGTATCATTCCACATGGTGGGCCCTGTCAGAAACAACTGACAATCCCCATGGGTGCATGCAGAATGACCTGCCTTTTCGAAGCCCCACCGATCAAACAGTGCAGCCTCAGCCCCTCTAGAATGTTCCACTGGCTTTGCATTTGGGGTGTTCAAAACTGCATTGCTCCGTGACTTTGATAGCCATGAATGCTGTGCTCGCAAAACAGAGCTGTTAGCTTAAGTGTGAAAAAGGATCCCAGAGCTTTATATGATGAAAATGGTTAAATGTTAGGTTTGGAATATATGTGCGTGTTTGTGTGTGTGTTTGTAGATAGATAAACAGATGTGTCTAGGTATATATATATTTGTGCATATATATGTAGATAGATAGATGTGTTTATGCATAGATATGTGTGTGAATTTTATCTATGTAAGTGCATTTTTATGTGTGTGACTGTATATACGTGTGTGTGTATATATCTGCATGTATGTGTGTAATCTATTTATCTATCTATCTACATCTTTGTGTGGTTATGTGCATGTAATAGCATGTTCAAATTCCAAGACTGTACAGATAAGGGCTTTACAATGCCATGGTTAGCCTGGCGAATGGGCACCCTAGCTTTCAGTCTGGGGTGCATCACTCACATCACATCACACTCAATTATTTTAATGACAAGGCCACGGTAGCAGGAGCTGTTGCCTAATGAGCACCCTCGGCACTCTGGCTGTTGGCCTGCTTCCGCTCATTCCTGTCAGGGCAGGGTTAGTGTCTCTTTTAATTTTATCTTGGCACATTCTCTTAAAGATCCGCTGACACCTGGTTGGGGAACTTTGCAAAAAGAAAAAATAATCCAGTTCACAAGGTGATTGACATTGGTAGGTGGTATATCATGTGCATTCCTCTTCCCCTCATCATTAATAAGAACTTCTATCAAGACAAGCTTTCAGAGTCCCTAGAATTTAGAGCTAGATATGACCTATTAGTTCACCAAGACCATCTCCCTTCCAGTTTGGGATTATTCCCTATTGCACATTTAGTGATGGTTTGTCCAATAGAATTATCCATCCCTGATGCTGACAGCATGGAGCTCATTTTGTGAACTTCACCATCTATTTTTTTCCTATGGGAAGGTGATGTGGGCAGCTCACAGGATTCAGAGCACTAGGCCCAACTCCATAAACCCTTAAATATGGCAGCCTTCCCACCACTAACTTCAATGGGACTGCTCAGCTGAAAAAGGGTTTATAGAATGATGCTTCTAAATTGAAGTTTGTGACTCTTTTTATACTGTAACCTAAGCCCTTGTTTATTTTGAAAGGGTGACTCTAGTTTAAGAAAAATGTTTCTCTAGCTAAAGGGAAGTCTGTGCTGTGTATTAGGAATAGAAGAATCTCACACATACACACACACACACACATACACACACACACACATGATATTGGCTGACAGGCAACTACACCTTCTGCTGCATTTTCATTGTGTTCCTTCTCCTGGAACATGTTTCGAGTGTTTTATAATGTCACATCAGGGCTACAATAACAATCTATTCCAGGTTCTTATACCACCTGTGAGGGTTTATCAGGGTGCCTAGGACTGAAAGTCACCTTGTTACCCCTCTGCCTCAGCAAGAGAGACCTGCTTGTGTTTAGCTGGATGTCAGTTCCCTGACACTCAAGTCTGTTAGCCACCTAAACAATCTCCTCGGGGCTCTGCCAGCCCTCACTCAGTCTTGCAGGTAATAATAGGTGTACCCCAACCCGCAAACCCCTCTGAAAGAGTCCCCCTTGTAGTATCAAGCCCCTTCACTGGACACTTACAGGAATCACCAGGCTTGCTGTCCCCAAGGGAACAGTATACGCACAACTTGACCGGTACAGTCCAGTGTCAGGTCCTTTTAGCATCACAGCACGGAGATATAGTTTGATGATAAACTTACGATTGTGTTCACTCTAAGATAAAGATTTAAGAGCTGCTGTGTAAGGATAGTGGAAACAGCAATGGTGACATACAAAACAAAAAGTATAACGTGTTGCTTAGCATCTCAACTCAACTCTAACAGGCTAAAATCCTTGTCTCATGTAGTTTCTCACCTAAAGCAATCTCCTTATGTCACCAACCAGCAGAACTGGGACGCACCAAAGCACTGTCCTTTTTGCTTCCTCATGGATCAACTACAAAAGTCCTTTTGAGTCTCCTTGTATTTCCCCAACTCGTTGTTTTGTGCCCATAATCAAGACGACCCCCGTGTTGTCTCCACGTACTCAGGTTGACTCCGTATGGAAAACAGGCTTTCATTGTGTTGGCTTACAAGGCTTAATCAACATATGAACCTAGGCAGACAGGTGACTATACACCCCCATTGTCTAGTAAAACCTGTTTCTCAGCCCCGCCAGGGACATGAACTCTAAAATATATTTTCAGTACATATATACTACTCCTTAAATATCATCCATACACACAACGTATGATGATTATGAGGCTCAGTATGACACATGCTTTGATTAGACACCTCACACAACCCATTTTGGATAAATACTATGAAAGCAGTTGTTAGGTGTGACGAATTTGTCGAGCCTGATAGGAGTTGCTGTTACAGAACAGTGAACCCTTTGCCAGATGGCACTGAGGGGCTGATAGGGTACCACCGCCCTCCTTAGCAAAGTACCTGCACACCTTCCGCTAGTGCATTGAGCAACGTGTCATACATCTGTCATGTTTGGGTCATGCTTTTTCTCGTCCTCTCTCCAGGGTGAGAATTGTGTGTACAGAGAGTGTTATGGTTTGTAGGCAATTTTTTGTTTCAGTGTACATCCTGCTCTGTGTTTATATTAGAGAAGGCAGGTCAAAGAAATATGCCTTGCCCTTGGAGCAGAAGGTGGTGAGGTCTGTGATGGTCCTTGGCTCTTGTGAGGGATTCATGCCACAGTATCAGACCAACCCCCCGAGAAAGCTCTGTCTCCCACACAGATGAGTTTTAAGCTAACGGTTGAAAGTCTCATTCCGGAACAATCATCCTCATATTTCATCCTCATTTCTGCCCCATCTGCATCTGCCTCAGCATCTGTGTCAGTCATTTGCTATAATTACAGTCTCCTCCATTCTCCCCTCTCCCGCCCCCATGTCTCTTCAAATTTCCTCACTTGAGTTTCATGCAAATCTTTTTCACAATCACATGGGCCTTGGCGTGAAACTCAGAAATGTTTCCTTTTAGCAAGTTAACTAGTTCCTGAATGGTTCTCTCTTACAAATCTCCTGTACTCTTTAGACTTCACATCTAAAAAGCTGGCAGTTGCGCCTATTGGGATGATTATCTTTCTCATGCTGACCACTAATGTACGTTAAAAAGCCTGTGGCACTTTTACACAGGAGCAGGAGGTTTAGCCCTGGTGACCTGACCAAATCCCAGTTACAGAATAACATTAGATTCCTCCAGCATTTTCAACTGGATATGAGATTCTTCATTTCCTGTCCCAAACATTTGCATTGCTGTGTCCTGATAAACAAGCAGCTATGTTCCAAACCAGTGATGGCTGCATTTCTATGGTGAGAGGTGTGACACAGACAAGGGTAATGGTAGTAAAGTTCTCAAGTCAGACACAAGTGGGTAAAGGTACTTTTGGCCCCACTCAAAACAGATGAAAGAACAAAAGAATTAGCAAATTGCAGATTTCCTGAATAAACGGTAGAGAAATGTTCTCAGTAATGGGACTAAAAGAAGAGAGTTCATCCTCATCATATTCTAAGATCCCACATTTCAAATCACCAACAAAGTTATTCTATCACCTCTAAAACCTCAGTGCCTGAAATTGACCTAAACTCAGCCAGAGAAGTATCGGTTTTTATCCTGGCTTTTGCTCCCATAAACACAACCAGCCTTGTTGATCTTATCCAAAGAAGAGAGAGAACCTTTCACAGCAAGAAACATCTGATTCTTCTGTTTCTGAGCAGAAGCTGGCAGGATCCCTCCAGCTCTCAGCCACCTGGAACGGTTCCACCAGATGGGATTTTGCAGACGTAGTGGTGGAGGAGGCACAATCAAGTGAACTTAACCGGTTAGCAATCTCCCAGACAGTGAGGAGGACTCACTTTGTGTCTACCCTGCATATTAATTTAGCTGAGACTGCAACTGGGACCCTGCTTAGTCAGCAGGTGACAGCTCTGCCATATGAGCCAAAAGGATACTCATCCCAACTCCTCCCAAATCCTGGCCGAGCCAGCAGGAGCTGTGCTGAGCTTGTCTCAACTGGGAATTAGACTTTGCATATCTTACATCTATTAGTGTAAAAATAGGTTGTATGAATAAAGGGTGTTAAAATTGCCACCTCAGTCTGATTTCTCATGCTCCATAATATAACATATGGCAATGACTGAACTCCCAGGGAGAACTCAGGAAGGAAGCAGAGAGAAGTGTTCAAAAGTCATTTAACCACTTCACCACCTGGGGAATGTTCTGCACATGTCCAGGAAAGGCTTGTGTGGAGCTGTACTCATGTGGCGGCATAGCAAGCATGACATGTGGTGCTGAAGGAGGGGTCAAAGCAGCTGGAAGTGTTACAGGATTTCCAAGACACCAGCCACTCTTTGTTGAAACACCTCAAAAATGGCTACTATGGGTAGGACACTTACTCCATTTAACTTGCATCTCCAGACTTGGGAAGAATCACAGAATCATAGAAGATTAGGGTTGGAAGAGACATCAGGAGGTCATCTAGTCCAACCGCCTGCTCAAAGCAGGATTAACCCCAACTAAATCTATGAAGTGTTCCCTGTCAGAGCAAGGTATGAAAAGAAGCCGTTTTGCTAAGCAGAAGGACCTTGCACAGTGTATCTGTTGACAGGGTTCATGTCAATTTATTCCTCATTCTCACTTGGAAGAGTTTCACCCATTGAGTTTTACCATTAGGGACCATTTGTTTTGATTTGGGTTTTTTTGTGGTTGACTGATGGGAAAAGATAGATTGGCCCAGATTCAATCAAATCTCAAGGCAAAGGTTTACAAATCTTAAATCGCTGCAGAGTGGGGAAAAAAAAAAAATCACTGTCTTCCAATAGCACCATGTCCCCTGGTCCCATGCCAGAGCATGGATCCAGAACTAACTCAGAGGGAAGAACACCACATACTGCAGTTTTTCTTCAAATATCTCCCCTCCAGGATCTGACCAAGGCCTGACCAGGCTTAGCGGGTGAGACTTGATAAGCTTTCCACCTGAGGCGGATTTAGCCCCAGGTTGTCACCTTTCCTCTAAGGAGTTGAGCCAGAGGCATAAACAGAGCTCTGAATACATACTCGACTCCTCCACACACAGATCAGTCGCTGTCTTGCTGCATGTTAGCAGCCAGGGCCGCATGAAGGGTTTTAACTATGTCTCTGGTTGTGTCTACATTTGAGCTGGGAGGTGTGATCCCTAGCTCGTATAGAGGCACCAAGTACATCTAGCTGCCCAAGTACACATCCAAGGATCCAGCCAGGTACATACTGAGGCGGCTAACTCGAGCTGCCCCAGCACAACTGCTATTTTTAGCCGACTAGGTTGAATAGAGCTAGAATCATAGACTATCAGGGTTGGAAGAGACCTCAGGAGGTCATCTAGTCCAACCCCCTGCTCAGTGCAGGACCACTCCCCAACTAAATCCCCAAATGACTCCCTCAAGCGTTGAACTCACAACCCTGTGTTTAGCAAGCCAATACTCAAACCACTGAACTATCCCTCCCCACAAGCTAGCCTGGGCCTGGGTTCATCTCTGCAATCGGGCCTCCCAGCTCAAGTGTAGACACAGCCTCAGCCTGCAGAAACGGAGGATGCAAATGTATGAATGCTGCAGCTCTGGTGTGAATGAATATTTTCCTAAAATAAGAGTGGGAGCAAGAAAGAAAACGTTGGTTTGGCAGGGTGCTCTAGTTCCACTGTCACTAGCCTCCCCACCATCGCCGCTGCCGCTTTTCCCTTTTAGTTTTACCCTGTCAGATTTAATCTGTAGTGTTTGTAATTCAGGTAGCAAATTGATTTCTGAAAGCACTCTGTCCCTATTCAGTCCACGCTAGAGAAGATCCTTGCATTAATTATGCACTGATATTGATGTTTTTGTCAGACAAGGTCTAATGTCACTATATTCAAATCTTGCTGCTTCCTTGTTAAAAATGTTTCAGAACATGGCCTTGGGAAAGGTACCTTTGTGTCACTTTTGGGATTGGAGATGCCCTGACAAAGAAATACTCAGGTAGTCCAGGAATTAACGTAGCTTTCACATACCCCCTCCTACCACCACTCCGTCCACTTATCCAAAGAGGAGCTCGGTAGAAATGGAAGCTCCTATGGAGCTCAGCGAGGGGAGAAAGGGAGGTCCTCCCCAAAGGACAGTTGGCATTGACATTAGATCTTGTTTACCCTTAATAGGCCAGGACAGCACTTTTGGGACACACATTGCAAATAGAGCTGTGCAAAAGCACCCATTCTCACTTTGTGGCATGTGCAACCAACTCTCATCAGGCTACAGAGCTGCTTTCATTTCCTCATGGGGCTGGGAGGAATTGTTAATACCTTCCCCTGGGAGGGCAGGATGCTTGCCAGATCCTGAAACCAGAGATGGTTGGACCCTTGGTCAAGACACCATCTCCAAAAGTGAAGGATCTTGTCTCTCGAACTGCTCCATTTTGGAAAACGTATTAATGAGCTCACTCCTCAAGTTTGCCTGACCCATGTTACTCTGGTGTGAAGTCACAGGGACTAAAATATTAGATCTGATTAATGATCTCCTCCAGGAGATGGTCAGGTGATTTAATTAGATATTCCAGAAGCCTTTAATATTGTGCTGACAATGAAGCCTTCTTGACATCATGTGGCAAAGTTGCTACCCCAACATGACCCCTCCTGGATGGCTGTGGTGCTGCAGCAACTTTTGCCTCAGTTTCCCCCCACTATCTTTTGGCTACTCCAATTGTTAGAGTGTCCTGACCCTCTGGCCAAACCATTTCATAGAGTCCAGCCCCTTCTAGGGCTACAGAGTCCTCTACCTTAGTCGTACAATAACAATGCGAAAGCCAAGCCTTCTGCCCAGCTGGGCTCAGCTGGCCACCTACTTGTCTCAGGTTTACCTTTGCTGCTTTACACTGCCCTTCTGTGTTTCAATCCACCCCAGAATTCAGGGGCTGGCACCCTATTCCTTTGCTCAGGGATTCAGACAGGCTCCAGCACTTCTCAGAGGAAGTTGCTCCCCAGCTCCTCTCCTCTGGATTTTTTTTTCCCCATTGATCCTCCTGATCTCTCTGCTCTTTCCTACCAGAGAGTGATGGCAGAGCTTCTCCCTCCCTGTAGCTCCCTTCTGCTTAGACCTTCCACTGTTTATAGTAACCCCTCAGCTCCTTCCCCAGCTGGAACTCATGCTCAGCTAAGTCTGGCCCACCCTCCAGTTGCAGCCAGAGAGCTACCTTAGCCTCTCTGGTCCACATTATCCCATTCAGGGCCTGTATGGAGTATATACCCCATCAGACTTGGGATCAAGACCTTGTAGGAGCATACATGATCACTGTAGAGTGGCTCTGTTCATTTCTCTTGGACATTTTTCATCCTCCCTTAGAATCTCTTTGCAGGGCTCCATTTCATTGCCTCTCCTTTACCCTACATATGTGAGGCTACTGGGGGAGAGGGTAAGGTGTTTGTGGTCTCACTGCTCTTAGGAAGATGATGCCAAGATCTGCCTACCCTACTCATAGATTCCATATTCTACTGTCATCTTGGCTTTTCAAAGCCCTAACATTAAACTCCATGGAAAGCTTAACACTAACTTCAGTGGAAGCTGGGTAGAACACCAGCATCTAGCCAGGAGAGGGTCCTTTATAGGAACTGAGTGGCTGAAGCTCAGTTCCTACAAGAGGAGATGATGCTGGGAACAGGAGGATGAATAAGAATTGTGGATCCTCATTCGTCTGAGGAGCTACACTCATCCTCCATCTCAGATGTTCACAGACTGAGGGTCTTATTGGCTCTATTGCATCTATGGTAAAATGTGGTTTATTTGGGTCTACCCCAGCAGCATTGTGCAAATGTGCCTCACCGTGACCCGGAGAAGATCACCTTCAGGAATGGGACGGTAGTTTGCATTCAATGGCCCTGTCAGTCCTTGGCCTTTCTGCTGAGGTTGCTAGTAAGAAGGCCCATCACTTCCAACAGCAGTGAGAATACCTGTGCACTAGAAAGGGGACCCAGGCCATCAACATATTTGACATAGAGAACCTAACATTCAGCAATATTTGATCACTGTTGTGACTGAACCAGAAGTTTCTAACCACCACAGGGGTGAGGTTCTGGAACAGCCTCTAAATAGGAATTGCGGCGGGGGGGGGAGCAAACAATTTAACTAGTTTTAAGAGAGAATGGGACAAATTTATGAGTGCAATTGTGATGGTGGGGGTCACGGCTCAACAGTCTTGAGGCTCATTTCCTGTTTAGGTATTATATTCTTAAAGCTCATGCTTTCAGGGTTTCAGTCAGCCACTGGCAGGGGACAGGAAAGGATTTTTCTCCCCCAGTGTTTTCTGGGAGGTTTTTTTTTCATCTTCTTCCTCTGAAGCATCAGCAGTGACCATGTCTGGAGATGGGACTCTGGGCTGGGTGCCCATTGCTCTGAGGTGGCACCAAGTATTCTCTCTCTCAGATGTTTGGCTGGCTGGTTCTTGCTCACATGCTCAAGGTTTAACTGATCACCCTACGTGGTGTCAGGAAGGAATTTTCTGCCAGGTCATATTGGCAGTGACTTTGCTGTTTTTTTCCTTCCTCTAGGTCAGTGGTTCTCAAACTAGGGCCGCTGCTTGTTCAGGGAAAGCCCCTGGTGGGCTTGGCTGGTTTGTTTACCTGCTGCGTCCGCAGCTTCGGCTGATCGCAGCTTCCAGTGGCCGCAGTTCACCGTTCCAGGCCAATGGGAGCTGCAGGAAACTGTGCAGGCCAAGGGATGTACTGACCGCCGTTTCCCACAGCTGCCATTGGCCTGGAGCAGAGAACCACGGCCACTGGGAGCTGCGATCAGCCGAACCTGCGAACATGGCAGGTACACAAACTGGCCTGGCCCACCAGGGGCTTTCCCTGCACAAGTGGCAGCCCTAATTTGAGAACCACTGCTCTACAGTGTGTGGGTGCAGGCCACTGGCCAGGCTTATCTGATTAGATCTCATTTAATCATGTCCATGCCATAGCAGGAGCCTCAGGCACTGCTGCACCTGGGTCCCTCCTAGTCTCTGCTGTTGGCACATATCGCGTCCCTGTGGGCTGTAACACTTTGGTCTCATTGCGGTTGTGGGGTTTAGTGTGTGGATGCTGGGTGGCCTGTGATGTACAGGAGGTGAGACTAGATCTAGTGGTCCCTTCTGGCCCTACACACTACACCCCTACAAATGGTGTTTTATGCCATGAGAGCATTAACAATGGAAAGAGCTTTCTCATTACTCAGTTTCCTAACTGTTCAAAGCTCTTATCTGGGCTAAGGTTTCATTTGGGGATGGGAGGACAAGGATGGATAGGGATATGTTTATTACTTACTCAATAGGAAGGTTTATTGCACTTTGTACCCACTGAACTAGCCATAAAATCTCAGTTTAATAACCACATACCTGCATAATGAACGCATTTGAAAAAGCCTCCTGTGGGAAGCTGGGGACTGTGGAATATTTTGAAACAGTTTGTTAAACTTGCATTTCCCAAGGAGCTTAGGTGCCTGCCTCAGCTGCTGCTATAGAGACCCGCAGTCCTGTGTCTGGTCCTTCCTTTCAATGAAATCTCATTAGCATCACTTTACTAAATTAAATGGATTATAGTTGGGAAGCAGCTGGAGTGCAGAGCAGTCGCATTGACTGTTGCCTTAGGTTAGAATGAAATTAACTGGCTTCAGGCTCCTGCTGCTTTGAAGTTGCCCAAAGTAGCCAGGTAATAACGTTGCTTCTCTTCTGTGTTACGAGCTGAGAGACCTCAGCATGACAGTCAGATGAAGCCATTTCTTGGTAAGAAAACAGTCTTGGGGCTGATGGTCTGGGACTGAGAAAATGAAAAGCGGAGATGTTTCAATGTGATTCCTGCAGGTGCCTTCTTCAAGGGTCTGCCTGAGAGCTCCCATTTCCTGTTGCAGAAGTTCGGTCCTTTCGAAGGGATGGCTAAATGACTCACAGCGCACTGTGCTCACCTTTAAGTTGGGATTCTCATCCTGTGTGCATGACGAACGCTGCTTTTCTTGGCTAGAATTTTGCATCAGGTATTCCCATCAAAGCTTCATCTCTCTCAGCTAGCTCAACTGTTCTAGGGGCAGTGTATTATAACTTTAATGCTTGGAGAAGTCCAGGGGCTGAATTACTCTGAGTGAATAAATGTGCCTTTGCATGAGGCCTGGGATTTGGGGAAATAAACAAGAAACATTCCCTTTGTTCTGTCTGCAGGAAATAAAGGGCTATGATATGAAGAGAAAGTAGGTGTGTGTGTGTGTGTGTGTGTGTGTGTGTGAGAGAGAGAGAGAGAGAGAGAGACGCAGGGCGGGGGGCATGGGAAATCACACCATTAATCTAACAGAGCTGGGGTACTGGGGGATGTACAGAAGGAGGATTTAGACCCAGTGCAGAGGTGTCCATAAGGATACCCCTGTGCATCCATGTACTCTCCCACATACATCATCTTCTTTCACAGGGATCAACCTCCTCCCACACCATCCCCAACAGAAGAATTTGGAGGGAACTTCATGAGGGGAACCTTATGAAGTTTCCCTTTCCCCCACAGCCTCTACCCCCATGTGTGGGAAGAATTTAGGCCTTATTTCTTTCTTCCCATCATTCCCTTAACAAAGCCCAAGTCACAAAGTCTCAATCATGTTCCAGATCCAAACATCCCCCACTCTCAGAAGCATTGGTTTTGAAGCCATGGTATGGCCCATTATTAACAGTTGCCAGCTGGAAAGTTTGGATCCAGATCTGAGCTTCTTTAAATCATTTGGCTCTGGAGGGGTGAGTCAGACCCATCTGTGCCCTTAACTTGCTTTGTTTTTCATTTCTTTTGCACCATTTCTGTGGCCGCTCCCACTGTGCGGCTCATGTCTAGCCCCTGCAGTGACCGTGTAGACTTTACTCTCCCAACGTCTTTTGCTGAAGGGCTGCTGGATGTTCTCGTCATGAGCCTTTTCTTTCACAGAGGTGGCCAGTCTCAAGCGAGGAATGGAGAAGGAATCCATGAGGGCAAGAGGGCAGGGGGATGTAGGAAGCCTCAAATGAGAGGCATAGGAGACATCTTCTGTTGTGGGTAAGGACAAGATGAAGAATGGGAGAGGTGATTGGGGTGGCAAAATGTAAGAGAATCCATAGAGAGAAATGGGAAGACAGGTGGCTCCTAAAGAGACTTAGGCCCTGATACTCCACTGCCTTGTGCCCCTTGTCAACAGTTACACCAAGCAAAGGTCAAGCAAGTCAGAATTCCCCACTCACAAGGAGAATAGTGTCCCCCCCCACTCCTCACCCACACACGCACACTTCCCACTCACTCTGCACAGCCATGTCCTAAGGCAGTGGAGAATCAGGCTCTGTGGAGCATTTTGTTGATGTAGCAGGTTTAGGTGAGGAAGTGGTTGCTGTTGGCAGGTCACAGTTTGTAAATTCTAGCATCCGGCCTTCTCATCTAGCTCCTACTGGGATTGAAAATGCCCTTGGACTTCCCCATTGTCTTTCCCAGATGCTGCCCATAAGCCAGACCTTGGCTCTGTTCATCCACCTACTTGTCCCAGAAGTCCTGCAGGGCAACCTTGTGAAATGGAACGCGTGAACAGCTGAACGGAGAAAGGATGCAGGAAGGCTGTTTGCAAGCGAAGCTCTCAGATGTGATAAAGGATGTGAGAAGATTCCCTTTCCCGTTCCCCCACCCCCATGCACACCTCACAAACAAGCAACCTATTTGTGTAGAGTAAGCGATGCTTTCTTCCTTAGATCCTATGCCTCGCTTCCTGCATGGCACTGTCTGATAAACCATAAACCCCTTTGATGCGACAAGAAATCATTTCAAGAAAAGTTGCACTATTCCAAGCAACTGTGTCTCTTCTGAACGTTTCACGTCAGTCTCCTCACTGTGGTTTTCTTCTCACTTTATTTCTCTTTTGACTTCAGAGATGCGGGGGGGAGGAAATGATGTTTCAATAATTCATCCCCCAAGGACTCTTAGGGGCAAATGTTCAAAGTGGCTCAGGGAGATTTAGTTCTGTGAAGCTTATTCCTGTCAATGGAAAGTTGCACAGGCCTGACAAATTCCCTGCTTTTTGTTTTGGTGGAGTTTCCCCGATAAGGTTTAGTAATTTTTTTAAATGACCTGGGTAGCATGGCAAAAGCTGCCAGACCAGGTATATATGCTGGAAAGAGCAATTCAGGAGGTTAAGGTCAGTAAATAGCCACTGATCTGGTACTGTGCAGTGTGGAAGTAGCCACTGTTATTAATTCTGCCATCCCTTACCCATGTTGCATAGTCATCGTGTCTTCATAGAGAGTAAGGTGTTTCTTGCACGAATGAGGGTACGAAAATCTGCCCTTGCGCCTATATGACGTGTGTAGTGATGACCAGTGAGGTGCAACAAGGTGTCCTGTTTGTACCAATTTATAAATCAGCTGCACCTGTGGAATTCAGCTGCTTACATAAACGGGCCTCTTATTTAGACAGCAGAATTCCACTGAGCCGGGATCTCGCCTGATATACATTGGCATTGCTCCATTGAAGTCAAGGGAGCCACTCCCGTTTAAATAAGCTGAGAATCTGACCCATTGACTTTAGCAGAGTTACGACCAATATACACTGTTGTGAGATGAGAATCGGGCCCAAGGAGTAAGACTTTAGTGGGCTTCTAGACACTCTTCTAGCCCCGTTATTTCCTGTATCCTGGACTCAAGCTTTTGTTTAGGAGTAGAGCAGTTTGACTAATTGAATGTTCAGAGTGGGTGCAGCACTAAATTCTTTGTTTTTAAATTGTTGATTGGGGTTGACCAAAACAATTTAATTTGCCCAAATCTTTGGCAAACTGAAACATCGAAGAAAAAGTTTTGTCTCCGTTCACTGAAAAAAACAACATTTTATTTCCAGTTCCACGGGGAATACCAAAATGAAACAACTCTCTGAGACAGTAGGGTCACTACGTTTCATTTCAGACATGCCATACTGAACCGTTTCAACATTGCTGAATTTTTTTCCAACCAAAACAATTTGCCCAAATCAGCCTCAATTTGTGAATTGTTTTGATCAGCCAGATCCAGCTGTGTTTCTGAGTTCACTTGGGGCTAGAATGCGAAGCTTTTACTCCTGGGAAGTAATACCTCACCACTGAAACCCAACAGCAAAATCTACTGATAGCAAAGCGGCTGTTTCCTTTTACTTCCCCTGCCAGGTGAGGAGAAAGCAGAGAGGTGAGAGTGACTCTCACCTATGTCCACACTGCAATTAAAACCCTGCGGCTGGCCTATGCCAGCTAACTCAGGCTAAAGGGCTCAGGCTAGGGGCTATTTAATTTGTAGTTTAGATGTCTGGGGTTGGGGTGAAGCCCAGGCTTTAGGACCCTGTTAGGTGGGAGGATCCCAGAACTCAGGCTGCAACCTGGTCTCGAACATCTACAGTGTAGTTAAACGGCCCTGCAGCTGAAGCTCCTCCAGCCAGAGTCAGCTGGCACAGGCCAGCCTCCAGTGTCTAATTGCAGTGTAGACACACCCGGACTCATAACCTAGATCTTGCTCTGTTTTGGGGGCCGTCCAGCTGTGTCTACAGCCCTTAGCTGGGCAATATTGTAATGATCCAGCCTGTAATAATGTACTTGTCACCGTGAGCAAGAGGATTGCAATCTGGCCCTCAGCATGAAATCCTTCATGGGAATCTTTCCAGCCCTTCTGGATGGAATCAGGAGACAAGGATAGAAAACGACTCCTGGAATTACTATAAACAAAGATGCCCCTAACCTCCCCTGAGGACTCCTTCCCATTTCCTATTCACCAGACTTTGCGGACAAAGAGTATGAAATTGAATTCAGAGTCCATACTGGAAAACAAAGGGAAGAGGAAGTGTGTTAGGGGAGTATTAAGAGATAAATCTGATTTTTTACAGTACAGTCTTTCCCCTCTAACCATTCGTAATCCCTTGACTTTCTGTTCATGAATAGATTGAATTTTTCACTATGACATTGCCTAAAGACAATGAGCGATTCCACAACAAATGATTTATGTACTGGAATCGAAAGAGATTTTTACTCATAAAAACACTCCAGCCGTTTATCTTGATCTCTTGATATATCAGAGCCGGGGCTGTATGTCTCTAAATTAGCTACAGATTTAAACAATTCAAGCTGGTTGAAAAGTGTAAATGCAAGAGAAAAGCTCAAAGAAGTTCAATCAGCTTCCGTGATTGGGTTCTTATCAAGACAAAAATGTAAGCAGTTTCCATCGGTCATTTTGGGATAAACAAGCCAGGAGGTAAATACGCTACAGGCATCTGGGAAGCTACATCATGTGTGCACAGGAGCAACTTTAAATAAAGCAAATAAGCTTGAGTTTCTGTCAGGTAGAGGATCTGGGGCTCTGGAGCTGAGAAAAGTTCGTTCTGGGCACATCTGAGAGGCTTTTTTCCCCCCGGCAGTCTCTGTATGATACAAAAAGGCAAGTGACTTCAGCAATTCAGAGGCATGACAAACAAAATAGCAAATCAGAAAAGAAAACAAAATGGAAGCCTCTGTGAGAAAAAATGAAAACTTTGTAGAGTTCTCCAACTACTGCAGGGGCAAGGATGGGACAAATTTCTCTGCAGATTTTCAAACTACTTTTCCTGGCATCAGGAGACAGAGGAACTGTTCAGCTATATTCAGTTTGTCTTTTTGGTTCATGAGTTTGGAGTCCTATCTATCCAGAGAGCTCTCTTTCTCACTCAGGACACGTCCAGACTAGGTATTAAAATCGATTTTAGATACGCAACTTCAGCTACGGGAATAACGTAGCTGAAGTCGAATTTCTAAAATCGAGGTACTCACCCATCTGGACGGCGCGGCATCGATGTCCGCGGCTCTCCGTGTCGATTCCGGAACTCCGTTCGGGTTGATGGAGTTCCGGAATCGATGTAAGCGCACTCGGGAATCGATACATCGCGTCCAGACTAGACGCGATATATCGATCCCCGAGCAATCGATTTTAACCCGCCGATGCCGCGGGTTAGTCTGGACGTGCGCTCACACACATTCAAACTTGCACACAAGTGTACACACACACACACACACACACACAGAGTGATCTCATTTACACTGCTGTAAATGCAGAAAAATCTCCACCTGAGATTTCTGCAGCCTTCAGTTCTGCTATTTTTCTAGGCATTATCAGGACAGAGGGTGAAAAGGGTAAGTTTGGCACAACAGAGTAATTGCAGCTCCAATTCCATCCACTTTGTTAACTGCAGTACAGATCACAGAGCTCGCCCCTCCACTATAGTGGGGTCCTTCGGATAGTGTTCTATACTACTCTGGAGTACCGAGTGCCGTAATTGTATTGCATGCTCACTGCAGTGTGAAGGTCGCATTTAAACCTGGTTTAAACAGTTTATACTCTGAGGAAAAAATTCTGAGGTGATGCAAAACTTGGACTAAACTACTCATAGGATGTGACGGGGTGTAAAAAGCTATAAATAGTAGCGTAATCCATATCAATCTGGCACACAGTAGGTTTCTTGTACCAAGCAAGCAAAAGAGTGTAGTAGGGAAATCAACTAACAGAAGGCTATAAGAGAAAGGAAGCTTTCTTCCAAGTTGGCCAGAGTATGTTTCCTGGCTGTAAACCCATTGCATTTTGTTAAACAGGTCCTCCCAGATGTGACTGCACTTCAGCAATGAGTTAAGTGAGTCCTATGTGTGCTTGCATGCCTATTATGAGCTGGCTAGGTGGTAAATGTACCCACTGCGGGTGCATTCTAGTGGATGGAATCAGTGTGTCCTAGACACCATACTGCCAACAGCTGAGGAAGATTTGCTTTTAGCTCAGATAGAAGGGGCCTTTGGTTGTGGACCAGCAGAAATTAAGTTCTATCCCTGCCAACGCCATGGAATTTCAAGTGGTGGTGATGTGCAGCATAAGATCCATGGTGTCTTTCCTAAATTGCAACAGACTTCTATATACGCTAATTTGCAGCATGGCTTACATATAAACCCTGCAGCCTTCACTCAGGCAGAAAACCCACTGATTTCCACAGGGATTTTCATTAAATAAAGATTGCATGACAGGGGGCTGTAGTCAGGAAAGAGCTATGCAATCCTTCCAACAGGAGGCCACACACACGTGTAAGACACGGCTTTATAGCATTCTCTATTGCCATTAGTGTTATTTGACAGGTATGTTGCAGTAGCCCATATAAACTGATCTGGTGGAGGAACCATTGTACTGGTCACTCTAAATGTCAGTCCCTGCCCATCATAGACCAGAACGGTTCTTCAGATGTGTGGTGAGCAAAATCACCTTGTTTTGTGGGTTACATTGCATGCCCCCCTTGGAGAGAACAGTCTCCAACCCAGTGGTGACCAAACATTTCCGGTCATACCCTGCCATTACCAGCAATGGAATCTGTCCATGCCCCGGCCCCCTCACGCCCATTACTGCCCAGTGGCTCAGCAGAGGAGCTTGGGGTGAAGGTGGAGATGGGGGAGGAGATGGGGCTAGAGGTGGAGCTGGCCTGGGGGCAGAGAGGGAATGAGGGGAGAGTTGGGAAGGGGCAGAGTGGGGCTGAGGATGGAGCAGGGGCTGTAGTGGAGTTATAGCTGGGGGTGCAACAGAGCTGCAGCTGGGTCTGGAGCTGGGGGGCTCTCACTCCCTACCCCCTGTGGGCGCTGGCCTGGGCCCTACTGCTCACCCCCCCGGAACCTTCCTCTGTGCCTCCCTCAGGGTTCTGCCCCACAGTTC
The DNA here is from genome assembly GCF_007399415.2 of Gopherus evgoodei. NCBI lineage: Eukaryota > Metazoa > Chordata > Testudines > Testudinidae > Gopherus > Gopherus evgoodei. The sequence continues at coordinate 11,625,791 of NC_044337.1, forward strand.
GGGGACCATTGCTCTAATACAATCAAGTCACAGTTAGATAGGCCTGGAATATATTGCCCT